>NC_142460.1:86124385-86749385 GCF_049115385.1 Moschus berezovskii
AGCAACAAACATTTTGAGGTAACATATTCATTTTATTATCAACAAAAGAGAAATGAGAAGCTGCTATGGTACATATACATACATATACGGTATGACTTGGAAGGTACTACAGGAGTTATATGGTGGGAATAATCACACAGAGCTTGGATAATTAGATGTTTCATGGGAGAAGGAGATCTGAAGTCTTGGACAAAGGTCAAGACTTAGTAAGTAAGCAGAGAAAAAGAAGAACACTCTAAGTGTTCACTAGTAAGAGGTAGAAATGAATGTGGCTTTTTCGGGGAACAATCAGGAGAACAGTTTGATCAGATCAAGAAATTCAGCATGACTGCATGATCCCTTCAAAGTGAGCAGGACAAGACTCTCATATGTAGCTAAGTTATTAAACAGTACTCAGTCAATCGAAAGAAACCAAGGCCCTTGGGATTCTAATCTACTTCCTCTGCTGCTGCTGCTGCTAAGTCACTTCAGTCGTGTCCGACTGTGTGTGACCCCATAGATGGAAGCCCACCAGGCTCCCCCGTCCCTGGGATTCTCCAGGCAAGAACACTGGAGTGGCCTGCCATTTCCTTCTCCAATGTGTGAAAGTGAAAAGTGAAAGTGAAGTCGCTCAGTCATGTCCGACCCTTAGCGACCCCACAGACTGCAGCCTACCAGGCTCCTCCATCCATGGGATTTTCTAGGCAAGAGTACTGGAGTGGCTTGCCATTGTGACTTCCTCTACTAACTAGAAATAACATGTATAAATTTCATTACTCTGAAAGAATATACAGACATCTGTGTTACCTAACTCAGGGGTCCCCAACTTCCAGGATGTAATGCCTGATGATGTGAGGTGGAACTGATGTAATAATAGAAATAAATTGCACAGTAAATGTAATGCGTCTGAATCACCCTCAAACCATCCCATCCCTGGTCTATGGTCTTCTCCGAAACCGGTCCCAGGAGCCAAAATGGCTGGGTACTGCTGATCTAACTGACCTCACAGGATTATTTAATACTGGAATAATACAGGGGAATATCTGCTTTAACTTTAACAAAAAGTTAGCATAATCAGATACTCAAAATAGGGAATATACATATACAACCATTACAATGTTAATTTTATTAGAAATCCTTAATCTATCCTAACTGAACACTAAACTTTCAAATTCATTGCCTAATTACATGCATTTAAGGGTGAGGGAGCTGGAGAACTTGGGAAAGATTAGGTTTAACTGACTAAATGCCTCAGGAAAGGTTAAGAGCAGGACAAAGAACTAGATCTCTCGTTTTTCTGCAAAGAAAAGCAGAAATAATTCGGAAGAGAGCGACTGGATAATCTGCCATCCAAACTGGGACAGTGAAGAGTGTGAAGAACATGCCATTAATAATCATACTGTGCAAACATAAATTGGGACATATAATCACTCTTCTAATTTTAAGTATGGTATATAAAAATTTTCCTATAGGCAATAAGGAATCAGAACATTTTCAAACAGGAGACACAATATCACATTTTAAGGAAGATGACTTTGACAGCAGTGAGGATGTGAAAGATATGAAGGAGGGAAATCAGGAGGTAGGAGGTTGCTTCAGCAATTCTATGATATGATGTTGGGCTAAAGTCAGGGCAGTGGAGACAGAGAGGACAAATCCTCTATATGCATACTTGTTTTCAAAAGAATATGAAGAAAAGACACAACAGCTAACTGCTTTCTTACAGAAGCAAAAAACAACATGAGGCACAAAGAATGGGAGCAATGCTTATGCCAGACCCTTACTTCATCTCAACAGACTGTCATTTACCCAAATCTCCAAGCACCAAATGCAGAATTTCAGCTTCTTCTCTTCTTCTGACCAATCTCCACCTCTATTTAATTCTCAATTTGCTTTTGCTATCATTTCCTTTTGCAGCCCATCTGGCTTTTATTCTTTTAACTGTATGAATGAAATGAAAGGTGCTCAGTCATGTCTGACTCTTTGAGACCCCATGGACTGTAGCCCACCAGACTCCTCTGTCCATGGAATTCTCCAGGCAGGAATACTGGAGTGGGTTGCCATTCCCTTCTCCAGGGGATCTTCCTGACCCGGGGTTTGAACCCAGGACTCCTGCATTGCAGGCGAATTCTTTACCAGTTGAACTATCAAGGAAGCCCTGCTATAGCTTCCCTGTACAGCATACACAAAAAGGCAAGTATTTATCTTCCCCACCATCACTCTAAATATTGGTCCCCGTTTCAAAACATTAGTATATATATTTCCTTTCCAACTTAAGCCACAAATGCTTATTCAATGAATTAGGTTGTTCTGGCTATTAGGTAATAGTCAAGGGCATCTTACTGGATTTCTGAATTCTCAAGATCCCCGCAATATGTCACAGTAGGATTCTTTCATTGTTTTGTTCTTCTGTTTGCTATCTTTCTTATACATCTGAATACCCTTACTCGATGCTTCCAAGGAAGACATTTTCTCCCTTCAACTTTTTGTCTGCCTACTTTTTTTGAGAACAGGAACTCCCAATTCTGGGGATATAGCTGTACTACACTATAACATGATAAAAAAAGGGTTTCAGCAAATGGGGCTAAAGTAGGTTTTAACAGAAGACTTCGATAAAAGCTTTTTCCTTTAAAGAACGACATTATGTATGTTTAAAAAAAAAAAAACTCCACTGGCTGCCTAGCATAAAAGAGTATTTCTCAAGCTGACGTTCACTATCACAAAGGAGGGGAGACTTTGCTCTAGAAATTTAAATTTTGTATTCTTATTTTGACAATAATCTACTCTTAATAATCAATGTAAATATATTCTGGATAATTTGGAAGACAGAGTACTGCCATGAAATTTCTGTGTCTGAATTTGGTTTTGTGTTTACAATCACAGTAACAGCAACCTAATGGTGTGCACTAATGAGAAATGAATCCAAGTGTCCTATTATATAATAAATGCATTTGTACCAAGTGAGAACCAAATTATGTCACATATATGAGTGAAGAATTCACAAGAGTTTGAAGACACAAAATAGGTGGGTGAATTATTATTCTATATATGGTACAAGAATGGAAGCCTAAATAAAACAAAAGGGCTTTGTGTATATTATTCAAGTTGGAAAAGCATCAGTGTAAGATATAGAAACATCTGGAATTCACAAGGGTAAAAGATGTAAAGCATGCAAATTCACCATTAATCTTCTATTGCTTGCATGGTAATTATAATGAATCATTCCTCACATTCCACCCTGGCTAATACTTGAAGAGATATAATCAAGAGGGAAAAGTACAGACTATGACACACACTAATACTGGTGGCAGGCTTGATTTAAAAAAAAATGAGGACAAGGACTACTAAATAAGATCTCACGACCTCATTTCAGCATATTGTATTGCTTAGAAACTCTATACTCAGGATGAACACTTAGAACAGAGTCAACCAAAAAGAATTTTACTTTTCTTTCTTCCTTAAAATAACATGCTGATTTAAAAACAAAAATGGAAATGCAGAACAAAGAAAATAAAATCACCTATACTCTTACTCAAACTACCATTAGCATTTTGGAATACTTCCTTGTATTAATTCAATACACAGAATTCTCTTTGCTTCTTGTACTTCTTTAACATGGCTGAAATCATAGTATACTACAAATCACTTATTACACTGTAACTTGGGATAACTTTGTGGATTCAAACTGCAGCTCGGATTCTAAATCCAAATAGAGTACCTACGATTCTCTGAGTTTAGAACCAGTGAGAGAACCTAAATATCTTCTGACTTGGATTCAAAATAAACTTTAAATACCAAGACCAAAGGATGACTTATCTCAGAGCATTTAGTGTTTATTGAAAACTTAAAAAGAGAGTAGGGGAGAGAGCAATGTCTTGGTCTTTGAAAGCTACAACTTATAATTCTGGAAGTAAAATCATTACTTAGGTCTTTGTTTCTAAATAATGAATAATTAGTAATAAGAGGCTTTTCTGAAGTGAAGAGAAGATATTTGATAACTTGAAGCAAAGAAATCTGAATAATACAACTTAGCAAGAGACCTACTTTGAATCTGGAAATGTAAATTATTTCACCTAAATTACTTTATCTCTTATTATAAAAGATATATAACCAATTAAATGAACTTGTTAATGTTCAAAACAAACTGTTCTATGTACATTTTAAAATATACAAGATCTCTGATTGAAATATATATTAAAAAGTTGAATATTTCCAACCCACAAAATATATAATGAAATATAAGACTAAACTGGGAAGGGGGATATATAGTTGGCACAAAGCTAGAAGGTTAAAAAACCTGGTATTAAACAAACACACACATACACAGAGAAGAAGCTTAATCCTGACTTTGTCAGTCACATATGGAAACACGGATAAATCATCTGGCATGTTTAGTTAGTTTCAGAATCTATAAAACAAGAGAGTCACTCTAGCTATAAACCTTATTGAGATTTTTTTTTTTCCCCTCTGAATACAATCTCACAAATCAGACATGAAAATAACTTTTCAATAAAATCTCTCTACAATCATTTCAATTAACTATCAAAACAAAAAATAAAGTCTTCTCATAAGTTAGTACTCATGCTCTTAGAATTGACTCCAACTAAAAGTTGAAGTTAGGCTTTTCCAATGGCTAGTGACATCCTGTGGGCATATCAACTGCTTTCAATGTATACTATTCATGAGACCAAATCTTCATTTTACTCTTGCTCCCAAAACACCAATAAGAAAGTAAACAAGAGAAGAACACAAAATATAACCTATATACTAGTAGTTTAAAAAGAATAAAAATATATGTGATACTGAATGCTATATGATACTGAATGTATGTAAATATCCCTAACTATGTAAAGAAATTACTTCTGAATTTTAAAAGAGTAAAAATTTATATATAAGATCCTGCACTTAACGAAATTCTTTATTTGAATACTATGTATATGTACTGTCCTCATCCTACAAAAAAAAAACCAGATTGGAAACTTTCTACAGGAAATCAATGGGAATGAAGCTATATACAATCAATGAAACACTGATGTATAATTATCCAATTATTTTTACATGAAGAAGTGCTGTTGTACTTTGTATTCTGACAGCCACCTAGTTTCAAAATAGTTTAGTTCAAGAACAATGAGAAATCCAACTTCTAAGTAACTACTGGCTAATGTATTTTTTAAAAAACTCTTTTTGACTCACCTTAGTCCAAGGATGTGCCTTAATTTGAGGGAATTTGAATTCCGTGTAGTTTGGGTTCATTTCTCTAATTTGCTCCCTTGTTGGTGTCCCCAGGACCTAGAAAAAGAAAGAAAGTTACTGCCATAATTTTCTATATACTTACAAATATAGTTTTTATGTTTTAATGTACTGGTTTCACTGGAAAAAGGAATTCCAAAGTTATAAAATATGTAACTCATTAAACAGCAGATTTTATAAAAGACTTCAATTTCTGACTAGAGAACCCAAGCTATAGGTAGTATACAGACTTTTATAGTAATAGTCATCAAGTTTGTATAAGAAAGGTCACTCAAAAATATTCAACTAAAAATCAGGCATCTTCATTCTGTCTAAAAAACAACCTATTGTGATGACATCTGAAGTGAGAGTATCTTTTATTCATTTATTCATCAGTAAAGTAAGTCAAAGGTTTTATTATCAAAAAACTAATTAGGAGAACCTTAGTCAAACATGGTCATCAATAATTCCATTCAATCACTGACTATTAAGTGAATGTCCCTGTGTACTAGGAACTATATGAAGAATACAAAGAACAAGAGAGATTCTAACTATGAGAAACTTACATACTTGTGTGTGAAAAAAAGTATAACTATAATACAAGATGAAAATATATTGAGTACTTCGTTACCTCCAGAGCTGTATTAGGCACCAAGCAAAGGAAAGTATATGGACTAGACTGCATAAGACAGATGACGGGAAGAGCCATTAAGTACTAAAACGAGTACTTTGAAGAAAAATGACACTTATTACGTATCTTTATAACTCTAGTGCCCAATATAAAACAAGTCTGTTGAAATAAAATACTAATAAAATTCAAGGACAGTTGCACAGAAGGAGCAGAATGTAAAGTACTCAATCAGTGGTGAACAAACAGGGCAAACTAAGAATCTCAGGTGTTTGTTGCTATTGTTTCTAATTCTCTAGACTTCATTAAAACTTTCAGAACTCAGCCAATTTTTTTAAAGTTTTATTCTTCAAAAGACACTCATATGAAAACAAAACATAAGCTAGACTAAGTACTATATAATTTAATTCATATAGAATTCTAGAACATCTTCTGCCTACAGTGACAGAAAGAAGATTCATGGTTGTGAGGAGCTGAAACAAAGTTTACAAAGAGGTACTAGGAAATTATTAGGGGTAATAAATATAATACAACTTCCTTTCCTTCCTGTAGTAGAATTCCAGATTTACAGAGAAGCAAAGAGAACTGAGAAGGAAAATATCTGGTGTTTGCAACTGCAGCTATCACATATTTGTAAGTGAGGAGCTATCTATATTTAAAATATGAAAAATAAAAGTTTTAATTTTAAATAATAAGTCCTTATTTTCTAAATTGGACTCTTGTATGTGTACATGTATGGGAAAAAGGGAAAAGAGTGAAAAAGAAGGGAGAGAACCTATTGATAATTCTGCCTTCCAAATGCAACTCCACTGGATTTTTTTAAATGCTAAAGAAAAACATCAGCAATGTTAAAAAATGAGCATTTAAAATGCATACTTTCAATGATGCTACAATCCACTAATTTCATTTTAAGACATATACTCTAATCTAGAGAAACTCTTTATAATATATATTAGTCTGTAATAGGAGCTTCCCTGATGGCTCAAGCAGTAAAGAATCTGCCTGCAATGAAGGAGACATATGAAACACGAGTTTGATTCCTGGGTCAGGAAGATTCCCTGGAGGAAGGCATGGCAACCCACTCTAGTATTCTTCCCAGGAAAATACCATGGATAGAGGAGCCCCGTGGACCTTAGCCTTTTTTATGTCACAAAGCGTAGGACATAACTGAAGCAACTGAGCACACACACAGTCTGTAATTATACAACTTTGCAGGCCAAAGCAAAAATCCAAAAGTAGAATTAATAAATAAAGTGTGACATAGTCATACAATGATATACTAACTAGCAATGAAAATAAATGAACTAGAGCAACATATACCTTATTGGATGAATTTCACACAGTGGTGAGTTTTCACTCAATAATGGCTTTATGTAAAGTTTAAAAACTGGAAACACTAAACTATGTTTTAGTTTATGTGAAAGTGAAGTGAAGTGAAAGTTGCTCAGCCATGTCTGACTTTTTGCGACTCCATGAACTATACAGTCCATGGAATTCTCCAGGCCAGAACACTGGAGAGGGTAGCCGTTCCCTTCTCCAGGGGATCTTCCCAACCCAGGGATCAAACCCAGATCTCCCACACTGCAGGCAGATTCTTTAACCAGCTGAGCCACTAGGGAAGCCCAAGAATACTGCAGTGGGTATCCAGAACACTGGAGAGGGTAGCCTATCCCTTCTCCAGAGGATCTTCCCGACCCAGGAATTGAACTGGGGTCTCCTGCACTGCACGTGGATACTTGACCAGCTGAGTTACCAGGGAATCCTTTAGTTTACATAGTTAAACTAAATCAAAAGCATGGGAATATTCACTAGAAAAATCAAGTATAGATTATTTAGCTTACTAGAAATAATGGAGGAGAAGGGACTGTGACTGGGGTGGGCATAAGTAGTTCTCTAATTCTAATTCTTAATATGAGTGGTACTTACATGGATAGTCACTTTATTATTATGCTTTAAACTTAATACATTTTTATATATTTTTGTATTATGATATATTTCACAATAAATAATAATGACACTTAAGAAATGCCCACTCTCAAATCAGTGAGTAATTTTTGTGCTGCTGCTGCTGCTAAGTCACTTCAGTCGTGTCCGACTCTGTGTGACCCCACAGACGGCAGCCCACCAGGCTTCCCCGTCCCTGGGATCCTCCAGGCAAGAATTGTTAGCACAAGGCACAGTCCTAACTCCCTGGGACAAGCTGGTAAAAATGCCAAAAGAAATAAGGGGTTGTATATAGATCATCAGTAAATCCCTCTTTTTACTGTATGAATATAGATCATATGAACTTATTGGCTATTTGGCTGACTTTTCCATATTTACACACTGTATAATGAAAAAGGCAGGATGCTCCTTGAAGTGAACGTTTCAATTCGTATATGCTTTTTATTATAACCTAAGAATATTCCTGGCGGAAGCAAATCTGTGAAATACACAACAAACAGCTGAGAAACACATGACATGCACACAAGGTTTGCTTAACATAAACATATAAGTTATAATAATTTATTTTATGTGAAAGCAAGAAAGTATACTATATGTGTGCATATGTGAAGTCACTCCCATATTCTCCCTAAACTGTCTCACAGCCACTTAGATCTAAACATTTATTGCAAGTTTTATATGTGAAAAATTTCACATATGAGAAAAGTTGCATCCTTTTTAAAACAGTGAAAATGTCCTCCCTTTATACTACCAATTCTCTAATATTTTTCAATACTACATTTGTCTCATTACATTTCCACTTCTCCATGCATATATCAATCCACCTTATTTTCTGATGCATTTGAAAATCAGTTGCAGACATTTAATTATGTTATCCCGTCTATGGGGTCACACAGAGTTGGATACGACTGAAGTGACTTAGCAACAGCAGCAGCAGCAGCATACATATAATTAACTAAGGTTTAATATTTCTGACCTTTTCATCTAAGCATTTTTTACATACCTAGAATTCTCATTCGATATATACCAGTGCATGGATGTGGAAAAAAATCTTTTATCACAATGGGAGATTATCTGCTTTGATGAATAGTTATAATACAAAAAAGATTTTTAATTATACTTCTGATTGGTGGTCAGAATTTGTGCTCTTTATCTTTAAAATGTGGATATTTATGACTTTTAAGAAACTTAATTACTATTAATATCTAGTAAATGGAATCATTGATATATTCACTATCAATTACTTAAAAGCAATTAACCAAATAAACCAGCATATCACCACAAAGTGGCAAAGGGTATCTTATTACTGTTACAGCCACATGACCTTGAATCACTGGAGCTATTAGATGGACAAAGCGAAATTCCAATGTCTCTGTCTGTTTTATGTTTAATTTCTCTTGTCAAATATACAACTATTATAATAATTTTTCTATTCTTTTTCTTGTCACTTTAAAATGTTGAAAAGCACATTCTCTCCAGGCTGGCTAATAGAGAAGAAAAGTAGATGAGAGATCCACTAGTCCAGGGATTAGCCAACTTTTCTTAAGGGCCAGAAAGTAAATACCTTAGGCTTTATGGGCCAGAGAGCCTCTGTTACTAGTCAATTCCACTACTGTAGCATATGTGATTGTTTCACATGTAGAATTTTGATTGGAATGTTAAATGGCAGGAAGTCCTATGGATGTGCACATTGTAAGTAATTCTACTGCCTAGAATTTTTAATCTTAAAGCCTAAGTTGTACAACATCCTTGTTATAGAATTGCTTTGTGTACAAATATTGTGTTAACTAAAAGCCTTACATAATAAAGTATAATTCTGTATAACTTGGCATCTCTTTTTAGTAACTGCTAAGTAACTAATATTAGAATTACTCTCTAAACAATTAGAAAACTGACTGATGAAATATTCTTTAAAGGAGAAGGTAAATATGATTCAAAAAAAAGGGAGTAGGGAACTGGTCAACAGATATAGATACAAAAACGACAGAGGGTAGAATGGACAAATAAGGACATAAAACAGCTGTTACAATGAGGAGACAGAGGATTAAAAAAGAAATACAGTAATTGCACAGTTGAAAAGTATGATATGTGAAGTTAAAATTTTCCTGGAAGTCTAAAAACAGGTAAGACACCACAGAAGATAATCAGTGAACTTAAAAAACAAAACAAAACAATAGAAACAATCAAAGCTGAAGCATGGAGGTAAGACAAGCTAGAAAAACATAGGTAAATGTGATCGGAGTCTAAGATGGGGCTTGGGGGAACAGATGTCGAAAAAATATTTGAAGAAATAGTGGACAACATTTCCCCAAATGTGATGAAAATGCTATGAAACCCAAACAGTATAAAAGCCACTGATAAAGGAAAAGTTTTTCCCAAAGCAAAGAGAAACATTTAATATAGTCGACAATAATAATAGCCAACTTATCAGAAACAAGGCAAGCCAGAAGAAAATAGAGACCTCTCTTAAAAAAAAAGAAATGAGAAACTGGAAACCAAGAAATTCCATATCCAGTAAAAATATCCTTCAAAAGAATGATGGGAACAGAACCAAGATGTCTTGATTTCCAGTTCTCTCCATCAATTAAACCACATAATAAAACTCAGGGCTACTTCTCTCCTTGAAATAGTGAAAAAAATAAAACAAACAAACAAGACATTGTTAAGCAAACAAAAGCTAAGAGAGTTTGTCTTCAGATTTTCACAAGAAAATACTTTAGGATGAAAGAAAATGAATGGTCATTCCTATCTACACTAAGGAATAAAGACCACCAAAAATTATAAATATGGACTATATGTATGACATTTCCCTTTTGCTTTTATTTTTTTAAGTTGGTCACTATTGTGTTCATTTATTTTTAATTGAAGGATAATTGCTTTACAGTATTGCATTGGTTTCTACCAAACATCATCATGAATCTCCCCTTTGCTTTTAAACTAGTTTAAAAGAAAACAGTGTTTAAAGCAAAATAAAGTATTATAGAAGCAAAATGTATGACAAGAGTATAATGGACAGGAAGGGGAAATGGAAATATGCTATTGTAAGGTTCTTACTTTATATGCAAAGTGGTATATTATTATTTGTAGATGGTAATACAGTAGGATGCCTATGTTCAATCTTAGAACAAACTTTAAAAAATGTAACATGGCAATCAATATAGCTTAAAAAGCCAACAGGGAAAATAAAAAACACTCATTATAAGCCACAAGATAGCAGTAAAAAAGGGAGAGGAAGAAACAAACAATAAAAAGAAAACAAATACCAAGGTGGAATATTTAAACCCAACCATATTAATAATCACACTGAATGTAAATGGTCCAGACACTCCAATTAAAGGCAAAAATTATCAGACTCAATGCAATATCAGAAAATTGTAGATTTCAGTACAAGGAAATTAAACAAAAATAAAGAGGGACATTTCCTAATGATAAAAGCAAGTTTAACACTAAATTTAAAATTGTTATAAATACTGTATGTTGATGAAAATGTAAAACACTGGAACTCTCATATACTGCTGGTGGAAGTGCTGAACAGTGAAACTGCTCTGGAAATCAGTTTGATGATTTCTTACAAAGTTTACACACATTTATCATATGACAGCAATTTCAGTCCTGTTCTTTATTGAAGAGAAATGTAAACAAAGGTTTGTTTAAACAAAAAAAGAAGTTTTACTCATAACAGCCAAAACAAAAAAACAAGTCAAATGCTAATCCACAGGTAAATGGATAAACAATTCTTAGAATAGGTAATACAAAGATGGAAAAATCACAAAAACATGATGTTGAACTAAAAAAGCCAGATACAAAGCACACACACACATGATTCCATTCATATGAAATTCTAGAATAGGAAAAACTAACCTGCAGTGACAGAAAGCAGACTAATGGTAACCTGAAACAAAAGATGGGAGACTGCAAAGGTACACAAATAGGGTGATCAACTGTCCCAGCTTACCTGGGACTATCCTGGCAGATCCCTCAGTCTTGGGCAATCTGAGACACTTGGTTACCCTAGGCTGTACACAAGAACATGTTTGGGATGACAGAAATGTTCTAAATCTTGATCAGGATAGTATATATGTTTGTCAAAACTCATTAAACTATACACTTAAAATTGTTATATTTTACTGTATGTAAAATACACCACTATGAAATTAATTTAAAAACTAAAAAACAGACCATTATGTAATTTTTGATGCCATTACTATACTAAATACAACCATGTTTATCTTTCTTCTGTTGCTATTTTAAGGCTAGCATTAAAAGTATCAGAGTCAGCCAAACCTTAAAATTAGAATTATTTTATATACAGTACATACAGTCTTTAAGAAAGCAAAGATGTGAGTTAAGATGCAAAGGAATGTAAGGATGCAAAAATAAGACATAATTGAGAGGCATTAAATTTTTTTTTCAGTCTCCTAAGTCACTCCACTCAATAAAAATATTTACTGAGTTCCTTTGCTCAAGGAACTATAGGGCAGAAAGAATTGTACATTAATTAGTTACTCAGTCATATCCAACTCTTTGCGACCCCACGGACTGTAGCCCTCCAGTCTCCTCTATCCATAGAATCCTCCAGGCAAGAATACTGGAGTGGGTAGCCATTCCTTTCTTCAAGGGATCTTCCCAACCCAGGGAGTGAATCTGCGTCTCCTGCATTGCAGGCAGATTCTTTACCACCTGAGCCAACAGGGAACCCCTGTACATTATAAATCAATTTCAAAAAGCCAAGATCAGTACAACAAAATAAGCACAGAGATTTATGAGGTGAAAGTGCTACAATGAACTGGAGTAAGGAAAAGATTCAGGAAAGGATGTTGGAAGGAGAGACAAAAGCGAATTTTACTTAAGAAATCTAGGAAAAAAATGAATCAGACGCACATTCTATGCACTCTCAGTATGAGGTAGAAAACAGCATGATTTGGATAACAGTTGAGTGTTGACAGAGAATAAGGATTAGATAATGGATGGATGGCAACATTAAAGTCTTAACAGTTAATAAGTGAAAGATTATGAAGAGCAAAGATTCTGAATGCATCACAATCTGCAATCGATTATAAACAACAACAAAAAAAAACAAGTCAACTATCCCATTTCTACTTGAGTATATCTTTTATATATTAAGCTTCTACTAGGTTCAGAGTATATTTCTACTTGATTTATTTCAGTTGATTTATATTTGGAAACTCTGAAATCATATAAATTTTTTCATTTTACAGATTAAAAAAAAAATGTATGTTTGACATGGACCTTAACACTTCAGACACAAAACAAGTCTCAGGGTTCCCTCAAATTTTAAGAGATGGGAGATTAGTTTTTCCCCAGAAACTTTTAAGACTAAAGGTACATTTAAAAAATTATTATTATTTCTGGATTTCCTAAAAACTGAGTGCCCACAACTTAAAGGAAATGAAACTGCACATAATATTTTATGTACTTTTCTATAACTATGGTATCTCTCACACAGTAAAAGGGGGGGGATGTTCAAAATGATCACACTATTGGGAAGAGTATGTACTCTGAGTTATCTATTAGAATAGGATCTTTCCATTTATTGCAAAAAAGCATTTTTTAAGTCTATTATCCTAGAACATCATAGTGGATAGGTGGTAGAAAGACTCAAAGATCAGCTTGTCACAACCCTTTGGGAAGTTGTTCATCTTTTATGATTAAATCAATTATTTCATTTGTATCCAGTCCCATCACCTTTGTTGAACACTTTTTTACATTCATTTAGCTTCAAATTTAGCTAGACACCAGTAAATATCAAGTGATGAATTATGATTCATGTCTTCAAAGAAATAAAGCCAAGAATCATCTGACAAAAGCTCTGAAATACACTTCTTTCACAGCTTTGCGTTTTAATAGCCCAACACCAGAGGTCGCCAAACTTCAGCAATAGAACTATATGTGTTGCCTTTAAAACAAACGTGAAGCCAAAGAAATTCTATTAGAAATCTGTTACTCCTCTGCTTAAAATCCTTCAGTGGCTTCCAAGTGCTTACAGGCTCAAGTGTTCTGGCCACTGCCCACGGCTCCAGACTCCTGGTAAACTTATACACTATCCCCACCATTCAGAACTTTAGGCTCGAACCATAAAGTAACACACAATAGACCTGACTTCACTAAGCATCCTTGTCCAAATTAGCACGTACACCCTCCATTCCCTTCCTTTCTCTCAATGGTGAGTATCTTTGCACGTTTCAATATTCAGTTCAAGAATTTCCTCTTAAATGAAATCTTTCCAGATAGGATTCTCTCTGAATAGGATACTTCTGCCTCTGTACTCCGATCAGACTTCTGGGGTCAGAACTGCCTTCAGTTCAGTTCAGTCACTCAGTCATGTCCGACTCTTTGCAACCCCATGAATCACAGCACACCAGGCCTCCCTGTCCAACACCAACTGCTGGAATTCACTCAAACTCATATCCATCGAGTTGGTGATGCCATCCAGCCATCTTATTCTCTGTCGTCCCCGTCTCCTCCCGCCCCCAATCCCTCCCAGCATCAGAGTCTTTTCCAGTGAGTCAGCTCGTTGCAATATTGGAGTTTCAGTTTTAGCATCAGTCCTTCCAATGAACACCCAGGATTGATCTCCTTTAGAATGGACTGGTTGGATCTCCTTGCAGTCCAAGGGACTCTCAAGAGTCTTCTCCAACACCACAGTTCAAAAGCATCAATTCTTCGGTGATCAGCTTTCTTCACAGTCCAACTCTCACATCCATACATGACCACTGGAAAAACCATAGCCTTGACTAAACGGACCCTGGTAGGCAAAGTAATGTCTCTTCTTTTTAATATGCTATCTAGGTTGGTCATAACTTTCCTTCCAAGGAGTAAGCGTAAGTCTCTGAACTCCTTGAGGGTAAAGCCCCTTGGTGCAGGCCCAAATGGTTCACTAAATCAACATGTTGTTAACATGATGCACCCTGAAAGACTGAAAGGATACATGGCCATAATGAATTCAATCAAAGCTTTTAAAACAAGCAGACAAAAAATTGTATAACACAGAGGCAAGAGAGATTTGTGAATAAAAAAATGTTTATTTAAATTGGATAACTGTCAGGTTGACTGTCTATATCATAAATGTGACAATGTGAAAATCAAAAAACATGTCACTGAGCTACTCTATTTCAAAATATCAGTACTCTACTGACACTGGAATCATTACATTTTCACTTCCAAAGGATTGATATAAAATGTTATGCTCTCTGGTATATCCCTACAAGTTACGCGTTTTAAACTTTTTAAATACACTATAGGTAGGTAGCTAAAATACTTAACTATCAAAACAAGACAAGTGAAGTTGCTCAGTTGTGTCCTGCTCCTTGCAACCCATGGACTGTAGCCTACCAGGTCCTCCACCCATGGGGATTTTCCAGGCAAGAGTCCTGGAGTTGGTTGTCATTTCCTTCTCCAGGGGATCTTCCCAACCTAGAGAGAGAACCCAGGTCTCCCACATTGCAGGCAGACGCTGACACGCAGATTTTATACAGTTTCTATTGACCTCTCCTATAATAAATGAGTGAAATTCTGGTATAAGGATTTGTTTGTGGGGTTTGCAATGTTTCTTTCTCAGGGTTTTCCTCTGATTTCCAAAAGGCAAGGAACCTACCCCCAACCCCAAAGCTATAGCAGCAGCAGCAAATCATTAAAATCCCATTAGGAATACAGTGAAGAAAAGAGCATCAAGCTGTCATGTTATTTTGAACACAACAAAAGTATCTGAATAAATTATTCAAAAGTATTCAAAAGTATTTGAATAAATACTTTTGGCTAAAGTATTTATTCAGCCTAAACTAGTACAGGAGGGTCCCTTTGTGTATTCATGATTTATTCCATTTAACCCTGTGCCACCTGTCACTTAACTGGATCTGAATGCTTTGCAAAGCTATGGTCAGTTTACTGCCTTTCTTAAAATATGGTGGAAACAGCAACACACCCTTATCAGAAGTTCTGCAGGTAGATGTCTTCAGTCTTGTCTTAAAAAACAAAGCTTTGAGATATACACCCCTCTAAAGAGCTTACTTCTTTTTTAGTATATTCAGTGCTGTACAACCATCAACTGCTCTCTGATTTCAGAACATGTTCATCATCCCCAAATTAAACCCTGAACCTGTGCGCAGTCACTCCCATTTCTACGCTCCCCAATTACTGACAACCACTAATCTACTTTCTGTCTCTACAGATTTGCTTATTCTGGACATTTCATATAAATGGAATCACATTAACATGTGTCCTTTTGTGTTTGATATTTTCTGTGATAGTCTGTATTTGACACTTTTTATTCATCAGCTGATGGAGAATTGAAATGTTTATACTTTTTTGGCTGTAAATAATACTGCTACGAACCTTTATGTACAAGTTTTTTTGTAGATAAATGTTTTCAAATTCCTATGAAGGGAACTGCTGAGTTGTGTGGTAACCCTGTTATTTTGAGGAAGTGCAAAACCATTTTTGGTTTATACCATTTTACAATCCCTCGAGCAATGTATGAAAGTTTCAATTTCTCCACATCCTCTGGTAAGGATTCCCAAGAGGCTCAGTGGATAAAGAATCTGCCTGCAATGCAGGAGACGCAGATTCAATCCCTGGGTTGGGAAGATCTCCTGGAGGAGGGCATGGCAACCTACTCCAGTTATTTTGCCTGGAGAATTCCATGGACAGAGAAGCCAGGTAGGCTACAGCCCATAAGTCTGCAAAGTCAGACACAACTGAAAAACTAAGCACGCACATTACCAATACTAGTTATTGTGGGTCTTTATTTTGGCCATCCTAATAAATATGACTCAGTATCCATTATGGATTTGATTTGCATTTCTCTAATGACTAACAATGTTGAGCATCTTTTTTTGTGTGTCCTTACTGATCATCTGTATGTTTCTTTCCACAAGTGTTAATTTGGATCCTTTGCCCATTTTTCTCTTGAGCTGTCGTTTTATGGTTGAGTTGTAAGAGTTCCTTATTCTAGATATAAATTCCTTATCATATATATAATCTGCAAAATTCTGCCATTCTGTGTGTTGCCTTTTAATTTTCTGAATGGTAGCCTTTGGCAAACAAATTTTTAAATTTTGATGAAGCTCAATATATATGTTTTTTCTACTGTCACTCGTGCTTTTGGTTTCGTATCTAAAAAAAAATAATTTACACCTATGTTTCTTTCTAAAGAGTTTTACAATCTTGGCTCTAGGCCTATGCATTTTGAGTTAATTTTTGTACATGGTATGAGACGTAGGGGTCCAACTTCATTCTTTTGCATATGGATATCCAGTTGCCCAAATATCATTTGTTAAAAAGACTACTGTTTACCCATTGAACTGCCACGGAACCCTTGTCAAAGGTCATGTGACCATATAAACATAAAGGTTTACTTCTAGACATTCAATTGTGCTCCACTGACCTACATGCCTATCTATACTCACGTCAGGACTAAACATTCTCACCCCCCTTTCTTGAGGTTTAACTGACAAAATTATAAGACATACTAAATGAACACAGTGGTGATTTTATATACATACACATTGTGAAAGGATACCTACCACCTAGTTAATTAACATATTCATCACCTCACACTTTTCTTTCTTCTCTTCCTTCTTCTGGTGAGAACATTTAGGTCAATAGTGTTATCAACTATAACTACCATGTTTTACATCAGATCCTCAGACCTCATTCATCTTAGAAAATCTGTCCTCTTTACCAACCTCTCCTCATTTCCTCCACTCCCTAAGCCCCAGGGGCAGCCACTTTTCTACTCTCTATGATTGACTTTTTTCCTTTTCTTTTTAGAGTCTACATACAGGTGATACCATGGAGCAGTTGTCTTTCTCTGTCTGGCTTATTTCATTTAGCATATTGCCCTAAGGTCCATCCATTCATGTTATAAAAAAATGGCAGAATTTCCTTCCTTCTTCTGGCTTAATAATATTCCACTGTAGATGCACTATCTTGATTACTGCAGCTATAAAATAAGTTTCAAAAGTGGGAAGTATGACTTTTCTTCCCTAATAAAATTTTATATTTAGCAACAAGCACTTTCCTTCCCCCCAAAAAAGGTGATTATTATTTTTATTACGCAAATTATTCATTGTAAAGTAAAACAAAGTCACTCTTGGTTAATACATATTCGCAGCGGTCATTTTTTCTGCCCCCCCCACCCCCCAGGTGAATGTTAGCCATAGTTGTATGTTCAAGGTAAGGGTATATAACAAAAAGAGGGGTGGCAGATGGGATTAGAATCTCCTGGGTTAAAGAAAAAAAAACACCTCACTATATTTTCCAAACTTGTAAAAAATCACACTCCCCTTTGAGACACGTAAACACTTTATACACTCATCCCCCAGCTCCCGCTTCCTCTGAGAATCACGAACACCACAGCTCTTAGTGCTATAGTTCTTGTGGTGTTGTAGTACCACAAGCCAAGATTTTCTCTGTGTTTTCCTTCTGTTACACATATCAATAAAACAATAAGAATTATGTTTTATAAATATGAAATATCAATCAGTATGCTTTTAACAAAATAAATGCCTCTCTACAAGAGTCCAGTGTTTCTTTATATTGAACCCTGAAAATAAAGAAATATAGAGAAGAACTCAAATTGCCACCAGTAAAGTGTATTATATTCCACAAAGAGTAATTTTGTGGATGGTCTTCTGACTCAGGTTCTAAAATACAACTGTTAATACAACAGTTTTGAGGTGAAAATGTCATGAAACTTAGGTTTATGACAAAAAAGGTTTCTTTCAATAAATAAAACATATTCTGGCAACTTAGTAAATCATTTTATACTGCTTGCTTTGGGTAAATTAATTTCAAATGGATGTCATTAGTCTCAAGTCAAAAGCTAACTAGACCACATTGCCATGACAAAACTTATTTATGCCTGGACACAATTACATATAAGCATATAGAGATTTAACCAAATATGAGTAAGTTACTACAGAGTCAGTAAAATTTCATAGTAGCAACATAAAACTGATTTTTCTTCTGGCCTATGTACAACATATTAATGTAAAGATACAATTGAGAAATTTTACATTAAAATGATTTTTCTAATACTCATTTACTTATTTTTAAAATGTTGACACTATGTGTATAGTATTTATGTTGCAGGCAGTTACTATAAATTGTAACCATTATTTTTTGCACTAGTATAGGAATATTTAATCTAGACATTTGAGATGAGCTTCAGAAAGTTCAAGGTTCACCTGATATTATACGCCAAATTTTGGCATGTATGTTTTTTTTGGGGAGAGTCCATTGATATGAAAGATTTTCAAAGAGGTCCATGATGCAAAAGCAACTAAAAAGTCGCCGCTCTAGTCAGTAATAAACGCAGAAAAATGTAAACAATAAAACAAGAATGAAAAAAGCAATGAAATATTTATATATATATTACATTTTATACAAGTAAAAATCTGTACACAGTGTGCTTACTAGTTCTGGGGAGTCGAAAAGGGAGAGAGAACTAAGTTTACTATGTTGTCCCTGTGGTCTGTTAACAAGAAGAGCTCTATGACAACAAAAGAAATACCATCAGGTAACATATGATTAAGCTCCAAATATATGTTAGCAAAGATACATCATGGATCCATCAAAAAACTTAGGAATTAAAGTATTTTATACTTATTAAATTCTCATTAAATTAGTCTCTTAGACCTCTGTCTGAAAGATTATTTGATGGTGAAAATGTCAAGCCAGGAGACAGGGGATACACAGGTGCTAAACAATCCGTAATATGGAGATAACTGAAAGGCAGTGTTTGCAAAGCAAAGATGATGAAGATAACAGAGCTGTACTTGAAAGCAAAGGAATCCACTTTTACAACCCTGATTAATTTAGATGAAGTACAATTAAACTTAGTTCAAAGACATCACAAACTGACTTAGTATATTCATTACAACAGGATTTAGGAGCGTTTTCCTTTGTGGTCACACTTGAAATACACTAAATTAAGTGGGTTCTAGATAATAAGTTGAAATTAAGTATCATATTATTTTCCCGAGAGCTACAAAATTCCATGAATAGAGGACACCAACTTAGTTAAAGATGAATCAGACAGGATTTTCCTACCACCCAACCCTTCCCAGATATGGCAGTCACACTATTCATCTTCATCATCATCATCATCTTGCTAGGATTAAAGGGTTAAGTGTAGTAATATGTGTAAAGTGCTGAGCTCAGTGCCTGGTGCAGAGGAAGTTCTGAGTAGCAGCTTTTATGATCAGCAGTATTTTACCAATATTTGAAAATGCAGACCTCTGAGGGGCCAGATAATCACTAATCTATTTGTCTAAATTATCCTACAAAGCCCCTGGTGGCTCAGACAGTAAAGAATCTGCCTGCAATGCAGAAGACCTGAGTTTGATCCCTGAGTTGGGAAGGTTCCTTGGAGAAGGCAATGGCAAAGCACTCCAGTATTCCTGCCTGGAGAATTTCATGGACAGAGGAGCCTGGCGGGCTATAGTCCATGGGGTTGCAAAGAGTCACACATGACTGAGTGACTAACATATACTGCAAAGGGCCATCAGTCAAATGAAAGACCAGGAAAACAATGATTTAGATAGATATTTGTAATAAAATGCAGCCCTCTTAACTCTATGTAACTGTATTTATTTGTTTACTAACAAAAGATTCTGGCATAAAACAACTGAAAACATCCATTTTTTTTTTTTTTTTTCAGTTTCTGGGATTACAAAAAGATGATTTAAAAAAAAAAATCAGTATCACAGAACAGTAAAAAATGAACCCCACCCCACTCTCTTTTTTAAAAAATAATTTTATTTGTTTTTGGCTGTGCTTGGCTTTCATTGCTACATGCAGGTTACTCTAGTTGCAGTGCATGGGCTTTTCATTGTGGTGCTTCTTCTGCTGCAAAGCATGGGCTCTAGAGTGCACGGGCTCAGTAGTTGTAGAGCACAGGCTTAGCTGCCCTGTGGCATGTGGAATCTTCCCAGATCAGGGATTGAACCTAATCCCCTAAACTGGCAGGTAAGACTCTTACACTGAACCACCAGGCAAGTCCCTTCTCTCTTTAATCTCACTCTCCACTGCTAAATCTTTTTCTTTCTCAAGCTTTTAGGTACCACAAGAAATGAAGTTCACCTACTTAACGATAATAAAATAATCAAAAGATTATTTGGATCTCATTGTTTTCCACAGAAACTTTCCACTGTTTTCCAGAAACTTTCAAATTCCTAAAGTTTCTGCTAGAGGTTTAAGACTGTACTAGTTCTTACCCGTCTAAGAACCATTTACATAAATATCTAAAATGAGTAATTACTGCTAAGAGAAAAGTATGACATTAACTTATTTACCAAAGAGAAACAAACTCACAGACCTTGAAAACAAACTTATGGTTACCAAAGAGGGAAAAGGATGGGGGAGGGATAAATTAGGAATTTGAGATTAGCAGATACAAATGACTATCATATATAAAATGACACACAGCAAAGTCCTATTGCATAGCACCAGCATCTATATTCACTATCCTGTAATAAACTATAATGGAAAAGAATATGC
This sequence comes from Moschus berezovskii, assembly GCF_049115385.1. Classification (NCBI taxonomy): domain Eukaryota; kingdom Metazoa; phylum Chordata; class Mammalia; order Artiodactyla; family Moschidae; genus Moschus; species Moschus berezovskii. The sequence goes on from NC_142460.1 coordinate 86,145,687, forward strand.
ATATATATATATATACATACACACACACACACCTGAATCACTTTGCAATATATCATAAACTGACACAATGTTGTAAATCAACTATATACTTCAATAAAAAATTTTTAAAAGCATCTACACGTTTAATGTCATGTTTTTCTAAAAGACATATATCCAAATTTAAAAGGTTAGTTACTATAGCTATGAAAGCTATAGAGAAAGTCTATTATCAGAGACTATTTAACTACTTCTGCCTTTAAAACTTCCATTAGAAAGAAATGGTCAACTTATTACAAAGCATAAGTAAATATTTATGAAATAAATCAAATTATATCTCTAGGAACATTAATACATTTAAAATCAGAAATTCTACAAAATGACTGGTTTCTATCAAACATTCAGTTCTGTGATATTTTAATCCCAAAATTGAACTCCAGACTGAAGCTCACCTTTCCTTACTTGAAATTTGTATTTTAAAATTTAGAGGGGTAAAGAAACTATTAGTAAAACCTATAGCAGTCCCAGGTCCAGAATTTCCTAGACTGCATCATATTCAGTCCATCTAGGGAATTTTGGGGACATCTTACATTTATGTAAGAAGTTAGAGAAGCTAAATATATATATATTTTAAAAGCAATCATTTATCATTGTACCTTTACATCATTCTTCTTAGAATCAATTATGTAATTCAGAATAGAATCTACAGTCAAATCTATGCAGTCAAAAAAAACTCACTTCGTCAACATATACTTCTTCACATGAGAAATACAATTAATTATTTAGTAAAAAAAAAGGTCCACAAAACAGACGGCATTTTGTTTTACATACATACGCACAGAAAAGTGTATAAAAATATTTTATATTTTTTAAGTACCTTCTTTAAGTTTTCAGAAGACTTTTCCTAAATAACCCCACTGTTATGACTGACGACAGAGGTGCCAATGGACAATGCTGTATCACTGAACCTATGCTTGTAAAATTTCTGACAGATGTTCTCCCAAAATGTTTTATTTTTCCCAGGTATCTGAAACCACATCAGATATTTCTTAAGATTATTTTAACTAGTATGTTAAGGAAAAATTTAAGAAATCTTATTATCTGAGCCTTCCCAAACAGAATCTCTCTTATCTACAAATGCTTTGAAAAGTTAAGCACTTTATGATACTCAGAGATTAAAAGGTATAATGAGATTCTGATCTGATAATCCTCTGTATGAAATCAATCTCAGAAAGCTAGGTGTTTTTGATGCTTAAAAATGGTTTTTCATGACTTTCAATGCCATACTGCCATATACTTCTAACTTACTCTGAAGATATTTTAAATATTCTGCAAAAGCGTTGTTTGAGGATAGATAGGGAGAAGATTTAAAAGGTTACGCTAAGTTAGCTCAGTTTATAATACTCTGTGTTACTTATTCTATGAATTATTGACATGGACATCCAAGCCAATAAAGTTTAATAAGCAACATATACAATAACAATCACACTAACTTTTCTTATTAATTCCCAGGTAATTACAAATTCATGGATGAACACTAATCTAGCAGCTTAATTTATCTTAAATATTTCTTGAAAACTATTATGGTGCCTCTGGATATTAAAACATAACAATAAAAGAAAGTTCGTGCTCAGAAAGTTTGTCGTTCAGTCGCTAAGTCATGTCTGACTCTTCGTGACCCCATGGACTGAAGCATGCCAGGCTTCCCTGTCCTTCACTATCTCCTGGAGTTTGCTCAAACTCATGTCCACTGATTTGAGTCTATGATGCTATCCAATCATCTCATCCTCTACGGCCACTTTCTCCTCCTGCCCTCCATCTTTCCCAGCATCAGGGTCTTTTCCAATGAGTGAGTTTTTCACATCAGATTAGAGCTTCAGCTTCAGCTCAGAAAGTTTATAATTAGGCAATTATACCATTTATAAAATTTATGAAGTTTGCTGTACGACTGCTCCTTTTCTGCATAAACTCAAATGCAAAGAAAAGAGTATTTTATGGGTTTGGGGGTATATCAGCTACCTACAGATACTCAAGAGGAATACCCATGAGGTTTTCAAGAAAGAAAATGGAAAGAGAGCAGAGAAGAACAGTAACATAGATTCCCTAGTTTCCTAAAGAACTAAGGGCTCATGACAAATATCTCAAAAAAATTGAGACTGGAGTTGGGCACCTGGGAGACCACTTTTCACAGAAAACTCAAATCTATACTCGAAGTCCTGATTAGCAGAAATGGCAATATTTGCTTAAAATATAAAACATGTTAATAACACTTAACTTTGAAAGCTAAACTATACAACTCTTTTCTGACATACAACTTAGATCAGGAAAACTGGAACAGTTACATGAGAATTAATTATGCATTATTTCAATGAAACACCACAGATATTCAATATGTAAAGTACAAGCGTACAGATAGGATCAACAAGATTTAGAGCTATATTAAACACACAAAATTCCTACAATGTTTATTAACCTCCATGCAGTAAGATTTAAGAGCTATACTACACACACACACACACACCATACCCTTACAATGTCTATTAATTAACCTCAATGAAATGTATAACTTCAGGTCATCAAATGGGTGGTAAATTAATACTGATATTTTATCTACCCTGGGTGGTATTGCTTAAAAACTGTAAAAAGGGTTGAGAAATCTGATATTCCAAATTGCTGTGGGATGTTGTTTAACATCCATTATAACACCTTCAAAGTATCTATAGATAGTGAATCTTGGAAATGAGGTGATGACAATGTATAAGTGCAAGATGACAAGATAATATATAAATGAGAAGTGTTTTGTTTAGAGTTGGCCTACTATAACAAATTAATCATAGACAACCTACAACAAACAAAACTTAAATAAAGTCATAAACCATCAACAACAAATTGACAGTTTCTACTAAAATTAAATAAAAACAAACCGATATTAGTAGAAAATGGAATTAGGAGGGCTGACAAAAAGTGGTAAAATAAGCTTTGGACTTAAAGGCTTATAAGATATGATGGCAAGCATGAAATACTTGACTTATCACAGTTATCCAGCTTAGCTTCTAAGCAATTTCATCTGTATTAATCTCATGTACGAATTCATTAAAATTAGTGACAAAAAATAAACCATCACACAGTTCTAAACTTTAATTGGTAGAGAAATGACACTGTTCTAATAAGCTAAACATAAATACCAAATTAAATGGTGATATGTACAGAAAAACGTGGTGTGGTAAATTCAAATACATCAAACTGAAAGACTGGGAATAGAAGAAATGCTGATTGGTTGTATTGACTTGATTGGTCAGCAAACTATGGCCCAATCCTGTTTATGTAGGACCCATGATTGTGTGGATCACAATAAACTGTGGAAAATTCTGAAAGAGATGGGAATACCAGACCACCTGACCTGCCTCTTGAGAAACCTGTATGCAGGTCAGGAAGCAACAGTTAGAACTGGACATTGAACAACAGACTGGTTCCAAATAGGAAAAGGAGTACGTCAAGGCTGTATATTGTCACCCTGCTTATTTAATTTATATGCAGAGTACATCATGAGAAACGCTGGGCTGGATGAAGCACAAGCAGGAATCAAGATTGCCAGGAGAAATATCAATAACCTCAGATATGCAGATGACACCACCCTTATGGCAGAAAGTGAAGAAGAACTAAAGAGCCTCTTGACGAAAGTTAAAGAGGAGAGTGGAAAAGTTGGCTTAAAGCTCAACATTCAGAAAACGAAGATCATGGCATCCGGTCCCATCACTTCATGGCTATTAGATGGGGAAACAGTGGAAACGGTGGCTGACTTTATTTTTGGGGGCTCACTGCGGATGGTGATTGCAGTCATGAAATTAAAAGATGCTTACTCCTTGGAAGGAAAGCTATGACCAACCTAGATAGCATATTAAAAGGAGAGCCATTACTTTGCCAACAAAGGTTTCTCTAGTCAAAGCTATGGTTTTTCCAAAGGTCATGTATGAATGTGAGAGCTGGACTATAAAGACAGCTGAGCGCCAAAGAATTGATGCTTTTGAACTGTGGCGTTGAAGAAGACTCTTGAGAGTCGCTTGGACTGCAAGGAGATCCAACCAGTCTATCCTAAAGGAGATCAGTCCTAGGTGTTCATTGGAAGGACTGATGCTAAAGCTGAAACTCCAATACTTTGGCCACCTGATGCGAAGAGCTGACTCACTGGAAAAGACCCTGATGCTGGGAAAAATTGAGAGCAGGAGAAGAAGGGGACAACAGAGGATGAGATGGTTGGATGGCATCACTAACTCAATGGACATGGGTTTGAGTGGACTCCGGGAGTTGGTGATGGACAGGGAGGCCTGGTGTGCTGCAGTTCACGGGGTTGCAGAGTCGGGACACGACTGAGCGACTGAACTAACATGAATTAAGAACTGATTTTAAAGATAAACATTTGTCATCAATTCGAGGCTATGAAACACTGACTTTGAACCATGATTAAGAGAAATTTCATTCTTTCAATCAGTAGACTTGCATTACTCAATTATTAGATTAATTTGAATTTCATCAATGAAAAATTTGTGAAAATTTGTTCTTCTGTTTTCTGTTATGTATCTCAGACATCCTTGACTTCCATTTTTTGCCGACAAAGCCTAAAACATTTTATCTAGCCCTTTACAGAAAGTTTGCCAACTCCTGTATTAGAATACTAATTTGAATAATAACAAAGAATACAAAGGCTTTTAGGAAACAAGAAAATCAAACTATCTGAACTTGGATCTGAGTGTAGTGTAGGAATCAGAAAGGAAGCAGTTCTGCTGAATTAAGTTGAAAGCTTCAATCTGAAACTAAAAGATTATTTACCAAAAAAAGATGGCAAATTCCAGTGATCTCAGGTGCAAATCATAAGAAACTATATGGATAGTAAGGAAGATTCTTGACCACACATGGTATTTTCAATCACATTTGCACACAGTGATACCTAGCAAAATCATTTTTTCAAAAAGTATTTTTGCAAATCAAGTACAAGGATTTTAAAACAACTTAATCGCAATCCAGGGAATAACTAGTAAAAGTTAAAAAGAACCAACAAGGACATACTGTACAACACAGGGAAATTTGCTCAATACTCTGTAATAACCTAAATGGGAAAAGAATTTGAAAAAGAATGGGTACATGTATAACTGAATCACGCTGCTGTACCCGGAAATCAACGCAACAATGTTAATCAACCATATGCCAACATAAAATAAAATTTAAAAAAAATTAAAAAATAAATACATTAAAACAAAAACTACTGAGGCTCACTCATCACAATAAAAACTAAAAACTAAATTCAGGCTGTCCAGATACAGAACAGGCTGCATTCCAAAGTAGCGATATGCTGCTTGAAGTATTCAAGAAAACACTGAAAAACCATCTCCCAGGAATGTAACTAAGTAGGTTCTTACATTGGATGGAGAATTGGGACTACAAAACCACGAAGGAGATTTTCAATTTTCCACTTCTATGAAACATTTGGAAAATCAAGACTAAAATCCAATAGAAGGTAGGTGTTGCTTCAGACAAACTAAGCTTATAATCAACCATCTAGTGGTTTAAATATAGAGACACTAGATATTTCTAAAAGGGGAGGTTTGAGAACTTATTTAAGATACCAATATTAAAAGCTTTAAAATCTTAGTGCTGCTATTCTTAAGAGATGATATCCAATATCCAAGATAATAATACTTTGCTATGATGTTGTTAACAAAGGCTTTGATAGACCTAATAAATAAAATTATATTAAACCCATACGTAAAAATTCTGCTTCTGTCTAGTGGTCTAGTCATACATACTCATATTTTCATTTTATAAATATTTAAATACTGACTAAATACAAGCATCTCCTACGTGCTCAGCAGAGTATTATGAGCAGAGCACATGGTGAACAAAAACAGAAAACAGACACAGTTTCTCACCTTGATTATTTCCACCAATTGATCCACACCACTGTCTCCTGGAAATATTGGCTGTCCTAGCAACAGCTCAGCCAACACACAGCCTGCAGACCATACATCTGAAGAGAAAAGAAAATAAGAGCTTATTAATATTACACATTGCAGCTTATGTTGTGTTAAAAACTGTTTGATACATTTTCTAATTTTACTTTTATCAGAATAAATACCATAAGGAAAAGATTGTGTAACCCAAAACAGAGGGGAAAAGTCATCAAATAATCCTTAATAGATTTAAAAACTGTGTTAAACTTACTAAACAGGAAACAGGGCAATAAGAATATTCTAATAAAGGGTAATATCTTTATTATATCTAATATCTACATTAATTATCCAGTATGCGATGTTCAAGTCTTCAACAACCAAGGCAGAGATTATAGTATGAAAGCATAGAGCATGATTATTTACTCATTATACTTAAAAATAAGTCAAAGTGATATTAGCAGGTGCTTATAGAGAGTAGCAAGAAGGGTTCAATCTCCTATACACAGGAGAGTGAGCCAAATGCAAATTTCAGAAAAAGAAAATTTTAATATTTTAAATGGCTAACTTTTGTCTTGTAATATAACTGACAGAAAATGTGCTTAAATATATGAATATTTTAAAATGCAAAGACAGAAGAATACATTGTTTTCTACAAATTATAAAATATAGTTCACTTTTGAGTCAAACAAGAAACCTCAATCCTGACAGAAAACTTAAATAAATTTTAATGATTTACAAGTAAATTTACAAAAGGAAAAAATAAAGCATATATCCTGGCTTACCCACAACAGTCAGTCCTGGTCTAGATGACTTCCTGTGATAATAATCAAGAGCATCCCCTTTATCTCTTAAAAGTATTACCAAATGGAAAGATACATTTTATGGGCACTTTATTTAGAGTCCACTACTTAAGACTTCCTGCCAAAAAAAACCCTGATTTTCTGGATTCCTGGGTTTTGTATGAACCAACAAACAATGGCTTTAGGGAAATAAACATAAATCGTCTCTGGGCTTTCCATCTATCAGTAGGGAAGGAGAAAAATGACTAATGGCATGCGCAACAACAAATAATTTAATTGGTTTAATGCAGTAAGATGCACTATCACGAAGAATTGGAAACACAATATTGTAAATCAGCTATCCTCCAATATTAAAAAAAAAAAGGAAATCCTTGCTCCAATAACTACTTTTCACTGGTCTAGACAAATTATGACACAAAATTCATTTAAGAAATTCAAGTTGATTTTGCCCAGCGACTCTTTGGAAAGCAGGTACTCATAACATCCAAAAAACGGATTCCTAAAAGAGAAAACATACTACACTGGCCCTTCTTTTGTGAGAAGATTCCCAAAGAACTGCAAAGCACATGGACATTTACAGAAGTAATAAACTCTTAAGAGGGTCAAAGGTTTATATAAACATGCCCTAATATGTCAGATGATATTGTCATGACTTTTTAGAAAGAAGCAAACCACATTTATTTTAGGTGAGGCTGGCAAAACTCACCCCAGAATGAATCTCATTCCTGGTATGCAGGTGATTAATTTCATATATGTGAATAAAACATAAAGCATCTTAGAAAATCCAAAGACTGTCCAAAGATAAAGGGCTGAAATTTGCTCTTTGTGAATAGTCAAGTTAACAAATACCACAAAAAGAATACCACTTTTTCTACAGTACTTTCACTAACATTTTATTTAATCCTCATGGCCACTCAGAAAGGTAAGCAAAACTGTAACTAATCTTTTACAGTCTAGCTAAGTAGTAATAAACCTGGAATTCAAATTCAGTTCTGCTCTAACTAAAATATCCCTTTGACTATTTCTCATTTGTTCCTGAACAGAATAGGCCATATAACATAGCCATGATGAAACTCTGAGCATTATAAACACACACTCTCTCTCTTATACTCTCTATCCAGTGCAGCAGATCTCAAAGTATGATCTGCAGAGCCCCGAGCCTCCTGGACCTTTTCAGAGGTCCTGAAGGCAAAGTTATTTTCATAAGAATACTCAGATGTTATATGTCTTTTTCACTGTGTTGACATTTGCACTGATGGTGCAAAAGAAATAGTGGGTAAAACTGCTGGCCTCTTGGCACAAATCAAAATGTTCCTTGGCATTTTGCCCTTTGGCAAAAAAAAAAAGGTAGTATTAGTAATATGTATTTCTGCGTAGAGGTCTTTGTTTATGTTAGAGAATTTTAAGTTGTATAAAAGACAAATTGTCCAAGTTCTGATTTTTCCTTGACTTTCTGTTATTGTGGGGTTTTTATTTTATTTTTTGTTTGGTCTTTGTATGCTTTTGTTTGTTTTTGGACTAAGGAATTCTCTTCAAAAACAACATATAACATTAAAATAAACTACCTGCACGCCTAAGATTGTACCTTTCTTAGCCTCCTAGTCACATCCAACTATTCACACTCTGTATGTTCACTCCTACTAGTCGGCTAAAAGGAGGTAGAAGAGGTGGTCAGCAAAGAATGAAGCAAACTGTCTCTATTCAATGCCTTCTATCCTTAAAGACCTTTTCTGACAGCTGCTATAGAATCAGTGAATTTATTCAAACTACTAATGAAAAAATTAGCAAATTTTTAAAAGCTGACTTTAAATAATCAATTGAGTCAGCACAGTATGAGTGTCAGTAATACCGTAATCCTATCATTTTAATCTTAAACTTAATGGATGAAAATTCTCCTACTGGTGATCAAGCTCAGAGAGAACTATTTAAGGGGAATTTTTTAAGTGAAGAAAAGGTATACTTAGATTTTATTTAAAATTTTAAGTTTAAAATAACTGTAAATCTTAAAGAAATCATACAATCACAGAGGAGTAGCTTTATTATTCTCTCATCATCTAAGAAACCTAAAAGTAGAATAGTAAATATATTTTAAATTCTATACATTTTTATATATAAATCTTTAAGAAGAAACATATTTCAGGGCATATTTATCTTTATATTTAAGTATAGATTAGTACTAATAAATTAATAAAAACAAGATATAATGCATAGTTACAAGTTATTATATTCATATACAGTACTTACCTATACTAGAGGTATAATCAGTGGCTCCAAAGATCAACTCTGGTGCCCTATAGTACCGAGAACAGATATACGAAACATTGGGTTCTCCACGGACCAGCTGCTTTGCACTAATAAAAAAAAAATCAAAAGCAGAAATTCTTTAAATCAAATCTAAATCATAAAAGAACCTTAACTGCTATCATTTGCAATACAATATTTAATCTAAGAGTCCCATAATTCCAATCATGCAATATATAAAAAAAGAAAATATGAGCCATAACTGTCTCTAACAAAAGAAACATAATTTTAACATATCACTCTGAAAAAAGAATAGTAACTTTTAAAGAATGCATTTGTCAATTGTCACCTGAAGAAAAAGTTTTTTAAAAAAATTAAAAAATGATAAATGTTTAATTTCTTCTGCTACTTTCTCCTGAATTTCACTCTAAAATACAAGGAAGGAAGGGCAGAAATATAAGAGGTACCTCCCCTCACCAAAAAGCACTGTAATTGATTATAAGAAAGAATACTGCTTACCCAATATGTTTTTTAAATGGGTAAGAAATTGGCCACTCTATTAAAATTTGACTTCTGATTCAGAGTGAGTATCCCATGGCTTGCAGACCCAACCTACTTTATTTTTGCCACCATTTAGTCAATTTATTAGCTGTCTTAACACCTGCTATCCAATAAAAAAGATAGGTCCTTTCCTGTAGGGCAGAGATAATTCACAGCCTATGAACTCTAATTCCACTGTTGTAAATTATTAACAAATCACATATTCTCTAATTCAACTTTCCTTACCAAATACTTTGTGGCATGTATTTTAAATATTAAATTAAAATTAGTTTCTTTTCAAATGTCTCAAAGCTAATCATTTTTACATACAATAATAGGGAAGATAAATACAGCAAATAAATACAAACAGCAAAATCAAAAGTAACAGTAAAACATAAAGTAACAAAAAAGATTAAAAAAAAATCTTTTTAGGTAAAGGTACAAGAAAATCAGAGTAGAGGCAGATGAAAGTAGTCACAAAGGTTTCAGTTTGGACTTTCTTTTCTTCCATTTATTTCTGTTCACTGATAACGCTGACCATAACCTGATCTTTCTTCATCACAAGTTTTGAATGTGGGAGACAGTTTATCTACATACAGCAACCATTTCATAAATTGATAAATACTAATCCCTGTTTTAGGCTGTATGAAAATTAAGACACTTTCATAGTATAACTGATACAAGTTTCTACCTTATAAAGGATTTTTTAAATTAACAAGACAGATTCCGATTACATTGTCAGAAAATTCACTATAAGATAAAGGTAATATTAGAAATACCACAGCCTACAGATTTTTTTCACTACTTGATGGAGCTGTCTTCAAAGTGTATCCCAAACTCTACTTGCTCAAGCCAGATGTTAAAAACAAAACAGTAGCTCTATTATCAGAGCCATTAAAAGTGAACTATTCTTACCACAGAAGTGAAATCCCTATCCCAAACATATTAAAACAAAGTGATTTCTATGTCCCAATAAAACTCCCATAGCAACAGTGTTCTGAGACTATGGTGAGAACAGAAACTCCACTAACTTGGTATCTCAAAAGTATTTTTACAGTCCACACCAGTCAGTCACTCTCAACCAGGGGAAAGACATCCCATAACAATAAAATTCATCTGATTTGGGCATTTGATCCTACAGATGCTTGTTTCAAGCACCAAATAAGAGTTTTTGATTTAAAATCCTTTACCCATTTCTTACAGTCGAAGGAACAGTTAAGAGCCCTGCAAAATGAGTTGGATCCTGTGAGAGATGTCTGAAATTAGAAAACTATAAAAAGGAGATGATCTAAAAGGACATTTTTGTGAGACTAAGAACTAATTCATAACAAAACAGATGTGCTTTTTTTTAAGACTTTTTCCCAAGAGATAACCTGTGGAAAATATATACTATATTAAAACCAAAATTTGATCTGTGGGTTGATATAAAAAGCATTACAAAGAACAAGGAATACCAATATTATCAGGTGTGGGTCAGTATCTATAAGCAGCTGAGAAGGAAAGCAAGAATTTGTGAGGATGAAAAAAACTGGTGAGAATTCAAGACATATGATGTCTTAGGGATTACAAGAAGAGAGAGTACTCTAGGTAATTACACTAGAGAGGAAGTGAAAGTTTAACTGCCTGAGTTACATGTGGATATAGGTTTGATTTCATGTTGAAAAGTCAGATCAGAGAGGCACAAAATGCTCAATACTATGAAGATGAAAAAGATTAATTACACTATATATTTTTACAAATACATGTATATTTAAAATATGTATTTTAAAATTTTACTTATTACACTATATATTTTACCAAGCAATGCATTTAAGAAGAGAGAAGAAAACTGTAACCTGCAATAAAGAAGAGAGAAATAAACTAAATTATGGAGGAAAAGGAAGAAAACACAGCTACTAAGCCTTTTACCTAATATCTAAATTGAGGCTAACTCAATACACAGTTAACACAATACACAGTAAGGTATGCTGCTGCTGCTGCTAAGTCGCTTCAGTCGTGTCCAACTCTGTGTGACCCCATAGATGGCAGCTGACCAGGCTCTGCCGTCCCTGGGATTCTCCAGGCAAGAACACTGGAGTGGGTTGCCATTTCCTTCTCCAATGTGTGAAAGTGAAAAGTGAAAGTGAAGTTGCTCAGTCATGTCTGACTAGTACTGACCCCATGGACTGCAGCCCACCAGGCTCCTCTGTCCATGTGATTTTCTAGGCAAGAGTACTGGAGTGGCTAATATATATATTTTTAATTAGTTCTTACTGAAAAAGGAATATATACACATAATAAAGGGAACAATTTCTAGGAGTTAAATTGCTGGGTGAAAGAATATACACACTTATAATTCTGAGAGAATTTACCAAAACTATCCTCACAAGAAACTGTACTAGTTGACACTCCCTAATTAAGTGTAACAAAAGGTAACTGAAAGAACAGATAGGATAGAAGGGTGGGGTTGAAGATTAGGGAAGGAAGGAAAAGGGAGCTAGTTTACCTTCCAAAGTCACAGAGTTTCAAGACAGCTGTATCAGGATCCAACAAGAGGTTCTGCGGTTTAATATCCCGATGGCAGATTCCAAAGGAATGGATATAGGCTAAACTTCGGAACAGCTGATACATATACAACTGGAATAAAGAGTAAACATTAATTGAATATTTACTTTCTATCCCAAACAACTCAGAATCCTTAAGCAGGAAACAAAGTAACAGATTTCCAGAAAAGAACAAGTGAAATAAATGCTGGGGATTGTTAGCACTCAATCTTTCTTTAACAAGCGTCATGGCATTTCTCTATCAACTAGCTAATTATAGTTTAGTTAACCAATGTTATATTTATAACATTTATATATAGCATCTTCTAACAACTTAAAAAAGGAAATTTTACAATTTGCTTTTATAATTTTTTATTTTACTAACCACAAGACTGTTTTTTTTTTTTTTCTTAAGCACAAATTTAAAAACTCAGAGGGATATTCCAAATTGTATGGCAACTAAGTAACAATTAGACCACAAGCTAGTCTTCTGTTTTGTTTTGGTTTCTTCCAATTCACCATCCTTTGTCAGGCCCAGAGGTTATTGATACAGAGGTCTGGGAAAATTCACATGTGAACTGAGAAAATCTATAATCAATGATCTATTCAAGACATCAGTAAATCTATTAATAGCATCACCACTCTTCTGTTAATATCCTTCAGAATTAAGTAGACTTCAAAATGCCAATTAAAAGCATATCCGAGATGACAACAGACATCAGTCCAAAAAAACCAAAATTCAATTTTATTACAAAACAAGATACACCGAAAAACTGGGTCTGTGTGAAAGAAAGAATTAAACTATTGACTGGTGAAAGGGGGTCTTTGTGTAAAGAATGTGAGTGTATCTTAAACCTTCTATTTGTTTCAAGGTCAGTGTTGTGGTTCACTTATAAATTTTTCTGACTACTCACCTTCTGACTTCTAACCCAAAGTTATATACCATGAAAAGAACTTTTGAAATGATTCAAATCAAAGATACCAGTGTCTTGGTGAAAAACAACAAAAAGACAGTTAAAGATAAGATAAAGCATTGACATAAGGTATCATCTATAAATGAAGTGTTTGACTCCAACAAAAATATGTCTCATCACCAATTTACATGAAATACTTAGGACAGAGGAACATACTAACAATACTATAGTAATCTCATCAGCAAAATCCATTTTATTACTATAAAACTTAAAATTCTAACTATTAAGTGAAACTTTTGATATTCAAAACATTTACAGTCAATGCCATTTTATTTTCTAGAGTTATCTGTATAAAAGATAAAATGCAAAAAATTCTACTTAAGATAGCTGAACTTTTAAACTTAGTGAAAGTCACTATACAGTCCACAGAATTCTCCAGGCCAGAATACTGGAGTGGGTAGGCTTTCCCTTCTCCAGGGTTTAAACTTAAACTTCAAGTTAATTTTCACAATGTCATAGTTAAACAAATAATAATCTGTTTCTAATAATCTACTACAACTTCATACTTCAGTTCAGTCACTCAGTTGTGTCCGACTCTGCGACTACATGGACTGCAGTACGCCAGGCCTCCCTGTCCATCACCAACTCCCAGAGTTTACTCAAACTCATGTTCATTGAGTCAGTGATGCCATCCAACCATCTCATCCTTTGTCATCCCCTTCTCCTTCAATCTTTCCCAGCATCAGGGTCTTTTCCAATGAGTCAGCTCTTCGCATCAGGTGGCCAAAGTATTGGAGTTTCAGCCTCAACATCAGTCCTTCCAATCAACACCCAGGACTGGTCTCCTTTAGGATGTACTGGTTGGATCTCCTTGCAGTCCAAGGGACTCTCAAGAGTCTTCTCCAGCACCACAGTTCAAAAGCATCAATTCTTCGGCGATCAGCTTTCTTCACAGTCCAACTCTGACATCCATACATGACCACTGGAAAAACCATAGCCTTGACTAAACAGATCTTTGTTGCAAAGTAATGGCTCTGCTTTTAATATGCTGTCCAGGTTGGTCATAACTTTTCTTCCAAGGAATAAGCGTCTTTTAATTTCATGGCTGCACTCACCATCTGCAGTGATTTTGGAGCCCCCCAAAATAAAGTCTGTCACTGTTCGCACTGTGTCCCCATCTATTTGCCATGAAGTGATGGGACCAGATGCCATGATCTTAGTTTTCTGAATGTTGAGCTTTAAGCCAACTTTTCCACTCTCCTCTTTAACTTTCGTCAAGAGGCTCTTTAGTTCTTCTTCACTTTCTGCCATAAGGGTGGTGTCATCTGCATATCTGAGGATATTGATATTTCTCCCTGAAATCTTGATTTCAGCTTGTACTTCACCCAGCCCAGCATTCTGCATTATCTATTTGGCATATAAGTTATATATATATATATTGATATTTCTCCTGGCAACAACTTCATAATTATGCTGGATCAATTACAAGCCAATTAACCAGATCAATTACCAGTCTACTAACATGGGTTGTAGGATTCCTAGGTGGCTCAGTGGTAAAAGAATCCACCTGCCAATGCAGGAGACCCTGGAAAAACAGGTTTGATCCCTGGGATGGGAAGTTCCTCTAGAGGAGGAAATGGCAACCCACTCTAGTATTCTTGCCTGAAAAATTCCATGGACAGAGCAGCCTGGCTGGCTACAGTCCATGGGGTCACAAAGAGTCGGACATGACTAAGCATAAGTACTATCAACATGAGTTACAGCAAATAACCAAGATTAATATTGGTATTTGGTCCCCCGAATTAAATAACACCTCAACAAAGTCTATGCATATTTAAAATCACCTAAAGTTTAAACTTCAGCTTTTAAAGACACGCTATATCTATAAATGGCAATAAAACATTGAATTTATTAATATTTATAACCAAATTTTTATAATTTTATATGATATGCTTGCTCTGCATAATAAGGGATTTAAGAAATTAAGTAAAAAAGTGCTATGGGTACCTATATTAAAATCCATAATTATTTGTGAAAAACTTCATTTGTCAGAAAGATGACAAGTATTTTTAGAACCTGGGTCATGAAAGTTTAAAAGGTAAAGGCTTCACACTTTAAAACTATAAACAAATATAATGAAACTCTAGAAATACCTACTTTGCAGCTTTCTCCCCTCAGTATGATGCAATAATATAGTTAAAACATACCCAGCACTCTCCTCTGCTCATAATAAATACCTTCTAAAATGGGAAACTGCTCCATTTTTACATACCTTGACATAGATCACAGGGAGCGTCTGTTTGGCTCGACTATAGTGTCTGGCAACTCTGTAGACTGTTTCCGGAACGTAGTCCAGCACCAGATTAAGATAGACCTCATCTTTCTGAAAGAGTTTATTAAAAACAAACCAAAAAAACAAAATAAGGAACTAGTCTTTAAATATTCAAATTAGAGTAAATTCTCTATATATTCACTTATTTGGATTTTTAAAGCAAAGATTCATGTGTTCAATTTTAATTATAAAAAATAAATTCAGAATATAACCATAATAGCAAAAACATATCTACCACATTTTTTTAAACTAACAATGTCATGGCAAAAACACAGTCATTTCAATACTGGTATGATTTCTAATCACATTTAAACTATTATTTTGGTTATACAATTTTAGAGGGTATCATCTATCATAAAATTTAGTATTTTCCAGTTTGAGAATCAAGGCCCTCACCTCATATCCTATCAGGAAAGGTGTCATGGTAGTAGAATAAGTACTGAACTGGGATCTAAGAGATATGCACTGCTACCCCGAGCTCTGCTAACTGATGCATGCAAGTCATTTAATCTGTATATGCTTCCATTTCTTCAACTATAACATGAAAAGCTGGACTTTAAAATTTCTTTAACCTTACAAAAAGATTTTATAGTTATTTGTAGCCTATAATTAGTAAAATAACCATTTGTCTTCTACAATTAGCTGAACAAAAACAAAAGAATAACTTATAAGGCACTGATTTACCATACTCACAAGAATACTACAAGTCTTATGCTTAAACATCCATTCACAGCAGCATAAAGACACCAATCCAAGATCAGTGCAAAGAAAGAAGGGAATTCCAACTAAGTACCAAGGAGGAAAGAAGAACAGAGTGCTACCTTCACCATGTTCATGTGAATATCAGATAAGCAAACTGAAGCAGAACACAAAGCTGAAAATCCCTGTGTTCAAGTCTAGAACTGGTTACCAAGTGGGAAAATCTGCAGGCAAAACTTCACAATCTTCCCAGTTTGAAGTCATCTAACAAACTAAAGTGGAGAATTTCAATTTTCAGCATTTATTATCTCAGCAGTCACTGCAGAGGAAGTAAGGAAGTAAGAGTGCAGATAAAAGACATATCATCTAAATTCAGTATGAAAGGGTATTTCAGTTCAGTTCAGTTGCTCAGTCGTGCCCGACTCTTTGCGACCCCATGAATCACAGCATGAAAGGCCTCCCTGTCCATCACCAACTCCCGGAGTTCACCCAAACCCATGTCCATCAAGTCGGTGATGCCATCCAACCATCTCATCCTCTGTCGTCCCCTTCTCCTCCTGCTCTCAGTCTTCCCCAGCATCAGAGTCTTTTCCAATGAGTCAGCTCTTCGCATCGGGTGGCCAAAGTATTGGAGTTTCAGCTTCAACATCAGTCCTTCCAATGAACACCCAGGATTGATCTCCTCTAGAATGGACTGGTTGGATCTCCTTGCAGTCCAAGGGACTCTCAAGAGTCTTCTCCAGCACCACAGTTCAAAAGCATCAATTCTTCGGCGCTCAGCTTTCTTCACAGTCCAACTCTCACATCCATACATGACCATGGGAAAAACCATAGCCTTGACTAGACAGACCTTTGTTGGCAAAGTAATGGCTCTGCTTTTTAATATGCTATGTAGGTTGGTCATAACTTTCCTTTTAAGGAGTAAGTGTCTTTTAATTTCATGGCTGCAATCACCATCTGCAATGATTTTGGAGCCCAGAAAAATAAAGTCAGCCACTGTTTCCCCATCTATTTGCCATGAAGTGATGGGACAGATGCCATGATCTTAGTTTTCTGAATGTTGAGCTTGAAGCCAACTTTTTCACTCTCCTCTTTAACTTTCATCACGAGGCTCTTTAGTTCTTCTTCACTTTCTGCCACAAGGGTGGTGTCATCAAGACAGAAAACTACATTCAAGATGTGGGGGTCAAAGAACACAGCAGATCTCAGGAAACAGTTTATTAACATAGCATGCCACGGACGCTACTACCTTTACACTTTCCCCCAGTCTTTCATGTTCTCCTCTCCTTCCTCCATACCTGGCTTAAATTCCATGGTCCAGCATTACCCTCACTTTCTAACAAGGGACTCGGTAAACAACAGCAAAGCCCTGCTCCCTGTTTTTATAATTCTTTTTTCATCCTCACCCCCAGTTTATAACTTTGCTTGCACCACTACATGTATCCATTTTCCAGCTTCTGTCCCCATATACTTTTCCTTCACTACTCTAAGAGATAAGCTGACCAAGCCCCTTTCTAAGCCAAACTCTGCTGCATGTAAACTACTCTGCTCTTCCTGTTCATACTTATTGCTTTAGTAATTTTTTTTCTGTCGATTATTCTCTCTTTCTGAGAGCATTACGTGCTATTATTATGTGCTATTATTTCTCCTATCATTAAAAAAAAAAAAAACTTTCTCTCTAATCACACTTATCACCACCAACCTATTTTCTGGCACGTTTTAACAGCAAAATTCTTCAGAAAAGGGGTCTAAATTGACTTTCTCCAATACCCGGCTCTTCTCCTTCTCTCTAAAACTTACTCCAATAGAATTTCACCACCACTATTCCCTCAGAATTATTCATCAAGGTCAATAATCTCCTTGTTGCGTAGTCAATGCCAACAGACATCATCTTTCCCCTCTCTTATACCTGACTTAGCAATGATCTGAAATAATCAATCATGTTCCCGTCTTTGAAATACTTGATTCAGTTGGATTTTAGAACACTACACTCTTTTGGCTTTCATCCTATCTTAAGGACAGATCTCTGGCTCTCTATCTCTTCTATTCTTTATCTCTTAAAAGGAACAGAGGATTCTAAGGCTCAGTCCTCAGATCTCTGTTCTTTGTGTAAGCCCACTCATCCAGTTGAACGGCTCAGTGTTACTAAACACTGATGACTTCCAAATTTATATGTATCCTGGACCTCAAGCCTTTAAGGATATACTTTCTAGGCTAGTATATCCAATATATACTTGACACTGTTCAGGCTAAAAACCTTAGAATCATCATTTCTTCTCCACTCTGCTTTCTCCCAAACATATACATACATTCCCATATCAAAAGAATGGGTTCTATCTGTAAAATTTATCCAGGATCCAACCACTTCTTACCATCCTCACTGCTACAACCTGGTCTGAGCTACTCTGAACTCTCACCTGGATTACTGCAATATCCTCCTAAACAGTCTCCCTGCTTCCAACCCCAGCCCTTTACAATCCAACATCAATAAAATATAAAGTAGATTGTATCTCTTCCACTCCACTTCATTAAGATTTATTCTTACAGATAAATGGTCTACAAGGTCCTACACATACACTTCCTTACTTCCCTCTGCTCACTCCTCTCTGGAGACAAGAGCTTCCTGCTGTTTGTTGAACACGTTTGGCAGGCTCTGGCATTCAGGGCCTCTGAACTCATCAGTCTTTCAGTCTGGAAGGTTATTCCCCAGATATACACACAGCTCACTCTATTCAACTTCTTCAAATCTTTGCTCTAGTGTGACTTTTAGAATGGCTTTCCCTAGTTCTCCCATTCCAAACTGGAACTCATTCCTCTACCCCTGGTTCCCATCAGCGTTCATCGTTTTGGGATACTTATCACTTTCTAACCACAGAGTTTACTTTTTATTGTTGGCTTCTGCCCCATGAGGACTAAGCTCCACAAAGGAAAAGACTTTTGTTTGTTTTGTCCTCTGCTCTATCTTCACCTACAATACTGTCCAGCACACAGTAGGTATTCAAAAAATACTTGCTGAATAAATGAAGATCAGAGGGAATGGATATTACCTAAAAATTAGGATGATGGTCTACCAAGTTTTAACTAAACAACACTGTGAAAAACGGGTATGGAGAAGAGGGAAATTGGGAAAATGAGAATCAAAGTAGCATGAGCAGCTGGAAACCTCCTATAAGAATCAAGGCCTGGACTAGAACATAGGCAATAAGGATTTTTTAAAAAATGAGGCATGGGTCAGGTATACTGTATCAGTTCAGTTCAGTCGCTCAGTCGTGTCCGACTCTTTGCAACCCCATGAATCGCAGCACGCCAGGCCTCCCTGTCCATCACCAACTCACGGAGTTCACTCAAACTCATGTCCATCGAGTCGGTGATGCCATCCAGCCATCTCATTCTCGTCCCCTTCTCCTCCCGCCCCCAATATACTGTATACTGGCTACTTAAACCAGACAGTAATAGAGAACCTGAGAAACAAAGAAGTTTGGATTAATTTAGCAGTCTCTAAACTTGGGCAATTAGGTAGGTAATGAGACAAGGAACAATAGAAAGAGGAAAAAGGTGTGAGAGGGAAAAAGTTAGTTGAACTTTTACTTAATGAGTATGAGAACATTTTAGGTAGCTATGTTTTGTAGGTGACTGGAAATACCTAGATGGTTGGTCAAGTCAAATTCAGAAAACAAGAGTAGAGCACAGTTAGAGACTCAGGCAATAGCTGAAACTGTAAGAACAAAACCACTCACTTAAGAGCAAGGAAAGGAGTATAAGATCCTTGAAACTTAAGAAGCAGGAGACCTTGGGGGACAACTCAGCAAGAAGAACTAAGAGACATAAAAGAGCAAGGAAAGACTAGCACTGAAAGACCCAAAGTTGAGTTTTAATAATCCTGAGATGGGGAACAGCAAAGTGTTTCAATAGCAGGAAGGATGCAACTGAAAAGGCTTCTGAATCTGGTATAAAATGGTTCAGTGATGGTGCTGGAAAGAGTAGTTTCAGTCCATGGTGCCAGTAGCAACCAACCTGTACTGAGTTCAAGAGTGAACAGATGGCAGGTGAGAAATAGGAGGCAGTTAATATAGTTTGTTCTTACAAAATCCCTAATGGTGAAAGTACGGAGAGAACTGATAACCTGGGAGGAAACAGAAAGTCAAATAAAAATGTTTAATGTGCTTTTAGTTTGTACTTTTTAATGGCTAAGAGACCCAAATTTATTTGTAAGCTGGGTGGATAAAAATAGAATAAAGTTTTAAGAAAGGAAAGGGATAACTGATGAAACAAGGTTCTAGAACATGACAAGAAGAGGAAATCAAAAACGCAGAGAAGGTATACTCTGTAGTAATTAAGAGGCAAGGTTAGCCTGAGTCACACAAACTACACAGAAGTCCCAACCCTGCTACTACAAGTTATGTGACCACAGCAAGTTACTTTACCGCTTGAAGCCACAGTCCACTATAAAAGAGTACTGCTCATGATACATACTTTAAAAGACTGTCATGAAATTGTAAGAAATGATCCATATACAGCTCTTGAAGCATATTACCTGGCAAAGAATAAAGATTTAGTTTTAACTATTATCAATTTAAAAAAAAAACAATACCACATTTTTTTCTGTACATCTAAAATAAGTGATTAAGTGTTATGGAGAATAAGTAAAATGAATGCTATTCTGATGACCCCATTTCTTATAAAAGGTCATTAATACAGATGTCAAAATTATTCTTTTTTAACAATTATATGATTATAGGTTTCTTGATTTTAAAAAAATTTTGACAAAGCTAATCACAAATATATTTATGAATGACCTGGAAATATGTATGGTAATTTAATTCATTTGCTAAATAACCATACCAAAAGTGAATAACAAACAGATTAAAAAATGAATACCAAGTTCAAGGAAGATTTCTAGTTGTAGGGCTACATTTATTACACTATGATGAATATGGAGGTACAAATTATATGTGGAGCAGTAGTTTGTAGATTAATATGTCTATTTTTGTACATGTTTTCCTTTATTAAGGGTTGCAAAAGACTAAACAACAAATGTAGATGTGTGAAGCCAAAATGTATTACACAGTAAGAGGTGGTAGCTGGTAAAATAGATTAGATTAAGATATAATTAAAAGCATGTTACTTAAAAACAAAACAAAACAATGTGCCTGTCAAATAAAACACATCAGGGGATGGATCTGGCAGTCAATTTACAACTTTCTGACTTTAACAAGCCACCTAATATTGCCACAAACCTAGGGAAAATGCCTTAAAATGGAAGACCAAATTAGAATTTAAAGGACGCTAGTAGTCTAGAATGCTAAGCCAAATCAACAATAAAAAAGTTAAGAAAGATAAATATAAAACCCTATGAATAAAATCAAAGTATCAATTCATTACATAAAAAGACAGATAAGACCTGATAGTAATTCATCTGGAAAATAAATGATAGGTATAACTGAATAGAGCTCAAAAGGAATCAACACTGAGATGCAGCTAATGAAAAAATCTGATGCAATATTAGGTGTTACAGAAGAAGCACTGTGTTCAGATCAACAAAGATAACTTCACTCTACTACGCATAATTCAGGCTTCATTTGACGTATGAATGACATCTATTTTTAGGCACTATATTTTATTCATAATATTAACAAAATACCACAAAGGAAGGTTACTAAAACCAGGTCAACTATTCTCATTTATTACACTATGAGAAATATGGATTCAAATTATATTTGGAGCAGTACTCTGCAGATTAATGCAAGTCTATCTTTTTGCTCAAATAAATTCTATTTATTCACTCAATTAATCAA
Organism: Moschus berezovskii; assembly: GCF_049115385.1. Taxonomy (NCBI): domain Eukaryota; kingdom Metazoa; phylum Chordata; class Mammalia; order Artiodactyla; family Moschidae; genus Moschus; species Moschus berezovskii. The sequence goes on from NC_142460.1 coordinate 86,167,451, forward strand.
AAACTTCTCAGTTTTCTTTAGAACCATAGTGGAGGTCTGTCCATTTTGTAGGTATAGTGTAACTGTCCCTTGACATTTAGAAGTTGTTGTTTTAACTATCTTCATTTTTTGAGACACAGGAGGTATCTTATATTTAAAGGTTCGTTGAACAACCTTTCGCTTTTCATGGCTCTGTGCTTGTATTCAAATCAAATCCACTTTAAAAAATGTATATGTAACTGAGTTCTAAAACAAAACAAACAAACAAACAAAAAAACCAAGAAATACTACCACCAATAGTGTTTTGAAATGAATGGGCTCAACATCATATTCTTTAAATGCTCTTGTTACACCTGCAGATGTTCTGCCGTAAATTAAACAGCCTCAGGAATAATCCTCCCTGAGGGGAAAGTGCCCATTCCTAGGAAATGTCATCACAGCAGAGATATTAATATTTTCATGTTCCCGAAGTAGTTTTGTAGTAGTTATCTTTTTATCAAAAGATAATTTAAGAGACTGAGGATACTTAATATTTGAAGAAGAAAGAAAGACCAGGATTCTACATTCTTATCACTTGTAATTTTCTGGAAAATCTCAGGCCTGCTGTTTTCTTAACGCAATGTCTTTTATCAAACAGAATGACTGAAAATTCACAGATTAGCAGAAAATTTTAAAAAACTAAGTACAAAATACTTAGCTGGAGACACTGAAAACAGTCCACTAACATAAAAAAACAGTTACTAGGCTTCCAAACTACATGATGTATAATTCTAGGAATATTTCTCTCCATGGTTCAGTTATCATTTTTATTAATAAACTATTCTCTAACCAGTCAATCCTAAAGGAAATCAACCCTGAATATTCATTGGAAGGACTGATGCTGAAGCTGAAGGTCCAATACTTTAGCCACCTGATGCAAAGAGCCGACTCACTGGAAAAGACCCTGATGCTGGGGAAGATTGAGAGTAGGAGGAGAAGGGGGTGACGGGGATGAGATGGTTAGATGGCATGACCAACCCAATGGACATGAGTTTGAGCAAACCCTGGGAGACAGCAAAGGACAGGGAAGCTTGGTGTGGTGCAGTCCATGTCATGTCCAGTCAAGAGTCATGTCTGACTCTTTGCTTGAGTTGGAAAGAATTGGACATGACTTAGTGACTTAACAACAAACTGCTGATAGCTCCTCCTCTATGAGCTCCACTCTAAAACTGTTCACTTTTAAGTTAAGAAATTTACATGACAAAATTTTGATCACACTTAACAAATACTCAGCAAAAGCTGGGATAATTTCGTCCACTGGAAAACAGATACAACTTACTATGATGCTCTTACCCCAAGTTTTCAACTTTTGCATTGTTGCTTGAAGATGCAGTTTTAAGTAGAATTGCACTATCATTCTAAAAATTTGATGGGATGTAAAGCAGCATGTAAGAGAACCCAGTAAAAAGACAACCAACAAAGTATCATGGTAACCCAGGGTTCTCCTCAGAATTGGGTTGAGGGTACCTGCACTGCAGAAAAATCTTCAAAGTAGATGCCTTTTCTCTGATGAACGTGCCAGGCTGGCTAAAGATGGAAATAATACTAACAGGAAATGGTATGGATTAGGGAAGAGAGAAATATTCTTTTTGCTTGGGAGACTGGGGGAGGGGACGGGGAAGGAGATGAGCACCTAGCATACAACAATGATTAAGGAAAGCTTCATCTTTATCTCACACCTTCAAAGAAAAGAAATACTAAAAGTACACAAAATCTTGAAAAAAAATATACCAGAAGAAAAAAATATATGCGTTTGCAAACACTGAAGGACAAAATATTTATACGCTATTACGGAAAACAATGCCAATCTGATTACATAAAAATGTAAAGCTTAAAAAAACAGAACCAAATAAAAATATGACAATTTGGAAAAAAAATTGTTTACACGTGACAAAGAACTCACTTGTTTTTGTTTAAAATACAAATAGCTCCTGTACATCAATAAGAAAAGTCTAACATTCTAATACAAGAAAATGGAAAGGGGCATAAATATAAGGCCATAAAAATGGCAAACAAAAATGAAGACAGATGCTCAATCTCATTCATAATTAAAGAAAGGCCATAAGATAACAATGACCTACCATTTCTTACATATCAAATTGGAAAAGAAAATACAACCTGGGAAAACTAAGTACTGGAATGCTGTCTGTCCAAAATGCACCATTATACACTTCTGGTGAAAGCCCCAATTCTTGCAATCTTTTGGGAAGTCAGTGGGCTAAAATATTCATCCCAAAGTGAAGATGAACAGACACATCCAATTTGACTCAGCAATGCCAGGTCTAGGAATGAAGTCTATGAAAACAATTCTGTGTGTGTGCCTGTGTGTATGCGCATGCACACACACAAAGATGACTAAAGACTTGTGAAAAGAAATTTAAAATAACCTATATGCCAGAAAGACATGTTCAAAATCCAAAACCAAAACAAAACTGAAGCCCACAGTAATTGAATTATGACAAAGGAGAACAGATGGCTAACTGCAAAGAGCTCCCAACGACCAAAGCAGGAATATTTGATTAATAATAATAATAAAAATAGGATGCTTAAAATTATGAATTAGATTGAGCATCTTTCTACATTTTTTTTGATTTTTCGAATACTACAAAAAAGTACTATTACATTATAACCCAAAGTATAAAGTAAATATGCATGAGTCCACACTGATATAAATAAATAACAGCTTAATAAAGAAACAATCATCACCAAAAGAAATCCAAATAATTAACACAGCAACTTTATCCTTAAGGAAAATAATTCCCCTCTTCTTCAGTTCAGTTCAGTTCAGTCGCTCAGTCGTGTCCGACTCTCCGCGACCCCATGAATCACAGCACGCCAGGCCTCCCTGTCCATCACCAACTCCCGGAGTACACTCAAACTCATGTCCACAGAGTCGGTGATGCCATCCAGCCATCTCATTCTCCGTCGTCCCCTTCTCCTCCCGCCCCCAACCTTTCCCAGCATCAGAGTCCTTCCCCTCTTCTTAGGTGTGGGCTATTGATAGTGACTTCCTTTCAAAGGATACAGCATGGAAGAGGGGACAGAGTAAGTTTATAGTAGAGAAAACTGAAAAATAAAAGGTCAGCTAGGTGATGAAGATTAATAGCAAATCGTGTTGACAGCATATACCCTTGATGTGATGTGTTGAAAATGGCACTCTGCGGTCTTTTTCCAGATAACCTATAGCTCTAGTTTCGTATGAGAAAAATTCCAATAGTGAGGCAGTCCACAAAATATCTACCTACCACTACTCAACACTGCCAATGTCATCAAAAACAAGGCAAGTCTGAGAAACTACCCTGGCCAAGAGGAACCTCAGAGACATAGTAACTAAATGCACTGAGGCAGCTCCAACAGGACGATGGAAGAGAAAAAAGACACTAGGTAAAAACTGAGGGAGCCGGAATAAACTTTGGATGTCAGTTAATAATTATGCATCAGTAATGGTTATGACCTAAATCAAACCCCTTATGATTATACAGTGGAAGTGAGAAATAGATTTAAGGGACTAGATCTGATAGAGTGCCTGAGGAACTCTGGACGGAGGTTCGTGACACTGTACAGGAGACAGGGACCAAGACCATCCCCATGGAAAAGAAATGCAAAAAAGCAAAATGGCTGTCTGAGGAGGCCTTACAAATAGCTGTGAAAAGAAGAGAAGCGAAAAGCAAAGGAGAAAAGGAAGGATATAAGCATCTGAATGCAGAGTTCCAAAGAATAGCAAGGAGAGATAAGAAAGCATTCCTCAGCGATCAATGCAAAGAAATAGAGGAAAACAACAGAATAGGAAAAACAAGAGATCTCTTCAAGAAAATTAGAGATTCCAAGGGAACATTTCATGCAAAGATGGGCTCAATAAAGGACAGAAATGGTATGGACCTAACAGAAGCAGAAGATATTAAGAAGAGATGGCAAGAATACACAGAAGAACTGCACAAAAATGATCTTCACGACCAAGATAGTCACAATAACGTGATCACTGACCTAGAGCCAGACATCGTGGAATGTGAAGTCAAGTGGGCCTTAGAAAGCATCACTACAAACAAAGCTAGTGGAGGTGATGGAATTCCAGTTGAGCTATTTCAAGTCTTGAAAGATGATGCTGTGAAAGTGCTGCACTCAATATGCCAGCAAATTTGGAAAACTCAGCAGTGGCCACAGGACTGGAAAAGGTCAGTCTTCATTCCAATCCCAAAGAAAGGCAATGCCAGAGAGTGCTCAAACTACCGCACAGTTGCACTCATCTCACACGCTAGTAAAGTCATGCTCAAAATTCTCCAAGCCAGGCGTCAGCAATATGTGAACCGTGAACTCCCAGATGTTCAACCAGGTTTCAGAAAAGGCACAGGCGCCAGAGATCAAATTGCCAACATCCGCTGGATCATGGAGAGAGCAAGAGAGTTCCAGAAAAACATCTATTTCTGCTTCATTGACTATGCCAAAGCCTTTGACTGTGTGGATCACAAGAAACTGTGGAAAATTCTGAAAGAGATGGGAATACCAGACCACCTGACCTGCCTCTTGAGAAACCTGTATGCAGGTCAGGAAGCAACAGTCAGAACTGTACATGGGACAACAGACTGGTTCCAAATAGGAAAAGGAGTACGTCAAGGCTGTGTATTGTCACCTTGCTTATTTAACTTATATGCAGAGTACATCATGAGGATCGCTGGGCTGGAAGAAGCACAAGCTGGAATCAAGATTGCTGGGAGAAATATCAATAACCTCAGATACGCAGATGACATTATCCTTATGGCAGAAAGGGAAGAGGAACTCAAAAGCCTCTTGATGAAAGTGAAAGAGGAGAGTGAAAAGGTTGGCTTGAAGCTCAACATTCAGAAAACAAAGATCATGGCATCTGGTCCCATCACTTCATGGGAAATAGATGGAAAAACAGTGGAAACAGTGTCAGGCTTTATATTTTGGGGCTCCAAAATCACTGCAGATGCTGACTGCAGCCATGAAATTAAAAGACACTTACTCCTTGGAAGGAAAGTTATGACCAACCTTGATAGTATATTAAAAAGCAGAGACATTACTTTGTCAACCAAGGTCTGTCTAGTCAAGGCTATGGTTTTTCCCGTGGTCATGTATGGATGTGAGAGTTGGACTGTGAAGAAAGCTATCGCCGAAGAATTGATGCTTTTGAACTGTGGTGTTAGAGAAGACTCTTGAGAGTCCCTTGGACTGCAAGGAGATCCAACCAGTCCATTCTTAAGGAGATTGATCCTGGGTGTTCATTGGAAGGACTGATGCTAAAGCTGAAACTCCAATACTTTGGCCACCTCACGCGAAGAGCTGACTCACTGGAAAAGACTCTGATGCTGGGAAAGGTTGGGAGTGGGAGGAGAAGGGGACGACAGAGAATGAGATGGCTGGTTGGCATCACCGACTCTGTGGACATGAGTTTGAGTGAACTCTGGGAGTTGGTGACGGACAGGGAGGCCTGGCGTGCTGCGATTCATGGGGTCGCGGAGAGTCGGACACGACTGAGCGACTGAACTGAACTGAATGGTTCATTAATTGTAATAAATGTACCATCCTGATATGAGATGTTAACAATAAAGGAAATTGGGTACAGGGTCTAGGCACATAGACATAAAAGGCCATATTATTATGCTGTTATGGTAACATATGATCTGCTGCTGCTGTTGCTAAGTCGCTTCAGTCGTGTCCGACTCTGTGCGACCCCACAGACGGCAGCCCACCAGGCTCCTCCATCCCTGGGATTCTCCAGGCAAGAATACTGGAGTGGGTTGCTATTTCCTTCTCCAATGCATGCATGCATGCTAAGTCGCTTCAGTCATGTCCGACTCTGTGCAACCCCAGGGACAGAAGCCCACTAGGCTCCTCTGTCCACTGGATTCTCTAGGCAAGAATACTAGAGTGGGTTGCCATGTCCTTCTCCTACATACGATATATGTGCTCATATATGCACATAGGAAATTTACCTATGTGGAAAGAGATTTGGGGATTTAAGGATTAGGATCAAGACCTTAGTTTTGTCTACTACCCCTCTGTTATTTCAAATTTTTTTTTTACAGTATGAATGTACAAATATTTTAGTTTCACTAAAATATCATGATAACATAAAAACAAGGTGATAATTAAAAAGAAACTCGTAGATTCACATTTTCAAGCAGATGATAGTCAGCATCTTACTGCTGTAAATAACATTTATAACTCATGAGGAGGTCTAGATAATTCATCCACTTCAGGGAGTTTTACATTACCTACATATTTATTCTTTAGGTCACACTCCAACAAAGATGTCAGCATTTCTTCAGTAAAAGTTTCATCAGATTATCTATTTCTATTATACTGTAACAGAAGTCACCATGAAATTTAAAGAAAGATACAAAACTGGCCTTATTTAGGCAACCTCTTTATTTCAGTGAATAAAATTCCTTGTTATCATTTTCACACAGCAAAAAGGTGAGAAAGAAAAAAACCCAGAGGCATTAATTTTGTAAACTTGACTACATATATACTTAGCTACAACTCTGTATAACATTTCTGCATGTATGTCATTTCTATAACAGGATTTCATTTAATTTAAAACAGCAACACACACAACAAAAAATCCCTTTCCTATAGGGAAGCTGACAAACAATTATGAAACTTTTATTTTCTCAGCTTCACATCCCACTACTAGCCGCATAACTCCCTACTTTACATATCTGAAATCTTGAAATACCCGTATCTCCTCTACATAGACTATGCTATTTAACGCCAAACAACTTTTCAAATATCCTGTACTTCTAACTTGACACATACCTATCCTGCACTAAATATCAAAATAGCTCTTATTTGGGCTTCAAAATCCTGAATAACCATCACCTCTCCTATGTAAATCATTTGCTGACCCCTCTGAATAATTTATTACTTTCCTCCATACTATTTCTACTCTTAATACAAATAAGTGTCATTCCATGTATCATTTTGCAGTATATTTCTCTCCTGTCCTTCTTCAAATTCAAGTAGACAGATTTTACACTTTGTACCTGAAACACTATACAATGCAGGTAAACTGAAGTAAATTTTACAATTTGAAGAGAATAAGTGGTTGGAAAGAAAACAGACTCTATAGCTGAAGAATCCATGTTTGAAAATGGTTCCTATGATTACTAACTATACAACACTGGGCAAATTCCCCAATCACACAGAACTTCCATTTTTCCAATGATAAAACTAACAAAATAGAATATTAGCTACCTAGTAGTACTGCATGATGTTTAAATGAGAAAAATGCATTTTAAAAGCATTTTATAAAACATAAAATTTTAAGAAAAATTGCATATTTATGATTTAAGACATTATGTAATCCAGTTAACCAAATGAATATCTCTTAAGAATTTGAATTTGATTAAATTATATATAAATTGTAGTTATCTAATATTTTAAAATATTTATTTTGGTATATGTTTAATAAAGTATTAGTAAAATGGTGCTAATTTTTTGTGTTTGCTTAAGCTTAAAGTTAATGAGGTAAAAAGACAGGCTGATTAGCATATGCTCAGTCATTACTTTTTAAATTTATCCCTCTACACTACAGTATGCACCCACTTTAGTTGGAGGCCTCTATTTTATTCATTTTTTCTACCTAGAATAACAATTTCACTAAGCAGTCCACAAAGTATAGCAAATAATAAGATGGGGAGCAAGACTTCTGGAACAGCAGTGCAAGGAGTTCAGATCTTCTCCTCAGCAAAGCAAAATGATAAAATGCTTAGCCAACAACTGTGTGAAATATCTGGAAATTGTTCTAAGGGCAAACAGCAAGTAAGAAACAAATCTTGGTAAGAACTGCAAGAATCTATGGCATTTTAGCAAAGACCTGCACCTTTACCCTTTATCCTATCTCCACGTGTGGGAAGCTCTATTCAGGACTTTCTGCGAAAGAGCTGAACATGACGGAGCGACTGAACAACCACCAACCAGCACTCTACTCCAGACAGCACCCTCTCCTCTCAGCTCCTCGTCAAGGACTACAGTTTCACCCTAGGAGGGACAAGCTGTAACCCAAGTTGCAAAAGATTTACCCGAGCCAAAAGACCGTCTCTCCCTGCCCCTACTCAGTCCCCACAAGTAAGTCAGAGAAGCCCTACTCCAGACATAGTAGGCTGAAGCCCTTGACAATCTCATCCTCAATTTGCTCACGGAAACAGTTCTCATGCTGGGAGGGCCAACTTGTGAAGACTAGGGGGTGCCATTGGTATTGCCCCCTCTTTTGGTGCCTTCTCATACAGTGGGGGTGTAACTCTGGGGAAAGTGAATCCTCATCCAGTTCGAGGGTGGGAGGGCAGGGTCTCTGTCCAGGGAGAAAGGCAGGCTATGTGCTCTATTGCAAGACGCTAACTATTTGCAATACGGAAGGAAGGACTCTAGCCTGTAACTATTGCCGAAAACCAACGGAGATCTTTGCTGCTGTTCAGCTGCCCAGTCGTTGTCTGACTCCTTGTGACCCCGTGGATGCAGCACACCAGGCCTCCCTGTCCCTCATCGTCTCCTGAAATTTGCCCAAGTTCATGTCCATTGCATCGGTGATGCAATCTTTTCCCTTCGTGGATCACTGCCTTGTTGTGGCAAAGGGGCTTGCATAACTCAATGAAACTATGAGCCATGCCATGTAGGGCCACCCACGATGGAGAGGTCATAAGAGAGTTCTGACAAAATGTGATCCACTGGAGGAAGGAATGGCAAACTACCCCAGCATATTTGCCATGAGAACCTCATGAACCGTTTAAAAGGAGATCTTTGTAGATGGCAACTAAGAGGAGGCTAGTAGGCTCACAACACAAACAAGGCAAGGCACCATAAGTTTAATAGAATCAAGGGAAAATATAGTCAAGAAGAGCCTACTTGGAATTACAGTCGTCTCTGCAAGTTGATAGGATGTGCACAGCTGCTAGCTGAGCAGGATGTGGGACAAACCTGAAGCATTCCCTGAGTTGCACATAGATACATCGACATACAGCAGTATACTGCCACAAGTGGCTTACAAACAACCTCTGACCATACACTTGAGTAAACAATAAGCCACTCTGAGCCAACAGCAACTCCCAGGAAGTAAAATCACATTCATCCTGGCAGGGAAAAAGACTGAGTGTCCAAGGCTATAACCTCTCCAGAGTAATGAGAGGGGAAATTCCGATCTATCAGTCCCTGGTTCAACATGTGGCAAATAAATAATGAACTTCCTGAACTATGACAACAGCATTCAAGCCAATCACATATCCAATGGTAAAGGATAAAAATATAACTGGTTAATGGGACTTGAAACATAGCCTTTGACCAATATATGACATTTAAAGAGGAATGAACTCTAATCAATCTCTAATCAAATTGATCTCTTATCAATAACCTTAACTTCTCCTTGTAAAAGTAGGAGAAAAAAAAAGAGCAAAATAAATCCATAGGAAGGAAATAATGAAGACTAGAACAGCAATAAATACATTGGAAAACAGAAAAACAATTTAAAAAATTAATGAAACCAGAAGTTGGTTCATTGGGAAAAAAAAAAATCAACAAAATTGACAGACCTTTAGCTGACTGACCAAGAAACAAAAAAGAAAGAAGACTCATCAAAATCAAGAATGAAAGCAGAGACATCACAAGTGACCTTACAGAAACAAAAATAATTTTAAGGGAAAAGTATTAACTTTATGTCAATAAATAAGACAATTTAGATGAAATGAAAAAATCACCAAAATGGACAAAAGAAGAAATGAAAAATCTAAGTACACTTATTACAATCAGAGTAAGTGAATTAGTAATTTTAAATTTACCACAAGAAGTCATCTGTTGTAAATGGCTTCACTGGAGAAATCTGCCAAACCTTCAAAGAAGAAACAATACCAATTCTTCAGGAAATTTTTCAAAAAAACAGAAAAGGAAAACACTTTCTAACTTCTTCTATGAGGCCAGTATTACCCTGATACCAAAACCAGACAAAGTCATTATGAACTGGGAAAAGAAAGATGGCTAAAGAATATGAATAAAGATGCAAAAACCCAGAGAGAGTACTCTATCCCCAAACAGAAGAATACACATTCTTCTCAAGTGCACATGGGATATCATCCAGAATAGGTCATATATTAGGCTATAAGACAAATCTCAGTAAGTTTTAAAAAACTAAAATTATACCAAGCATCTTCTCTAACCACAATGAAATAAAACCAGAAATCAAAAAATTCAAAACATGTGGGAATTATAGCACACTGTTATACAAACTATTACAGCAAACTTTTAGCACACTGTTTACAACCAAACAGGCCAAAGAGGAAATATAGCAACACATCTTTAAACAAGAAAAATTAGAAAACACTTAAGAGATAAATGAAAACAAAAACAAAATATCCCAAAACTCAATGGTGGCAGCAAAGAAATACTCGGGAATATACAGAGAGAAGATCTTAAATCAATAACATAACTTTATACCCTAAAGAACAAGAAAAAGAAGAGAAACTAAACCTAAAGCTACCAGAAGAAAGAAAATAATAAAGATTAAACCAGAAAACAGGTAACTCAGTGGTAAAAGAATCTGCCTGCCAATGCTAGAGACACAGGTTTGATCCCTGGGCTGGGAAGATCCCCTAGGTGTGGAAATGGTAACCCACTCCAGTATTCTTGCCTGGAAAATCCCACGGACAGAGAAGCCTGGCAGACTACAGTCCACTGGGCTGCAAAGAGTCGGACATGACTGAGTTCATACATAAAATAAGAAAACAGAAAAAAACGACAGGTTCGAGGAAACCAAAAGTTGCTTCTTTGAAAGGATCAACAAAATTGACAAAGTTTTAGCTAGACTGACAAAGAAAAAAGAGAGAAGACACAAAAAAGTAAATCAGAAATGAAAGTAAGGATATTACTATTGACCTTACAGATGTAAGGGCTATAACAGAATACGATGAACAAACTGTATACCAACAAATTAGATAATGTAGATGAAATTGATACATTACTAGAAACAAACCAATCACTAAACTGACTCAAGATGAAATACAAAATCTCAACAAACTTATTTAACAAGAAGAGATTCAATCAGTGGTCAAAAACTTCTCCAAAAGTAAAGGCCAGCACCGGATGGTTTCAATGGTAAATTCTAACAAACACTTAAAGAAGAATTAAGAACAATCCTCTCAAAAACTCTTCCAAAAATATAGAAAAGAAAAAAAAGGCAAAGTGTTTAGGTTAATTCCTGTCCTACAGTAAGCACTATATAAGTTTGGGCTATTATTACTATTTATTTACTATTCAGTTCAGTTCAGTCGCTCAGTCGTGTCCGACTCTCTGCGACCCCATGAATCACAGCACGCCAGGCCTCCCTGTCCATCACCAACTCCCAGAGTACACTCAAACCCATGTCCACAGAGTCGGTGATGCCATCCAGCCATCTCATTCTCGGTCGTCCCCTTCTCCTCCTGCCCCCAACCTTTCCCAGCATCAGAGTCTTTTCCAGGGAGTCAACCCGTCGCATTACTACTATTATTATTGGGCTTCCCCGGTGACACACTGGTAAAGAATCCGTCTGCAATGCAGGAGATGCATGTTTGATTCTGGGGTCAGGATGATCCCTTGGAGAAGGAAATGGCAGCCCACTCCAGTATTCTTGCCTGGTATCAGCCCACTCCAGTATTCTTGCCTGGGAAATACCATGGACAAAGAAGCCTGGTGGGCTACAGTTCATGGAATCACAAAGAGTCAGACACGACTGAATGAGCACATGTACACTATTATTATCATACAACAAAAGGCTATTTACTTCTAAAAGTTCTCCGAAGAAGACACTATATAATCTCCCCTTGCTCAACAATCATTACTAAGATACACTGCTTCTAGTGCTGAATTGCATAGCAATAATACACAAACTCTGGAGACAGACTGTGGAGTTGACTCCTAATTTTGCCACTCCGTAGCTGTATGAGTCTTAGGTTGTACAGCTTACTTAACTCTGACTGCCTAAACTTCCTCTTCTATAAAACAGGAATAGTAACCCATTCTTTACTGGGTTACAGTAAGGGTGAAGTGAGGTATAAAGTATGTGTAAAAGGGCTTAGAGCAATGTCTGGACACACAGCAAGTGCAATATATATTTGCTATTACTTAGTAATTTGTAAGCTAATGTGTTAATTATACACCATGTGCTATGATAAGCACTTATATTACATTTTTTCCTTACAAAATCCCTACTATACAGATGACAAGGGTTGCAAAGGGCTTTCAAAGGTAACACTCCCTGTCATACTGCTATGAAGTGACGGAAATATGATGCAAACCCAAGTATTTTTGGATACAAAGCCAGAGCGCTTTACTTTTCACAATGGATTCACCTCAACCATTTTCTCGCCAGGGCTAGTGACAAACAGGCAAAATCAAGCACACCATTCTTCTCCCTGATCCCAGAGGAAGTTGTACAAACCTCCCTTTCGGAACATAGACCTCTGCACAGTTACTATCAACAGAAAAGTTGGTATGAGGAACAATATCAACTGGACATCCTTGCTATTTATAAACTCATACAAAAAGAGGGAGAGTCTTATTTAAGGAAGATATCTTTTATTACTCCATAATCAAACTATGATGAACCACAGGTAAAACGATTTTATATGTAAGGTTACTTAAAGAAATATTTCTTAAAGAAAACTATTACTTGATTTAAATAAAATCTAAGTCTCCTGTAAAAACAAAAAATGGTTGCCATACTCCTGCAGAGTCCCAGGCTTCTACTGCTGAATACTGACACTAAGAAACACTATTCTCTAAGATACTTGGAATTCATAAAAGTACTATAAACCCAGAGTTTCAAAGCATTGAAAAAATGTTTCTCTCTGATCAAGGAGAAAGTACTATTTATTCTCAACTAAATCAGAGTCAATAAAATCTATTGGGTAACTTGGAGTATAATAACTGACTACATGCTGCTCCAATTAATTACTAAATACTTATAATTCCAACCAGAAGACTGTGACTGAGACTAATCTGGTCACGTCTCTAGTCCCTGTCCTGACTCAATTCCTTCTAGTTACATTGGCTATTCTTTTCCACAACTACAGGGTACTAGTATATTATGTTTAACTCCCCAAGACAGCTTTTAAAATGGCAGGGTGGCACAAAGAGAGAAGGTCACCAGGATGGCTATTCCTATAACCATTCGGTCAAACTGCGGTCATTGGAACTATCTGTCAAACATTACAGCCATCCTACCTGAACTTTACCCAGAACTAGAAAGTGCTTATGGACAAAAATTATGATAAGGTCTTTGGGTAGCTTAATTATATTCTCAAAATAAAGATAACAATAGGGGAACAGTTAAGAATATTATGTAATACAAAAACTCAGTGGAATATTACATAACCAATAACTAAAAATATTATGAGGCAACAAGGGAAAGCTTTTGAGATTCTGAATTCTTAATAAGGTTATAAATAATTATTCATAAAACTATGTAGAACGTGAACATACAGAATAATGTATGTAGTTCTGAAGTCAAAAGCCAGGATAGTGAGTAAAAATTTTTCCTTCTTTAAAAATTTCCCCCAAAGTAGCAGAGGCTTAGAGAGAAGAGAATCCAAGAAAAAGAGAGAAAGACAAATGCTCAGGACAGATGGAAATCCATACAAAAATTTAGAAATGATCAAATATTCAGATAGTAGGATGAGTAGAAACCCAATGAACGATGGGTACACAAACCCAGAGAAAGAGGTTGAAATCCACAGAAATAACCAACAGAGAAAAAAACAGACCAACAGACACCAGAATTAGAAAGGGAAAATAAATTTGAGGGGTTGCCAGACAAGGTAAGCCTTTGGGTGTTACCATAAAAGGTTTGTTTGCAAGATTTGTTCTTCCCTTTCTGCTCTTTATCTTTGTAAGAATTAAATGAGTTAGTGTTTGTAAAGCACTAAAACAGTGCCTGGCATATAGGGTTTATATATATATAAAATTAGATATATACATATATATATGTATATATCTATTCTTTTCTTTTCAATTATGGTTTATTAACAGGATATTGAATGTAGTTCCCCGAGCTATACAACAGGACCTTGTTGATTATTCAGGGAAAGCTATATACATTAAGCAATCAAAAGAAGATGTTCAAGGAGTTTTGTAGGGAGGCCTGTGCAAATGAATCCCCATGCAATTCAGTGGTTCATGGAACAAATAATCCTGACCTTTATTTATTTTCCTCTGTGGGGTATTATAATGACTAGCATCTAATAACAAAACCCACAGGGATGCAAAATTCCATTATAATAGTGCTGTGAACATAATAGATGCTCCATAATTTTATTTGGGAAGGGACAGGAAAAAGAAATGACATGTCAAAACAGATAAGATCAAAGACATAACAGGCAGTTTGTAGGTTTAAAAAAAAAAAAGTAGCATGAACCAAGTAATGGGCTTAGGAAATAAAAAAGCTTAAATACTTATGAGGGCTTACAGTCCTTAAGATAAGCAAATGCTTATCTTTAAACTCAGGGGAAAAAAATTTAGAAAACACCTATGAAATGAGAGTCACTAAAGGGCCAATTTGCTAATTATGGTTGCTAAAACCTTAGCTATGACACACACACACACACACACGCAACAATTATATATCTGTAGGTATGTACATCACAATCCTTGCTTAATACACAGGTACTTTCTCATATTACAGGCTCTGTCATGAAAAAAAAAAAAGATTGCTAAGGAAATAATCTAAAGAAAATTCAATGGAAAATGACTAAATGGTACACTAGGAAATACGTGAAGTAAAAAAGAACTGGGCTAGAAATCAAGAGGTATTATGAATCTAAGGAATTTGGGAAGTATATACATGGTATGTGGGCTTCCCTGGTAGCTCAGACAGTAGAGTATCTGCCTGCAATGCAGGAGACCTGGGCTGGATTCCTGGAAGATCCTCTGGAGAAGGGAATAGCTACCCACTCCAGTAATCCTGCTTGGAGAACTCCATGAACAGAGGAACCTGATGGGCTACGGTCCATAGAGTCTCACACAACTGAGTGACTCAAACACACACGCACACACACACACGGAAGGGTCCAAAATATTAAATGAACTTATTCAAAGTGATGTTAATTTAGCCAAACAGTTTAAGTGCTTATTACTTGTCCTCACTCTTCACCCAAACCAGTGAAGGAAGAATGTAAAGAAAAGACTGAATCTGGGAAGAAGGAACAGTGAACAGACAGAAAGAAAAAGACCATGGTAAAACTAAAGAAAATATGATTTTCTATGCTTCCAACTCCAGTGGGTATAAGGTATTAGTCACTGTATCTTTTAAAGAGAATATCCAAGGATAGGTGGCTAAAGGGAGTTCAAAGTAGGAGATCTTTCTTTATCCTTTGCTTTTACAAAATTAAATGTGATAATAAATAGTGATCACTTATAATAAGTTCTGTAATATTACATCTTTTCCAACTTTTTAATGTAATCTATCCCTCCTCCTCCTAAGTCACTTCAGTCGTGTCCGACTCTGTGTGACCCCATAGACGGAAGCCCACCAGGCTCCCCCGTCCCTGGGATTCTCCAGGCAAGAACACTGGAGTGGCTTGCCATTGCCTTCTCTGAATCTGTCCCTAGAATAGGTTAAACGTGCTTCCTAATGTTTAAGTCTCATTCTGGTCCAAAGTCCTCCTGCTTCCCGTTCCCCTCCAATACATCCAACTTCAACAAACTGACATCATTTTTCCTCCCTCCAGCAAACACGGAAACCATCACGGGCTCTGGGAGCATATAAGAAATGCTAAAGTTTTTGAAATATAGAACTTTAGAACTAAAGAAGATACTTCTTAAAAATTAATCCCCTCTATCATTTCATTAGGGTTTTCCCTTGTGGCTCAGTGGTAAAGAATCCATCTGCCAATGCAGGAGACATGGGCTCAATGCCTGAGTCTGGAAGATCCCCTGGAGAAGGAAGTAACAACCCATTCCAGTATTCCTGCCTGGGACAGAGGAGATGACGGGCTACAGTCCATGGGGTCACAAAAGAGTCGGACATGACTTGGTGACTTAACAACAACATCATTTCATTAACATTTTCCTGATATAACTAAAGATATTCAGTAATCATACTGTGATGTTAGAAACACTGGGACATGTGTTTTGGAATTCTTCCAGTCAATAAGCAAAGCTGTTTTGATAGGAGGACAGGATACAAACTTTTTCTAGAAGAATATCAAGTCCATCACAATATTCAGTAAATACATTCTAAAGACCTACCTTTTCACCACTTGAGTAGAAGAAATAACGCAATCGGACTATGTTACAGTGATCTAGCTTTCTCATGATCTGGAGCTCTCGGTTCTGAAAAGGAAACACATGAAAATATTTTTTAAAGGCTACCTGCTATTCATATTGACTAAGATGCTTCTGAAATAACACTAAGCACTTCAAAGAGCAGGCCACAGATATGTTACTAAAAAGTACCATATGGTACCAGTTGGACCATTGCTATGCAGTAAGATAAATACAGAAATCAAAAATAAGTGTTCAGAATCCTTTATTGCAACTTGAAAGAACAATTTTACAACCATGAATCTTACATTTAAAAGTAGGGCCTATATTTTCCTAAGTTTCACTTTTCTCATAATCCATTTTTTTTTTGTATTGTATAAAAATACCAGTCTTCAATGAACTGAAAAAATTTTAAACTGGTACCTCACTACAAATATCTTGAGAAGGACTGGTTTATGTATGCAAGAGACATTTGAAATGAGCTATTATTATTATAATTTTCTGCAACTATAATAATAATCAACTTCTCACCAAACAAATGAATATGGGTGCAAATTAAACTCTCACATGCCCTGTTTTCCAAAATGCAGTGAAAAATTTGAGTTAGCCCTACTAGGAGGGCTCAGATGCTAGAGATAAAGCATGATATACTAGAAGGTGTACAGTTCTGAAAATTTATAGATCACACAAATAATTTTTCCTTTGGGGAGTTTCAAAGTTATGCTTCAAGAAAATAAAACATTAAACAATATGACAACTTCCCAACACTGCAACATAAATTTTGCAGTAATAAATTTGAAGAGTACATATTAATATATATATAGATAGATAAAGAAGTTAAATTCCAAGAATATACTTAACTGTCAGAAATACAGTTAATAAACTCCAAAATATATAACAAAGAAAAAGAATACCAAAATACTTGCTAAATGGACAGAAATACAAAATTTCTGTTAAAATGATGATTTAGAATAGCTACAATCATAAAGTATGTATCTGGGAATTTGGAAGGTAAATGCTATTATGTTTAGAAAATAAGGCCAAAATAAAGGGGTTGGGGATGTTTTATGGACAAAAGGCCTAATAAGCAGAACTGTCTTAGAGCATTGTGGGCTGCAGTTCTTGGAAGATGACAGCACAAATAAACAAACATTCCTCTTCCGTAGAAACTTTCAATAAACTCCATGATGGTTCTAGCATGTCCTCTAAAAGGAAATAGGGAACTTAAGATGACTCTCCTTCCAACTCTTTAAACTGAGTACGAGAGCTGGGCTTATGTATACAGTGATACTTAAAATCCTTTTCATAAAACATCAATCTTTCATTCCATTACTTGTTACGTTTATAGCTGAAGCAATAAACAGAGAAACTCAAGACAGTACAGTATACTCGCTTTAACAAGGATAATACCTAGTGTCACACTCTGAGTTCTGACTATTACAGATGAAACAAAATTTTACAAATTTCAAAACTGTCCATTTTTTATTCCAAATTGAAGCTGTTTTTTGAAGTATGTTTGCTGCTGCTGCTGCTAAGTCGCTTCAGTTGTGTCCAACTCTGTGCGACCCTATAGACGGCAGCCCACTAGGCTCCTCCGTCCCTGGGATTCTCCAGGCAAGAACACTGGAGTGGGTTGCCATTTCCTTCTTCAGGAAGTAAGTCTATACTCTGTCAGTTCACATCTAGGTAGCTAGTTTTGTGGGAGAACTGTTAGTAAGTTAAGACTCCTCTCAGATATTAAGATTGTTTTTTTTAACATCAACGGCTATATTAAAATAAGCTATTTTCCCAGGCCCATTAACCAAGGTAACAGAGAACCATTAAATTAAATTTCCATGTAATGGAATTTGTATTAAGACTATGAGTATAGGGCTTCCCCGGTGGCTAAGCAGTAAAGAATCCGCCTGCAATGCAGGAGATGCAGGAGACGTGTGTTCCATTCCTGGGATGGGAAGATCCCCTGGTGGAGGGCACAGCAACCCACTAGAGTATTTTTGCCTGGAGAATCCCATGGATGGAGGAGCCTGGTGGACTACAGTCTAAAGGGTCACAGATAATTAGACACGACTGAAGTGACTGAGCGTGTACGCATATACTATGGATATGATCCTTCATCAAAAAGAATATATGTGAATAAAGTATACGGACTCAAATATTTATCTACCCTTACTTCCTGTTCATATTCTACTATTTTTGAAAGGAGGCTTAAATTTTCTCATTTTTACAATTATACTCATCTCACACGCTAGTAAAGTCATGCTCAAAATTCTCCAAGCCAGGCTTCAGCAATATGTGAACTGTGAGCTTCCAGACATTCAAGCTGGTTTTAGAAAAGGCAGAGGAACCAGAGATCAAAGTGCCAACATATGCTGGATCATGGAGAAAGCAAGAGATTTCCAGAAAAACATCTATTTCTGCTTCATTGACTATGCCAAAGCCTTTGACTGTTGGACCACAATAAACTGTGGAAAATTCTGAAAGAGATGGGAATATCAGACCACCTGACCTGCCTCTTGGGAAACCTGTATGCAGATCAGGAAGCAACAGTTAGAACTGGACATGGAACAACAGCCTGGTTCCAAATAGGAAAAGAAGTACATCAAGATTGTGTATTGTCACCCTGCTTATTTAACTTACATGCAGAGTACATCATGAGAAACGCTGGGCTGGAAGAAGCACAAGCTGGAATCAAGATTGCCGGGAGAAATATCAATAATCTCAGATATGCAGATGACACCACACTTATGGCAGAAAGTGAAGAAGAACTAAAGAGCCTCTTGATGAAAGTGAAAGAGGAGAGTGAAAAAGTTGGCTTGAAGCTCAACATTCAGAAAACTAAGATCATGGCATACGGTCCCATCACTTCCTGGCAAACAGATGGGGAAACAGTGGAGACAGTGGAAGACTTTATTTTTCTGGGCTCAAATATCACTGCAGATGGTGACTGCAGCCCTGAAATTAAAAGATGCTTGCTCCTTGGAAGAAAAGTTATGATTAACCTAGATAGCATATTAAAAAGCAGAGACATTACATTGCCAGCAAAGGTCCATATAGTCAAAGCTATGGTTTTTCCAGTAGTCAAGTATGGATGTGAGAGTTGGACTATAAAGAAAGCTGAGTGCTGGAGAATTTATGCTTTTGAACTGTGGTGTGGAGAAGACTCTTGAGAGTCCCTCGAACTGCGAGGAGATCCAACCAGTCCATCCTAAAGGAAATCAGTCCTGAATATTCACTGGAAAGATGGATGCTGAAGCTGAAAACTCCAATACTGTGGCCACCTGCTGGGAAGAACTGACTCATCTGAAAAGACCCTAATGCTGGGAAAGACTGAAGGCAGGAGGAAAAGGGGACGACAGAGGATGAGATGGTTGGATGGCATCACCGACTCAATGGACATGAGTTTGAGTAAACTCCAGAAGTTGGTGATGGACAGGGAGGCCTGGCGTACTGCTGTCCATGGGGTAGCAAAGAGTCGGACACGACTGAACGACTGAACTGAACTGTCCTTCATAGGCTGAAAGATTCATGAGGTTAAGAACTTTGTTATTCTTATTCACTGCCATATCCTTAATATTGCAAATGATGCTTGGCACAGAAGAGGTACACTATATTTGTAGAATAACAACTTTTTTTTTCTACAGAATTAGTATGTCATTCATGCACTAATAATGACTCAGTAAAAAGTTAGGCTTGGAATAGTTGTATATTAAATGTATCTTAGGCATAAGCTTTGTTTAATATTGGCTTGATTAATACTTTAAAACTTGCTCTGTGAAATTTATCTTTTGTATCTTTTTAGTTCAGTCACTCAGTCATGAAGTGATGGGACCAGATGCCAGGGAGGAATAAACAATATATTTTCATGTAAAGTAAAAGGACAGATCATGATAGAGAGAAGGGGCTATTATTTTAGAAAGGGAAGTCAGAGCAGATCTCACAAAGAAGGTTACGATCTAAAGACAACTCTGAATCATATGAAGATGAGAACCATGGGAGGCTATGGGGGGAAAGCACTACAGTTACAGGGAACTTCAAACACAAATGCCAGAGGTGGGCCTGAAAGGGAAAGACGCTTAGTCATGTCCGACTTTTTGTGACGCCTGGACTATACAGTCCATGGAACTTTCTAGCCAAGAATATTGGAGTGGGTAGCCTTTCCCTTCTCCAGGGGCTCTTCCCAACCCAGGGACTGAAACCGGGTCTCCCACATTGCAGGCAGATTCTTTACCAGCTGAGCCACAAAGGAAGACCAGAGGTGGACCTGACATATTCAAAAACAGCTGGAAGAATAATGTGATTTCACCATTGAGTAAAGGAAGAGGCAGGAAACAAGTACAGAGAGACAGGCAGGACGGCATGTCATATTCACTCTAATGAAACTGAATTCTAAACTAAATGAAAGGAAAGCCAAAGAGGCCAAGCAAATGACATAATCTGATTTACCTTTTCAAATGATCATTTTAAAACTAAAAATACATTTGGGGGAGAAAGTAGATCACAAGTTGTTTTTTGTTTGAAAGTGGATCAAAAGTTCTGTTTGAAATCCTAATATTAGACATCCAAGTAAAAATACTGAAGCTCAAGGTAGAAATCTGGGCTGGAAATCTGTGTCTAGGAGTCATTTGTATAAAGGGGACTCAAAGCAAGAGGACCTAATAACATCACCTAGGGAAGAAGTTTAGACAAACACACACACACACACACACACACACACACATTCATATATCTGTATCTCTCTACCAACCTATCTATCCATCTATCCATCCATCCATAGGTATGAAAAGGAGTATATTAAGTGGAGCAATCGATAAAGTAGGATAAAAAACAAGAGAGGTTACCTTACAGGGCAAGTGAAGTAAGTTTTCAGAAAAAGACATTGATCATTTATAGCAAAAGCTGCTGAATAAGAAATTAAGATGAAAACAAGACAAATGGATATGGCAAATACAGGATGTTAGTGACTCTGACAAGTGTGATTTCAGTGGTGATAAAAGTCTGACTAGAGTGAATTAAATCGGGGTTGGGAGGGAGACACAGGGAAATAACTAAAAAGTCAGAAGGTTCAAAAAGAAATGAGATTTTCAGCTCTAGCACAATGAACAGATCAGCAAATTAGCTCCCCAAAACACATATAAAAAGAACTGTATTGTAGAAAACAATCATTTCAGGGCTCTGGAAACCAAACAAAAGCAACAACAAATCAAGAAGCGTTTATTCAAGAAACACAGCTAAGATACTGAAGCTAAGACAGTGGGGGCCAGTGACCTTCTTGCTAGTGACCTCCCCTCTCAATCACCTCTCAGCTCAGCCACAGCTCTGCTACCCTGAGAATGCAACACCAGGTGGGGAAAATGACAGACTGGCAGAACATTAAGAAATATAAAGGGAAATCTTGGAAATGAAAGAGGCTAAATAAACTCTTGATATACCCCTGTGCTGATTTACAGGCTGCGCACACATGGGAGATCCAAGAGGGACTCCGAGAAAGTAAATACTGAGGATGACTTAAAAACTGCCTGAATTTCAAATATATTTCCCAACCCATGAATAAAATCATCCAAGAAATGATGGAAGCTTTTATAAATTCAAAATATTTGAACATAATCTGTAATCAATAACTGGCTGGCCACTAAGCAATGCAGACAAAGAGTCAAATCCTAAGAAATAAGGCTAAAAAATGAAAACTTGAATAAAAATTTAACACAGATTTCAGGGGTTTCAAACTGGCAGAAAAAGAGTCTAGATTAGATGCAGGTAAATTGCAAAAAAAGGAAAAGAAAGAAAACTCCCAAAACAACAAGTTTCAGGAGGATTAAAAAAAAAAGTTAACAGAACCCAGAGTTCTACACTATCTAAAATTTTTCACTGTCTAAAAAAATTGTGAGACATGCAAACAATAGGGAAAGTTGATCTACACTCAGGTTAAAAAAGAAAAGGAGCCAACAGAAATTGACTCTGGGGGGATACAGCCATTGGATTTAGCAGACAAGAATAAAAAACTGCTATTATGTTCAAAGAAACAAAGCTTCTCAACACTAGCCTTGACAATGAGTTTTTAGATTTGACACCAAAAGCAAGGGCAACAAAAACAAAAGTAAGCAAATGGGACTATCTCAAATTTAAAAAACTTCTGCAGAGCAAAGGAAATTATCAACAAAATGAAAAGACAACCTATGGAATCGGATAAAACATTTGCAAATCATGTATTATATAAGGGGTTAATATCCGAAATATAAAGAACTCATACAACTTAATAGAAAAACCTTCAAATAATCTAATTTAAAAATGGGTAAAGGACTTGAATAGATATTTTTCCAAAAAAGACATACAGATGGCCAACAACTACACGAAAAGATGGCTTAACATCACTAATTATCAGGGAATATATATCAAAACCCCACCTGTTACAATGGATATTATCAAAAAGGGGCAAGAAATAACCAATGTTGGTGAGAATGAACAGAAAGAGAACCTTGGAAATGTACACTGGTGCAGCCTCTATAGAAAATAATAGTACACTGGTGGATGTATTATTGGTAGAATTGTACACTGGTGCAACCACTATGGAAAATAACTACTAAAAACAGAGCTATCATAGAATCCAGCAATTCCATATCTGGGTATATATCCAAAGAAAATGAAATGACTAACTCACAGAGATACCTGTACTCCCACGTGAACTGCAGTTACTATTTACAACCGCCAAGACATGGAAACAATCTAAGCATCCATCAACAATTGAGTGGATAAAGAAAATATGGTGTGTGTGCGCACACATATGTATGTGAGAGAGAAAGAGAGAGGATTTTGCCACAATGAAAAAGGATACCATGCCACTTGCAGCAACATGGATGGATTTTGAAGGCATCATGCTAAGTGAAATAAGTCATACAGAGAAAGACAAATATTGTATGATAACATTTAAATGTGGAATCTAAAAAAGCCCAACTCATATAAACAGACTAGAAAGGTGGCTACCAGAGGCTGGAGATTGGGGAAAAGGGGGAGGTGATCAAAGAATATAAACTTCAAATTCTCAAACAAGTTCTGAGAATTTCATACATAGTATGGTGACTATAGTTAATAATACTGTATTGTATATGTGAAAGTTGCTGAAACAGCAGACCTTAGAAGTTCTCACTACAAAAAAGTAATAATAATTACAAGCTGTGATATGTTAGCAGATGCTATGATGGTAATCATTTTGCAATATACAAATGCATGAAATCAAAATGTTGAACCTTAAAGTTAGACAATATTATACATCAATTATATCTCAATAAAGCTGAAAAAAATTAATATATACTAAATAAAGATGTTCAAAGAATTAAAGGAAATTGTATTTTAAAATTAAAGAAAAATACAATGACAACCTCACAACAAGTAGAAAATTTCAGTAAAGAAATATTAACATTGAAAACCTGGAAATGCTAGAGCTGAAAACCCTTAACAGAAGTAAAGGGTTCACCATGGGCTCATGATAAGATTTAAGGTGACATTTTAAAATATCACACCTACTGAACAATCTAGAAATATGTATAAAGTAAATTAAAAAAAGACCTACAAAAAAATGGATACAGGCAATATCATCAGAAAAGAGGAAAAATAAAATATATTTGAAAAAGTAATTGCTGATAAGTTACCAAATTTGATGAACAGCACTAATCTACTGAACCATAAAGCTTAATGAACTCCCAACAGGATAAAAACAAAAAGATTCACACTGAGGAACACCCCTTTCAAACTGAAACCACAAAGGAAAAATAATGAAAGCAATAACAAAAAAAGATTCATTATACACATGGGGAAAACAATTAACAGTAGACTAATCATCTTAACAGAGGAAAAAAAGCAGTAAAATTTTAAAAATTCAAAATTCAAAAAGAAAAAAATCTGTCAACCAAGAATGCTACATACAGAAAAATTACTCTTCAATAGGAAAAAAAATTTTTTTTTAAATTTCAGGCTAAAAGGAAAAGACACCAGAGGTATTTCAAACACACAAGGACAAACAGGACCACTACAAATGGTAAATATAAATGGAAAAATAGAAAAGATTATATGTTTTCTCATTTCATCAAAGACACAAACTGTATAAAACAATTATGATAATAGTGTGTTATTAGGCTTATAACAGAAACATGACAATAGCAGGAAGGAGAGAGGAGAAAATGAAGCTATATTGGAAAAAAAGGTGCTATATTATAGTGGAATTAAGTCAGTAACTAACTTGGAGCAGACTGTAATACATTGAAATGTACATTGTAATTCCTAAAGCAGCCACTAAGAAAATAATTATTTTAATATTAAAAATCAACACTGGGCCTAAAATGGTACACTAAAAAACTTGTTCAACACAAAGGAGGCAATAAATGAGAATGGAGGAACAAGAACAACGAGAGAGGGCTTCCCTGGTGGTGCAGTAGGTAAGACTCTCCCTGCCATGCAGGGAGAAGCCCCTGCAACGAGAAGCCCGTGCACTGCAACACAGAGTAGACCTGCTTGCTGCAACTAGAGAATGCCCGCCCAGAGCAACAAAGACCCAGCACAGCCAAACATAAATAAATAAATAATTTTTTAAAAAAAACATGAGAGATACAGAAAACAAAAAGCAACATGGCAGGGGCAATTTCAATCAAATGAAAAACTACATAAAATACGATTGAACATACAATCAAAGGCAGGTTGTCAGACTAGATAAGAAAAAGAAGCAAGCTCCAACTATATTCTTTTGGTAATAGGCATGCTTTATATTCAGATTCAAAGACAACAGCTTGAGCATAAAAATATGTGAAAAGATATACCATGCAAACAGCAACAAATGAAATCTGGAATGGCAATGTTATTAGCAGACAAAGTAAATTTTAAGAGATCTAGAAATATTCCCATTTCTTACAAAATAAACCCTAAATCACTTCATAATCCAATCCCTCTTTATCAACTCAATCTTTTCCTCCACTCAAAGCCAATGTGGTAACTAGACTCCACTTCTCATTCTTTGAGGGTATCATTTCATTCCCCATTCTAAGCCACTCATCACATTTAGCATGACTGGAATGTCTCTACCCTCCCTCCCTCCCACACACATCCTACCCATCCTTTCAGTTCCTATTAAACTCCCATCTCTTTCACAAGGCCATCTCCAGCTGCCCCCACTCACACTAATCTTTTCCAACATCTAAATTACTTAGCACCTAAGAAATATTCAGAAAACAAAGATCATGGCATCTGGTCCCATCACTTCATGGGACATAGATGGGGAAACAGTGGAAACAGTGTCAGACTTTATTTTTGGGGGCTCCAAAATCACTGCAGATGCTGATTGCAGCCATGAAATTAAAAGACGCTTACTCCTCAGAAGGAAAGTTATGACCAATCTTGATAGTATATTAAAAAGCAGAGACATTACTTTGCCAACCAAGGTCTGTCTAGTCAAGGCTATGGTTTTTCCCGTGGTCATGTATGGATGTGAGAGTTGGACTGTGAAGAAAGCTGATCACCGAAGAATTGATGCTTTTGAACTGTGGTGTTGGAGAAGACTCTTGAGATCCAACCAGTCCATTCTAAAGGAGATCAATCCTGGGTGTTCACTGGAAGGACTGATGCTGAAGCTGAAACTGCAATACTTTGGCCACCTCATGCGACGAGTTGACTCACTGGAAAAGACTCTGATGCTGGGAAGGATTGGGGGCGGGAGGAGAAGGGGACGACAGAGAATGAGATGGCTGGATGGCATCACCAACTCGATGGACATGAGTTTGAGTGAACTCCGGGAGTTGGTGATGGACAGGGAGGCCTGGCGTGCTGTGATTCATGGGGTCGCAAAGAGTGGGACACGACTGAGCGACTGAACTGAACAATTATTTTGGAATTTATTATATATACTCTCTTGGCTTTGTTTTACTTTACAACTATAGTTCAATACTATTATATAACATACTGCTTTTCAAAAAGTAGCTTATGAAAATCATATATTATATCAATGGAGACATACACACAACTTGCCCAATCAGCTTACTCTAAGTGCCTGTAGAGCAAAATATTAATTTTGTCTCTATTAATACATCACCCACAGGGCTCTCAAAGCCTGGCCAAGTTCACCTTATTTTCTAGACAGTGGAGTAGCTAGGGCTTCGTCTCTCACCTCTTTTCAGCTATCTCAATTACCTCTTCCAGTTTCAGGGCTTCAAGGCTGATGACTCCCAATGTTACACTGCCAGACCAGATCCTCTCTCCTGTGTACTCCAGAATCTTTAAGCCAACTGTCTACTTGACAACTCCTCTAATGCACATCTTAATGTGACCCAGCATGAGCAGAATTGCTCATCTTCCTTAAACCTGTTCAACCCACAGGCTTCAGGTCTTCGGGTTGACAATTCTACTGTGCCAGCTGTGCAGGCCAAAAATTCTTAAGTCTTGATTCCTCTCTCTCTCTGACCTCACCTTTAATCTGTCGAGAAATACTGTTGACTTCACCTACAAAATATATTCAAGATCACAACAATTGTACTCTGAAGCATTTAACAGAAATGGAAATTTATGTTTACACAAAAACCCTGCAGCTGAATGCTCACAGTTTTATTCAATAGCTACCAGGTGTCTTTCAATGGGTGAATGGATAAACAAATCAACCATACTATGGTAAATTCATACTATGGAATACCAGTTAGTAATTAAAAAATAGAGAACTAACCATTGACACATGCAACAGCTTTGGTCAATCTATAGGGAAATATGCTGAGCAAATAAAGCCAATCTCAAAAGGTTACATACTGTATATGATTTCATTTATACAGCACTCTTGAAATAACATTAGAGAAATGGGGAACGGGTCACTGATTGTTGCACAGGGTTAAACTGGAGTTTAGGAGTGGAGAGACGGTGGGAGAGAAATGAGTATGGTTATGAAAGGGCAAAAAAGGGTCCTTGGTGGAACTGTTCCATATCTTGACGTCGGTAGTAAATACACAAACCTACACATATAATAAAATTGGGTAGAATTAAATACACACACACATACATAGTAGTATAAGAAAATATGGAGAACGTGAACAAGACTGGAGGATCACACCAATGTCAATAATCCTGGTTGATACTGCACTATAGTTTTGCAAAATGTTATCAACTGAGGAAAACTGTGTAAGAGGTACAGTACTGTCTCAGTATTAACTGCATGGTTATCTACAACTATCTCAATGTAAAAACTATATGTGTATGTGTATGAATGTATGTGCACCTCCAGGATTTGATCATTTCTCAACACCTCCCTAGTGCAAGTCTATTTGGAGTCTTTTGCTTAAATTACTAAATAACTTCCTAAATGGCCTTTCAACTTCCTGTTACCTTACATATGCTCAACAAAGTAGGCAGAGTGACCTTATATTCTAAAATGTAAGGCAGGGGATTTCCCTGGTGGTCTAGTGGTTTAGAATCTGCCTGCCAGTGCATGGCACACGAGTTCGATTCCTGACCTGGAAATATTACACATACCATGAGGCAACTAATAAGTCCATGCACCAGAATCCATGAGCTCTAGCTACTGAAGCCTGCACACCTAGAGCCTGTGCTCTGCAATGAGAGAAGGCACCAAAATGTGAAGTCCACGCACTGCAATTAGAGAGTAGCCCCTGCTCACCACATCTACAGAAAGCTGGAGCACAGGAACAAAGACACAGCGCAGCAAAAAATAAAAATAAACCAATTTCAAAGATCTAAGTCAGACTGGGTATCTCCCTGATTAAAATCTCCAGTAGCTCCCCACTCTGAACAGAGTGAAAGCCAAAAATCCTTACTATGGATAACAAGGCTCCAACCAAATGCCCCCCACTCGCCTCCACTATCCTCAACTCAGTGACCTCACTACTTGATGCTCCCTCACTTCCCACGTTATACTAACTGTCTCCCTGTTCCTCATGTACTTCAGAAACCCTGTCAGTTTTGTATCTGCTATTCCCTCCATCTGGAACCACCTTCTCCTTAGTATCTAAAGGTCTAGTCCCTTTCACACACTTCACTGTTTCCTCAAATGCCACATTGTTACACCTTAAGTACTCATTCTTAGCATTCCTTCTCTTTCCCCTTTGCTTTTCCTCTTCAGAGCAACAAATCATTGAAAATATTATATCTATTTCAGATATTTATACTGCCCACCTCTTCCCATTAATAGATTTTTGTTTTATCCAATGTTGTCTTATCCCCCAAACCTAGAACAAGACCCAAGTCAGAAGAAGTACTCAATAATCAACTGTTGAATGATTTAAATTGATGACATAAAATAATACCTCTATTGACAAAAATGATACATCACAATGATGCACTTAATTGTAAGAAATTTCACGGCAGGTCAAAATAATGAAGGAGGAACTACAAAGATGAGCAAATTCTCAAATTATGAACCCCTCAATCCCTCACATCACAAAGACTCCGTCCCAATTCAGGAGAATAAAGCTGTGATATCTACCTTCTTTAAAATCACTCACCAACTTAACATTCAAGACAAGACATAGTAAAGGGCCCTATACTCAAAGGGCAATGATACAGGCCTGAAAATAACCCCCTTGGGCCAGGCTCTAGCCCATGAAAAAGTATATACATATTCCTTCATTGACATATACTCTTAAGTATGTCAATGAACAAAATATTCTTAAGAGTATATGTCAACGAAAGAACTGAAGCTACAATTACTTTAATAAAGCCTTGCAAGATGCACTGATGTCCAATTCTCCAGGCAAGAATACTGGAGTGGGTTGCCATGCCCTCATCCAGGGCTCTTCTTGACCCAGGGATTGAACCCGGGTCTCTTGCAAAGCAGGCAGACTCTTTTTACTGCCTGAGCCACCAGGGAAGGATGAGGTTAGAACTGGTTATTTCCCTTTCCCTACTTGGAAGTCTAGAGAAGGCTAGAGTTGGGCATTTCTTTTTCTCCCAGTTCAGTTAGCTCTGATAGAATAGTTTGGTGGTTTTTTTTTTTAAGGGAAGTCTTAAGAAGAAGAGAATGCTCTACGTCCATCTTAAAATTACTACTTTTTTCTTCATCCTGAAGATATTTTGTAGCTCTTCACTATGAGAACCTGGTAGGTCTCTTGGAGGTAAAGCTGAGAAAAGTGTGGTGGTGGCACAGTAAATCTCTGTGACCCTGGGTTAGGCAAAGATTTTTAGATATTAACACCAGAGCGTGCACAAACACAAACACACAAAGAAAAATTAGATAAATTGGGTTTCATCAAAACAAAATGTGCTTCAAAGGAAACTATCAAGAAAATTGAAAGACAACCTACAAACTGAAGAAAACACTTGTAAATTATATACCTGTAAGGGGTCAGTATCCAGAATTAAGAACTCTATTCAACAATGAAGAGATAAATAAATCTTTTTTTAAATAAGCAAAGGAAAGACTTCGGGTCTCCAGTTTGGCATAGAAGCTTAGAAGTTGTCCCTCCCATCTTCACAAGAGCTGAACAAACTGCAAACCAAAGCTCTCCTTAAGTCCATCAGAGAATTGATGTTACAAGGCAAGCTGCTGCCCTAAAAGCTGTAGACAAACAGGCAGACACAGAATCACAGCTTACTGGAGGAGAAGCCCAGGAGCAGAAATTGCCTGTGGAACCATTCCAGCCCAGGAAAACTTAAACTGTATCTGACAGAGGTGCAAGTATGAACAAAACTCAGAGTTGAAAACTCCAGTGGGTAGACCACACTTTCCTCAGTTTTATCTCCAGGACACCTAGACAGTGTATTTAAAAGCAAAGATATCACTGGGCTGACAAAGGTCCATATAGTCAAAGCTATGGTTTTTCTAGTGGTCACATATGGATGAGAGAGTTGGACTATAAAAAGGCTGAGCGTCAAAGAACTGATGCCTTCAAACCATGGTGCTAGAGAAGGCTCTTGAGGGTCCCATAGACTGCAAGGAGATCAAACCTATCAATCCTAAAGGAAATCAACCTTGAATGTTCATTGGAAGGACTGATGCTAAAGCTCCAATATTTCGGTCACCTGATGCAAAGAGTCGACTCATTGGAAAAGACCTTGATGCTGGGAAAGACTGAAGGCAAAGGGAGAAGAGGGTGGCAGAGGATGATATGGTTAGACAGCATAACTGACTCAATGAACATTAATCTGAGCAAACTCCAGAAGACAGTGAAGATGAGGGAAGCCTGGTATGCTGTAGCCCACGGGGTCACAAAGAGCTGGTCACGACTTAACAACTGAACAATATGATAGCAGAGAAATATAATGAAGAGAAATGCATGTCTCAGACTTTATTTAAGAAGAGTTTTCTAAGGAAACCCAAAGACAAAAGGAGAGACAAAATAAAAGACACCAGAAAAAAAATTTAACTTCTGACACCTATAGCTATAGTAAACAATAATAATAAATCTAACTCTGGCCAGATAAACACAAAATCTCATGCGAAAGGTCTATTTACTGACTTTTACTCAGTATATCATGTTCAGTTTTCATTATAATATTACAAAGAATACTAAAAGACAAAAATCAGTGTGACTACATAGAGAGTAGGCATTAGAACCAAACACAACAGAGATTTTGGAATTATCAGACTAAGAATTTAAAGCAACTATGATTATTATGCTAAGGGCTTTAATTTAAAAAGTAGACAATACACAAGAACAGGTGGGTAATATACACAGAGAAATTTAGAAACCCCAAGAAAGTGAAAAAGGAGAGTGAAAAAGTTACCTTGAAGCTCAACATTCAGAAAACTAAGATCATGGCATCTGGTCCCATCACTTCATGGGGAATAGATGGGGAAACAGTGGAAACAGTGTCAGACTTTCTTTTTTTGGGCTCCAAAATCACTGCGGATGCTGATTGCAGCCATGAAATTAAAAGACACTTACTCCTTGGAAGGAAAGTTATGACCAACCTAGACAGCATATTAAAAAGCAGAGACATTACTTTGAAAACAAAGGTCTGTCTAGTCAAGGCTATGGTTTTTCCCGTGGTCATGTATGGATGTGAGAGTTGGACTGTGAAGAAATCCAATCGCCGAAGAATTGATCCTTTTGAACTGTGGTGTTGGAGAACACTCGTGAGAGTCCCTTGGACTGCAAGGAGATCCAACCAGTCCATTCTAAAGGAGATCAGTCCTGGGTGTTCACTGGAAGGACTGATGTTGAAGCTGAAACTGCAATACTTTGGCCACCTCAAGCAGAGTTAACTCACT
The DNA here is from genome assembly GCF_049115385.1 of Moschus berezovskii. Taxonomy (NCBI): domain Eukaryota; kingdom Metazoa; phylum Chordata; class Mammalia; order Artiodactyla; family Moschidae; genus Moschus; species Moschus berezovskii. Next base: position 86,198,898 of record NC_142460.1, read on the forward strand.
GGAAAAGACTCTGATGCTGGGAGGGATTGGGGGCAGGAGGAAAAGGGGATGACGGAGAATGAGATGGCTGGATGGCATCACTGACTCGATGGACATAAGTTTGAGTGAACTCCGGGAGTTGGTGATGGACAGGGAGGCCAGGCGTGCTGTGATTCATGGGGTCACAAAGAGTTGGACACAACTGAGCGACTGAACTGAACTGAACTGAAGGAAGATTCAAAAGAAATAAAAAAGACTGTAACAGAAATAACAATGCCGTTGATGAGTTCATCATATACTGGACATGGCCAAGTAAGGAATCAGTGAGCTTGAAGAAATGTCAATGGAAACTCCCAAAACTGAAATGCAAAGAGAAAAAAGAATGAAAAAGATAGAACAGAATATCAAAGTACAATTACAAAAGGTATAGCATATGCATAATAGAAATAACACAGGGAGGAAAAACAAATGAAAAAAGCATTTGAAGCGATAATTGAGACTTTCTCAAAAATTAATGTCAGAGACTAGACCACCGATGCAGAAAGAGGGCAAATACCAAAAAATCTACACCAAGGTATATCATATTTAAAATGCAAAAGATCAAAGACAAAGGGGAAATCTTGAAAGAAACCAGAGGGGAAAGAAAACCTCACCTACTGACAAGCAAAGATAAAAATCACATCGAACTTCTTTTCAAAAGTCATGCAAACAACATTAAAGAAAAATATTTAAAGCGTTGGGAAAAAAAAATAACACAAGAATAATTTTGCTTTGTACCCAGGAAAATTATTCTTCAAATGTAAAGGAGAAATAAAGATTTTTCTCAGAAAAACAAAAATTCACAGAATGTGTCAACAGTAGACGTGTCATCCAAGAAAGGTTAAAATACAAAATTCATCAGAAAGAAAAATGACCCAGGTAAGGTCGGGTCTGCAAAAAGAAAGAGCGTTAGAAAAAGTTGATCTTGTTACCTGTTGGTTCATCTAACAGGTAACCATTTGTTCAAACAAAGAATAGCAACGATGCATTCAGTGATGATATCTTATAAATAAGTGATATTAATGACAGCAGTGGCATGAGGAATGGAAAGGAGGAATCAGGAATACTGTGCCGCGAGGTACCTTCACCATCAGTGCCGCAATACAGTGTTAACTGAAAACGGATGTCAAAAGGTGTAAAATGTACAACTGGAGACTCAAGGATAACTGTGAAAAAAGGTTTAAAAGTATAAAAAATATGCTAAGAGGAGAAAGAATTGTATAAAATGCTCAGTTAAAAAGAGTAAGAAAAAAAAAAGAGTAAACGAAGAACAACTTCAATGAATAGAAACAGTAACAAATACAGCAAAAATATGATCCAACTATATTAATAATCTCTTTAAACATCAGTGCCATAAATGTACCACATGAAAGACAGAAACTCTAAGTGGATTGAAAAACAGCAAAAACAGAAAAACACAACTAATTATACCACAAATTTAAAACATTTTAAAAAAGTTTTAAAAAGCTCCAATTTTATATAATCAGAAAGAAATCCATTTAAAATTCACAGATTTTAAAAGACACAGTTACATTAAAAGTAGAGATAGAGGGCTTCCCTGGGGGCTCAGTGGTAAAGAATCTACCTGCCAACACAGGAGACACGAGTTTGAGCACTGATCTGGGAAGATCCCATATGCCACAGAGCAACTAAGTCCGTGTACAACTACTGAAGCTGTGCTCTGAAGCCAGGGAGCCACAACTACTGAGCCCACATGCTGCAACACTGAAGCCCATGCATCCTAGAGCTCATGCTCCACAAGAGAAGCCACTGTAATGAGAAGCCCACCCACTGCAACGAGAGAGGAGCCTCTGCTCGCCACGACTAGAGAAAAGCCCACGCAGCAACAGAGACCCATGACAGACAAAAATAAATTAACTCACTAATTTCTTTAAAACAGTAGGGATGGAAACATCAAAAAAAGTTCAGACCAACATCACTGATAGATACTGATGCAAAAACTGTCAATAAAATACTAGCAAACAAAACTCTAAAACTCACTGAAAGAATTACATACCCCAGCACTATATTTAAACCTGTGAATAGGAATTTTCCCTATTCTTGGTTACGCTGTAGTGCAAAAAAATTCCTGGCTCCTTTCTGTTGCACAGCTGACTTTGTGCCATTCTGCTGTTGCTGTTTGGAGTTAAGGAACATAACTAAATTAAAAAAAAAAAAAAAGAATTACATACCATTACCAAAATTTTAAAACTTTTTCTTTTATATTGGCGGACACTTAATTAACAATGTTGTGATACTTTCAGGTGTATAGCAAAATGATTCAGAAGATCTTGTACATCTTCGTCATTTTTGGTATTAGTGCTTGGAGCATAGACTTGGATTACTGTGATGTTGAATGGTTTGCCTTGGAAAGGAACCGAGATTATTCTGTTGTTTTTGAGAATTACACCAAGAACTGCATTTTGGGCTCTTTTGTTGACTATTAGGGCTACTCCTTTTCTTTTAAGAGATTCTTGTCCACAGTAGTAGATATAATGGTCATCTTAATTAAATGCACCTATTCTCGTCCATTTTAGTTTCAGTTCAGTTGCTCAGTCGTGTTCAACACGTTGCAACCCCGTGGACTGCAGCACGCCAGGCTTCCCTGTCCATCACCAACTCCTGGAGCTTGTTCAAACACATGTCCATCCAGTCAGTGATGCCATCCAACCGTCTCATCCTCTGTCATCCCCTTCTCCTCCCACCTTCAGTCTTTCCCGGCATCTGGGTCTTTTCCAATGAGTCAGTTCATTGCATCAGGTGGCCAAAGTATTGGAGTTTCAGCTTCAGCATCGGTCCTTCCAATGAATATTCAGGACTCATTTCCTTTAGGACTGATTGATTTGATCTCCTTGCAGTCCAAGGGATTCTCAAGAGTCTTCTCCAACACCATGACTCAAAAACATCAATTCATCAGTGCTCAGCTTTTTTTATAGTCCAATTCTCACATCCATACATGACTACTGGAAAAACCATAGCTTTCACTAGAGAGCCTACTGGGGGTAATGTCTCTGCTTTTTAAAAAGCGGTCTAGGTTGGTCATAGCTTCTCTTCCAAGGATCAAGCGTCTTTTCATCTCCTGGCTGCAGTCACCATCTGCAGTGATTATGGAACCCAAGAAAATAAAGTCTGTTACTGTTTCCACTGTGTCCCCATCTGTTTGCCATGAACTGATGGGACCAGATGCCATGATCTTAGTTATCTGAATGCTGAGTTTTAAGCCAACTTTTTCACTCTCCTCCTTCACTTTCGTCAAGAGGCTCTTTAGTTCTTCTTTGCTTTCTGCCATAAGGGTGGTGTCATCTGCATATCTGAGGTTGATATTTCTTCCGGCAATCTTGATTCCAGCTTGTGCTTCATCCAGCCTGGCATTTCACATGATGTACTCTGCATATAAGTTAAATAAAAAAGGTGACAATACACGGCCTTGACGTACTCCTTTCCCAATTTGGAACCAATCTGTTGTTCCATGTCCAGTTCTAACTGTTGCTTCCTGACCTGCATACAGATTTCTCAGGAGGCAGGAAAGGTGGTCTGGTATTCCCATCTCTTTCAGAATTTTCCAGTTTGTTATGACACACAAAGTGTTTAGCATAGTCAATGAAATAGAAACAGATGCTTTTCTCGAATTCCCGTGCTTTACTGATGATCCAACGGATGTTGGCAATTTGATCTCTAGTTCCTCTGCCTTTTCTAAATCTAGGTTGAACATCTGGAAGTTCTTGATTTATGTCCTGTTGAAGTCTAGCTTGGAGAATTTTGAGCATTACCTTGCTAGGATGTGAGATGAGTGCAATGGTACAGTAGTTTGAACATTCTTTGGCACTCCCTTTCTTTGGGATTGGAATGAAAAGTGACCATTTCCTGTCCAGTGGCCACTGCTGAGTTTTCCAAATTTGCTGGCATATTGAGTGCAGCACTTTAACAGCATAATCTTTTAGGATTTGAAATAGCTCAACTGGAATTCCATCACTTCCACTAGCTTTGTTTATAGTGTTTCTTCCTAAGGCCCACTTGACTTCCCACTCCAGGATGTCTGGCTCTAGGTGAGTGATCACACCATCGCGGTTATCTGGATTATGAAGATCTTTTTTGCATAGTTCTTCTGTGCATCCTTGTCATCTTGTATCCTTGCATCTTTTGCTTCTGTTAGGTCCATACCATTTCTGTCCTTTATTGAGCCCATCTTTGCATGAAATATTCCCTGAGTATCTCTAATTTTCTTGAAGAGATCTCTAGTCTTTCCCACTCTACTGTTTTCCTCTACTTCTTTGCATTGATCACTGAGGAAGGCTTTCTTATCTCTTTGAAACTCTGCATTCAGATGGAGAATTCCATGTTTTTCTCCTTTGCCTTTCGCTTCTCTTCTCAGTTTTAAGGCCTCTTCAGACAACCATCGTGCCTTCTTGTATTTCTTCTTCTTGGGCACGGTTTGATCACCGCCTCTTGTACAATGTAAGGAAACTCTGTCCACAGTTCTTCAGGAACTCTATCAGATCTAATCCCTTGAATCTATTTGTCACGTCCACTGTACAATCGTAAGGGATTTTATTTAGGTCATACCCGAATGGAGTAGTGGTTTTCCCTACTTTCTTCAATTTAAGTCTGAATTTTGCAAGTTCACTAATTCCTAAGATGGTGATGTTCACTCTTGCCATCTCCTGCTTGACCACGTCCAATTTACCTTGATTCATGGACCTAACATTCCAGGTTCCTATGTAACACTGTTCTTTACAGCATCAGCTTTACTTTCACCATCAGACACATCCACCACTGAGTGTTGTTTCCACCCAAAAATCATCTTCATCTACAGGTTCAATCCAAATCCCTATCAAAATCCCAATATGGCATTTTTTGCAGTAACAGAAAAACAAAAGCCCAAAATCTATAGATACTCCCAAAATACCCCAAAGATCCAAAACAATGTTGAAAAAGGAGAACAAAATCTCACACTTTCTGATTTGAAAACAAGCTGCAAAGCAACAGTAATCGACAGTATGAAATTAGCATAAACAGAATAGAGAAATTAGAAATAAGCCCTTTTATATACTTTAAACAAGAGTGACAGGACTACACAATGGGAAAAGAATGCTTTCTGAAGCAAAAGGTGTTGGGAAAATAGGATGTTCACAGGCAGCCGCCCCCACACACATAAAATACAACACAAAGATGGATCCTTACCATACACCACACACAAAAATTTAACTCAAAATGGACCAAAGCCCTAAACATAAGACCTAAAACTACAAATAACCTAGAAGAAAATACAGGAGAAACACTTCATCGCATTAGCATTGGCAACATACTTCATATTTGGTGCCTAACTTACTTCACTCAGCATAATATTTTTTGAAGCTCATTCATGCTGTGGCAAGTTAACAGAATTTCTTTTTTTGATGATACCAAAAAGCTCAAGTGACTAAAGCAGAAACAGTGACCATATCAAACTTTAAAACTTCTAAGTGTCAAAGAAAATTAAAGCATAAGCTAACTTGTATGTGAAATCAAAATTTAACTCAAATAAAGGAGAGCAGAATGATGGTTACGATGGGTTGGGGTGTGGGAGAAATGAAAAGACACTGATCAAAGGTACTTATGTTCAGTCATGAGATGACACCATAGTACCTATTAACAGTACATGGGATCTGATGTACAGCATGGTACCTATTAACAGTACTGTACTGTATACTTGGAATTTGCTAGTAGAGTAGATCTTAAGTGTTCTTACCATGCCCATATTAAAAAGGTAATTATGTGACGTGATGAATATGTTAATAACTTATTAGGGCAATCATTTCACGATTTATACATATAATTGATTATAACACATTGACCATTTAAAATATATACAATTTTGTCAATTTATACTCAATAAAACTGGGAAGGTAGGAAAAAAGAGCAAAAAACAAAATAGTTAAGTGCATAAGTTTTTTTTTTTAACAAAATAAAGAAAAGTAAAAGGATGGAGAACAATATACCATACTAAGACTATCAAAAGAAAACTGAAGTAGTTACATTAATTTCGGACAAAGGAGACTACACAGCAAGAATAATTATGATGGATAAAGACTGGCATTACATAATGAAAAAGGACAGTTCTTAATGTGTATGCACCAAACAACAGAGTATCAAAATTTTTTGAGGCAAAAACTAACAGAATCACAAGGAGGAGACAGATTTACTACTTAGAGATTTCGACACCCTTTCATTAGTTATCAGTTATTGATAGATCCAGAAAGCCAAAAATCAATAAGGACATAATTGAACCAAATACTATTAATCAATTGGATCTAATTAACATATTTATAGAAAATTTCATTCAACAACAGCTGAATACATATTTTTCTCAACACTTATATAAGTGTTCTATATGAACACTTATACAAGATAGACCTAATTCTGGGCCATAAGACATACTTTAGCAAATTGAACAGATATTACAGAAAATATGCTCTCAAACCATAGAGAAATTAGACTAGAAATCAGTAACAGAAAAAAATGCAAAACATTTGGAGCATAAACAACATACTTTTAAATAACATATTGGTCAAAGAAGTCTCAAGAAAAAAAATAAAAAGTATTTTGAGCTAAATCAAAATTTGTGGATGCAGTGAAGCCAGTGCCTAGTATGAAATTTACAGCAGTGACCACATATATTAAATAAGAAAATTCAAAATCAATCTTTAGCCTGCAACTTAGAAAACCAGAGAAAGAACAAATTAAATTCAAAGCAAGCAGGAGAAAAAACCTAAAGCAGAGACCAAACTGAAAAAAGAAAATCAACAGAGAAAAATTAGAAAACTCAAAAGATAGTTCTTCGAAAGATCAAATAAACTGATAAGCTTCTAGCCAGGTTAACTGAAAAAATGAGAGAGTAGACAGAAATTACTAGCATCAAAAGCAAAAAGATTCTATCACCACAGATCTCATGGATATTAACAGAAAAAATAAATGGATATTATGATAAACTCCGTACCTACAAATTTAATACCCTAGATAAATGGACCAATTTCTTAAAAAATACAATCTACCAGAACATACACAAAGAGAATTAGATAAACTGAACAGGTCTGTATCTATTAAACAACTTGACATACAATTAATCATCTTCCAAGATAGAAAGCACCACACCTAAAAGGGTTCACTGTTGAATTTCACCGATCACTTAAGAAAGAAATTGTACCAGTTCTCTAGAGTCTTCTCTAGAAGACAAAAGCAAAGGGAATACAGTCCAATTCATTCTATGAGACCAGCATTATCCTAATGAGACCAGCATTACCTAAGACAGATGTATTACAACAAAAACTTCAAACCAATATATCAGCAAACTGATTCCAGCAGTGTATAAAAATAAGATACACCAAGACCATGTGGGATTTATCCTAGGTATGAAAAGCTGGTTCAACATTTAAAATTAATTAATATAATTCATTTCATCAACTGGGTAAAGAATTATCTGATCATATCTATAGAGGTAGAAAATGTATTTGACAAAATTCATATCCATTCATGGTTAAAAAAAAAAACCTCTTAGCAAACTAGGAACAGAGGGGAACATCATCTTGATTAAGAACATCTACAATTCTACAGCTAACTATGTACTTCATGAGGGGAAACTGTTTGCTTGCTGATATCAAAACAAGCCAAGAAAAACTTTAGATTCTCACCACTCCTATTCAACACTTCATATGCATTAAAACAACTCCCCTCAAAAATAAAGTGTATACAGATTGGGAAAGAAGAAGTAAAACTATCTTTGTTCACAGATGACATGATTATTCACATAAAAAAATCCCAAGTCAACAAAAACGAAAAACATCTTGGAACTAATAAGCAAGATTGCAGGATATAAGATTAAAGTACAAAAGTCAACTGCCTTTTTACATACCAGCAATGAACAATTTATATTTGAAACTAAAAAACACAATACAATTTACATTAGCACACAAAAAAGAAAGAAAAGAAAGAAATGCTTATGTACAAAGCAAATAACATCCAAGATTTATAGGAGGAAAACTATAAAATTCTGAAGAAAGAAATCAAAGATCTAAATAAATGGAAACATATTTTATGCATTAATACATGGAGAGGAGGACTGAATGCTGTCGAGATGCCAGTTCTTCCTAACATAAAATGTAAATTTAAAGCAATTCCAATCAAAATACCAGCAAGTTATTTTGCGGATATGGATTAGTCAACACAATATTGAAGAACAGTCAAAAGACTGATACCAACTGATTTCAAGACATATTGTAAAGCTAGAGTAAAAACAGACAATGTGATATTAGAGAAAGAAACAAATAGATCACTGGAAGAGAACAGAAGAGCCCAGAAACAGCCACCAGATATAATCAACTGAACTTTGTCAAAGGAAAAAAGGCATTTCAAAGAAGAAAGGATAGTCTTTTCAACAAATAGTGCTGGAACAACTGAAAAGCAAAGAAATTAATCTAGATACAGATCTTACATTTTTTCAAAAATTAACTCAAAGTGGATCACAGACTTAAATGTAAGAGAAAAAACTATAAACACTACAAGATAACATGGAAGAAAATTTAGGTGTCCTTGGATTTGACAGTGTCCTTAGTTTTTTAGATCCAACAGCAAAAGCACAATCCATGAAAGAAAAAAGTTATAAATTGGACTTTTCATGAAAATTAAAAATTTCTGCTCTAAGACACTAATGAAAACACAAGTCACAAACTTGGAGAAAACCTCTGTAAAACACTTATCTGATAAAGAATTTTTATCCAAAATATACAAAGAACCCTTAAAACTCAACAGCAAGAAAACACTCAACCATTTGAAATGGGCAAAAGATTTGAAAAGATACCACACCAAAGAAGATATACTGATGGCACACAGGCATATTAAAAGACGCTCAACATGGTATTTCATCAGGGAACTGCAAATTTAAACAATAGTGAGATTATTACTGCTCAGATTAGACATTAATGTCTCACTGTTCAGTCAGAATTACTTTGCCGACAAAGATCTGTATAGTCAAAGCTATAGTTTTTCCAACAGTTATGTACGGATGTGAGAGTTGGACCATAAAGAAAGTTGAGCACTGAAAAATTGATGCTTTTGAACTCTGGTATTGGAGAAGACTCTTGAGAGTTCCTTGGACAGCAAGGAGATCCAACCAGTCAATCGTAAAGGAAATCAACTCTGAATATTCACTGGAGAGACTGATGCTCAAGCTGAAGCGCCAACACTTTGGCCACCTGATGAGAGGAGCCAACTCAGCAGAAAAGACCCTGATGCTGGGAAAGATTGAAGGCAGGAGGAAAAGGGGATGACAAGAGGATGAGATGGTTGGATGGCATCACCAACTCAATGGACATGAGTTTGAGCAAACTCTAGGAGATGGTGAAAGACAGGGAAGCTTGGCGTGCTGCAGCCCGTGGGGTTGCTAAGAGTCAGACACGACTGAGAGACTGAACAACAGCTGTTCAGACGGTAAAGAATCTGTGTGCAATACAGGAGACCAGGGTTTGATCCCTGGGTCGGGAAGATCCCCCAGAGAACAGAATGGCAATACATTCCAGCATTCTTGCTGGAGAATTCCATGGACAGAGGAGCCTGGTACACCCCATGGGGTCTCAAATAATCTGAAAGACTGAGCGATTAACACTTTCACTTCCACTGCACTCCTCTCAGAATGGCCAAACCCCAAAACACTGACACCACCAAAGGCTGGTGAGGATGCAGAGCAACAGGAACTCTCATCAATGCTAATGGGAATATAAAATTATTTTGCACAGCCACATCAGAAAATAGCTGGGCAGTTTCCTGCAAAACTGAACCATACTCTTACCATACAATCTAGCAACAATCTAGCAACTGTGCTACTTAATATTTACCTAAACCAACTGAAAATTTATATTCACGCAAAAACCTGTACATGAATGTCTAGGAGAAACTTTATTCATAACTGCAAGAACCTGGAAGCAACCAAGATGTCCTTCAATAAGCAAACAAAAGAACAAAACGTAGTATATGCATACAGCGGTATTTGTTCTGAGAGAAAAAGAAATGAGCTATCATGCCAAGAAAAGCAAGTAAGCAAGTACATTAAGCATACATTGCTAAGTGAAAAAAGTCAATCTGAAAAGGCTGCAGTATATGATTCCAAGCATATGACATTCTAGAATAGACAAAACTGTGGAAACTTTTTTTTTTTTTAAATCAATGGTTGTGAAGGGTTGGGGTGAAGGTGTGAGGGATGAATAGGTGGAGCTCAGGGAACTTTTAGGACACTGAAACTATGCCACATGACACTGTAATGATGGAAACACGTCATTATACATTTGCCAAAGCCCACAGACTGTACAACACAAATAATGAACAATAACGAAAACTATGGACTTTACTACTAATATATCAATACTGCTTCAATTCTAACACATCTACATTCATGCAAACGTGCTACATTAATAGCAGGGGGGACTGACGAGAAAAAGAGTGTATATAGGAACACTGTACTTTTCATTCATTGCTCTGTAAAACTAAAACTTATTCAGTACCTGTTTAAAAAGGAAAATTTTAAAGTTTTAGTGGGCAAAGAAATTCAACAGAAATTTCTTGAAAGAATACACACTAAAGGTCAATAAAAGAAAAGATGACATGATCCTCAACCTCATTAGCCATCAGGAAATGTGAAACAGTTCACTCTCAAAAAGATATCATCAAAACTCAGATAATAACAAGTACTGGCAACAATGTGGAGAAACTGCAGTGTTTATCCAGTGCTCACAGACTGTGAAATGGTTCAGTGGCTCTAGAAAACAAGTTAGCACTTTCTCAAAATGTTAATCACGGAGTTACCATAGGACCCACAACACTTCTAAGTGTATACCCAAGAGAACTGACAGGAAAAAAAGTACCCACAAAAACTTGCATGCAAATAATGTTCAGAGCAGCATCATTCATTACAGCCAAAATGTAACAACAACTCACATGTTCATCAACTAGTGAACAGATTAACAAAATGCAGTATATCCACAAAACGTAGTGTTATTCAGCCACAAAAAGTACTGAAACACTGAGACATGGTAAACATGGATGAACTTTGAATGCTTTTTCCAAGTGAAAGAAGACAGAAACGAAAAGGCCATATATTATATTCCATTTACATGAAATGTCCAGATGGGCAAATCCATGAAGATAGAAAGTAGATTAGTGATTGCCGGGACGTAGGTGAAGAGGAGGACGAGAAGAGACTGTTAGTAAGAATTTAACAGAGCACTATTAAAAGAGCTGCTTTCTGAGGTGATGAAAATATCCTAGAATTAGTAGTGACAGCTACACAACTCTGTGATTATATTAAAACCAATGGATTGTATACTGTAATAAAAGGGTGAAATTCATGTTATAGACATTATATCTCAATGAAGCTCTTATATAAAAACAATCAAGCAGCTGACCATCCATAAAAACTGCAAAGCCTTTGGAGAAACTAGTCAAAAAAGCAAATCTAACTCCTAACGCTAAACGCTTATTTGGAATTTACCACAGACATACAGGAATTTAAAAGGTATAAACATAATATTATAAAAATTATTTTAATATAAAAATATAACTAAAGATAATAAAAACTTTTTAAAAAGTAAGAAAATTTAGAAGCATACTGTGATTCATATTGAGGTTTTTGTTTTACCTTTTCACCCCCTTCACTTATTTCTCCCACCTCCTGCCTCTGGCAACCATCAATCTGTTCTCTGTATTTATAAGTTTGTTGTTGCTGAGGGTAGGATTTCATACATAAGAGAGAGCATGTGGCATTTGTGTTTTCCTGTCTGACTTATTTCACTGAGCATAATGCCCTCAAGGTCTAGCCACTTAGCCACGATGTCAGGATTTTCTTTTCTTACAGCTGAATAATGTTCTATCACACACACACAAACACAGATACTCACTCATTCACTCCACAATTTCTTCATCCATCCACTGATAAATTCTTAGGCTGTTTCTATATCTTAACTATTACAAATAATTCTGCAATAACCATGGGGTACATATATCTTTTTGAGTTAGTATTTGGATTTTCTTTTGATAAATACCCGAAGTAGAATTGATGGATCCTATGCGACGAGTTGACTCACTGGAAGACTCTGATGCTGGGAAAGGTTGGGGGCGGGAGAAGAAGGGGACGACAGAGAATGATGGCTGGATGGCATCACCGATTCTGTGGACATGAGTTTGAGTGAACTCCGGGAGTTGGTGATGGACAGGGAGGCCTGGCGTGCTGTGATTCATGGGGTCGCGGAGAGTCGGACACGACTGAGCGACTGAACTGAACTGAACTGATGTGTTAGTTGCTCAGTCGTGTCCAACTCTTTGCAACCCCATGGATTGTAGTCTGCCAGTCTCCCCTGTCCGTGGAAATTCCCAGGCAAGACTATTGGAGTGGGTTGCCATTTCCTTCTCCAGGGGATCTTCCTGACCCAGGGATCGAACCCGGGTCTCCCGCATTGCAGGTAGATGCTTTACCGTATGGTAGTTCTATTTTCAATATTTTGAGGAACTTCCATACTGTTTTCCACTGATCTACATTCCCACAAACAGCACACGAAGATTCTCTTTCTCCACATCCTTGCCAACACTTGTGACTTTGCCTTATGAAAAACAGCCATTCTAACAGGTATGAGGTGATACCTCATTCTGGGTTTTGTTTGGTTTTTTTTTGGCTGTATCAGGTCTTAGATGTGGCACATGGGATCTTTGTTGTGTCATGCAGGATCTTTCATTATAGCGCCTGGATGCCCTAGTTATGGCACATGAGCTCAGTAGTTGCAGCATATAGGCTTAGTTGCTCATGGCATGTGGGATCTTGCAATGCAGGTCATCAAGGATCGAACCCACATCCCTTGTACTGCAAGGAATATTCTTAACCACTGGACCACCAGGGAAATCCCTTGTTGTGGTTTTGATTTGCATTCTCTGATAATTTGTGATGTTGAGCATCTTTTCAAGGACTTATTGGCCATCTGCATGTCTTCCTCAGAAAAATGTTCATGTCCTATGTCCATTTTTTAACTAGATTGTTGGGGTTTTTTATATTAGCCCCTTACCAGATATGTGATTGGCAAATATTTGATCCCATTCAATGCATTGCCTTTTCATTTTGTAGATGGTTTTCTTTGTTATGCAGAAGCTTTTTAGTATGATGTAGTCCCATTTGTTTATTTTTGCTTCTGGTGCTTTTTAAAATCTGGTTTCAGATTTTAAAAATGATTGCCAAGACCTATGTCAAAGCATTTACCATTTACATTTTCTTCTAGGAGTTTTATGCTTTCAGGTCTTACATTCAGATCTTTAATCCATCTAGTTAATTTCTATGTACAATATAAGACAGTTGAGTTTTATTTTTTTGCATGTGCTATCTAGTTTTCCCAACACCATTTACTGAAAAGGCTGTTCTTTCCCCCCTGTATATTCTTGTCTCCCTTGTTGTAAATTAACTGACCATAAATGTGTAAGTTTATCTCTGGGCTGTCTATTCTGTCTCACTGATCTACGTGTCTGCTTTTATGTCAGTACCTTACTGCTTTAACTACTGTAGCTCTCTAATATAGTTTTAAATCATGACGCATTATGTCTCTGGCTTTGTTCTTTTGACTATTCGAGATTTTTTGTCATTCCATACAAATTTTAGTGCTATTTGTTCTATTTCTTTGAAAAATTTCTTTGAATTATTGGAATTCTGATAGGAATTGCAATTAACCTGTAGATTGTTTTGAGTAGTATGGACATTTTAATAATATTGATTCAATCATGATTCATCCAATAGTATCTTTTCATCTATTTGTGTCTTCATCACTTTCTTTCATTAATGGCTTAAGAGTTTTCAATATATAGGTCTTTCACCTCCTTGGTCAAATGCATTCCTAGATAGTTAATTCTTTTCAGTGTAACATTAATGCGATTGTTTTCTTTCTCTTTCTGTAGTTTAAGTGTATAGAAATGCAAGAGATTTGTGTGCACTGATACGTATCCTGCAACTTTGCTGAACTGCTTTTTCTAACTTTTTTTAAAATGCAGTCTTTAGGATTTTCCATACATATCATGCCATCTGCAAACAGATGACATATAAAACAGTGAGAGTTTTATTTCTTCCTTTCCAATTTCGATGGCTTTTTATTTCTTTTTCTTGCCTAACTGCTCTTACTCCCTTCTATTAAGTTTTACTTCTCTTTCTCTCAAGCTGTTCAAGTCACTGAGAAGCAGAAAGGAGGCATTCAGGACCACAAATATCATGCCACCATATTTCTTCTCTCTGGAATAACAGAGGTAATAAAACTATATATAATTGTAAAAGCAAAATCAAATAGAATCCTTACTCATTAACTTCTGTACAGTCTTTGAAAATTTAATCCAGTTAAAAATAACATTTTACCAGTCATTCTACATGGCTTGGGAAGGTAGCATAAAACAGTCTGTATCCTTAAGAAGTTTGGCATGTTAACTATGAAAATGTTCCTCTCAGATAACCCACTGCAGGAAACATTATTGACCAGTGGTCCTAGTTGCTGAGATCTCAACACCATTTTCTTCTTTGGTGATAAGCCAAGCTTCCCATGAACTGTTCCCTGCCAATGACTCAGCACAGCATGGCAGACATATTAATGAAGCCCTTTTCCCAGGAGACACTGGACTCTTCTGACGGTTCAACCTTGGACTGATTCTCTGTTGGTTTTTCTGTAACTTTCTCAGAGCTACACTGAAGTATAAGGCTTTTCCTACTCGGCATGCCACTGTCCTACCCTCCCTCCTCCACAGAGGTTAAGTCTTGGTTTTTACCTTCCACTTGATAATTACAAGTTTTCATGATTCAAAGAACATAGTTCCAAATGATATAATTGAAGATTAATATTTCTTTTAAGCTGCCTATAAATTTATCAAGAAATAGAATTTCCACAATGACTTAAAACAGCTACATAAGTACAAATAATTAGGTGTCTCAGAATAAGACTACCAAATAAAAGAGGAAGCAAAACAAGGGGGAAGAAATCCAAAGTAAATAGCAGTTTGTAGTAATTCAGATCTAAAGTTAAAACCAACAGAACTTAATTATAAGGAGTTTTAAAATTTACTGGATGTTCTCATAATATATTGTTTCATTTGATTCACACAACATTGCAGTAAAAAGAAAGCACAATACTTACTGAATTCCTTTACGCACCAAATATTGGACTGGGGTACCACTGTAATAACAGTATTCCCATTTTACACATGATGAAATCAAAGCTCATAAAGTTAATGGATAGACTTAAGCTCACAAAACTACCAATGGTGGACCAAGGTCTTATTTCCCCTATGTTGACTCCAAAATATCATAGAGAGAATAATCATATCCCTAAGGATTGAGCCCAAACATTTATCTCTTCTCACTCTCCAAAACAGTATATATTAAAAACAGGGCTCAAATCACTCTCCATTCCCCCAGCACAACAGGAGTGACACTTCACTCCTCTACTCCCATATCCTAGCGACAGAACAAGTGAAACCAAGCAGGACACCTGAAACCTACGACTTAGTTCAAAGGAGAACTGAATTAATAGTTAATGAAGCTAAGATCACTAATTAATTTAAAATGTAGCTTACTGATTTTCAACTTGGAAAAGCCAGCCTCAACAACGATCAGTATTGGGATTGATTAATCTTCTTCCTGCTCTAATATCAAAGGTATCCTACATAAGGTACCTAGCTGGACTTTACTGTTAGCCCCACAACAGCATTTTCTATCACCAGCACTTCCAAACTGGCCAATTGAGGTTAGTTTAATTTTAGTATGATGGGTCCAGAGGGAAAAAGACATTCAAATTGTAGGTAAAACACCACTGAAACTTGTTGTACCAGAAACAACTTGAAAATATATATATAGTTTTTAAGACTAATGTGCAGGGATAATTAGTTATCTTGGTATTCTTCCTATCTCTGACCATTCTTTCTTTTCTTGTTTTTTCACCAAAACAAACTGCCTCTCACTGACACCAGCAGGTTCAGCATGTTGGTTTACGAAACAGTGCAACGAGAAGACCCTATTCTAACTTCTCCTAAAAATATATCATTATCTAATGCAAAATACATGATTATTTAATCCTTGGTAGCAGTGATGCAAAAATTACAAACGTGAATAGAATTTTAAGTTGTCAGAAAAATGCCTATTTTATCACAATCAAAGGAAATGAATAGGTCAATACATCAATTTTTTTAAAAAATAGCTAACATTTAGCAAGGAGAACAAAGAATATTGAAGTTTCACAAAGAAAAGGTGATACACGGAAAGAATTAAACTTTTTGTAAGACAGCCTGCCACTTTTCAGCACTTTTAGGAGAAAAAATAAAAATAAAAACAAAATTATATAATAGCTACAAAAACAATTAAAATATTTAGGAATAAGCTTAATAAGAAATGTCAAAACCTATATAAGTAAAACTCCTGAAAGTTTACAAAAGTAAACTGGAACAAATGGAAAGCTATCTCCTGTTTCTGGATAAGGTAATTCAACATCAAGGAGAGGCGATTAACTCCTTAACTTATAAAATTGATGAAATTCCAATTAAAAATAAACCAGTTTTCGCAAGGAGTTAGTCAAAATGATACCAAAATTCATAGGGAAAAATATACATCCAAACATAGCTAGAGTAACATGAAAAAGAAAAGCTACAAGGGCAGACTAGCCCTACCAGACACTGAAACATATAAAATGAAATTAGAACAATGTGGTACTGACTTAGGAATATGCAAATGACCCAGCAGAACAGAAAGTCCAAAAACAGACCAAATTACACATGAAAATTTAGCATATAATAATCTCAAATCACTAGAACATAGACTACTTAAAAAACTGTATTAAGACAAGTGATTAATGCTTTAGAACAGATAAAATTAGATCAATAACTTATACTATACATAGTTATAAACAAACTCCACACACAGGAATAAACTCAAATCGATCAGGGGTCTAAATGTAAAAAGGGAAATCTTACAACTGCGAGAAAATATGGATGAATTTCTCTTTAACTTGAGGAAAAGGCTTTCTCTATAAGACTTTATAAGGAAAAGGCGTTCTAATCACAACTAAAATATAGATATGATAAAAAGTGGACAATGAACAGATGAAAAAATATAAATTAAAACTATAATGAGATACCATTTCTCACCTATCAGATTGACAAAAACTGAAAACGTAAACCAAATCATGTTATCAATGTGAATAAATAGGCATTCATATATTACTGGAGAGAACACAAATCTATACAAGCTCCTGTGCAGGGGAATTTAGCAATATCACACAAAACTTCATGTGCTTCTGTTTTGATTCAGCAGTCCTACCTAGTTCTCTTAGCTTACCATGAATATACTCATCTAATAAAAAACATTTATGCACAAAGGTTTTCATAACAGCCCCCTGGAGATTACTAGATACTGAAAAATAATTCAATATCCATATATTAGAATCAACGCTGAAATACTAAATCTAAAAAGGAGAAAAATCTCTGAACTAATATGCAATGACTTTCAGGAACTATAGTTAACAGGAAAAGCAAAGTATAAAGAGTATCTCTCTCTATTATATTTTGTGTAAGAAAGAAATCAAGAAAATTACGTTACCCTCTCTGTCCCTGGGTTACACAGCCAGGGATTCAACCAAGCTGGGATCAAAAATACTCCGGGGAGAAAAGCTCCAGAAAGTTTCAAACATCAAAACTTCAAACTGCCACATCAGCAACTATTTACATAGCATGTAAATTGTATTTACAACTATTCACATAGCATCAACACTGTATTAGATATTATAAGCTACCTACAAATGATTTAAAGTATATGGGAGACTTAGTTATATGGAAATACCATGCCATTTTATACACGGGACCTGAGCACCTGCAAACTTTGGTATCCACTACGGGTCCTTGAACCAGTTCCCTGTGGATAACAGGGGATGATTATACACTGACTGTTCATTTGAGTAAAAGAAACCCAGAAAAAGTAAACCAGAACATAAAGAGATCGGCTATCCAGAGGGAGTGAGAGAGAACAAGACAGAGGGAATGACATCTGTTATCTCTGACTCTGACTTTTAGAACCACTTTACACAGACTGAAAATATAAATAACTTTTTCAAAAAGTCAAAAAGAATGGAGATACAGCTCTACAAAGGGATACAAGCAAAAACAGATGAACCAAACTGTATTTCAGATGAATAACTATGATAAAGGGAAAGATTAAAACTTTTTAAAAAAGCAAGAAAAAGAACTCGCCCAAGTACCTGCTGAACAGAATGTACTGGTTTGACACAGCAATGATAGCCTAATGAAGCACTCTGAAGTCAGACTGCTTGGATTCAAATACCTGCCGATCTAACCACTTGCTAACTGTATGACTTTGGACAACTTAATTTTTAATCTCTTTGTGTGTAGGTTTCCTTATCTAAATAATAACTGTATCACTGTCACAGTACTAACAGTGAAACTCCCATAAAACTGCTTATAGATTACTGATGATATTTAAAGGATTTGGTAAGTATTTGCTATCATGCATGCGCGCTCATTCACTTCAGTCGTCTCCAACTCTTTGCGACCCTATGGACTGTAGCCTGTCAGGCTCCTCTGTCCATGGGATTCCCTAGGCAAGAATACTGGAGTGGGTTGCGATGCCCTCCTTCAGAGGATCTTCCCAACCCAGGGATAGAACCCTCATCTCTTACGTCTCCTGCATTGGCAGGCGGGGTCTTTACCACTAGCACCACCTGGGAAGGATATTAATTTGAAAACACATTAAGTGTGTGGATATCAGGAGACACATGTAATAAAAATCAAGTTCTTATGAAATAAAATCAGAGAGACCATAAAAACCAATATGTTTCGAATAGAGTGATACAAAAGGCTTGTAAAAACTAAGTATTCGGAAAGAAGGCAAGACTATGGAAGTTCCTGGATGCACAATTAAAACTGGGCAGGCTTTATTTTCTAGACTATGAGGAACCATACAAGATGTGTTTAGTAGAAACAGTATGACCAAAATGAGTTATGGGATTATTCTAAAGTTGGAATGCAAGATTTTAAGTGAGAAGATCAGATGTAGAGTTACTAGTGATAAAGCCAAATAATGACAAAGTTCTGGCTAGAAGAGCAGTGATGAAAAAAAGGAAACAAGGGGCAGGGGGAGGGTGGGCAGTGCGAAATTAACCAAGTTTGGTAATGGCTGGATATGAGGCATGAGAGAATGGAAGAATATGGATGACAGTGAATAAGAAAACCGTTAGAAGGAAAGCGCAAGAAGGAATGGGAACCAATAGAAAGGATCTCCTTTAAGACTGACAGTTAAGTCAGAGTTAGACAAGAAGACTTGTCAATTTGAAAATAACGGTACCTTCAGATATCAAGACTGAGTGGGCATTTGGCAACATGGGACTAGTGCTCCGGAGAGAATAAACTGAAGACCAAAACTTGAGGTTTAAAAAAAAAATCTATTTACAATGTTCAAAACATTCTGTAGCATACAGACACCAGAATGTGTGCTATTTCAGAGCAGTGATAACCTCTTAATTTTTATCCCTAATGTTAAGCACAGTTCCTAGAACATTGGCGACTCTCAGTAAAATGCTACAAGGTGGGCAGAGCAGGGAAGGGAACAGAGCTGCATGGCTTGTTAACGGCAGAGGCTCGATGAGAGCCCAGGTCTCCTGACTCTCCACTGTATAATAATGAAGAGATGACCTCTGATCATCTGTACACAGGACACTCTAAGGGGATCTTGTAAGAAAAAAAAAAAAAGAACCGTGAGAAGTATCGCTTTCTAGGGGCAGATGGAAGGGAGATAAATGAATATATCAGGAAAGAAATGTCAGTTATAGGGGGGAAAAAACAACAGTGTTGTATCATAGACTCGAACGAAATTTTTCAAGAAAGGAAGCATAATCAACTGGATCAAACAAACATATGCTACAGGCAATGTTTCTCTGGTCTCCTACACCAGAGACCCAAGGCAGAGAATTTTAATCTATCTTTCACATTTTAAATACATATATCACTCATAGCTACAGTTCAAAAAAATAATACAATCTTCAGTAAATTTTATCTCAACATAATACACAACGGAAAAGTCACTACAGTAGTTGAGCTGAACAAACACTTATGCAATAAATGAAATCTGAAGCAAAAGGAAATACATGAAAAAGTAATTATTACATGTATTGACAGCAACAAAAAACACATGAACTACTGAAGGTCTTACCTTAAATCTCTTGTCCTGCAATACTTTCTTGATGGCAACCAGTTCTCCTGAATCACAAAGTTTGGCTTGATACACCACACCAAATGATCCATTTCCAATCACTTTAGTGTCTGTATAGCTGACTTCTTGTGGCCTGTCTGGACCCTGACCAGGAGTTGCCACCACTGTGGTCACCTTGCTGCCATCTTTGTCTCCTAAAACAAAAAAGGGACAGAAAAATGAGAATTGCAAAGAATTCAACTGAGAAAATTGCCAAAGTATACCGAGTAAACCATGTGTGTTTTAAGTCCCTTCAGTTGTGCCTGACTCTTCGTGACCCTATGGACTGCAGCCCACAAGGCTCCTCTGCCCATGGGATTCTCCAGGTGAGAATAATGGAGTGGGTTGCCATGCCCTCCTCCAGGGGATCTTCCCAACCCAGGGATCAAACCGACATCTCATGTCTCCTGCATTTACCACTAGTGCCACCAGGGAAGCCCAAATATTCGATACTATATATTATTTTTAAATGCTCATCTTAGTTTATCAGATCTATCATCACAGAATTATTTCAACTATTTGTTTCAATTACAAGTAATTATTTTAACCACCATTTATTAAGTCACTCTATAGAGCAGGCACCATGCTTAGTTTACATACATGACTTCATTTAACGAAAACAATCCCATGATAGCACTGAGTAGATAGCACTGTTCCTATATAAACACAGTAAGAAAAATGCTAAATTTGTCCAGTCAAAAGGCAAATGATGGACCCACCAAAGAATCCTTAACTGTCCAACTCTAAAAGCCCTAATTTTTCCCTCAGGCTTTCTTCTTGTACTTGAAAATAAGATATGTGCAACTGAAAACATCTAATGCTGTCTCTTTTCAGATCACTCTCCCTTTAAGAAGGTAAAGCTTTAAGTTTTTGCTTCTCCATGTCTTATTTTTTCTTAAGAAAATAGTGATCCATTTCCAAGAAAAGTCAGATGGGGAAAAGAAACAGGGGAATGTTAATTTGGGGGTAAGAGACACAAACCTTATAAGAAAAATCAAACCCATTCTGAACTGAGCCTCATTCATAACTAGCTCACCAGCACTGGGGTCTCTGCCACTCGTGGCCATCACCTTATCTCTTTTCTGCCTTCGTTTCCCGCCAGTAACAATCCAAAGATTCTTTCCAAGTTCAAGAGCCACCTCCTTCTTGACTAAACAATCACCTTACTCTCTGAATTCTTAAAACTATTTCAAACCATTCTATACTGCTGAGCACTTGATTTTAAAAAGCTTTAAATTGTTCCTTTACTAATTTTAGAATACACACAGATTCTAGGGACTACAATCTTTGCAAAGCAGCAATTATGACTTATGCTTCTTCTCTCTTTGCTGACAAATCTAAAACCAGTTCTAACTGACAAAACTGCACATTGCTTTTTCTCTCTCCTACTCTTCCATTATAGCAATTTTAAGATGTTAGTTGAATTCATACTAACCTCATAAGAGAAAAAGAATGCAATATTTAAACCCAACTACCAAACCAAGATGATGAAATATGTATTCATTTGTCTCTCACATTAAAAAAAATAAAATATATAATAATCTGATTTTCCAAAGGTTTGAGTCTAACCCTACTCAATTTAAGACTGCCAGAAAAATGAATATCCAAATGTTAGTGGCATATTGTAAACAATATTTACAGCCATTTAAGCTCACAGAGTTAATATATACAAAAGCCAAAAAGCAGTATCTGCAATTGATTAACTCTTGTGTGTAAGGCAGCCTTCATGACAGATACAAAAACAATGAATGATTCCTACATACAACAGTTAGGTGGATTATAGGCAGTCTATACTGTATCACAGCCAGCTACCTGAAACACATATGTTTTTAGTTTTAACGTGAAACACCCAAACGGATATGATTTAGTTAGCACAAATCCAACACTACCTATAGAAAGAATAAATCAAACATTGTCAATAACATCACTTTATTTCCAACAGTTTTACATATGCTTTAAATGTACATAAACTTCAGCACAAATCAACAACATACATAAGTTTCCTCTCATCTCTAGTTATCTAATAAAATAGATCTTAAACATATATACTAAAAACTTAATTAATCTGAGTTCTAAATGTTCCATAGAACTCATTTTTGATCACATTAATCAACCTGTACACAGGTCAAGAAACAACAATTAGAACCAGACATGGAACAAGGTACTAGCTGAAAATTGGGAAAGAAGTAAAACAAGGCTATATATTGTCACCCTGCTTATTTAACTTATATACAGAGAACGCCATGCAAAATCCTGGGCTGGATGAATCACAAGCTGTAATCAAGATTGCCAGGAGAAATATCAATAATCTCAGATATGCAGATGATACCACTCTAATGGCAGAAAGTGAAGAGGAACTGAAGAGCCTATTAATGAGGGTGAAAGATGAGAGTGAGAAAGCTCGCTTAAAACTCAACATTCAAAAAAACTAAGATCATGGCATCTGGTCCCATCACTTCATGGCAAATAGATGGGGAAAAAATGGAAACTGTGACAGGCTTCATTTTCTTAGGCTCCAACACCACTGAGGATGGTGACTGGAGCCATGAAATTAAAAAGACGCTTGCTCCTTGGAAGAAAAGCTATGATAAACCTAGACAGGTACTAAAAGGCAAAGATATCACTTTGCTGACAAAGGTCTGTCTGGTCAAAGCTATCATTTTTCCAGTAGTCAAGTATGGACGTGAAAGCTGGACCATAAAGAAGGCTGAGTGCCAAAGAATTGACACTTTTGAATTGGAGTGCTGGAAAAGACTCTTGAGAGTCCCCTGGACAACAAGATCAAACCAGTCAATCCTGAAGGAAATCAGTCCTTCTGAATATTCATTGAAGGACTGATGCTGAAGCTGAAACTCCAATACTTTGGCCACTTGATATAAGACCCAACTCACTGGAAAAGACCCTGATGATGGAAAAGATGGAAGGCAAAAGGAGAAGGTGGCAAAGGTTGAGACGGTTAGACAGCATCACTGATTCAATGGACATGAATTTGGGCAAACTCCGGGAGGCAGTGTAGGACAGGGAAGTCTGGCATGCTGCAGTCTGTGGGGTCTCAGAGAGTCAGATACAACTTAGTGACTGAACAACAACAAATCTTAACCACAACTTCTAAGTACAAACCTTACTATAAGTTTCCTTCTTCATTTATAAAATAAACCTATCCTTACTTGTATTATTGTACTTGTACTTAAAATCCAAAGTGTTGAATACATTTTCTTGTAATCCTGTTGTCCCAAAGAAAACAAAAAGAAATCATTTCAAACAGTGTGACTTTTCTCTAGATCATTCAAGTCAAAAACCATATCACCAAATATATGTATACATATATACATATATTATATACACACACACACACACACACACACACACCATGGACTGTATGGTTCATGGGATCGCAAAGAGTTGGACACTACTGAGCAACTTTCACACACACACACACACATATATATATTAAAAGAACAATGAATTAATAATTCCAATTCCACTGAACAAGTTTCTTGTGAGATCTCACAGGGCTAATTCACAAAACAAAGTATCATCATTTTTTAATTGATATAAATAGATATTAACAATGGCTACTCTACTCCACAATTTTAGCTGAAAACAAAAACCATCTGGTATAACCAAAAATTATGATTTCCCACTCTATAATCATATTCAGGCTGCCCAGGTGGCCCAGTTGTAACGAATCCACCTGCCAATACAGGAAACGTAAGAGATGCAAGTTCAATTCCTGGGTTGGGAAGACTCCCCTGGAGAAGGAAATGGCAACACACTTCAGTATTCTTGCCTGAAAATTCCACGGACAGAGGAGCATGGCAGGCTACAGTCCATGGGGCCACAAAGAGGTGGACTCGAGTGAGGGGCTGAGCACCATCTACTACTGCTAAACCTGTAAACGTTTACCCCAACATTATCATTTGCCGACAGGAAGAGGCACAAATAAGGTAATGCTGCAAAAATATTAAAAGCAGAGTTGAAAGATAAACAGGTCCTACAGAGGCTATAGCTGAAAGACTTGAGGCCTCAATTTTAAACTGATTGGATGTGGGCAGAGACCAATCCTTTCACCCTCTTACACATCTAGTAAAAACAACAAAAAACCCTGCTTACTATCTTAGCAAAAATTAAAAGGTTTACTCTTCTCTTTTGAGCAGTGAGAGAAACTGCTGAGAACTCTTTACAGGCTAGCAGGAACTCTTCCTCCACTAGCAGGAAATCCTGGGTATACAAGGAACAATGACTCTAAGACCTTGTGCCCAAGCATACTGGAATTTTTATTCAGAAATCATTCAAGCTCTTCAAGACTGCTCCATCAGATATCTGAAATAGCAGAGCTGTATAGAATGGCAAGATAACACTGGCGGTGACTTGGTATGAGCATCAGTAGTGCATGGGACAGTCAGCAGCTAGTGTGCCAGGGAAAAGCATGTCACCATTTGGCACTGCAATTTGATGGCTTGGCAATAAGGTAACAGCTGTATAAAATTTCACTGTACAAAAAGAACTTTCCAATTCATTGTTTCATCTACTCTAATACTTATAATCAATGAAGGGAACATATTTATTATGCTTCAAATGCAAACAAGAAAAATAAGAGAAGCAAACTTGTCCAATCTAACAGAGCTTTAGGTGACAGAACTCTTCACTCGCCTCAGGCTGCCTCTGTCATATTTTACAACCTTCCCACTACTACTGAAAGACCAACTTCATATACCATTACACACTCCATCCCGACCCTACCAAAGAAGGAGATGCTTCGGAAGATATAATGTAAAAAGATCAGCTCCAGATTAACAAAAGAATAAATAAGTAATCTTTTGCAGTTCAGTCCTCAATTATTCATTTATTAACAGCTAAACAGCTATTTTTGAAGATGCTTTGGCAACATTAAGAGTTTGAAATTTATCCTAATTGGAAACCAAAATATGGAAAACAAAAATGTAAAACAACTGATTCTGTGATGTTCAATTTAGAAACCGGGTAACTCTGAATCTTAGCAGTAGAGCATCATTTTAAACAGTACTACCAAGAAACCACACATCCTCATGAAAAGCTAGAATTCAGAACAAACGTGCCCCTTTAAAACAAAACCCACCACTGTGCCCAATATTAAATCTCCCTGAATGCGGGGTATCATGAGTCTCACATCAACTACAATAATTGGTCTCCAAAAAGTGCCACTGTTGCTCAGCAGCAACAACAGCAAAGCAGTGGGAGTAGCTCAGTTTCAGTCCTCTCTTCTGGCCAGAGAATTCCTAGGATCCTCTATTGCAATAAAAATTCACTCAAGTAGTATGAATGTCCTATTCTAATTAGGACACAGAATTAAACTCCCTACTCTTTACCATAATCGTTAAATCTTAAAAATACAAACCATAAAACAGTCCACATGAAGCAATGCAAAGGTGGTATGCAACAGAAGAACCACTTTCCATTGAAGGCTGTTAAATACAGAATACAATTTTACAAAAGCCTTATATGTATCCCATAATATGTGCAGCCTAGTTCTCAATCTCTCAAAGTTTGTACCCATAAGCTATATCTTGTGGTTACATTTTTTTCATCTTCTGAAATCAATCCTCAGAACAATGGACCCTGAGATGAACAAATATTACAGGATAACACAATCCATATCTAAAGTATGGACGGAGCATACAAAACCCAAAAAGCCACTTCAGGCATCCATAAAGATGTTGGAGGTATCTGACACTGATATTCTAATTGTAATGTTTCTTAAGATTCAGAGCTCAGAAAAAGCAACAACTGTGATACTGCTTAACTGGGAGGCTTTTAGAGATGAGCCTCTAAAAAGTTAGCAAAGTTAGCAACGACTAACTCTATAAAATTTTCCTTTACCTCAAAAATAACGTCTCCACGTAGAAATAACAGAAAAATCAAGCCTATAAATTCCAGAGAAACCAGCACACCAGGTATGATACAAGAACATACATGGTATTTTTACGAAGCTTTTTAACCTAACAAGGATTTGTAGGAAAACTAGCTCTGACTATTGCTTCTCATAAAGAAAAATAACATCTATTTTTTATGGATGCCCAATAGCAATATAACACTCTATTGAAAAATATTACATAAATTTTTAAAGGAACAACAACAACAAAATCACCTTATCATGCCTGCAAGATAGTCTGAAGGGGAAACATTGACACTGTCAAATTTTCAGGTTTTTAAATTAAAGTTCAAACAACTCTTTACCCTAAGTAAATGGCTAAGACACTTCTATTAAAGCAACATATACTCTCCAAAATAAACACAACTTAGAAACATGAAAACAACATAAAAATAAGTAAAAAAAAAAAAAAAAAAAAAAGCAATGAACTGAGGTCCACAGAAAATCAGAGACAAATTCTAAAATAAACTCATTGCTGCCATGAAATATGGGCTTCATTCAATGATGTGGAAGTTCTAGCGAGAGTACAATTGCTCTCATACCTTGAGGCAAAACTATTAACAAAGCAAAGGAATGCCAACTAAGCACCTGAATCAGTCACCTCAAGCCAAACGGTCAACAGCCTAATTAAAATTTTTAGGGTGATCTCTATGTAAACTTGTGGTAAAAATATTTCTAGTGGAGTCTTTTCCCTTAGATAGACACAATTCATCTTCACATGATTCTATCTAAAAGACTGGAAACACAAAACAACAAATTACTAAATTTCCTTTGGGGATAGAAGAGTAAACAAAAGGAGAAGCAGGGAAAAAAAAATGGACAGATGTCATACATGAGCTGGCTGTGGGAGATGTTTTCCTGTATTTCACGTCTAGAAATGAAAGGAAAACACAGGGTGATAGAGGATAACAATGAGACAGAAAAGATTCTAGAGTTCTTGACAGCACAATAATACCACACTTTCAATCACAGGCAAATACCATCCCAGTGTTCACAAGTGTTGATTCTGAAGAACCATAAAATAACCTTAAGAAAAACAGAAATCAGTCAAGGGCTTGTCCTTAGATGCATAACGGTGTTAATATTTAAGTACATGCCACACAGTGAGTGCTCAACAAATCAGATTCTCTGAACTTGAATTATTGGCAGTGGCAACAGTTTACAAACAACAACACATTCTTCCGTTCTGCTATGCTCTTTTACCACCAGGTACATACCCTGCTACAGTGCCTATCACAATGTTCGATGATTATTAAGAGTCCAAGCCCCTCACTCGAATATGAGCTCTTAGGAAAGCAAGACATTATTAAATTATTAAATTCATTTCCCTAGTGCTTATTAGCAGAGGGTTCAGCACAACACAGGTGTTCAGCAAATGTCTGATCTTGAATTTATATAAAAATCACTCAAGCAGAATTACTAGGATTTGGGAACTGACTCCTGCTAAACATTTAGCAGTGTTTTTACTTCTTATGCTTGCCATTGATCAGATACAAAGACTTAAGGATAAGGTATACAGAAGCCTTACAAATAGTAAAGCAGAATGGTGGGTTTACTGAAAACACGGCAACAAGAAGTAGCCAAAACAAAAAACACTATTTGCCACATGTGAATCTATTTACAGGTAGAATTACTCTACTTCACAACCCTTTTCCAAATAATTCTGGTTTCTTCGGAGCATCAATATTCAGCAATGGATAAGAAATGGGCAGAGACATCGCTGAGGTCTTAAGTTTAATTTACATCAATACATATGTAAGTGCATTTCTTGCCTACTATTTTATGCAAGTACCACTCAAACAGTGGCCTTATTTATCTAGGAGAGTTTACTAAAAATGATGTTTCTAGAATCTCACCACAGAAAGACTCAGTAGATCTGCAGTAAAGCCCAGGAAACTGTACTTTTAATAAGCTGCCCACGTGCTTCTTAATGCAGTTTCAACTTCCCTACTTTGAGAATCATAATACCACTTAATTCATACAACAATTCTCTGATGTACTCATGATAATCACTTAACAAATGAGTGAAACTAAGATGTTTGAAAGGTTTACTGGCAATATGCCCAAAGTAACCTCTTCAATAAAGTGTACCCATGGGATTCAGATCTAACAATTTACTCTAAAACCTGTACCCTACTACACTACATTGTTTAAGACTATGCCTTGAAAATAACACACAGGGGTCAAGGTCCTAAAATCAACCTTCTATTTTCAGCAAAATCGAAAATTTTAAATACTTTACAGAAGGTTCTGATGCAAAATTCTTACTTTAAAATATCTATTCTCCTTTTGAACTAATTTTAATTGATTCTATTTTAAAATCTTCTCTTAAAACCCAAATTTTACTTTAAGCCAAAAACTAGAATGAACCATGCTAACTTTCAAATATCTGAACCTAAATATTATTTTACTCATGGTCCTGTTTTCTAACTTGAGTGAATTGGAATAAAATCAAACCAAAACCAAAATGAATAAATATTTTACTTGGTCTTAAGCCCTCACTTGAAACACTATCAAGATGTATTTTAGAAACAGGTTTATTTCTCATAAAAGTAAAAGGCTTGCAGCATGTGTGTAAAGAGCTTTGGCTTTTAAAATTAACATCAGAATATAAGTCTTAAACATGCTTATCTGCTTGATTTACCAAAACTACTTGACATGGGCAGGGAGAAAGTAGACAAACACACTAAATTTTTCTTAATGAGGAAGTTTACCATATTACCAAAGAAAGAGTATATCACACACGAGTGTAAAGAATAAATGCTAGACAGACTTAAGAAACAGATGTGTATGTGTTCTCAGTCCCTCAGTCATGTCCAACTGTTTGCAACCCCATGGACTGCAGCCCACCAGGTTCCTCTGTCCATGGGATTCTCCAGGCAAGACTACTGGAGTGGGTTGCCAAGCCCTTCTCCAGGGGATCATCCTGACCCAGGGATCGAACCCAGGTCTCCTGCATTGCACGCGGATTCTTTACCATCTGAGCCACCCCAAAGAAACAAATAATTACTTCAAAAACACAATGACTAACTGATCAGGGCTCATACTTCTGGCAACTTCAATTTTGAGCCATCATGAATCCTCAAAAAATAGCTCTCACAAAGCCGAAATATTTCACTCTAGCTTTTAGTGAGTGTAATGTTAAAGTCAGGACTCTACAATTTTTTTTAATGGATTTCATCTGTTCCTGGCCTGACATACATCCCCTTCAATCCTCTCAATATTACCTTCTGACAACCCAAATCCATGCAGTGGGACAGCTGACTGATCAGTCTTGCTTTCCCCTGAATTACCCACCAAAGTTATCTCCACTCCTAAATCCAAACTGCTTTTCCAATAGCACAGCATACAAATTGACATACATTTTACATGCATTTCAAAGTGGAGGTTATTAACCTATAATTTTCTGTTATATTTCAAACAGTCATAAAGGAGAGAGGGGGAAGGACGGGATCTGTTTTCTCCCATTAGACCTGCTTACTCTAGGTTGACCCCATATGCTTTATTAATTATAATTTAACAACTAATATCCAATCCATGAGGGCAACCATGACGTTTATCACACATTTATTGCGGTAGCTCATTTTATGCCTATGCACATATCAGGCTATAAAATATCTGCTCTTGTAAGTGAACAACTTCCTATCAGTTCAGTTCAGTTCAGTCGCTCAGTCATGTCCGACTCTCCGCGACCCCATGAATCACAGCACGCCAGGCCTCCCTGTCCATCACCAACTCCCAGAGTACACTCAAACTCATGTCCACAGAGTCGGTGATGCCATCCAGCCATCTCATTCTCCGTCGTCCCCTTCTCCTCCCGCCCCCAACCTTTCCCAGCATCAGAGTCTTTTCCAGTGAGTCAACTCGTCGCATGAGGTGGCCAAAGTATTGCAGTTTCAGCTTTAGCATCAGTCCCTCCAATGAACATCCAGGATTGATCTCCTCTAGAATGGACTGGTTGGATCTCCTTG
Organism: Moschus berezovskii; assembly: GCF_049115385.1. Taxonomy (NCBI): domain Eukaryota; kingdom Metazoa; phylum Chordata; class Mammalia; order Artiodactyla; family Moschidae; genus Moschus; species Moschus berezovskii. The sequence goes on from NC_142460.1 coordinate 86,229,082, forward strand.
CAGTATAAGGGACTCTCAAGAGTCTTCTCCAACACCACAGCTCAAAAGCATCGATTCTTCGGCGATCAGCTTTCTTCACAGTCCAACTCTCACATCCATACATGACCACGGGAAAAACCATTGCCTTGACTAGACGGACCTTGGTTGGCAAAGGAATGTCTCTGCTTTTTAATGTACTATCAAGGTTGGTCATAACTTTCCTTCCAAGGAGCAAGCGTCTTTTAATTTCATGGCTGCAATCAGCATCTGCAGTGATTTTGGAGCCCCAAAAAATAAAGTCTGACACTGTTTCCACTGTTTTTCCATCTATTTCCCATGAAGTGATGGGACCAGTTGCCATGATCTTTGTTTTCTGAATGTTGAGCTTCAAGCCAACCTTTTCACTATCCTCTTTCACTTTCATCAAGAGGATTCCACTAAACACTGAAGACTGCTAAAAGCCTTAAGGTCACTAAAACAAGTACCTCTAACATGATACGAGGCCCTGTAATCTCAAAAGGGTTGAGTCATTCAATAGACTGACTGAAAAGAAAATGCAAAGACAAAATTCAGTGATCGGACAGTCTTCCCTGAGACCAGCCTTGATCACCACACAACATCATCAACAATAACATATTTGTGGAGCACTTTATAGTTTACAAACATGTTTAGACTCATAACCTCACTTTATCCAGGCAATAATCCTACGAGTGAGGTAGAACCAATAATGAACTGTAGAACTGAAGCCCAACGGTAAGCAAAACTGCTCAAGATTACACAGTAATATTGAAAACTACAACCCAGGGTCACTCAATTTCCAAGTTCAGTAAACTTTCTGATGCCTAAAAAAAAAAGAAAGTTAACCAAGCCATAAATCCATAAAAATAACTCTGACAAGAGAAACAGACATTTTAATATAAACTGTAAAAATACTTTTAATCAAAAAATTCCTTCGTTTTGCTTGAGATATAAAGCTACCTGAGAGACGAGTCATCTAAAATGAGTAAAATGAGTCAGAATTCCCCTGAGGAAAATCAGATCAGTGACCTGACAGCAAACATTTAGGTATTTGCACAGATTTATCACAAAATAATAATTCAGTAATTAGCAACAGCTGCTACTTGAGCAGGAACACATTTCCTGCCCTTTCTGTTTTCCTTTTGTAGGGTGTGTGTGCAGGGGCAGGGGGGCTGGTTAATTCTAAATAAAAAACCTATTGGGGACAGAAAAAGCAGGGAAGCATGAGTTTTCTAATCAAGAAACAAAAAAGAAATACAAAGACTACAGCTCTCTATATTACACAGCTTTAGGAATCTCCTACTGATGTGGCTGAACTATACTATGTTGCTTTTATGTGCTTTTTTATGTGCCAGGTCTTAGCTGTGGCACTTGGGTTCTTCAGTTGCAGCATATGGGATCTAGTGGCAGATTTCCAGGTGGCGGAGTGGTAAAGAATCCACCTGCCACTGCAGGAGACACAAGACAAACAGGCTCCATCCCTGGGTTGGGAAGATCCCCTGGAGTAGGAAAAGGCAAACCACTCCAGTATTCTTGCCTGGAAAATTTCATGGAGGGAAGGAATCTGGTAGGCTACAGTTGACTGGGTCACTAAGAGTCCGACACGATTGAGCGACTAAACACACACATGGGATCTAGTTCCCCCCAAAAAAGAAAGATAGCGCTAAGTTGTGTCCGACTCTTGCAATCCCATGAACTGTAGCATTCCAGGCTCCTCTGTCCATGGGATTCTCCAGGCAAGAATACTGGAGTGGGTTGCCATTTCCTTCTCCAGGGAAACTTCCCAACCCAGGAACTGAACCCAGTTTTACTGACTGAGCTACACGAGAAGCCCCAACCAGTGATTAAACCTGAGCTCCTTGCATTGGAGGCACCGAATCTTAGACACTGGACCACCAGGGAAATCCCCAATATTTTAGTTTTCATAAATATAAATATAACGTATTTGCTTGATAATAACTGAATTTATGGAAAGATATACCCATTTGAATGCAGAATGCCAAAGAACAGCAAGGAAAGATAAGAAAGCCTTCCTCAGTGATCAATGCAAAGAAATAGAGGAAAATAACAGAATGGAAAAGACTAGAGACCTCTTCAAGAAAATTAGAGATACCAAGGGAACATTTCATGCAAAGATGGGCACAATAAAGGACAGAAATGGTATGGACCTAACAGAAGCAAAAGATATTGAGAAGAGGTGGCAAGAATACACAGAACTATACAAAAAAGATTTTCATGACCCGGATAACCACAATGGTGTGATCACTCACCTAGAACCAGACATCCTGGAATGTGAAGTAAAGTGGGCCTTAGGAAGCATCACTACGAACAAAGCTAGTGGAGGTGATGGAATTCCAGTTGAGCTATTTCAAATCCTAAACGATGATGCTGTTAAAGTGCTGTATTCAAAATGTCATCAAATCTGGAAAACTCAGCAATAGCCACAGTACTGCAAAAGGTCAGTTTTCATTCCAATCCCAAAGAAAAGCAGTGCCAAAGAATGTTCAAACTACCACACAATTGTGCTCACCTCACACACTAGCAAATAAATGCTTAAACTGCCAACATTCACTGGATCACTGAAAAAGCAAGACAGTTCCAGAAAAACATCTATTTCTGCTTTATTGACTACGCCAAAGCCTTTGACTGTGTGGGTCACAACAAACTGTGGAAAATTCTTAAAGAAATGGGAATACCAGACCACCTTACCTGCCTCCCGAGAAATCTGTATGCAGGTCAAGAAGCAACAGTTAGAATTGAACATGTAAAAACAGACTGGCTCCAAATCAGGAAAGGAGTACATCAAGGCTGTATATTGTCACCTGGCTTATTTACCTTATATGCAGAGTATATCATGAGAAATGCCAGGATGGATGAAGTGCAAGCTAGAATCAAAACTGCTGGGAGAAATATCAATACCTCAGATATGCAGATGACACCACCCTTAGGGCAGAAAGCAAAGAAGAACTAAAGAGCCTCTTGACGAAAGTGAAGGAGGAGAGTGAAAAAGTTGGCTTAAAACTCAACATTCAGAAAACTGAGATCATGGCATCTGGTCCCATCATATCATGGCAAATAGATGGGGAAACAATGAAAACAGTGAGACATTTTATTTTTGGGGGTTCCAAAATCACTGCAGATGGTGATTGCAGCCATGAAACTAAAAGACACTTGCTCCTTGGAAGAAAAGCTATGACCAACCTAGACGCCATATTAAAAAGCAGACATTTCTTTGCCAACAAAGGTCCGTCTAGTCAAGGCTATGGTTTTTCCAGTAGTCATGTACGGATGTGAGAGTTGGACTGTAAAGAAGGCTGAGTGCTGAAGAATTGATGCTTTTGAACTGTGGTGTTGGAGAAGACTCTTGAGAGTCTCTTGGATTGCAAGGAGATCAAACCAGTCAATCCTAAAGGAAATCAGTCCTGAATATTCACTGGAACGACTGATGCTGAAGCTGATACTCCAGTACTTTGGCCACCTGATGCGAAGGGTCTTTGAAAAGATCCTGATGCTGGGAAAGATTGAAGGCAGGAGGAGAAGGGGACAACAGAGGATGAGATATGGTTGGATGGCATCACCGACTCTATGGACATGAGTTTGAGTAAGCTCCGGGAGTTGGTGATGGACAGGGAAGCCTGGCATGCTGCAGTCCATGTGGTGGCAAAGAGTCTGACACAACTGAGCAACTGAACCGAACTGAATTTATTTTAAAAAATATCCCAAATGTGTATAATATTTGGTTGGTAGATGTTGAAATATGTACATATATAAATACTAAATTAGCCACTGTTTCTCATTCCCAGTTCTAAACAGCTTCCGAAGATATTCAGCACCAGCCACTAATCAACACAGGGATGTCTAACTTAACACACTATCTTATCATCACCTTCTCTCTCGTGGAAAAGGAATTATTCACATTGTTATGCTATCCCCCAATCTGTTAAACTTGGATTATTCTTAGGACAATTAAATCCACCTCAGATGACAGACATTCTAAGTTACTTTGTCTTGTCTTTTTTTTTTTTCTTAAAATTATAGTTACAGAAGAAACTTTCTCTCCCTATATTTTCCCTATCACTTCATCCCATTCAAAAACTAAAAGAAGCAACCTTAACCACAGCTGGTAAGCAAAACGACAGCACTTTTGCGCTTACACCAGTGTCAACAGAAAGTAAAGCCATGAGCTAAAAAGCCAATTCTATCAACCTATTAAACTCCTGAAACTACCCAGAAAGATTTGTCAGCCTCCTATAAAGCACCTGTCTGCAATGCAGAAGACCCGGGTTTGATCCCTGGATTGGGAAGATCCCCTGAAGAAGGAAATGGCAACCCACTCCAGCATTCTTGCCTGGAAAATCCCATGGTCGGAGGAGTCTGGCAGGTTACACTCCATGGGGTCGCAAAGAGCTGGACACGACTGAGCGACTTCACTTTCATAGTCTCTATCTACTCTTTATCTCCCTCAGATTAAACCCCTTTATCAATTTAGTAATACCAGAATTCGGAAGAATTCTTTGACACTAATTTTTAGAGAGGGTTTAAAAATGATATGTAGAAAATATTGTTATTCTCTATTATTTTTCACTGTCGTATGTAGATATTTGAGTTAATTATGGATTCTGTGGCAAGCCACTCCAGTACTCTTGCCTGGAAAATCCCATGGATGGAGGAGCTTGGTAGGCTGCAGTCCGTGGGGTCGCTAAGGATTAGACACAACTAAGCGACTTCACTTTCACTTTTCACTTTCCACTTTCACACATTGGAGAAGGAAATGGCAACCCACTCCAGTGTTCTTGCCTGGAGAATCCCAGGGACAGGGGAGCCTGGTGGGCTTCCGTCTATGGGGTCACACAGAATCGGACACGACTGAAGTGACTTAGCAGTAGTAGCAGAAAAGCCTAGGAATCTAATTATTATATGATATATCTACAAAATTTTCAATGAAAATCATGTTCTCAGTTCCAAAACTACTGATAAAGTTTAAGAACACAATCTGTTTTTATGGGATAAGACTATTCTGTATAACCTGGGAGGAAAAGAAAAAAAATATTACAGTTTTTTAACTTCTTACACTGTTAAAGTGGAAATGAGATAGGGTACCTCGACCTTTAATAATCAGGTAATAAGAGTTCTGTCAATTCCATTCCTGTAAGGAACACCACACACTTTCAACTAGTGATTTTTACTTTACATTTATAACTACATGAGAAATGACACTATTATTTAGCTCCAACAATGCTGGAGACCCAGGTTTAATTCCTGGGTTGGGAAGATCTCCCTGGAGAAGGGAATGACAATCCACTCCAGTATTCTTGCCTAGAGAATTCCATGGATAGAGTAGCCTGACGGGCTACAGTCCATGGAGTGGGAGTCAGACATGACTGAACAATTTCACTTTCACTTTGTCATGCCTAAGAGAAAAATATATTAAACAGTATTGTACCAACTTCAGTTACTTGAAATTAAATCCATGTTGGCTTTTACATTTACCCCTTTATTCCTTTCTTTAAAAGCTGACAATATCCCCCAAACTCTCCCCACAAAAATAAACTTCACAGAATTGAGCGATGCCATTCAGATAGGACAGGCCCAGACCCATCTCTCCATGGAGAAGAGCACCGACAGATCAACTGGGTCAACTCACAGAGCAGAGTCTGCTTTGCCTTTCTCCTGACAAAACTGAGCTACAAGGGAAGCTAACTGGGCCCTCTGTTAAATAGAGAGCACTGAAATGAAACAGTCCAATACTCACAGTGGGACTACAGTAAGACTTGGCTCCAATTGCCACTGCCTAAGAAGTAGGGCTGATCCTCTTAGCGTGTCATAAAGAGCATGATAGGACACCACCAAGGGAAAGTAATTCTCATACTGTTAGCTGATAACTTATAATGTAAGAAGCATTTTGCTGTTGTTGTACAGTCACTAAATCGTGACCCTTTGTGATTCCATGGACTACAGAAGACCATGTTTCCCTGTCATTCACTATTTCCCAGAGTTTGCTCAGATTCATATCCAATGAGTCAGTGACGCTATCTAACCATCTTATCCTCTGCCGACTTCCTTTTCCTTTTGCCTTCAATCTTTCCCAGAATCAGGGTCTTTTCTCATGAGCTGACTCTTCGCATCATGTGGCCAAAGTATTGGAACTTCAGCATCAGTTCTTACAGTGAATATTCAGGTTGATTTCCTTTAGGACTAATTGGTTTGATCTCCTTGAAGTCCAGGGTATTCTCAAGAGTCTTCTCCAGCACTCCAATTTGAAAGCATCAATTCTTTGGCACTCAGCCTTCTTTATGGTCCAATTCTCACATCTGTACATGATTACTGGAAAAAACATGGTTTGACTATAAGGACATTTGTTGGCTAAGTAATGTCTCTGCTTTTTAATATGCTGTCTAGGTTGGTCACAGCTTTTCTTCCAAGGAGCAAGCATCTTTTAATTTCATGGCTGCAGTCACCATGTTAGAGTGGTGATGTTGGAGCCCAAGAAAGTAAAGTCTATCACTGCTTCCACTTTTTCCCCTTTTATTTGCCATGAAGTGATGGGACCAGATGCCATGATCTTAATTGTTTCTTTTTTGAATGCTAAGTTTTAAGACAGCTTTTTCACTCTCTTCTTTCACCCTCATCAGGAGGCTCTTCAGTTCCTCTTCACTTTCTGACACTAGAGTGGTATCATCTGTATATCTGAGGTTGTTGATATTTCTCCTGGCAATCTTGATTCTAGCTTGTCCAGTCCAGCATTTCACATGACGTACTCTGCATATAAGTTAAATAAGCAGGGTGACAACACCTTTCCCAATTGTGAACCAGTCTGTTGTTTCATGTTTGGTTCTAACTGCTGCTTCTTGATCCAGGAGACAGGTAAGGGAGTCTTGCACATAGGTGTGATATACACAGCCAAAATCTTTAGCATAATCAATGAAGCAGAACTCCCTTGCTTTCTCCATGACCCACCAAAGGTTGACAATTTGATCTCTGGTTCCTTTGCCTTGTCTAAATCTAGCTTATACATCTGGAATTTCTTGGTTCACATACTGCTAAAGACTAGACTGAAGGATTTTCAGCGTTACTTTGCTAGCATGTGAAATGAATGCAATTGTATAGCAGTTAGAACATTCTTTGGCACTGCCCTTCTTTGGGATTAGACTGAAAACTGACCTTTCCCAGTCCTGTGGCCACTGCTCTGTTTCCCAAATTTGCTGGCAAATTGAATGCAGCACTCTTAACAGCATCATCTTTTAGGGTCTGAAATAGCTCATCTGGAATTTCATCACCTCCACTAGCTTTGATTCCAGTTATGAATCGCAGGGACGGAGGAGCCTGGTGGGCTGTGGTCTATGGGGTTGCACAGAGTCAGACATGACTGAAGCGAATTAGCAGCAGCAGCACGCTTCCTAAGGCCCACCTGACTTCACACTCCAGGAGGCCTGGCGCAAGGTGAGTGACTACACCACCATGATTATTCAAGTCATTAAGACCTTTTATGTACAGTTCTTCTGTGTATCCTTGCCAACTCTTCTTAATCTCTTCTGCTTGTTAGTTCTTTACCAGTTCTGTCCTTCATCACGTCCATTCTTGCATGAAATGTTCCCTTGATAGCTCCAATTTTCTTGAAGAGATCTCTAGTCTTCCCCCATTCTACTGTTTTCCTCTTTTTCTTTGAACTGTTCATTTAAGAAGGCCTTCTTATCTCTCCTTATTATTGTTTGGAACTCTGCATTCAGTTGGGTATATTTTCCCCCTTCTCCTTTGCCTTTCACTTTTCTTCTTTCCTCAGATATTCTAAAGCCTCCTCAGAAAAGCACTTTGCCTTGTTGTATTTCTTTCTTTTGGGGGATGGTTTTGGTCACCGCCTCCTGTACAATGTTACAAACTTCTGTTCATAGTTCTGCAGGTACTCTGTCTACCAGATCTAATCCCTTGAATCTATTTGTCATCTCCACTGTATAATCATAAGGAATTTGATTTAGGTCATACCTCATGGTCTAATGGTTTTCCCTACTTTATTCAATTAAATGCCTGAATTTTGCAATATGAAGCTCCTGATCTGAGCCACATTCAGCTCCTGGTCTTGTTTTTGCTGACTTCATAGAGATTTGCCATCTTCGGCTGCAAAGAATATAATCAATCTGATTTCAGTATTAACCATTTGGTGATATCCATGTATAGAGTCATCCCTTGGGTTGTTGGAAGAGGGTGTTTGCTACGACTAGTGTGTTCTCTTGACAAAACTCTGTTAGCTTTGCTCTGCTTCATTTTGTACTCCAAGGCCAAATTTGCCTGTTACTCCAGGGATATCTTGACTTCCTCCTTTTGCATTCCAGTCCCCTGTGATGAGAAGGATATATATATATTTTTTGGTGTTAGTTCTAGAAGTTCTTGTAGATATTCACAGAACCGGTCAATTTCAGCTTCTTCAGCATCACTGGTTGGGGCATAGACTTGAATTACTGTGATAATGAATGGTTTGCCTTGGAAACGAACCAAGATCCTTCTGTTGTTTTTTAGATTGCACCTAAGTACTGCATTTCAGACTCTTGTTGACTATGAGGTCTACTCCATTTCTTCTAAGGGATTCTTGCATACAGTAGTAGATATAATGGTCATCTGAATTAAATTCATCCATTCCCATCCATTTTAGTTCACTGATTCCTAGAATGTCAATGTTCACTCTTGCCATCTCCTGTCTGACCATGTCCAAGAAGCCTTACAGGCCTTAGAAAGAACTCTCATTCTTGGGAAACACCCACCTTATGGTCTTTGCCATCTCCTAGTTTTACCTACTTGACCCAATGATAAAGAAGAATGGAACAAGCTTAAGTCTGTTAACAGTAACTGCTGGATAAATTCCTTTTTATACCATACCTCCAAAATCTGTAGAAGCACTGGAACACATACTCTAAAGTCACTGGAAAAGTTTGCTCCATTTAAAATGACAGAGAGAGAGAGAGAAATGCAATCCTGTACTTCAAGTACTTGTATTTTAATAAATATCTGCGTGTGGTTTTATAAAATACTAACTCTCATATGTGTCTATGCTATATACATCCTTTCTCTTTCATAGGTATTCTCATACTAATGGCACACAGCAGTCTATCTCTACAAAGTCTCAAAAATCTTGAGAACAAAAAAAGAAGATACAGTTGAAATTCTGGTTCAAATACACTGTTACTAATGAATTCATTACATGCTTAATAAGCGTTATCTGTGTAATAAACAGGTGTTGTGCTAAGAAATGGAGTCCCCCAAAATGAAGAAGATAAACAAGAACCCTTCCCTGATGGAGCTTTCTGTCAAAGAGAATTTATTAATGAAATCTCGATTCAATATGTATTCAAAATCTGGGTTCAGTATTTCCTATAACATAATAGAGCCAAGTACCTTACTATTAATAATCTTAATAATAATAATATAATATATAAAATAATATATTATTATATGATGTTATTATATAATAATATAATAATCTTAATCTTAATCCTGTGAAAGGCATGAAATTACTCTGACCTCACAGATGAAGGAACTGAGCCTCCAGGAAATTAACAGACTCACTGGAAATCACAAATTATTAAAAGAGGCCACATTAAAACTGCTATACTAACTCCAAGTGATGACTCTGTTATTACTATTATCAAATTGCTTCTAAGAAAAGGCCAACAGGAAAAGGTACTACTGGCTGCCCAGATTATGAAATTAACTTTAACTAGAGACAAAGTTCTAGAAATCTTTAAAAATATTCTGGTGCAAATGTATACAAATTAACAGGACCAAGACAGTACTGAAGACTTCTCTAAGTTGATTCCCTCTAAGACGCCATCCAATGTGACCATCTAGTCTATGTACACTCATGCTTCACAGATGAAATATATTTTAATAATAATTATAAAATATATATGTGTAGAAGCATCAGGGCTTCCCTGGTGGCTCAGAGGTTAAAGCTTCTGCCTCCAATGTGGCAGACCCGGGTTTGATCCCTGGGTCGGGAAGATCCCCTGGAGAAGGAAACGGTAACCCACTCCAGTATTCTTGCCTGGAGAATCCCATGGATGGAGAAGCCTGGTTGGCTACAGTCCACGGGGTCGCATAGAGTCGGACATGACTGAGCGACGGAACAGAACAGAACAGAAGCATCATACTTTCTCACCAGTCTCCACTATAAAAAGTGAAACTATGTAACCACAGGAGAGCTTAACAGTAGAGTTTAAAGTTTCAGAGATTTTATTTGGTAAACACTTCTGTGCTACTTGTGATCTGGTAGATCAACAAGGTCAACAAAAAGTCATGTGAACTACTACTTTTAAAATGTTACTTTAAACCTTATCAAGAAGAAACAGACCATGTCCCCTATTTTTGAGACACCCATACACACAATCCATAGTAACATACCTTTCTCCCAGATCCCTGCATTATCCAAAAAGGAGCAAGTAAACCTTAAGAGAGAAAAGAACCAATGTACCAAACAATCCACCTAACAGGAAAAATAGAGAAAAAACAGTGGACCTCAGAGACCAGTAAAAGCTGTTGAATCCAAATTCATTAATACATCCTTCAAAGCAAGTGAAGCAATACCCTCCTGCCATAAACTCTTTCCCAAGTAGACAACAGAACCCATAACTTTGGAAAACTGAAATGTATGAATTCAAATTTTATTTAGTTGGGTTATTCCACTTCTAGAGTAGGATAAATAGACCAGATAATCTTGTCAGCAACATAAACAGGCTCCAGAAATTAACCAAGCACTGACATCTTAAGTTTTCCTTCAGTGACAAGTTTTCTGGAGTCATATTTCTGAGAGAGTGTACTAGACAATTCTTATGTCCAAAACATGTACATAAATTCTAATTTATCACTAATTTTATAATTTTTCATCTTACATTTTCAACTACAAGTAGTGTTCTTACATTAAGAGTTAATACATACAATTAATTAATACCCTCCCTCTCTTCTCTAAAAACTTCTCCCCTCCCACTGGGTTGAGCAAAGTATTCATCCATAAATAAGTACTTAAATAAGCCCATAGATAAGTACTTATTTATTCCTAGACTAGACAGTGGAAAATCAACAATAAACTCCATCCTGTCATGGACCTAGAGCTTAGTGAAGAAAGCAAAATTTATACAAATAATTGCCTGCTATATAATAAACTGAGGTGAGAGTACATAAAAGAAAATTATAGGATGCAATGAAACCCTTAGTGGAGGATCTAGAACCTAATTCGGGTTGGGTCACCTAGAGAAAGTGATATATTCTGGTTGAAATTTGAGAAGTATGAAGAGAGGAGGGGACAACAGGATGGGAAAAGAAAATAAAGCCTTGTTAAAAGACACTGAAGGAGTGCAGGAAAACAGGAATAAAAGAAGGGTGTGTGTACGCTCAGTTGCTAAGTCATATCCAACTCCTGTGACCCCCCTGGACTATAGCCCACCAGGCCTCTCTGTCCATGGGATTTGCCGGGAAGGATACTGGAGTGGGTTGCCATTTCCTTCTCCAGGGGATCTTCCCAACCCAGGTATCAAATCTACATCTCTTGCATTGCGGGCAGATCATTTATCGCTGAGCAACCAGGGAAGCCCTCTTATCTTTGAGGTTTCAGCTTAAATATCACTTTCTTAGACAAGCTTACTCTATGACCATATTAACAAAGTATTTTCCTTTGTTATTATCCTCCCAATGTAATCACCTCTTTTCTTTCAAAGCAATTATCACAATTTGTAAATACATAAAAAAAGTCTTGATCATATTAAGTATCCAAACTATGTCTTTCAAATAAATTAAAAATCAGTGAAAGAATGGACTTAGCCACAACCATATAGCTAACACACAGGAAAGCGAGATCTGCACAACCTAAATCCACTGTTCAAGATACAATAAAAATGTCACTACAACTTCTCATCTCAAACTTGACGTAATTTTACTATTAAACTAGATTTAATAATATTTGGGCTTCCCAGGTGGCTCAATGGTAAAGAATCCGCCTGCCCAATTCAGGAGATGCAGGTTCAATCCCTGAGTCAAGAAGATCCCCTGGAGAAGGAAATGGCACCCCACTCCATTGTTCTTGCCTAGAAAATCTCACATACAGAGAAGCCTGGTGGGCTACAGTCCATGGGGCCACAAAAGAGTTCGACACAACTTGTCAACTAAACAACAACAAATAATACTTCCTGTAATAAAAAAAAAAGTAAAGTTTCTAGATATCTCTAAACTGTAAAAATTACAGAGACCAAAGTGCTCAGAAATGTAATGGGGAGTCTGAATTAGTGAAAAAGTAATAAAATAGTTTGATTTCAACACTTCTCAAAATATTTCTAAAAGACCATCTGAATAAGCAAGAGACAATAGTGAATTCAGCAGACAGAACTTCAAAGTTTCACTAACAGAACAACCACTTGGAATGAAACATAGATAGAAATTTCCAGAAAAAGCAATAGTTTATATTCTTAATTCAGTATACAAAAGAATGTTTAACACTGGTTAAATGGACACTGGGCTGCCCTGGTGGCTCAGAAAGTGAAACAATCTGCCTGCAATGCTGGGAGACCCGAGTTTGAACTCCAGGTTTGGAAGATACCCTGGAGAAGGGAATGGCAACCCACTCCAGTACTCTTGCCTGGAGAATCCCAGGTATGGAGGAGCCTGGCAGGCTACAGTCCACAGGGTCACAAAGAGTCAGACACGACTGAGTGACTAACACTTTTAAACACCTTTCAGACAAAGGTTCGTATAGTCAAAGCTACGGTTTTTCCAGTAGTCATGTACGGGTGTGAGAGTTGGACCAATAAGAAGGCTGAGCTCCAAAGAATTGATGCTTTCGAACTGCGGTGCTGAAGACTTGTGACAGTCCCTTGAAACAGCAAGGAGATCAAATCAGTAATCCTACAGGAAATCAACCCTGGGTATTCACTGGAAGGACTAATGCTGAAGCTCTAATACTTTGGCCACCTGATGTAAAGAGTCAACTCACTGAAAAAGACCCTGATGCTGGGAAAGACTGAGGGAAGGAGGAGAAGGGGACAACAGAGGGTGAGATGGTTGGATGGCATCACTGACTCAACGGACACGAGTTTGGGCAAACTCCAGGAGATAGTGAAGGACAGGGAAGCCTGGAGTGATGCAGTCCACAGGGTCGCAAAGAGTCAGACATGACTTAGTGACTGGAAAACTAAACAAACCTTATACTAATAGTACAAACCTGAGTTCTGTTCCCGAAAAGCAGGACCAAGTAGTGAAAGAAGGTTGAGGATGAAAGAAGAAGAGAAGAGCTCATCAGAGTCCCCGGGTGGCCTACTTGTTTTCTGACTGCCATCTCCTAACCTTCTTTTCCCCATGCCCTGGAACATGCATTCAACAAGGGAGAAAGGATGAAGTGAGAGGAAACAGAAGAGCAGTATTTATTAAATATTTGACAACAAGTACAGTATTGGGCATATCGTATTTCACTTATTCCCACCAACCCCACAATGCACTTATCATCCTTTGTTTCAAAGGAAATAATTAAGTCGATATTCTTTCTACTTCTTAAACTATTCTAATTAAATAACTGTGTAATTAACTGTTTAATGTACTATCCACAAGGAGATGAGACAGGTCTGCATTTTATGCTAGCTTTCATAAACAGTAAGAGCTCAAAATTACTTGAACAAATAAATGAATCGATAAATGAATAAATGAGCAAAATAAACTAAAACTCCATCTCCTCCGAGATCTGCCCTAACCACTCTAAACTACGACTATTCCTCCTCTGGAGTCATACTATCTCTACCTATGCTGTCCAACCCAACAGTCACCAGCTCTGTGAAACTATTGAACACTAGAAACTGGTTAGTCTGAACTGAAACAGGCTGTCAACAATAACACATTTTGAAGACCCATTGTAAAAAATAGAATGTAAAATCTCTCAAAAACTTTAATATGTATTACATGTTAAAATGTTAGTATCTTTATATACTGGGTTAAATAAGATGTATTACTACAATTAATTCCATTTGGTTTTTTTAATTGGAATTGGCCATTAGAATTTTTAATTATATATGTGCCTTACACTGAACTGAACAACATATTTTTACTTAACAACACTGGTAACTTACATATTTCTATTTTAGAGCAACTCTTTATGTTACAGAAGATGAGATGGCTGGATGGCATCACTGACTCAATGGACATGAGTTTGAGTAAACTCCAGGAGTTGGTGATGGACAGGGAGGCCTGGCGTGCTGCAGTCCATGGTTCACAAAGAGTTGGACAGACTGAGTGACTGAACTGAACTTTATGTTATTTAAATATTCATACGTGATGTTTCCTTACAATGAAGTGCCCCCGGCTTTAAAAACTTTGTTATTTAAATATTCACATGTGATGTTTCCTTACAATGAAGTACCCCTGGTTTATTCCAGTATGAACTGGAATGAACTTTTTAAAACCCTTTTATTAAACTGTTTTTTTATTTACATAACATATAATTCACCCACTTAAAGTGTACGGTTTTGTGACTTTTAGCATATTTACAGGCTGCTGCATCCATCATCTCAATTTCAGAACATTTTCATCACATCAAAAAGAAGCTAAGAAACCCCTTAGCTGTCCTTCTCCAATCCCTCCATTTCTACTAGTCCTAGGAAAATAGTAACTTACTTTCAATCTCTACAGATTTGCCTATTCTAAACATGTCATACCAATGGAATCATATGGTCTTTTCTGACTGGTTTCTTTCACTTCCAGTGTTTTCCAAGTTCTTCCATGTTGAGGTACTTTGATTTATGTATGATATATAAATTTTTTTATTACTGAATACTATTCCATGTTATGGATATTCTCCATTTTGTCTGTCCACTTGATGAACATTTGGGTGTTTCTATTTTTGGCTACTATGAATAATGAAGCTATGAATATTCATATACATGAACATATGGTATATATTTGTTTAATGTATACCGAGTGGAACTGCTAGAGCGTATGGTAACTCTGGGCTTCCCCGGTGGCTCAAATGGTAAAGACTCTGCCTGTAATGAAGGAGACCCAGGTTCGATTCCTGGGTCTGGAAGATACCCTGGAGAAGGGAATTGTTACCCACTCCAGTATTCTTGATGGGAGCATTCCATGCACAGAGGAGCCTGGCAGGCTACAGTCCATAGGTTGCAAAGAGTCCCATGCAACTGAACATAGCACACAGTGGATTTCCTGGACTTTCTGTACCCATCATATCTGCAAATGGAGACGGTTTGACTTCTTCCTTACCAATCTGGATGCCTTTGATTTTTTTTTACTTGCTGAATTGCCCTTGCTAGAACCTCCAATGTCAAATAGAAATGGCAAGAGTGGACATTCTTACCTTACTCCAGATGTTAAGGGAAAGCGTTCAGTCTTTAGGAAATGGCAACCCACTCCAGTGTTCTTGCCTGGAGAATCCCGGGGACGGGGGAGCCTGATGGGCTGCCGTCTATGGGGTCGCACAGAGTCGGACACGACTGAAGCGACTTAGCAGCAGCAGCATAATGTTAGCTCATGGTTTTTTCACAGATACTCTTTATGTGGTTTAAAAAGTTCTTTCCTATTCCTAATTTGCTGAATATTTGTATCATGAATAAAATTTTACATTTAAAAGTCTCTATATTTCACACAATATGTAGCTCATTGGTGCTCTATGATATACTGAATAACTGAAAGTGGTATCAGGTACAACTTGCCAAAAAAAAAAAGTCTTGTTTTTTAACATACAGCAGAAAAATACGAATACTACTTTACTCTGATAATTCAGAAGATATCCTTATCAAGAATATATATATAAAACTAAATCCAATCATTAATTTTGCTGTTTTTGTTATCTTTCGTGTGTGTTTTTTTAAACATCCTCAGTGTCTTGCCAATTAAAGTACTCTAAGATAAGGGGTTGTTGTTGTTTAGTAACTAAGTCAAGTCGGACTCTTTTGCAACCTCATGGACTGTAGTCTGCCAGGCTCCTCTGTCCATGGGATTCCACAGGCAAGAATACCAGAGTGGGTTGCCGTTTTCTTCTCCAGGGGATCTTCTGGACCCAGGGATGGAACTCAAGTCTCCTGCATTACAGGCGGATTCTTTACCACTGAGCCACTGGGGAACCAAGACTCATTTAACTGCCAAATGACTCTGAGAATAAAGATTTAATTTAAAAAACAAGTCTAGGCCACGTAGCAGTTTTAGGAAAGGGGATAGTTACAGAAAGATTAAAGTAATTGTATATCTTAATAAAAGTTTAGAAGTTTAGGACACATTTACAAATTCCTTACCATAGAAACAAAGTTAACCTAAAAATCAAATCTCCTTTAATCAACAAAACTTAAAACTTTATGGTAACTCAGCAGGAGAGCAGTTTCTATCAGTGCATTAAACAATTATCATCCCAGTATCTTGTTTAGTTGCTAAACAGATAATAATGTTTAATATGGTAGTATAGAAATACTCATTATCACTAGAAATTACTTGCATCAAATAAAAAACTGCCTGGTTTTTACTCAGGGAATTGCCCTAAAGAACTCTTATTTAAGCCTCTCGCTGACCCAGTCATAACTTTAAAAACAGGCAAGCATTTCTTAATTATACTGTAAATGGTTCCGTCATCCACTTTTTGGAATAAATGATCAAATAGTAAGAAAAAGGGTAAAAATATTTTAAAAGTAACAGCTTACCCATCACAATTAGGAAACATATACTCTATCCAGAAGTTTCATAACATTGAAGAGCTGAAGATGCATTACCTTAAGGAACTTATACTCCTCTTAGAAAGATTAAACATAAGCTTAAATAAATCAATGCAAATATATAAGCAAGCAGATAGTGTGTAATACATTGTATACAAAGTAGTGAGTTATGTTTTCATAAATACTGCAGCTTTTGTTTCACCATCACCTTTTACATGTAACTGTTACTTCTAAGCAACTCAGTATTTATTGAGTTTAGAAAACACTGAGCTTGTAGAGTGGCACCCAGTTTTTTATACTTTATGCACTTTAAATGATGATTATACTAGGTCAATCATTAAACTCCCTTATGTAAACCTGCTTCTGCCAGAAAGTCATCAGTAACAACAGGAACAGTCCAAGTATAATGTTTATCCTCAACTACATTAACACATTATTTCCCTAGAATACTCTATAGGAAATAAAGTAACAGATTAGTAAATTAAAAGTATATAAAGAATTTGGGGATTCCTTATTATTATTAATAACCTTCTAGAACTACAATACAGGCAACATACTGTACTGTTTTATATTAATGTTTTTCATTTAGTGTAAGAATAGTTTTTATACATGAGGATACTGAGGCACAGTTAAGTAACTTGTCCAAGGTCACGGCTAGTAAATGGCATATTCAGAATCTGAATAAAAGAACTGACTGTCTTACAGCCAAGCTCTTACTCAATATGCTGCTACCTCCTAAACGATTTTTAAACTCTATATATCAAAATAATGATGATAATCTCAAGTTTCTTATTTTAATAATCATAATTCACACTTGAGCATGGCTCCATGGAAAGAGGACATAAAAAAGGCATGATAGGTTTTCAAAAACTTGTGGTAGATCAACTAGACATCTACATGCAAAAAAACTGAATATAAACTGAACTTACACCTTTCAAAATATGAACTTAAAATGGATCACAGATCTAAAGTAAAAGTATGAAACTTCTAAAAGAAATCGAGGTGACCATAGGTTTGGTGATGACTTTTTGGATACAACACCAGTATTAAATTCTATGAAGGAAAAACTGGTAAGTTGACTTCTGCTCAACAGAAGACGAAAAACCAAAAACCGGGAGAAAATATTTGCAAAACACATATCTAATAAAGGACATGTACCCAAAATATATGAAGAGTTCTTAAAATTCAATAGTAAGAAAACAATCCAACTAAAAACGAGCAAAAGACTCAGACACCGCAGCAAAGAAGATATACAGATGGAAAATAAACTATGAAAATATGCTCAACATCGTATGTTATCAGGGAATTCCAAGATTAAAATAAAGATACTACTACAAACCTATTAGAATGGCTAACATCCTAGAAGACTTTAGATTGAAAGACTGAAGGCAGGTGGAGAAGGGGACGACAGAGGATGAGATGGTTGGATGGCATCACCGACTCAATGGATGTGAATTTGAGCAAGTTCCAGGAGCTATTGATGCACAGGGAAGCCTGGTGTGCTGCAGTCCATGTGGTGGCCAAGAGTCGGACACGACTGAGTGATTCAACTGAAAATGCTAAATACTGACAACACCAAAGGCTGGTGAGGATATAGAACAACAGGAACTTTCGTTAACTGCAATGTTAACTGCAGTAACGAATTGAGAAGGCAAAACTGTACAGCTACTTTGAAAGACAATTTGGCATTTTCCTATGGAACACATTCATATCATACACTCCAGCAATTGCATTCAAAGATATTTACCCAAATAAGTTGAAAACATGTCCAATCGGAAACCTGCACACAACTATTTTCAGCAACTTGATTCATATTTACCAAAATGTGGAACATAGAACCAAGATGTCCTTCGACAGGTGAATAGATAAACAAACCTAGGTATAATCAATACAATGGAAGAGTACTGAGCAACAAAGATAAATGAGCAATGAACGCCACAAAAAGACATGGAGGAACTTAAGGTGAATATTGCTGTGTCAAAGAAAGAAGTCTACAAAGACTACAATACTATACGATTCCAACTAAATGACATTCCGGAAAAGACAAAACTATAGAGATAGTAAAAAGATTCCTGACTGCCAGAAAAAGGGTGGGAGCAGAAGTTAATAGGAAGAGCTCAAACTAAAGGCAGTGAACCTATTCTGTATGATAATGTAATGGTGGATGCATGACATTATGCATTTGTCAAAAACCACAGAACTCTCCAACAATAAGAGCAGGCCCTAAAGGCAATCATGAATAATGAACTATGGATTCTGCTTAATAATAATATGTCAATACTGGTTCATCAATCTTAACAATCAGTTCAGTTCAGTTCAGTTGCTCAGTCGTGTCCGACTCTCCGCGACCCCATGAATCACAGCACGCCAGGCCTCCCTGTCCATCACCAACTCCCAGAGTACACTCAAACTCATGTCCACAGAGTCGGTGATACCATCCAGCCATCTCATTCTCTGTCGTCCCCTTCTCCTCCCGCCCCCAACCTTTCCCAGCATCAGAGTCTTTTCCAGTGAGTCAACTCGTCGCATGAGGTGGCCAAAGTATTGCAGTTTCAGCTTTAGCATCAGTCCCTCCAATGAACATCCAGGATTGATCTCCTTTAGAATGGACTGGTTGGATCTCCGTGCAGTATAAGGGACTCTCAAGAGTCTTCTCCAACACCACAGTTCAAAAGCATCGATTCTTCGGCGATCAGCTTTCTTCACAGTCCAACTCTCACATCCATACATGACCACGGGAAAAACCATTGCCTTGACTAGACGGACCTTGGTTGGCAAAGTAATGGATCTGCTTTTTAATATATTATCAAGATTGGTCATAACTTTCCTTCCAAGGAGCAAGCGTCTTTTAATTTCATGGCTGCAATCAGCATCTGCAGTGATTTTGGAGCCCAAAAAAATAAAGTCTGACACTGTTTCCACTGTTTTTCCATCTATTTGCCATGAAGTGATGGGACCAGATGCCATGATCTTTGTTTTCTGAATGTTGAGCTTCAAGCCAACCTTTTCACTCTCCTCTTTCACTTTCATCAAGAGGCTTTTGAGTTCCTCTTCACTTTCTGCCATAAGGGTAGTGTCATCTGCATATCTGAGGTTATTGATATTTCTCCCAGCAATCTGGATTCCAGCTTGTGCTTCTTCCAGCCCAGCGTTCCTCATGATGTACTCTGCATATAAGTTAAATAAGCAAGGTGACAATATACAACCTTGACGGACACCTTTTCCTATTTGGAACCAGTCTGTTGTTCCATGTCCAGTTCTAACTGTTGCTTCCTGACCTGCACACAGGTTTCTTAAGAGGCAGGTCAGGTGGTCTGGGATTCCCATGTCTTTCAGAATGTTCCACAGTTTATTGTGATCCACACAGTCAAAGGCTTTGGCATAGTCAATGAAGCAGAAATAGATGTTTTTCTGGAACTCTCTTGCTTTCTCCATGATCCAGTGGATGTTGGCAATTTGATCTCTGGTGCCTCTGCCTTTTCTAAAACCTGCTTGAACATCTGGGAGTTCACGGTTTACATACTGCTGAAGCCTGGCTTGGAGAATTTTGAGCATGACTTTACTAGCGTGTGAGATGAGTGCAATTGTGCGGTAGTTTGAGCATTCTTTGGCATTGCCTTTCTTTGGGATTGGGATGAAGACTGACCTTTTCCAGTCCTGTGGCCACTGCTGAGTTTTCCAAATCTGCTGGCATATTGAGTGCAGCACTTTCACAGCATCATCTTTCAAGACTTGAAATAGCTCAACTGGAATTCCATCACCACCACTAGCTTTGTCAGTAGTGATGCTTTCTAAGGCCCACTTGACTTCACATTCCAAGATGTCTGGCTCTAGGTCAGTGATCACGTTATCGTGACTATCTTGGTCGTGAAGATCCTTTTTGTACAGTTCTTCTGTGTATTCCTGCCACCTCTTCTTAATATCTTCTGCTTCTGTTAGGTCCATACCATTTCTGTCCTTTATCGAGCCCATCTTTGCATGAAATGTTCCCTTGGAATCTCTAATTTTCTTGAAGAGGTCTCTTGTTTTTCCTATTCTGTTGTTTTCCTCTATTTCTTTGCATTGATCACTGAGGAAGTCTTTCTTATCTCTCCTTGCTATTCTTTGGAACTCTGCATTCAGATGCTTATATCTTTCCTTTTCTCCTTTGATGCAAGATGTTAATAATGGGAAACTGTGGGTGTGGGGAGGAGTATATGAGAATTCTCTGTACCTCCTGTTCAATTCTTCTGTAAACCTGAAACTGCTCTAAGAAATAAAATCTATTAATGTTTTAAAAAAGGCATCACAACACAATGGTTCTAAGCCAACAGAGCATGCATCACTTGGAAAATTTATTCATTATTAAAAATTTGAGACACATGATACAGGATGCTTGGGGCTGGTGCACAGGGATGACCTGGAGGGAGGATATGGGGAAGAGGGAGGTGGGAGGGGGTTTCAAGAAAGAGAACACAAGTACACCTGGGGCGGATTCATGTCAATGTATGACAAAACCAACCAATATATTAATGTAAGGTAATTTGCCTCCAATAAAAAAAAAATACATAATAAAAAATAAAATGTTGGGAGAAAAAAAAATTTTTTTTTAATAAATAAAATAAAAATTTGAGGCAACAGAGTGATTTGAGTTTTTATTTGCTTTGTTTTGATACCTTATTACACATGCCTGGAACCTATCCCAAATCTAATAAAAAAGAAAAGCCTTTGGGAGTAGGACCCTAACATGTTTACATTTCTAAAACTCCCCCAAGTGATTCTGTTAATATGATGCAAAAGAGCCAGGAACTTTTGAGTTAAACAGACCAGTCTGACTGTGGCTTTGTACTGAACTAGCAGGAACATAACTTCTGTGCACCCCATTTCCTCAAACGTAAAATGAGAGGATTAAACCTGACAAACGAGTATGAACCAGAACACTAGGGTCACTTTCAGTTCAAAATTTCCTTCCCCTCTACATGAACATAAGTTTGAACTAAAATGATTTCTAAACTACATACTCCTTTACTTATCTTAATCAAGATAAGACAATTTTTATTGTTTTAAATGAAGTAATACAAAACACCTATAAACTACACCTACACTGCCTTACCTGATCAAATAAACCAATGCTTTTTCTATCCCAATTCCTTCCGCACAAGAGTAAGAGCATTTAGTCTCGCAACTGTATGGGGTATTCAAAAAGATCATCAAGAGTGTAAATTAAGAATTCAAGATAATGAGATAACTAAGAAATCAGATACTCTCAAGAAGGCAATCCAAGAGATAGACTGCCATTATCTCTCATTATGGTAGTAAATTTCCCCTATTTCCTAACATTCACAAGAGCAAAGACAAGCACACTATAGTCAATGCCACCACAGTTCAATTTCTTTGTTTTAAAACTGGTCTAAGTATCACACTGTATATCAAAATCCTCTTCCTGGAAAACAAAAGAATTTTCTCAGGTGGCTCAGTGGTAAAGAATCCGCCTTCCAAAGCTAGAGACCTGCATTTGCATTCATACTCTGGGTTGAAGACCCCCTGGAGAAGGAAATGGCAACCATTTCATTATTCTTGCCTGGGCAATCCCCTGGAAAGAGCAACCAGGTGGGCTACAGTCCATGGCAAAAGAGTCAGACATGACTTAGCGACTAAACAACAAAGAAAACTGAAACTTACCATCTACCCTCAGCAATAAGTATATTAAACGCACCTGTGTACCATATAATATATACACAGTGAACAATATAGTATTTTTCAATTTACAGTTAGCAAATACTTGTTGAACATTTACTATATATCAGGCACGATGCTGAGCAATGGAATAGAATAGTGAGCAAAATCAAGTCTCTGTTCTCATGAAGTTTACACTCTAAGTAGAAAAGACAAACTAATATATGTCAAGCAGTAATAATTGCAATTTTTAAAAACAAAGCAAGGTAACGGACAGGGCATTTATTGACTGGGAAGGGCCACAAGAGTTTTATGGAATGATGAGGAAAATGCTGTATTCTGCACTTGATCTCTGTGTATTATATTCACCGAATTGTACAAAGGTTACAATTGTACAAAGGTTACTTAGGTTTTGAGTAACCTGCATCTCCAGGTGGGTTATTTTTGTTTTTAAGCCTCCTAAAAGCAACACCTGGGGCTTCCCTGGTGGCTCAGAGGTTAAAGCGCCTGCCTCCAATGCAGGAGACCCGGGTTCGATCCCTGGGTTGGGAAGATCCCCTGGAGAAGGAAATGGTAA
This sequence comes from Moschus berezovskii, assembly GCF_049115385.1. NCBI lineage: Eukaryota > Metazoa > Chordata > Mammalia > Artiodactyla > Moschidae > Moschus > Moschus berezovskii. The sequence goes on from NC_142460.1 coordinate 86,251,987, forward strand.
CCCACTCCAGTATTCTTGCCTGGAGAATCCCATGGACGGAGAAGCCTGGTAGGCTACAGTCCACGGGGTCGCAGAGAGTCGGACACGACTGAGCGACGGAACGGAACGAACGGAAAAGCAACACCTAGGAGACCAACTCCGCCAAGCTCCAACAACGATTTTCTCTTGATCGCCACAATTATTAATATATTTCCAGGTTGAAGGACTACATATACTCAGCTAAATAAAATTATACTTCCTACAGCTACATACCTGAATTTCTTTCATGATATATAAACACAATCATTTAATAAGCACTTACTGTATATATACAAGTGTTTTGTTTTGTTGTTGAGTCACTCAGTCATGTCCAACTCTTTTGTGATCCCATGGACTGAAGCCCACCAGGTTCCTCCGTCCATGGGAATTCCCAGGCAAGAATACTGGAGTGGGATGCCATTTCCTTCTCCAGGGGATCTTACCAACCCAAGGATCAAACCTGAATCTCTGCATCTCCTGCACTGCAGGTGGATTCTACACCACTGAGCCACCAGGGAAGCATACACACTAGTTAAGCCAAAACAAAACTAAACTTTTGCCTCAACTTCCAGAAAAAGACAAAAGGAATTCTATAACTAATTATGATAATATAAAATAGGATATACATGTCCTTTTTAAAAAACTATCTTTAACCATTTAGTACTTCCTCCTCTCCCCATTGGCCCCAAATCCCAGAGTTTTGTTTTAAAGAGGAAGGCAATGAACACAAGAATTGTGCACTCAAATCATTTCACAATCCCTAAGAAAAAGTCCAGCATACTGACCAAAAGCACCTAGTCTGGGGCCAGGTAGCTGGGGGTTAAATGCTGGCTTCATCATTTATTAGCTGTATCATCTTAGCCACGTTTACTTGTGTCACTTTCCTGTGCCCTGGGCCCCTCATCTGTAAAATCAGTATAACAGAATTTAACTCATAGGTTATAAATGAGCTAATTTATATAGCATGCTTAGAACAGTCACTGACACATAGAAAGCACTGGACAGGTGTTAACAATCACAACTCCGACTCCTTCTCCTCTTTCTACTTCTACTGGTAGGAACCTTACCAGGACCAGCACCTAGGTCCCACAAACAGATATTGATCTACAAAAGAAAAAGTAAAGATAGCTAACGGCAAATGGCAACAGCAACACATTCCATTTCTGTTCCCGTTTACACCCAGGCTAACTTAGTACTTTTAGAATGACTTCATCCTTTAATAATGCGTCTACTGAGCAAATTCTAATAGCCCCACTATGCAAAACAGACCATATAAATGCTTAATTAATGGCCCAAAATATTAAATTAAAATCTATTAAATTCCCCAGTACAGAAGAAGAAAAAAAATGCCTATATAAGACAAGGGGGAGAAGTTAGTAATTAGAGCAAATCAAGTCCCTTTTTAATGGGCTTAGCCAGATAGCCTCTCTTTGATAATGTCCATTCTCTCCAATGGGCTTCCCTGGTGGCTCAGACAGTAAAGAATCTGCCTGCAATTCAGGAGAGCTTGAGTTTGATTCCTGGGTCAGGAAGTTTCCTTGGAGAAGGGATAGGCTACCCACTCCAATATTCTTGCCCAGAGAATCCCCATGGATAGAGGAGCCTGGTGGGCTACAGTCCATGGGGTCTCAAAGAGTCGGAAACAACTGAGCAACGAAGCACAGCACATTCTCTCCAAAAGGAATCTTTTGCTTCATCACTTTATATAGATGACAATTAAAGTCAAGAATTTAATCGAGGACTTTCCTGGTGGTCCAGTGGTTAAGAATCTGCCTGTCAATGCAGGGACGCAGGTTCAATTCCTGGTCCAGAAAGATCCCACATACAGCGGAGCAACTAAGCCTACGCCCCAAAACTACAGAGCCTGCACGCCACACTACTGAAGCCCACTGTGTGGGTCCACCGTGGTGCTGAAGACTCTTGAGAGTCCTATGGACTGCAAGGAGATCAAACCAATCAATCCTGAAGGAAATAAACCCTGAATATTCATTGGAAGGACTGATGTTGAAACTCCAATACTTTGGCCACCTGTTCTTAAGAAAGACTCATTGGAAAAGACCCTGATTCTGGGAAAGACTGAAGGCAATGTGAGAAGGGTGTAACAGAGGATGAGATGGTTAGACAGCATCACCGACCCAAAGGACATGAATTTGAGCAAACTCTGGGAGACAGTGGAGGACAGAGGAGCCTGGTGTGCTTCAGTCCACGGGGTCGCAAAGCGTAGGACACGACTTAGCAACTGAACAGCAACAGGAAAGCTATAACTATGAAGAGAATAATATAAAAGCTGTTTGGAGGTATAGCACAACTACTCAGTGGAGTGGGCATGTGTTTTATAACTAATAATGGCTAAAAAGTATATGACTGGGTAATTGAAAAAAAAAAATCACAGTACTGTATGTGGGAGATTTTTAAAAACTGGAGTACAGCTGATTAAATGAAGGAGACTGACTGCAAAAGTTCCCCCAATTTTCCAGGTCTCCCTATATTACACACTTCACAACGTTACTCTGTAGTCTTTCCCCACCTCTTGAATTTGAACTGGACTAATGACATGCTTTGGCAAATAGTGAAAGGTGCTCTGTCGTGTCCAACTCTTTGAGACCCCACAGACTATACAGTCCATGGAATTCTCTAGACCAGAATACTGGAGGGAGTAGCCTTTCCCTTCTCCAGGGCACTCTTCCCAACCCAGGGATAGAACCCAGGTCTCCTGCATTGTAGGTGGATTCTTTACCAGCTGAGCCACAATAGATGGCAATAAAAAATGACAGTCTGCCAGTTTTAAGCCTAGGTCTCAAAAATTCCTGCATTCTTCCACATCTCTCTCCTGAAAATATGCTCTACCACAGTGAAACAAGCCTAAGCCGGCCTGCTGGATATCTAAAACATGTGGCCCAGTCACCCTGTTACCCCAGCTCAAATGCAGCCAACCAACAGACATAAGTAAGACTACACTAGAAAAGTTAGTCTTAGCCAATCTACTGGGCAAGTCATGAGAAATACGAGCAAGCCCATGTAACATACTTAAGCCTGGCCTAGATCAGCAGAACTACCCAGCTGATCGAAAGACTCAAAATGGTGGTTCTTTTAAACCAAGTTTTCAGTGGTTTGTTATATGTCAATAGCTAATACACACTAAATGTAGCAGTGAACATTAAAGGCCACTAATCTGGTGTTAAAAACTAGATTTATGTCATCAAATATTCATTTGTTCCTTGTGGTTTAGGTTTTCTAGATATATAACCTATATTTTAAAGAGAAAATGAAAATCTACCTACTAAGTTTTTACAATTACTTTGTGATTGGGAATCTGAAAACCAATCCACTAAGCCACCACCAATCTTTTCCCTAAAATTTTAGCAACTTAAAACCATTAAAAATATAATGCAATTTTTGATAACATGACATGTCTTTGGAAAACAACTATCACATAATGGCCTCTGACTGAAATTAGAGGGGAGGTATTTTGGCTAAGTGAAATTGGAGTTTTTTCCTTTTGTTTAAGTAAGGAAATTCTCCAAGAATTTCTAAATTTTCCAGAACTGTATCATGAGAGCAACTTTTTAATGCAAGACAGTTAAATCTTACTTTGACAAGTCAAAAATACTAAACCTTTTTAATCCAGTACCTCCCATAAACGGTACAACAGTTTTCTCAACAGGCAAGCACCTATTTCAGCAGAGGACAGAGAACTCATCTCCCCCTCAATGAAAAGGTAGCACTGCTTTAACGGTCAAGTCACTGACCCAGCACTGCCAAGGCCATCTACCTACTGCTGAGAGAATAACTTTGTACACAAAGCAAGAACCAAGGCACTCATGATTCATTTGGTATGACTGCAGATATGGAGAGACTTGCAAATAGGAAGTATCTTTTCTTAAAAAAGCAATGAAACCTTTAACAATTTCTTAAATCATTCCTGAATTTAACAATCTTTTCACTAAGCCAGTTATCAATAAAAATAAAACTTGTTTTTATGGCTTTTAACAAAGTGAAAATTTCTGTGCGGGTTCAGCAGCTCTACATTTTCAACTCTATTAACACATCCAGAGATATTCTCAGAAGGCAACAATTTAGTTTACTATTTTTAAACATCATAAATGCTCCTCTCCTTTATAAAGGAGGTCTGTGGGTGTGAGAGAAGTTCAATGGCGAGTGCTGCCTTACACATGCACTTGTACATTCACCAAAGCTAAAAAACAGGATTTTCCATCCATCAGAATCTATACCAAAAAAGGTATAGGTTCTCAAAAGAACTCTTAAATGTTTAAAAGAATAGTACAATGTATTTGACAGAGGGAAGAAAAGAATGACTAAACTGACAGATATAAATATTGGATAATTTCATCCTCTGTCTCTTTTAAGAGCTCAAGTCTCATATAAAAAAGGTGAATAGAGGCTTTCTCAGACCAAGGCACAAACTCTAACTTCCTGCCCTCCAAGTACTGCCCTGGGTTAAATTACAGGTCACCCAGTAGTTTTGATACTAAGCCTGCAATATTCATGAGCCTCACCAAGTTACATTAATTTCCTGTCCTAAAATAGCAACCTACAACAACCCCTGTTCTACACAAAGACACACACACTCTCTCTTTCCAAGTAAAACACCCCATAACATAATTCCAGGTCATTCTCAACCTCCTTTCTCATTTTAAAATATATTTAGTATCCAATTTAAAAAAAAAAAAAAATTACAGAACAAATTCAGAGGTATATAGTGTCTAAGAACAACTTGCCCTGAACAGATATAACAAGCAACCTATCTCAGGATATAAACCTTCTTGTTTATATATGCTGCAAATTCTCATTGCCTTCCCAGACACATAAAATCTACACTATGACTCTATTTTAACCTATTCTCTTTTTAAATAAGTAACACCCTTCTAATCAAGATGTTCAGAAACGTCAAGCTTAGAAAAATAAAAACTCTGGAGACAAGAGAAAATAATTACTAACAGCTAACAATTGCTGAATCTACCTGCTCTGAAACAAGCTATGTTTTTCATGCATTATATCACTTATCTTTCATAATGGTTCTGTGAGGGAAGTACTATTATCATCATTTTAAAAATAAAGTCAGGTTTCGAAAGCTTTTTGTTCAAGTCCAGAGTTAGTAAGTGTTGGAGTTGGCATTCTAAAGCTAGCCTAACTATAGACCTCCACATCTGTTAAGTGAAATAGCAGTAGAAAACCTTGCTAGATAAATAACTGAAACAGCAGTAGAAAACCCTGCTGGACAGATAAATTAGTCACAGATTAAGGGAGCTTTTATGGAAGCAACCTCCAGATCTTCCTTGCAATCTACTAAAATCAGTAATCTCATTCAAAGCATAATTTTTAACTACTGATTAATAGATTTCCCATTTCAGCTACTTAGGAACAAGTGGTATTACTACCAGCACCAATCACATTAATAAGTTGAGGGGAGTGGACACATACACATGCGAGGAAAAGATGTAATTAACCATCAAAAAGCCACATGATTATATTAAATGGCCCTAAGCTACTGTATTTTAGAATGGGGTTCTATGTCCTTCAGTAGAACAGAAGACTAACTCGTATTCGTGACAACTGAAATATCATAAAAAGGTATCAGAAACCATAGTATTATCTAAAATATATATTTTAGAACAATTTTTACAAAAAGAGCAAACAAACCGTTTGAAATCATTTCTCTACACAGTTTAAGACCACTGTACTTCCGCAGCTCATAGTTCAATCTCACTCTCCTCTCTTCTTCCTCAGAACATCAGTCAGTTCTGTTGCTCAGTCGTGTCCGACTCTTTGCGACCCCATGAATCACAGCACGCCAGGCCTCCCTGTCCATCACCAACTCCCGGAGTTCACTCACACTCATGTCCATCGAGTCGGTGATGCCATCCAGCCATCTCATTCTCTGTTGTCCCCTTCTCCTCCCGCCCCCAATCCCTCCCAGCATCAGAGTCTTTTCCAGTGAGTCAACTCGTTGCATGAGGTGGCCAAAGTATTGCAGTTTCAGCTTTACCATCAGTCCTTAGAACATAAACACTCTCAAATCCATTTTTGTCCACTTCTAATTCACACTCCCCTAGCTTCATAGGCAAACTTCTCAAAGAGCAGCCAACACCATCTTCCACTTCTTCACCTTTATCCTCTTTGTGATAACTTCTGTTCCTAGCACCCCAGTTAAGCTGGTTTTGCTTTAGTCAATAATGCTTCCCTATTCCTAAACCTAATGAACCATTTTCAGTCTTATCTGTCCTTTTTTAAGCAGGATTTAACATTTCAGATCCCCTTCTCTCCTACCCTCATTCTTCTTTAAATTCTGGTCAGTTGCATTCTACACCACCAACTCTTCCATTTCCTCTTCTTCTGACTACTTTTGGCTGGATTCACTTTCCTCCGCCTGTCGCTCAAATGTTGGAGGGTCCCTGTCCTTCTCTTTTCCTGTTAAGAAGTCTCAGAGGATGATCTTAATCTTCATGCAACCACTTATGCTACACTGCCAGCTCGAGCCCACACACTCTCCCAGCAGCTCCAATGCCTCCCACGCCTCTTCACCTGAATATTTCCCGCCTAACAAGGCCACAATTGAACTCATCTTGGAAAACCAAGAGAACAGAGCCTTGGAAAATGCAGAAGTGCTGGGAGTTCTATTTTATTGGGAGCAGAGTATATTCCCTATTTTAGTAAACAACATTATCCACCCTGTCTTTCAAGCCAAAGAGCCAGGAGTCACTCTTTTGATTCCCAGCTTCTCTTGACCCAGACAGTCAAACAAACCATCAAATACTAAAGAAAGATTACAACCTGAATCTTTTCAAGACGACTCCCTACTCATCACTTTCTCATCATTTTTTCAACAGTAGCTTGCTTAGGCTCTCCCATAATATTCATAATTGCTTGTAGCTATAATAATACTTATCACATAATGTTTATTATTTCTTCAGTAACCTGCAAACTTAGTCAAAGAGGTTCTTTTCTAGTGTTCTTTTTATCCAAAGTACCTAAGAATACACAGAAAGTAATATACATAAGTCTGGTGAGCAAGGGATTCCAAGAAGCTAAGCAGCACATCAAAAGATGTACAATTTATTAAGAGTGGAAGAGGAACTTATGTATAGTTCAACTTGCTAGCATTTTTCAATACTGAAGTAATTTTCATTACAGGACAGCCATAATAGCATGTCTGCAGCACTCTGCATATTCAAAGCAACAGAATATTCTTTTCTCGTTTATGCTTCTACACACAGTTTAGATTTCCTACAAGGATGATACATCACTTTCATAACTGGTAAGCAAACAATACTATTTACAGCAATATGCCACAATCACTGACAGAAATAAAAAGTTTTAGGACAATATGTGTGAAACTGAAAGTTGAGGTTGGGAGAATGCATCAGGAACCTAAGAGAATACACTGAAAGAGAGATACAACATTAAGCAAAGATTGCTAAGGACTACAGTTTTCAATCAACAGTTAAGCTCACACAGTAACAAATGAGAAAGGTGGACAGGTTTATAGCTTCATTCCAGGCAGTCAGTCAATGATTTACAAGAAAATGGGACTTTCAAAAGATGTTGACTAACCACTAACGGCCCGGGGTGGGGGTGGGGGGTTAGGGATGGGGGTGGGGGCGGTTTTAAATCAAATTCATTTCAGATTTAAATTGGGTCATAAAAATACAAAATAATAATAATAATAATTGAATACTTATATCAGCAGTTCTCAAAGTGTAGTCCAGATCTCTGGATCCTTTCAGGGGGTCCATGAGGCCAAAATTATTTTCACAACAATAATATTTCACATAACCATGCCTTTTTCATTCTCACTCTCTTGGCAAAGAGATCTGCAAAAATGTAAAATTTCTCAATTTTTTTAATTTGATTTTATTAAAACATCATTGTTAAATTTAATTAATTTTTAATGTTAACATGTAAAGGATTTACTGTTTCCTAATATTTCATGAGTTTCTCAGTTTTAATTTCTAAGGTGGCATATATCTATAGATGTAACTCACATGAACAAGAGCTCTTCGGAGTCCTCAATTGTTTTTAAGAATTTAAAGGGGTCCAAAAAGTGCTGATTTATATAGTTTTGGGGAAGGGCAAGCTTCTCTAATCATGACCCCAAAGCTAGGAGACCAACAGGTATGTTGACATAACTATTTCAAATGTTCATACACTCAAACATAAACGTAACATGACAAGAAAAACTGAACTAGGGGAAACAACATAAAATGAGTTCACAGTATTCGTATATAAACAGCTCTTTCACATCACTAAGGAAAAGACAAATACCCTACAAATGAGCATGAAGACAGGAAAACTAATGAGATAATAGTGTAATAACCAAGGAGCCAATATGCATGCAGGAAAAAAACCCTCAAAGTTAACAGTATCAAAGCTATGTAAAAACTAAAACTGATCAAATCAACAATGATGTTTTAAACTTATAATATCTTATTTAGTAAGAGTGCAGGAAAACAAGTATTCAAATAAATGAGTTAGAACATAAATAGTTACAACCTCTCCAGAAGGCAATACAGCAACATGGATCAGAAACTAACAGTGTACATATTCCTCTCAACCTCCAACTCGACCCTTAGGGGATAAAAATACACACAAAGGTGTCCTACAAGAGTATTTATTGAGGCACTATTTATAATCGCAAAAGAGAAAATTAGAAACATTCACCAAGAAGGAAATAGCTGAATATATTATAGCATCTTATTGTGTGAATTATCAGTATCTAATGATTTAAAATGTTTGTGCTTTATATGAAAAGATATCTCTGATATATTAGGTGTTAAAAAAGGCAGTTATACTTTTTTGGTGATTCATTTTAGTAGAAGATAGTATATCTATGTGCAAAAGCACTAGAATGTGCCTGGAATAATAGGTATGTGTTAAAAATCTCTCACGCATTAAATCTTCAAAACTGTATGTGTAGGCTGCCCTCTCTAAATTTCAATTCTTTCATCTACGAAACTGAAATAATTACCTCCAAACCATGAAAGCCTCAAATCACAAAACTATTAGATGGCAGAGCCCAGAAACTCTGGAACCCAAATCACACTATGTTAAATATCACCTGTACACAGAAATGTTATCGCTTCCCAGGTGGCTCAGTAGAATCTGCCTGCCAATGCAGGAGACACAGGTGATAGGGGTTCAATCCCAGGAAAGATACCCTAGAGGAGGAAATGTCAACCTACTCCAGTATTTCTTATCAGGATAATCCCATGGACAGAGGAGCCTGGTGGGCTACAGTCCACAGGGTCGCAAAGAGTTGGACACTACTGAAGGACTGAGCACACACGCATGTGTGAATGCATGCATACAGCATGCACGCAAGCACACCAAAAGGCTAACAATGGATTAACAGGACTATGGCTCTCCTCATCCCAGCTATCTTTCCTCTTTGTCTTTTCAATTCTCTCTAGTCTTGTATTTTTTGCCATAGTGAGTATGCTTTATTTTCTAATAAGAAAAGCAAAGGATTTTTATTTTGAAATACTCTGACTCAAAAGGCAGAGATTTAATTTGAGGGAAAATATTTGCAGAAGAGCTTACAAATTTAGTACATTTTTTATAATTTAACATTACTGACCCCCCTTTCCTGTCCTGCCTTCCTCATCCCCCCTCCAAAAATAAGCAGATTCCCCCAGGAAAGTGTAAGTTTATGGACTTCAACACCAATAGGCCTGGTTTAAAATCCACAACTTATAAGCTATGAACCCTAAGCAAGTTACTTAACCTCTCTGAAACTCAATGTTCTTATTTGTAAAATACTGATAATAACTCTTATCTCTCAGGATTGTTATAAGGACTACATTGAAAGAAAAAAGCAGGTAAAAAGTATGCCAATAAATTCTAATACCTTCAAAAAGCCATTACGTTTATACGAAGTCTAGCTCAACAGCAAACTGATATTAGAATTACGCTGTGATTATACGTCTCTCCTCAATACTAGTTAATGCCTCATTTTCCATTTCGATTTAAATCAAAACCAAAATACCCAAGAAACTAAATTCTCCTGCTCTTGGGAAACCTCACACCTAGGAGAAGCACTATGAAACAAACATTTCTACTGTCTCCTCATGATCTGTATGCTCAGTAGTTTCACAAAGTGCCCAGAATATAGTTGACCTTAAGTGATGGATGAATAAATATGGAACCTTGGAACACCTTATATTCTCTAATAATGAGTCTCATTATCACTCAAGTCTAAAAGCCTTCACACAAAGCTGTGGTGCTAATTAACATTCAGCAACAGTTTTGATTTCAAAAAAGCAATCATGCAGCAGTTTCATCCAACTCCTCTCAACTTGTTATTTCCAAAGAAATAACTAAAAACACAAAATCCCTGGGATGAATCCCAAAGTCAAAGAGAGAGCAAGCAAGAAAGCTCTTAAAATCAGTCCAGTTTCCTCACAAGGACCAAAAAGATCAGACACTCACCACAATCTAAAAGTTTTTTTCCCTACTCGTTAGTCTTTATGGTATTCATTTCCCTGGTGGCTCAGAAGGTAAAGAATCTGCCTGCGATGCAAGAGACCAGGGTTGGATCCCTGGGTTGGGGAGATCTCCTGGAGAAGGGAGTGGCAACCCCCTCCAGAATTCTTATCCGGAAAATTTCATGAATAGAGGAACCTGGTGTGCTAGAGTCCACGGGGTTGCAAAGAGTTGGACACGACTGAGCAACTAACACTAGCAATAGTTAATAAACAATTATCATAAAGTTAAATTAATAATTAAAGAATAATCCCTGTTCTGGAATTATTCAGAATTCAGAAATCTCAACTTGTCTATAAATTTATTTATTACTAGACTGACAATAAAGCAACCACACTATAAAACAACTATGAAATCCTAATCTTTAAACACTTAGAACTTCACCTCCATCAACTAAATAGAACATTCCATCATTCCACAAATACAGAGTACTCTCTATTAATTGTTCAATAAACACTGTATTTACTGAAATTCTATTACCCAGGCATTGCTCTGAGCTCTGGAAATACATAAAGCACTGAAAAAACAAAAATCTCATACTCACTGTAACATATTTTAAACAGGTGAGGAGAGAAGAGCAAACGCAAAGTAAATTATATATAATAAGGTGATAAATGTTATTTTTTAAAAGTGCAGAGAAGGGGAATGCAAAGTGCAGAATTGTGGAGCGACTACAATTTTCAAAATAAGGGTCATCACTTCTCGGCCTTTTGGCTAAGATCAAGTGTAGTATTTGTTCTTATCAGTTCAAAATAAGGGTCAAAGAAGACTTTACTGAGAAAAACATTTTAATAAGGTCTTAAAGATGAAACTAAGTAAAACTAGCACAAGTTGTAGTCCTACATATATCAGATTCATTAGCAGCAATGTGGTGAACTAATTTTCTCAAGTCCTCAAAAAAGTAGGAAGAAGACTGAAACTATAATACTCAGAAGATTTCAAAGAAACCAGTACTTAAGAAGAAGCAGCAAAACTTATAAGAATTACTAAATTCCTACTGGGAAAGACTATATTCCTGATTATAATACCATGAAAATATAGCTGCTGCTGCTGCTAAGTCGCTTCAGTCGTGTCCGACTCTGCAATCCCATAGACGGCAGCCCACCAGGCTCCGCTGTCCCTGTGATTCTCCAGGCAAGAACACTGGAGTGGGTTGCCATTTCCTTCTCCAATGCATGAAGGTGAAAGTGAAGTCGCTCAGTCGTGTCTGGCTCTTCACAACCCCGTGGACTGCAGCCTACCAGGCTCCTCCATCCATGGAATTCTCCAGGCAACAGCACTGGAGTGGGGGTGCCATTGCCTTCTCCGGAAAATAGCTAGTCTCTATTTCCTTCCTTCTTTCTCCCCACCTCCCTTCCTTCTTTCATTTATTTATGGTAAAGCATCACTGCCAGCAACCACAAAACTAACATTTAAAAGACTGTCATTTTGCCATTGTCAGGTTTCGAAGTTTATTTGCTTCCATTATAATAACTCTCTACTCTTTCCATTTCTAATCCCCAGAAAACATCAGTAAATTAACAGAAATCAAAAGACTAAACTTCATTTTAATTTCTATTTTATGTGTTCACCAGAAGTTAGTTACAGATTTAAACTGTTACTAATGGATTTCTACTTAGAGAATTTATTGTTCAGGAACCCTGAATTAAACTCTTCTGCAAAATCAAAGAATATTTAAAAAATAACAGGTGACGTGGTAGACAATATATATTCTCTGTAGAGAGAAACTTAGAAAAATTAAGATTAGCAAAAGGAATAAAAGAGACATATTTGAACAACAGGATTCTAATCGTATTATAAATCAAATAAAGGATTATAAGCATAAATATTTGGAGAATATTCAGTTTTCTCTATTTTGTTGCAGTTAATGCAATTACACTGCATATACTCCTTTGCAATGTATTATTTTCACTAATTCCTATTATGAAAGTATTGCTATGTTAAATGTTCCTGTACATCATCATTTTTAATCCTATTGTATAAATACTATAGGATTGCTGAAATGAGTAAATAAATGTATGGCATGGATGAAGCACTAAGTAGTATTATTGTTATTAATACTGGGAGTAAATTTTTCATAAACATTCATATATATCTAAATTTATGAGCATATCCTTAATTTTTTCCTTAAGTCTCAGAATTAGAACTTCTGAAACTCTCCAAACAGCCCTCCAAAAAGAACATATAAATTTACTTTCCCTCAGCAAAACATCTCCCAAAACCACTGTCACCAACTAAATACTATATTTCTAATCTTTGCCAATTTCAATGCGGAGCAAAGGGTACAATTTTTTCTCTATTTTGTGTTTCATCAATATACTATATTGAACACTTTTTTCACACACTAACTTTTTATTTCCCATTATGTGAACTGCTTATCAAAATCTTTTGAAGTGAATGAATTTAATATTCATGATCAAAACACTCAGATCTGTTTAAAGCATGTTAACTCACACTGGCATTCTCCATAAATATTTGCTTATGTTATACTTTTTAAGAAAGGGAGTAATATACGTTCATTCCAGTCATCATAATCCTCTACCTAGTATCTTCCAGTAATATCTGAAAAACAGAACACTAGTATCAAAGTCTGGGAGGTGAGGAGGGTTCAAATGAAAAACTACCTAATTATGTAATATATAGTACTTCCATTAAAGCATTCATTTAAAAGAATGAAGTAGATAAGTACTGACAAGGAAAATTTCTATGATATCTTAACAAATGAAAAAAGGATACAGAACATGATCTATTTATAATTCAAGGCGAAACAAAACAAGTACAGAGTAAGACTACCAGGTAACCAGTCGCTGTCCGAGGTGCTAAGGACCCAACGATGAACAAGATAGGCTTTTCCCATTTTAACAAAGATCACTAGCTGTTAACAGATACTTAAATTTCCTTTTAGTGTTAAGCCACAATAGAACACAATAAAATTTTTCTCAATTTCATTCAAAACATAAGTTTGAGGGGGATATAGCTACACACACTACACACCTTCTGGATTTTACAGCAGAATTACAATACAAAAAATTTAATAAGCTATATACATATACACACACACACACACAAAATATATTACTGCCTAGTATTAATGAAAGAGAAAAAAGTCACAAAATTATTTTTGTCTTAGTTATACTCCTGAGTCTTCTTCACTATCCAAATTAAAAGTTCAATTGATAATATTACACTAAAAAAAATTAAGTTACAAAATATTCATGACATGATCCCAATTTTGTCTGAAAAGTATTTGTAGTATATTAAATCCTATACATTCCTATAAAAATATCTTGAACTTACTAGTAGTAATTTCTGGAGACAGGAATAAAGGGAAAGTGAGCAGATGGGAAACAGAGAAATTGTACACATTTTATTGCATACGCTTCCATATTGTTTTGAGTATCTGTGGTAAACTAGTACCTTTATTATATAAATGAAATATTTTAAAGTTTCACTGCCATAAGAAGAACCAGGAACCTGGGTCCCATCAAAATTTCTCTACATTAATACATTAATGTCACCAATATGGAACTGCTTAAATTAAAATATCAGAGTGTTAGGCAAGTATAAAAAGCAGTAAGGGAGAGCACCCTATACTATGAGTGATTTCTGGGATTAAGCAAAAAAAAAAACACAAGGTGCAAAACTTTATCTGAAGGAAACAGAAGTATGACTAAGTATTATACATTTCTTGGTAAATAACAAAAAAACAAAAAAATCAACTACAGGGAATGAGAGGATAAAAGCTTGATTTTTCTGACTATACTTCATACTGTAGCTTTGGAGCCATGAAAATGTTTTAAGTAACAAAAGTAATCAAATCAAAATGAAAACATTATTCCCAGTAACTTACAGCAAAATGAATAAACCAAACTATGTATCAAAAGGGTGGCTTAAACCTGAAGAAAAATCATTTCAAACGACTTTTAAAACATGACTGTAAAAAAAAAAGGACTGTAAATGCCTAGTAGAATTTGTATTAATTATAAGAATTCTTAGACTGCTTTCGCCATTTTCTAAAATAGGCTCAAAAAAATAACATTAAGAAGCATCAGTTCAGTTCAGTCGCTCAGTCGTGTCCGACTCTCTGCGACCCCATGCATCACAGCACGCCAGGCCTCCCTATCCATCACCAACTCCTGGAGTTCACTCAAACTCATGTCCACAGAGTCGGTGATGCCATCCAGCCATCTCATTCTCCGTCGTCCCCTTCTCCTCCCCCCAACCTTTCCCAGCATCAGAGTCTTTTCCAGTGAGTCAACTCGTCGCATGAGGTGGCCAAAGTATTGCAGTTTCAGCTTTAGCATCAGTCCTTCCAATGAACACCCAGGATTGATCTCCCTTAGAATGGACTGGTTGGATCTCCTTGCAGCCCAAGGGACTCTCAAGAGTCTTCTCCAACACCACAGTTCAAAAGCATCAATTCTTCGGCGATTAGCTTTCTTCACAGTCCAACTCTCACATCCATATATGACCACGGGAAAAACCATAGCCTTGACTAGACGGACCTTGGTTGGCAAAGTAATGTCTCTGCTTTTTAATATGTTATCAAGGTTGGTCATAACTTTCCTTCCAAGGAGTAAGTGTCTTTTAATTTTATGGCTGCAATCAGCATCTGCAGTGATTTTGCAGCCCAAAAAAATAAAGTCTGACACTGTTTCCACTGTTTTTCCATCTTGTTTACATAAATAACATAGCAAGTAATTCACTATTCTCCAAGACTTTCAGCATAAAAGAGCTATAAATTTAAATCTTAATAAAGTTAAAGGGAAAATATTATAATCCTAAATGCTTAAATTTGCAACAAAATCTTATTTGGAAATATTGGTATGAACTCATGGTGTATTTTCTCATATTTAAATGAAAAATAACAGGACAAATATAGTCAAGTTGTAGAATATAAGATCATCACAAAATTCATTTGCATTTTTACACACTAAGCAATGAACACTCAAAAAAATGTATCAGTAAACAGCTCAGTTCACAATAGCATTAAAAAATTTAATTTAATAGCATAAAATACCATTTATGAATAAATTTAACCAAAGAGGTACAAGACTTGAAAACTACATAACGTTACTGAAATTAGATAATACTTAAATAAACAGAAAGATATGCCATGTTCATAGATCAGAAGATTTATTAAAATGTCAATCTACCCAAAGCCATCTACAGATGATTGTAAAATTCAAATGAAATTGCAAAGGACTCTGAATAGCCCAAACAACCTTTCTAAAAAAGTAAGACTACCTCAACTTCCCAATATCAAAACTTATTACAAGCTACAGTAATCAAGAGTGTGCATACATGCTAAGTCACTTCAGTTGTGACTCTCTGCGACCCTATGGACTATAGCCCGCCAGGCTCCTCTGTCCATGGGATTCTCCACTCAAGAATACTCAAGTGGGTTGCCATGCTCTCCTCCAAGGAAATCTTCAGCCCCAAGGACTGAACCCATATCTCTTGTTTCCTGCAATGGCAGGTGGGTTCTTTACCACTAGCACCACCTGGGAAGCCTCCAAGACAGTACAGTACAGGCATAAAGACAGAAATATAGAGCAGTGGAACAGAACTGAGAGTCCACAAACAAACCCATGAATCTATAGCCAACTGATCATCAACAAGGGTGCCAAGACTTTAATAGGAAAAGAACAGGCTCTTCAACAAATGAAATTTGGACAACTGGACCCTTACACCTCATACCATATATAAAAATATACTCAAAAATGGTTCAGGGGCCAAATATAAGAAAAAAGATTACAAAATCCTTAGAGAAAAACATTGCTAAATGTAGATCTTCATGATTTTGGATTTGGGAATACTTTTTCAGGTATGACACCTAAACCACAAGGCAGAAAGAAGTGGTATATTCAACTTGATCAAAATTTAAAACTTTTGTGCATCTAAGTACGTTGTCAAGAGTGTGAAAAGATTAATCACAGAATGACAGAACTTATTTTCAAGTCATCTATATGATAAAAGTCTAGTATCCAGAATATATAAAGAAGCTTTACAACCCACAACAAAGGGACAAATCCAATTTGAAAATGGGAAAAGAAGTTAAATAGACATTCCTCCAAAGAAGATATACCAATGATCAGAAAACCTATCAAAAGATGGTGAACATCATTAATCATTCAGTTAACTCAGTTCAGTTCAGTCACTCAGTCGTGTCCAACTCTTTGCGACCCCATGAATCACAGCACCCAAGGCCTCCCTGTCCGTCACCAACTCCCGGAGTTCACTCAAACTCATGTCCATCGAGTCAGTGATGCCATCCAGCCATCTCATTCTCTGTTGTCCCCTTCTCCTCCTGCCCACAATCCTTCCCAGCATCAGAGTCTTTTCCAGTGAGTCAACTCGTCGCATGAGGTGGCCATAAAGTATTGGAGTTTCAGTTTTAGCATCAGTCCTTCCAAAGAACACCCAGGAGTGATCTTTAGAATGGACTGGTTGGATCTCCTTGCAGTCCAAGGGACTCTCAAGAGTCTTCTTCAACACCACAGTTCAAAAGCATCAATTCTTCGGCACTCAGCTTTCTTCACAGTCCAACTCTCACATCCATACATGACCAAGGGAAAAACCATAGCCTTGACTAGACGGACCTTGGTTGGCAAAGTAATGGATCTGCTTTTTAATATGCTATCTAGGTTGGTCATAACTTTCCTTCCAAGGAGTAAACATCTTTTAATTTCATGGCTGCAGTCAGCATCCACACTGATTTTGGAGCCCAAAAAAATAAAGTCTGACACTGTTTTCACTGTTTCCCCATCTATTTGCCATGAAGTGATGGGACCAGATGCCATGATCTTAGTTTTCTGAATGTTGAGCTTCAAGCCAACTTTTTCACTCTCCTCTTTCACTCTTTTTAATTTTTTTTATTGGAGGCTAATTACTTTACAATATTATATTGGTTTTGCCATACATTGACAAGAATCCACCCTGGGTGTACATGTGTTCCCCATCTTGAACCCCCCTCCCACCTCCCTCCTCCCCATATCCTCCCTCTGGGTCATCCCCGTGCACCAGCCCTGAGCATCCTGTATCATGCGTCGAACCTGGACTGCTGATTCGTTTCACATATGATAATATACATGTTTCAATGCCATTTTCCCAAAACATCCCACCCTCACCCTCTCCCACAGAGTCCAAAAGACTGTTCTGTACATCTGTGTCTCTTTTGCTGTCTCGTATACAGGGTTATCATTACCAACTTTCTAAATTCCATATATATGCGTTAGTATACTGTACTGGTATTTTTCTTTCTGGCTTACTTCACTCTGTATAATAGGCTCTAGTTTCATCCACCTTACTAGAACTGATTCAAATGCATTCTTTTTAATGGCTGAGTGATACTCCATTGTGTATATGTACCAAAGCTTTCTTATCCATTCTTCTACAGATGGACATCCAGGATGCTTCCATGTTCTGGCTATTATAAACAGTGCTGCGATGAACATTGGAGTACATGTCTCTCTCAATTCTGGTTTCCTCGGTGTGTATGCCCAGCAGTGCGATTGCTGGATCATATGGCAGTTCTAGTCCCATTTTTTTAAGGAATCTCCACACTGTTCTCCATAGTGGCTGTACTAGTTTGCATTCCCACCAACAGTGTAAGAGGGTTCCCTTTTCTCCACACCCTCTCTAGCATTTATTGCATGTAGACATTTGGATAGCAGCCATTCTGACTGGTGTGAAATGGTACCTCATTGTGGTTTTGATTTGCATTTCTCTGATTATGAGGGATGTTGAGCATTTTTTCATGTGTTTGTTAGCCATCTGTATGTCTTCTTTGTAGAAATGTCTGTTTAGCTCTTTGGCCCATTTTTTGATTGGGTCGTTTATTTTTCTGGAATTGAGCTACTTGTATATTTTGGAGATTAATTGTCAGTTGTTTCATTCGCTATTATTTTCTCCCATTCTGAAGGCTGTCTTTTCACCCTGCTTATAGTTTCCTTTGCTGTGCAGAAGCTTTTAAGTTTAATTAGGTCCCATTTGTTTATTTTTGCTTTTATTTCCAATATTCTGGGAGGTGGGTCATGGAGGATCCTGCTGTGATTTATGTTGGAGAGTGTTTTGCCTATGTTTTCCTCTAGGAGTTTTATAGTTTCTGGTCTTACAGTTAGATCTTTAATCTATTTTGAGTTTATTTTTGTGTATGGTGTTAGGGAGTGTTCTAGTTTCATTCTTTTACAGGTGGTTGACCAGTTTTCCCAGCACCACTTGTTAAAGAGACTGTATTTTCTCCATTTTATATTCTTGCCTCCTTTGTCGAACATAAGGTGTCCATAGGTGCGTGGATTTATCTTTGGGCTTTCTATTTTGTTCCATTGATCTATATTTCTGTCTTTATGCCAGTACCATACTGTCTTGATGACTGTGGCTTTGTAGTAGAGCCTGAAGTCCAGCAGGTTGATTCCCCCAGTTCCATTCTTCTTCCTCAAGATTGCTTTGGCTATTCGAGGTTTTTTGTATTTCCATACAAATTGTGAGATTATTTGTTCTAGTTCTGTGAAAAATACCATTGGTAGCTTGATAGGGATTGCACTGAATGTATAAATGACTTTGGGTAGTATACTCATTTTCACAATATTTATTCTTCCAATCCACGAACACGGTATATTTCTCCATCTATTAGTGTCCTCTTTGATTTCTTTCACCAGTGTTTTATAGTTTTCTATGTACAAGTCTTTTGTTTCCTTAGGTAGATATATTCCAAAGTATTTTATTCTTTTTGTTGCAACAGTGAATGGAATAGTTTCCTTAATTTCTCTTTCTATTTTCTCATTATTAGTGTATAGGAATGCAAGGGATTTCAGGGTGTTGATTTTATATCCTGCAACTTTACTGTATTCATTGATTAGCTCTAGTAGTTTTCTGGTAGAGTCTTTAGGGTTTTCTGTGTAGAGGATCATGTCATCGGCGAACAGTGAGAGTTTCACTTCTTCTTTTCCAATTTGGATTCCTTTTATGTCTTTTTCTGCTCTGATTGCTGTAGCCAAAACTTCCAGAACTATGTTGAATAGTAGTGGTGAGAGTGGGCACCCTTGTCTTGTTACTGACTTTAGGGGAAATGCTTTCAATTTTTCACCATTGAGGATAATGTTTGCTGTGGGTTTGTCATATATAGCTTTTATTATGTTGAGGTATGTTCCTTCTATTCCCACTTTCTGGAGGGTTTTTATCATAAACGGATGTTGAATTTTGTCGAAGGCTTTCTCTGCATCAGTTGAGATAATCATATGGTTTTTATTTTTCAGTTTGTTACTATGGTGTATTACATTGATTGATTTGCAGATATTGAAGAATCCTTGCATTCCTGGGATAAAGCCCACTTGGTCATGATGTATTCCTCTTTCACTTTCATCAAGAGGCTTTTCAGTTCCTCTTCACTTTCTGCCATAAGGGTGGTGTCATCTGCATATCTGAGGTTATTGATATTTCTCCCGGCAATCTTGATTTCAGCTTGTGCTTCTTCCAGCCCAACATTCCTCATGATGTACTCTGCATATAAGTTAAATAAGCAGGGTGACAATATACAGCCTTGACGTACTCCTTTTCCTATTTGGAACCAGTCTGTTGTTCCATGTCCAGTTCTAACTGTGGCTTCCTGACCTGCATATAGGTTTCTCAAGAGGCAGGTCAGGTGGTCAGGTATGCCCATCTCTTTCAGAATTTTCCAGTTTATTAATCATTAGGGAAATGCAAATCAAAATCACAACGAGATATCACTTCACACTAACTCGCAGGATGGCCATTATCAAAACATGGAAAATAATAAGTGTTGCACAAGATGTGGAAAAATTAGCACCGTTATACACTGCTGGTGGAAATGTAGAATGATGCACTCACTATGGAAAACTGGCAGTCCCTCAGTTAAATACCCAAGAAAACTGACAAGTGTTCAAAAATGATCGGTACACAAATGTTCACAGCAGCACTATTCACAATAGCCAAAATCTGGAAACAACGCAAACATCCATCAGTTGGATAAACAAAATGTGGTACATCCATACAATGGAATGTAATTCAGCCATAAGAGGGAATGCAGTACGGATACTTGCTGCAACATGTATGAACCTTGAAAACATTACGCCAGACACAAAGACCACATGTTATATGAATACACTTGTGAATGGTCCAGAACAAGCAAGTCCACAATCAGAAAGCAGATGAGTGTCAGTGTGCTGCAGGGTGGCAGGGAAGGAACGCAGAGTGACTACTTAATGAATACAGGGTTTCTTTCGGGATGTGAAAAAGTTCTGGAACTAGATAGTGGTGATGGATACACAACACTGTAAATGTCCTTAATGTCAAGGAATTATATACTTTAAAATACAAATGGTAAATTTACACTGTTTATTTTACCACAAAAAAAAAAATCACTCACACATCCATATCCTAGCTCTGTCCAATAAAAGGGCCTACAAAAAACTCAACAGTAGCAACAAAGACAGATAATGGTCTTTAAATATTATTTTACACTAAAAAGAATCAGAAACCCCTTAGAGAAATAACTGGCTCTAGATCTGAGGCAGGTGATGTACAAGAAAAGCCTGAAATACCTTTCTATACTAGAAAACAAGGTTATCAACTGTGGTTTTATTGAGGAATACAGGAGAAAAGGAAGGAGCTCCCACTAGCTAAAGATGAGACAATTTGAGAATTTAAAAGAGCAATTACAATGGATTAAAACAAACATATTCAAAATCAGGTGTTCATATTGATACTAAAAAAAAAAACACCCACCTCACTGGCAACTGACTACCTGTATCAGATACTAGGAAAAGAAAGGGCATTTATTCTGCTGTACCTCAGAATAATCATACAATTGATTCAGGTAAAGAAGTTCTTTTCTACAGAAGAACCCCAGCAAATAAAACAGAAGGAATAATAAAATATTACCACTATCAGATACTATGATCTATTAATAGATCAGGGTCAGCAAACTTTTTCAGTGCCAATAAAGAACTAAGTGGAAAGGGAAAGGAAGAAGAGAATACAAGAAAGGAACCTATGACTCATTCTTCCCTTCCTTCAGCCTAGTTAGTGACAAGGTGGTGAGGTGCTGCTTCCAGCTGTTTCTTTAAAAATGTCCTGGCAAGGACAAAGAGCATTTTATTTTATAAGAAAAGATTTCCCAAGAAAATCACTCTGTCTCAAGCTGTGAAAACTATTTGGCGTTCTTAGAGCCCCCAAGGATCTTGGCTATTTCAAAGCAGGAAATAAAAAGCTAAGAAAACAAAAAGTTTTCAGGGTGGGGTGGGGGTGGGAGGCTCTCTCCCTCACTTCCTCAGAACTGGAGGAGGAATAAAAACTGAAGGAAAAAAAAAAAATCTCTGCTTAACTTAATCCACAGTTAATAGTCTTGATGGTTTTCAATGGTTCTAAACAGTTCTCCAGATTTTCAGAGGACACCTCACACTATTTAATTCTACTGAACAAGACTATTAGACATTCAAGTTGGAAGAAAAACATCTTCACGTTCCATAGTAATCTGGTCTTTCCATCACAGTTAAACATTTAGCAACTAATGATCAAATACAAACCAAAGTGTCACCACATAACAGACTAGCCTGAAAACAGTTTTCAGGAGAAAAATAAGCAGTATAAAAAGACTGAGTCACAGACATCAGATCTACTCAAAATACATCTCTCGTATTAAAAACAAACAAACAAAAACTTTACGGGCATTAAGTCAACACCTGCTGATTAAACAGTACTCACTAAAAAAAGTGCCACAGATCCCTAACAGGAATTGTAGCTGTCTTAATGCCCTATATAGTCAAGATAGGACTTCCATTACAGACATACCTCGGAGGTTACTGCAGGCTCAGTTCCAGACCATCACAATAAAGTGAATATTGCAAAACAGTGAGTCAGATGAAATTCTGGTTTCTCAGCACACATAAAAGTTATGCTTACAGTACACTGTAGTCTATTAAGTATCTAATAGCATTATATCTTTAAAAAATGTATATATCTTAATTTAAAATACCTTATTGTTAAAAATGCTAACCATCATCTGACAATACAAGGTTGCCACAAATCACCAGGCTGTAAAAAAAAAAAAAAAAAAAGTATCTGCAAAGTGCAGTAAGACGAGGTAGGACTGTACTTTATGAAGGCATCTGATGATTTTTCCTCAAATAAGCTTAAAGAAAGACTCGAGGCATTCCTTATGACCACCCTACACATACTCATTAAAAAACAAAACAAAACAGGAACCAAGATGTAACAACCTACACCTAAGCCTTACTTATTTTTATTAATACTAATAGCAGCTAAGGTTACTCTGTGCCAGATACTGTCAAGCACCCTACGTGCATAATCACCTCCTTGAAGCATCACAATTACACAAAGGTAGGTATTAATATCACCATGTCCAGATTATGAAAATGAAGCTATAAAAAGTTAGTTATTAAGCCCACTATATCTGATCAAAGAGGGGGTTCTGGTCTTAAAATGCCAAAAATAGACATAAAGCCAAAATTAGACATAAAGACTATAGATAACTAAAGTGAAAGAAGGCAAAGTCACTTAGTCCTGTCCGACTCTTTGCGACCCCGTGGACTGTAGCCTACCAGGCTCCTCTGTCCATGGGATTCTCCAGGCAAGAATACTGGAGTGGCTAAAGATATTATCAAATCTCACTCCAAAAGTACTTTAATTTACCCAGTATTCTCTGAAACCTTCCCCTCTGGAGCATCGAGTTAGCAAAGGACACAAGTCATGTGTCAAATAGTAAATTTATTATCCTTTCCTTCTTCCCTAAGTCGGGCACAGCTTTAGTCTCTCTCCTAGTATTACTGCTAAATTGCTGCTTCTAAAGTGTAAAACCTAAATAGCTAGTTCATTACAATTATACAGTAGCACAGTAAAGTCACAAAAGGAAAGATATAGGAATCACATTAAGGACCCATTCTGAGTTTTGCCCTGCTACCAGTTGTGCGTTCTTAATCCTCCAGAAGGGCTTCAGGTTCCTTGTCTGTTAAAGGGAGATATCACCTAGGTTCTACAGAGTAATGTTCTTTAAATGCTGGCTCCACTCCTTTCTCTGCTAATATAAAAGCAAGGTACAAATACCTTAGGCGAAGACTCCAAAGTGTGATCCAAGGAATACAAACCCTTAGAGGGATCCAGTAAACAGCATTTCCTAAACTTCTATAGCCACAGAACAGTTATTACAGTGTAACACTGATTAGAGTAATTAGTGTAGGAAATGCTGACCAAAGAACCTTTACATAGGTTAAAAAACAAAATGACACTTTGCTTCAGATTCTATGATAGCTCTTTTGGGTCTTCAGTATTCATTTTTATCCATTATCTAGTTCCTGCCTGCATTCTGGATAGTTGAGCTGGCAGATAAGTGTCCTGTGCATATACGAATATTCCAACCTGAAGTGATGCAGTCCATGGGATCACAAAGAGTCGGATATGACTTACTGATTGAACAATAAAAATTTGTAAACTACTATACATTAAAACCCAGACGTCTTCTTATGAGTGTGGTCTGAAAAATACAACAGAGCCTGTTCCTGCAATGTTAACAAAAAAATAAAACAGTATTTTTCCACTCATCTTCCAGTTATAGAGTAGAGGGGACAGGGAATAAAAGTTCATTTACCAGAATTACAGGAAAAAACTAAATTATTACAAACATAATGTATACCTAGCCTCATCTGTAGAGAAAAAATCAGTACAGAGAATGGGAGCCAATTATACTATATCTGAGTTTTGTATCATCAAAGGATTTTATTATAATCTGACACTTAATAGACATCTCAACTAAGAGAAGCTCCTCAGAAGCACAGAAAATTTACTACAAGTCATGAAAAATATAAATCAGCCTTTAAAAATAATATTTAACTACCCTCAAAAGCTAGAAAAATACTCCTTAGAAACACATTATGATGAACTGATGTAATAAAATTTGGTCTCTATGTTCAAGATTCAACACTTTATATTTCTGATTTTTCAACATTTATTTAGCTCCAACTAGACAAAGAGACGGAGAAGGCAATGGCAAGCCACTCTAGTATTCTTGCCTAGAAAATCCCATGCACGAAGGAGCCTGGTGGGCTGCAGTCCACGGGGTCGCTATGAGTCAGACATGACTGAGCGACTTCACTTTCCCTTTTCACTTTCACACATTGGAGAAGGAGGTGGCAACCCACTCCAGTGTTCTTGCCTGGAGAATCCCAGGGACGGGGGAGCCTGGTGGGCTGCCGTCTATGGGGTCACACAGAGTTGGACACGACTGAAGTGACTTAGCAGCAGCAGCAGACAAAGAGAATCTTCACGTGCAAGAATAATGAAAAGAAACAAAAAAAATCATTGAGACAAGTGATCTCAGGAAACAATAAAGACTGAAACAGGTGGCTGAACTCTAATGCCTGTCTTGAGTCAAGCTACGACGTGTTAAACTAGAAATCGTGTCTTCAAGTTACCAGAGGTAGCAAGGCTCCATTTCTGCACATCATTCACATTCACTTAGGACAGTAAAGGAGTTAATAAGAGCTCAAGATCAAATTACCTTGGTTGGAATCCAAACTCTGCCATCTGCTGGTTAGGAAATCTTGGCAAAAGTTACCTACCCTGTCTAAGCCTCAATTTCCTCAACGATAATGGGATCTGGCTTATAACTGACTTTGCAATATAGATTTCAACCAAATTTGTTACCTATCTCTTATAGCCACTGATTCATAGACAGCCTGTATTAATTTTAAAGCAAGGTATTTGCTTTTAAAATTTTTACTTCGAAAGGATACAACAATTTATTTATATATGACTGACAATTTACTTTCTCCTTGGTAAGCAACATTAATAAAAAGCAAAAGTTTCAACGCCTTACCCTAGGAAACATTAGTTCAACCAATTCCCCAGAATTTTCGTATTTTCTTTCCAATTATAAACAGCATATAGAGCAGCAGTTAAAAGTACAAATTCAAAGTACGACGACAAAATTTCCTTGCTGTGTAAGGCTCTCTAAGCCTCAGTTTCCTCATTTGTAAATTATATTTGCCTTACCAAATTGTGGTAAAGATGAAATAAGACAGAAATGAATTCTTTAGTACAGTGTACTGACCTACTAAGTACTGAAAAACTTTTTGTCTTTCACTTAAAAGTCTGGTGGCCTGAATTCAACATGCTGAAACTATTGCCTACTAGCTGTGAGATTCTGAATAAGTCAAATACAGTGCTTTTAACTCCATTATCCATTAAGTGAAGAGACTATTACCTCAAAGCATATGAAAGTTAAATGAAGTTAATAGTGCTTGGCACACAGTAAACACGCAAAGGGTAGCTGAATCTGAATTATTCTAGTTCTAAGATCTGAGCTACCATCATTAGCATCTAGGGATGCTAGATGCTATTGATCATTACCATAAACTTTTTTCTATTAACTTCTTCCCCAACTCTCACTCCTATGGTCAAATGCAGCATTTACAGTACACAGACTTTCCCAGGTATATGTGAGAAACAAAAATATGTCGTTGTTGTTAATTGGGACACAAAGTAAAAATACAATTTTAAACAATATCTTACTCTCAAACTAATATGATGTCATATAAAGACAATGAGATCAGAGATTCTCTGCCTCTGGGGATCTTTCTTCTCTAAGGACCCCAGGAATCGGCCCACCTGCTCTTACTTTAGAAATCATACCATTCATTTCTTACTAAGTACTCATTCACCAGTATGGCTGAAATGTAATACTAGAACATTTCCTCTATCCTTTGAAAGTGCAGAGTCATTCTTCAATTTTCATTAAATTAACAGAGGTAAATACATACTGTAAAGTCTCAAAACCCTCCCAATAAAGGTTATCCCTGTTCAACTGAATTTAAATAAAATTATGCTTTCTTCGTTAGTAACTCCTACTCTTAGATTTCAATGGCACAGCAAGCATTTGGTACTTACAGAGAAAACAGAATCTCTTTCAAGAATCATGCCCTAGTCAGCCAAACATCTCACAACCGGTCAAAGAAGCAGATATAATTTTGATCAGTAAAAACCAAATTATTACCCTGACAACATGCTTTCTCAAAACTCAATATAGACAGCTAAGATTTATAGCTATTTAAGAAATTGGATTATTTAGTAAAGAAAGCCCAAGTTGTTTACTAATATTTCTTACTTTCTCTGGGAAAGTTCAAATGATATACTAATATACACTAGTATTTCAGACAAAAAAATAATAAAATAAAAAGTGGCCCTGTAAAAATTAAAGTTTTCATAAATCCCTACAAGTTAATTACATGTCCAAGTATATCCATGGTGAAAGGGCCTGTTCATATATAAATAGTCTATTTACTTTGGCTCTCACAGAATAAGCTACTTGGTAAAAATAAGGAAACTGACATCACTTTTCATCACTCTAAATCTCTCTTCTACCCTCACCCAATTCAAATAAACTTCTGGAAGGCTTGGGGATACTGTACCAGCTAGACAGGCTCAATGTTTCAAAAGTATTATGCTGACCAACCAGTGCAATCGAGCACCTGAGCTCTTTCATTCAGCTATCCATTCAGAGTTCATACCCCTCTTGTGCTAAGCACATAGTATAAAACAGTGTCTGTACCTCTCTTTTCTTTCCCTACTATTGCTCCTTTGTGTTTAAACAAAAACCTAGGTTTAACTTCATGAATTCTTATATCAAAGCTTTAAAATGCATCTAAAACCTCAGTGATAGTTTGATGACCTAGAAACTCTAACATCATGTAACTATCATGTATAGTATACAGGTAACTATCACGACAAATTGCCTTCAACTCAAAATACATATTAAGTAAACCACTATAGAAAGCACTGTGTTCCACACTGAGGAAATACAAAGGTGAGTAAAATACTGTTATCGCCATACTCAAATTTATACTCACCCAGGGAGAGACAAGGAGAAGGCAATGGCAGCCCACTCCAGTACTCTTGCCTAGAAAATCCCATGGACGGAGGAGCCTGGAAGGCTGCAGTCCATGGGGTCGCTGAGGGTCGGACACGACTGAGCGACTTCACTTTCACTTTTCACTTTCATGCATTGGAGAAGGAAATGGTAACCCACTCCAGTGTTCTTGCCTGGAGAATCCCAGGGATGGGGAAGCCTGGTGGGCTCCCGTCTATGGGGTCACACAGAGTCAGACACGACTGAAGTGACTTAGCAGCAGCAGCAGGGAGAGACAAAACAAGTAGATAAAGTAGAACACAAAAAAAGTGTGCTATAGGAGTTACATGCACGTAACTGCATTTCATGCTTTGGGGTAAAATGTGTGGAAAACTAAGTAGTTGAGGTGGCATATGAAAGTCTGAAAGCTGAGTGAATCTCTGAAACAGCAAGAGGAGAGAATTTATGCCAAAGAATATTTAGATTAATAAGAACCCATTGGGACCAGGACAATCATGGCAGTAACATCTAACAAGTATATCAATAACACTTTTAATATACATCTTAAGTGTGCTAAAATATGGGGAAAAAATCATTACCTCCTACACCAAGCACCTTTCTGAAGAACATAAATCTCTCAACCTCTTTAATGTGGTACAAAATTTCAAAAAACTGAAGACATGACAAAAACCAAAACAAAGCAATTAGACAAATCAATGCAGTGTTTTTAAACTACATATATATATACCTTATCTATTCCTTATTTATTCCTTTAGAATAAGTAGACTATATACACATGTATTTGACTATATGATTAGACAGACTAACAACAATATTATACAATAACATAATTCCTGTAAAATTCTAAACTGCTCAACATGTGGCTACTAAGCACTTAAAATGTGACTACCCCAAATCAGGACATGCTGTAAGAGTAAAATACCCACTAGGTTGTGAAGTCAGCAAAAACAAGACCAGGAGCTAACTTTGGTTCAGATCATGAACTCCTTATTGCAAAATTCAGACTTAAATTGAAGAAAGTAGGGAAAACCACTGGACCATTCAGGTATGACCCAAATCAAATCCCTCATGATTATACAATGGAAATGAGAAATAGATTCAAGGGATTAGACCTGATAGAGTGCCTGAAGAACTACGGACAGAGGTTCGTGACACTGTACAGGAGGCAGTGATCAAGACCATCCCCAAGAAAAAGAAATGCAAAAAGGCAAAATGGTTGTCTGAGGAGGGCTCACAAATAGCTGAGAAAAGAAGAGAAGCTAAAGGCAAAAGAGAAAAGGAAACATTTACCCATCTGAATGCAGAGTTCAAAACAACAGCAAGGTGAGATAAGAAAGACTTCCTCTGTGATCAATGCAAAAACCAATGGAACAAGATAAAAAGCCCAGAAATAAACTCATGCACCTTCGGGTACCTTATTTTTGACAAAGGAGGCAAATTGTGCTGAGTAAACTGGACAGCTACATGGAAAAGAATGAAATTAGAACACTTCCTAACACCATACACAAAGATGAACTCAAAATGGATTAAAGACCTAAATGTAAGACCAGAAACTATAAAAACTCTTAGAGCAAAACACAGGCAGAACACATGATGACATAAATCAAAGCAAGATCTTCTATGACCCAACTCCTAGAGAAATGGAAGTAAAAATGTGGGACCTGATAAACCTAAAAAGCTTTGGCACAGCCAAGGAAGCTATAAGGTGAGAAGACAACCCTCAGAATAAGAGAAAATAATAGCAACTGAAACAAATGACAAAGGATTAATTTCCAAAATATACAAGCAGCTCATACAACTCAAAACCAGAAAAACAAACAACCCAATCAAACAGTGGGAAAAGACCTAAACAGACATTTCTCTAGAGAAGACACATAGGTGGCTAACACATGAAAAGATGCTCAGCATCACTCATTATTAGAGAAATGCAAATCAAAACTTCAATGAGATACCTCCTCACACCAGTCAGAATGACCATCATCAAAAAGTCCACAAACAATAAATGCTAGAAAGGGTGTGGAGAAAAGGGAACACTCTTGCACTGTTAATGGAAATGTAAACAGATACAGCCACTATGGAAGACGGTATGGAGATTCCTTAAAAAACTAGGAATAAAACCACCATATGACCCAGCAATCCCACTCCTAGGCATATACACTGAGGAAACCAAAACTGAAAAAGACACATGCTTCCCAATGTTCACTGCAGCACTACTGACAATAGCTAGAACACGGAAGCAACCTAGATGTCCATCAACAGATGAAGGGATAAAGAAGTTGTGGTACATTCACACAATGGAATATTACTCAGCCATAAAAGGGAATGCATTTGAGACAGTTCTAATGAGGTGGAGGAATCTAGAACCTATCATACAGAGTGTAGTAAGTCAGAAATACAAAGACAAATATCATACTCTAACACATATATACAGAATCTAGAAAAATGGTACTGAAAAATTTATTTACAGGGCAGTAATGGAGAAAAAGACATAGAGAACAGACATATGGACATGGGGAGAGGGGAAGACAGGGTGACATGTGGAAAGAGTAACATGGAAACTTACATTACCATATGTAAAATCGATAGCCAACGGGAATTTGCTGTATGGCTCAGGAAACTCAAACAGGAGCTCTGCATCAGTCTGGAAGGGTGGGATGGGGAGGAGATGGAAGGGAGGTTCAAAAGGGAAGGGATATATGTACACTTATGGCTGATTCATTTTGAGGTATGACAGAAAACAACAAAATTCTGTAAAGCAATTATCCTTCAATTTAAAAAAAATGCAAATAAATAAAGGAAAACAAGAGAATGGGAAAGACTAGAGATCTCTTCAAGAAAATGAGAGATACCAAGGAAACGTTTCATGCAAAGATGGGCTCAATAAAGGACAGAAATAGTATGGACCTAACAGAAGCAGAAGAGATTAAGAGGAGGTGGTAAGAATACACAGAAGAAATCTACAAAAAAGATCTTCATGACCCAGATGACCATGATGCTGTGATAACTCACCTAGAACCAGACATCCTGGAGTGTGAAGTCAAGTGGGCCTTAGGAAGCATCACTATGAACAAAGCTAGTGGAGAAAATGGAATTGCAGTTGAGCTATTTCAAATCCTGAAAGATGATGCTGTGAAAGTGCTGCACTCAATATGCCAGCAAATTTGGAAAACTCAACAGTGGCCACAGAACTGGAAAAGGTCACTTTTCATTCCAATCCCAAAGAAAGGAAATGCCAAAGAATGTTCAAACTATCACACAATTACACTCATCTCACATGCTAGCAAAGTAATGCTCAAAATTCTCCAAAGTAGGCTTCAACAGTACATAAACCGAGAACTTCCAGGTTTTCAAACTGGTTTTAGAAAAGGCAGAGGAACCAGAGATCAAATTGCCAACATTCACTGGATCATAGAAAAAGCAAGAGAGTCCCAGAAAAACATCTACTTCTGCATTATTGACTACACCAAAGCCTTTATGACTGTGTGAATCACAACAAACTGTGGAAAATCTTAAAGAAATGGAAATACAGACCACCTGACCTGCCTCCTGAGAAATCTGTATGCAGGTCAAGAAGCAACAGTTAGAACCAGATGTGGAACAATGGACTTGTTCCAAATTGGGAAAGGAGTACGTCAAGGCTGTTTATTGTCACCCTGCTTATTTAACTTATATGCAGAGTACATCACGTAAAATGCCGGGCTGGATGAAGCACAAGCTGGAATCAAGATTGCCAGAAGTATCAATAACTTGAGATATGCAGATAACATCACCCTTATGGCAGAAGAACTAAAGCGCCTCTTGATGAAAGTGAAAGAGGAGAGTGAATAAGTTGGCTTAAAACTCAACATTCAAAAACTGAGATCATGGCATCTGGTCCCATCACTTCATGGCAAACAGATGGGGAAAACAATGGAAACAGTGACAGACTTTATTTTCTTGGGCTCCAAGATCATTGCAGACAATGACAGCAGTCATGAAATTAAAAGATGCTTGCTCCTTGGAATTAAAGTTATGACCAACATAGACAGCATATTAAAAAGCAGAGACATTACCTTGCCAACAAAGGTTGGTCTAGTGAAAGCTGTGGTTTTTCCAGTAGTCATGTATGGATGTGAGAATTGGACTATTAAAAAAACTGAGTGCTGAAGAATTGATGCTTTTGAATTGTGGTGTTGGAGAAGACTCTTGAGAGTCTCCTGGACTGCAAGGAGATCCAACCAGTCCACCCTAAAGGAAATCAGTCCTGAATATTCATTAGAAGAACTGATGCTGAAGCTCCAATACTTTGGCCACCTGATGTGAAGAACCGACTCCTTAGAAAAGACCCTGATGCTGGGAAAGATTGAAGGCAGGAGGAGAAGGAGTGACAGAGGATAAGACTCAATGGACATGAGTTTGAACAAGCTCCAGAAGTTGGTGATGGACAGGGAAGCCTGGCGTGCTATGATTCATGGGGTCACAAAGAGTCGGAAACAACTGAGCAACTGAACTGAACTGAACTGAGGTTGTGAAGGTTTAGTACCAAATAAAAGAATGCAAAATTTATCATTAGTAAATTACATGTTGAAATAATACTTTGGGGATACCCTACTTTAAATATATCCTTAAAATTAAGTTCACCTGTCTTTTTACTTTTTTTTTTTAAAGTGACTCCTAGAAAATTTTAAATCACGCATATGATTTACATTTGTGACTTGCATTATATTTCTATTGAAGAGGTCTGGTTTAAACAACTACTTAACATTTATATTGTTCAGATTTCTGTACTTGCTTCATACTGTTCCTTCATGTTGGCATAGTAATCACTTGATCGTGATACAAATAACCTTCCAAACATCTATGCCTCAATGTCTAGAAACTAAAATGATGAGACACCTGCCACAAAAGTGTATCAGTTTCTTAACTACTCTTTTGGAGCAAATGTGAAAAAAACAACTGACTATAAACTTTTCCAGATACATTTACCAAACAGTTAATACTCCAGGCACTGCTGGCTGATGTCATGAAACTATGTTAGGTAAGAACTGCTCAGGGATGCAAAGACATGGGATCCAGGAAATAAAGAGCAACGAAAGAAGTTAGAGGATGACAGCTGTACAGCAGGGGCCTGGAGAGGAACCAGGCCAGATCCCAGTAGGAGAGGACTCTAGGAAAAGGGACACTCCAGGAAAAGAAAGTAGGGTAGGGCAGTCTAGAGAATGCTTAATAAATTTGAGGCGAAAAAAGAAAAACAAAATCAAGTCTGTGATCATTGCAAGCTGTGCAAGAAAAAGAAAATGGCAACAAAAAAGTATATTAAAAAAGTGAAAGAAAGCAAAGGAAATGTGATTATCATTCAGAAACAACATAACTCTTTAAAATGTTAAAACAGAGTTCCCATACCTTAGCAATCCCACTCCTAGGTATATACCCCAAAGATGTGAAAACATGTTCACACAAAAACTTGTTCACAAATGTTCATTTCAGTATGATTCATAATAGCCAAAAAGCAGAAACTATCCAAAAGTTCACTGATGAATGGATAAATTATTCAGCAATAAAAGTAATGGAATAACAATAAATGCTACAACACAGATCAACCTAGCAGACATTATGAAAAGTAAAAGAAACCAGTCACAAAAGACCACATATTTCATGATTCAATTTATATGAAATGTCAAGAACAGGGAAATTCACAGACAGAGAGTAGATTAATGGTTGCCTAGAACTGGGAGGACGGGAAATATAACTACCACTGGATACAGGAAGGAGAAGGAATGACTACTACTGGATACAGGGTTTCTTTTGCAGCTGATTAAAAATATTCTAAAATTAGATTGTGGTGACAGTTTCACCATTCTGTGAGTACTGGAAACCACTGAGCTGTATACCTTAAATTAATAAATTTTGTGCTATATGAATTACATCTCAATAATGAGTTGGACTGTGAAGAAAGCTGAGCACCAAAGAATTGATGCTTCTGAACTGTGCTGTTGGAGAAGACTCTTGAGAGTCCCTCGGACTGCAAGAAGGAGATCCAACCAGTCCATCCTAAAGGAGACCAGTCCTGTGTGTTCATTGGAAGGACTGATGCTGAAGCTGAAACTCCAATACTTTGGCCACCTCATGCGAGGAGTTGACTTATTGGAAAAGACCTTGATGCTGGGAGGGATTGGGGGCAGGAGAAGGGGACAACAGAGGATGAGATGGCTGGATGGCATCACCGATTCGATGGACATGAGTTTGGGTAAACTCTGGGAGTTGGTGATGGACAGGGAGGCCTGGAGTGCTGAGATTCATGGGGTCGCAAAGAGTCAGACACAACTGAGCGACTGAACTGAACCGAATGCATTTTTTAAAAGGAAACGTAATCAGTGTACACTATTCACGTTTGCAAAGAATACTGCTTAACATCTAGATAATTATTTAATGATTTAAATAAAATAATTAACTAAAAATGGTGGTATAGTTATATTAGTAAGATAATAAAAGGGACATAAGGATGACAATGAATAATATCAAGAATAATTTTAAGAAGCAGACAAATGTGCTATTAAAATTATGATAAAATTACTAGAGGCAATAGTTGTCATAGATAAAAGACTGCCTCTAAGAAACAGAAATGAAGAAAAGTTAAAATTCCATAAGACAACTTTCTGCACTATTTGATTTCTTTAAATCATATGATACAGTGGATTACTGTATAAAAACATTTTAATTTTTTAAGACTGAGGAATGCTTGGTTTAGAAGCAGAATGAAACCGTGCGCTCTTAAAGAGGTAAAAGGCACAGGCTTCACTGACACTGACGCACTCTGCGCCTCTGATCTCTCAAGAGAACAGGTTTTCTCATCTAAGATGTTCAAAAAAATGGCAAGTTCAAGGAAGAGTATCAATTATCTTTTGTCTTTTTCTTTACCATGAAATACACAACTATTTCCAGCAAGAACACATGTAACATCTACATGACACTACAGACCACTTCTCAAATACACAAGGAGTAGCAAATAATTTAAATGTACCACCAAGTATTCACTGGTCCTGACTATTATTTTACCTCTTATTATGAAGAGCAGCACTCTCCCGTTTTTGTATTTACTCTCCTCTAACTCATATTCAGAAAAATTAAGAGTCTGGTAATCTACTAGGATGAAAAACAATAGCAATTTACTAGAATAACTGATTTAAAGTTTGTTTTAACTCTAACACCTTATGCTAAAGGAAGTGTTAATTTAGGTCTGTATACACAAAATAAAATTCCATAGCAGAAATAACCTGTAAAAGTGGCTCAGCTGGTAAAGAATCTGCCCACAATGCGGGAGACCTGGATTTGATTCCTGGGTTGGGAAGATCCCCTGGAGAAGGGAAAGGCTACCCATTCCAGTACTCTGGCCTGGAGAATTCCATGGATTATACAGTCCATAGGGTCGCAAAGAGTCAGACTGAGTGACTTTCACTTTCACGTGGAAAGATACCTAAGAAATTGGAAGGCTGACTCTCCAGAAGAGAGGACTGATAGTTCCTTACAGAGCAGGAGGAGGAGAAAGATATCACTAAATACTTTTAAATTTTTGAATCATGTGAGTAATTCCCTTTTTAAATGCAAAATATGTAAATAAGACAAGCATGGAACTGTCTATCATACAGCATCCAATTAATATTATTATTGTGGTTATTACTATACATTATGTAAATATGATATACATATACATATTATTGTTAAAACCCTACAAACTCAAAGTTTCCCTCTTTCCTTCAGAGTTTAAATACTGTGTAAAATGTGAAAACTTTGAAATTCCAATAAGACACCAAATGCACCCACAATACTGACAGTCTGGTGCCAAGCATAAATAACTCCAGCACTTCTTTAGGTGCTGCCTCTACAAACTCGAAAGTCTAGTAGTAGCAATTTGACTCAGCTCAATAACTTCCACACAGATCATGAAGACAGTGATTAATCAATTAAAAAGAATTAGGTGATTTTATGGAATAAGGGAAGTAGAGGGAGTTACATTTTTAAAACATAGGTTACCCTGCCTTGGAAAGAAATCTGAAACATCTTCTCACTTACGTTAGTCAATTAAGCCAATAAGAATTTCTCCCCTCATAGCTCAGATGGTAAAGAATTTCTTAGACCTTCAAAAGAGAAAAAAGTACTTGATCATGACTGTTCTTTTTCTTCAAGTTAACAATTAAGATATCCACCTTTTTAATTCCAAAAGTGTATTTGGTAAAATTACTCTAACAGCCAATCATAAGAAAGATTAAATGACTCCATGCAGTGCCTCCTAAGTATTCCACAAGTATCAAAAGAAGGTATGAGCACATCAAAATCCTAACAGCAACTCCATATATTCCAAAGAAAAAATAAGACAACAAATCTTAAATCATGTAAAATGCTGCTGCTGAGAAATAATATATAGATGGACAATGGAAGAAAGAGCAGGAAATGATACTCTGGGGTAGCATACTGAAAACTTCAGTATCTTTATCTGTATCACTGAAAGTCAACCAGAGTTGGTCAACCAGACAGAGATGACCGAGTTCTCTTCCTCATCACGTCAGTAACCAAGAAATGAGGGGCTGTTTAATGCAGTGAGAAGTTACTAGAGAACCCCAGTAAACTAGAAGAGACTTTTCTGCCTTTTGTCCTTTTAAAAGAGTGAAGTTACTGTAATTTAACCTTCTCAAAATCAAAATTTTGAACAATTATCAGAGTGATTTCCCCTGACATTTTATAAGGCTACACTAAGTAACCCCAATATGCCTGTTTTCCTGCATTGTCTGTCTGAACTTTTTAGGTGTAATGTTTAATACCAGTGTAATTCATTCCCTTCTAATTTGCAGTTAAAAAAAAAAAACACAACTGAATGATTTAGAACTATGTGTTAAATGAAAAATGAACTCTAAATAAAAGCCAAAAAATAACCTATAAGGAAAAGTGCATGCACCATTTGTGGGAGAATTTTCACTGCTCAGGAACCTTTTTGGTTCACTTCCTGACTGTAAAATACCAAACAATTCCAACAAGGTGATACTCCAAATAATCCAATTGCACACTGATGCACAGCTGCTATTCTTTAATAACAGTAACAAACTGCGAAGGTTCACAGTTCCAGACAAAACAAGTGTCCAATTGACACCTGAATAATTAGTTGTGTACATACAATAATAAAAAAACGTCCAGAAGTTTGCTAACAACTATTAAAAGGAAGAGTAAAACACTTCACAATCTATAGGAAGAGAAGGAGAGAAATAATAATCCTTCAGTTCAGTTCAGTTCAGTCACTCAGTCGTGTCTGACGCTTTGCAACCCCATGAATCACAGCACGCCAGGCCTCCCTGTCCATCACCAACTCCCGGAGTTCACTCAAACTCGTGTCTATTGAGTCGGTGATGCCATCCAGCCATCTCATTCTCTGTCGTCCCCTTCTCCTCCTGCCCCCAATCCTTCCCAGCATCAGAGTCTTTTCCAGTGAGTCAACTCTTCGCATGAGGTGGCCAAAAAAATAATGGCTAATTTGGAGAATCACATTCTACTATTACCTGGAAATATAAATATATCAAATTTACTTGTGAACAATCAGTACTTTTCAATAAAAACTAGTGCTCCAAATGAACATTAAACAAACAAAAAATACTTATTATATTTCAATGTTTGTCTTAACAAGTTTTCCCTGAAATCTTAAAAGAATTGAGAGGTTTTTTTCCCCAATATAAGTATTTAAGTACTATATTTGCTAATAGGCATGCCTGAAACTAATTTCAACCGCATTATTAATCATGTAAGTCTTACACAATCACTGCTAAGTTATCAATGAAAACTATCCTAAAAGCAAAAGGTAGCTTATCTCTGGAATCCAAGCGTTAAGGTAACAGCAATCCATTCTCTATAAAATATACAATAAAGGGAAAAAAACTCTAGAATCAGAATGCTTATATTTGAATTCTATTAGAACAATTTTCTGGCCAGGTAATCTTGGACAAGTTGCTTCCCCTCCCTAAATCTCATTTACCTATCTATAAAGTGGGGATAATGGTACTAGCTACTTTTTGAGTTGTAATGATTAAAGTGAGCAGCTGCATTTGGCAGAGTGCTTATTAGCACATAATAAACATTCAATAGGCATATCACATGTCAATCATGTATTATTCACGGTTCCTTTCTATTAAAGCAACCGACTTATTTTTGGCTTCCTGAGACAAGGAATTCAACATGATACAATTAATGGTAATGAAAAATGGAGTGCTACTGCTAATGCTTTGCACCAATGTTACTAATATTTTGCCTGCCTGCCTACCTACCATCTCTTTGGCTTTAGGGCATACTTATTCAATACTAGGCCTGTAAATTCATTTAAATTGTATTGCCATCTAAAATGTAAGTTTCTATGGGAGTTCCCTGGTGGCCCTAGTAGTAAGAATTCTGGGCTGTTACTGTCATGGTCCAGGTTCAATCCCTGGTCCAGGAACTGAGATCCGGCAAGCTGCACAGAGCAGACAAAAAAAAAAAAAGTTTAATTTAAAAATAAAATACAAATTTCTAGGAAAATAATACCTCCTTCGTCAGGAATGTTTACTTTTCATTATTAAACTGATCTAAAAGGACAATCAAGAAATTAACAACTCCAGACTATATTAATAAGGTAAATGTTAAAGGTTCATATTTGTGTCATTGTTGGTCATGGTATCCTGAAGACAAAAAGAAAAGTTGGTTTGACAAAATTAGTTTCAAAATAACCAAAACATCACTGCCTCAATACAATCAAATTAAAATGCTTCTAAGGAAAGTATTCAACCCAAAAATATAAGATACAGCCATTTACGGAATTTCAACTTGCATTTCAACTTTGAAAGTAGACCTTTCTCCCCAAAACATAAGCACAAGTGAGAAAAGCGACTGTACACTAAGAATCCAAATCTACGAAGTTGTGTCTTTGTATCTTAGGCCAGACCAAGTATACTAAAGACATAGGTATAAACTGAAATAATTTACTAAATGTCCATTGTGCGCTGAATATCAACTCATTAAAAAGAAAAAAAAAACCTAGAATAAAAACTGTAATAATAAATAGAAATAAACACCGACTTTTATCAATTTAATGATAGGAAACTTCTGGGGAAACAAATTGTTCTCCTTTATGTCAGTTTTTCCTTGCTCTTCTATTTACATGAGAGTATGTGTTCAGTCATGTCTGACTCTTTGGGACCCCATGGACTGTAGCCCACCAGGCTCCTCTCCAGGCAAGAATACTGGAGTCGGTTGCCATGCCCTCCTCCAGGGGATCCTGCAGATTCAAGAGATTGAACCTGTGTCCCTTGCACTGCAGGCAGATTCTTTACCATCTGAGTCACCAGGGAAGCCCTCTATTCACATAGGTCTTCATGTAAATAAACATTTCTGTATCACACTCAACCTAAGTCAAAGACAATTACATAACTAAGGATAATTTGTACAACCCAAGATAGAAGCAAAGATCGCAACCTCTACTTTAAAATCAATGAACCATGAAAATATTTCTATCCTTGCAATCATGCAAGATTTCCTTCCTCTCCACACCACTGCCTTAACTGCCCCCAAAAAAATACACTAGAAAAATGATACTAAACATTCTAATAAATTCATTTACTCATGGTGATTATGTTCTTAGTATAACAATATCTGGGAAATCAGGTTGGTCCTGTTAGTGCCAGATATAATCCCATCACACCCACGTGCTCTGCCCCACCAATTCTCCTGTTGAAGGGTGGAACATCACAAGAGACTCGACAGTCCCACAGTCTGCCCAATCCCATCCCTGTCCCACAATCCCATGAGTGTTAAGTATGGAACTGTGGCACCAGGGTCAGCACACGCATGTTTCACAGCCTTCTCTAAACATAAAGAAAACACACACACAAAAACAGACCTCCCCTGGTCTCAGAATCTGCTGCTGACACTTAAGCTGGTTTCCCCAGCCTGCCTGTTTCTCCAAAACAGTATCTCACAGTGGCAACCCAAGTCCAAAACAAGGGGAGGACAGCACAGGGTACAAGTATGTGCTGATTTCCAGCTGAATCACGCAAATGAAATGAGAAGCTGTCACCTCATTTTCTAAATGTAATTCCCAATCAGTCGGGAATTGATTTATGAATCTCTGGGTTCCCCTGGAAGTTTTTCTTAGCACTTGTGCCTTTAAATCATTTCACAATTAACATTCTAGGGGCACATTTAACAAGACAGCATGCAATTCTTATATGATGGTCTAGTTTTTTAACAACTCTGGAAAGGTCTGGTTGGGAAGGGAATGAAATTTTAATGAAGATAAAATTCTGGTTTTCAGTTTCACACATGAGCTCTCTTTCACACTAGAAAATCTAGAAACTGGTGAAATTCTAATAACCTGATTCTTATATTACACAAAGAGATTAAACTCCTTCAGGAATAGAGTAACTCTGAGTTGCCACCTACTCTTTGGCTTTAGCCACCATACAACTAAATACTGCACAGCAATATGCAACTACTATTATTCTCTTCACCAAAGAAATCTGATATAAAAATCCTGTATGAGGAAATAACTTCTCATGACTTAGCTAGGCAACTAGCTAAATTTTCATTAATAGTTTATCAAAAGACTTATCACTAATATTTTAATAAAAAAATCACCATAGATAGCGCTTTACTGCCTCCATTTTGAGTAAAATATCATGTGACTCTACAGAAGAACTGTCCAGCTATTAATATTCATCTAATAATACTTGAATATGAATGCAGACCAAAAAAAAAAAAATTGGTACACCACATCGAGGTTAAAAAAAAAAAAAAAATCAAACATACTCTTCTAAACCGTATGAACACTTAGCACAACCAAGATAAAAGGCAAAAAGTAAATAAATGAATAAATAAACTTTTAATTTCTGCTGGAATCTGCATATTAACATTATTTTAAACAGCAAGGTTTACCTAAAATAACCATTATTTATGAGACTAATTTTAAGAACGTACCAAAGATTAAAGGCTGTATAAAATATCTAAAATTTTGTTACAGCTTAGTCCAAAAAATATTTTCATTGTTTTCAAATAAATTACCACCAGATTATTATAACTAGGTTTCAAGTGTGAGATCTTTTGAATTTACATTAATTTTTTTTTCTTTTTGAGAAATGGAAAGAATATAAATAAAAACTTTTAGTTTACTACTCCTGAAAATAAATCCAGCATTTTTAGACATAGAAAAATTAGAGGTAGTGCAATTAAAGACTGTTAAGTTAAATACGATTGCCAGTAACCAACTGGTGCCTGTTGAATTTCAAGAAAATCTATTGCATATTAAATTTTTAAAAAGTGAACTCATCTATCCTCTCATCTCAGCACTTTCTCAACTTTCCCATTACAATCAACAATATAACTTGGCGGTCAAATCTTCCAGACCAGTAACATCAGAATTTATTTTTAACTCCTGACTCCTTCCCAAATATTCCCCCCTTCAATCCAATCCAAAGTCCTGGCAGTTCATTCACGCTGTCTCTCAAATGTGTTTTCATTCGATTTTCAACTTTGCTTTATATTCTCTCACTGTTCACAACATACTCTGCTATTCCCTAAAAGGGCTCTGATGTCTGGTTTCTAACTCATCAACTTTGCTGCTCAAACCATCTTCAAATATTTTGTTCCGCAACCTATACTAAATTCCAAACTCTCTTGAATCTCAACCAAAAACATAAGCCCCCTCTGCTTTCCATCAGTTAACATATTTCTCGAATTCCATCTCTTCTTATTTTCCTATTTAGGCCCCTTTTATTCAGATTTACTAACTTGCTTTATAAATGCAAAAATACAAACGTCACCGTCTCTGTGCCTCTGTCCGTTCTGTTCACATAGAATCCTTTATGCTTCTCAATTTAAGTTACTGCCTCCTTCAACACCTGCCTTAAAACATACCTCTTTAAGAAGTCTTCTCTCCAAGCCATCTGCCTCATGCCTTTATTTTTTGTCCCTCTGAACAAAGAATTCTATTGCATTTATAATACTGCAGTCATCACATTACTGTTTTCACGTTTTGTCCCATAATCTGTCTCAAAAACTGATAAGCTTTTCATGCCAAGGACTATAATTTCTTATCGCTTAAACAGCGGTCCCTTAGAACACCAGCGCTCCAACAAAGTCTTTCTTCCAAAATGTATTTAAAGTTAAGGTTGTCAAAAACACATAGTCAGCACTGAACTCCAACTTTTTAAATGTTAAGCTGACCTATATGGTAACAGAAAATCAACATTTTAACCTGCACTTTGCAAGAGTTACTCCATCTTCAGTCAACATCCACACAGGATTCAAAGAAAATCCTGTGAACTAAATGAAAAGTCACCAAATTTAATATTATTAGGTATCCCATTCTGTTCTCTGAATAAACTAATTACCTAAAATTGATTTCGAGTGGTCTTTAAACTAAGATGAAAAACATACTAACACTCCAGTACCACAAGAGGCTCTTAAGAAGCTATTATAAGATTTGCTTCATCATAGCTGAAAATTACCCCAGAATTTTAAAATATTCCTCTCAAATGACCCCATGAAGTGCTTAGAAAGCTTGACCATTCCCTGAAAGATGCATCATCAGCTTCCCTCTTCACATACTCTGCATTCTGAACTAGCTAGTCACCAAAAAAAAATTTAACTCTCAAAAATAATCTCCCATTCAGCTATTACCTTAGACTACCCTGTTTCAGACAAGTTCCAAAACCCTACATGAATTAAAATCCTGAGTTCAAATAAGAGTGTTCATTTTATGATCAATTTCACATAACAGCATATACTTTTTTTAAAATCTCAATTAAATTCTCTCCTTCTAAGCAGTAAAACAGTTTTTCTTTGCCCTCATTCATGCCCCTTTCTGAAGAAATAAGGAAACTATAATACTGATATTTCTGTCAAATTCTTTAAGTATGTTTAAACACACTGACATGAAATATCACATAAACATATCCATAAGCAGAGATACATTAAAACACTAGATACTGACTATACCAAGCACTCAAAACAGACTTTTTGAGCACAAATCTGGGAAGAGTATAGACGTCTAGCAACAACCTTGAACAAAGCCCAAATACCATCTGGGACCACAACCTTCTGCAAAACCTGTGATGGAAAAGTCTAAATCCATATTCTTCTAACTTCATAGTCTTATCTGAATTCGAAAGGAAAACAATGCAAGAGTATTGTAAGTAGTCCTAAGAAGGAACCCCTGAACTCTAGATCATTTAGCAAGCACTGAAAGCAACGGCACCCTAAAGCTGAACTTTAATGATGAGTCAGTGACAATTAACATTCAACTTACTATTTGGCAACATGACAACATAAGCCCCATTCAAAACTCGGACCTACTTTCAAGTTACCTTTTGATTAAACATTAACTCTATAGTGGTAGATTGGCAATGTCAAAACGGGAAGGTTAAGAGATAACGTATTAAACCACGTATCCAATTTAGAACAACGCATGTTGAGATACTACTGCTACTATCTATCAGCGGCACCGGTGCCTTCTAAAGGGACGAATCAAAGCTCGCCTTCAAACCGAAATGTGGTTACTTAGCAAGTTCATCTCTGGATTAAGAACAAACACTTTGTATAGTCACACAAGCAAGAAAGAAATGTTAGGAGACGGTGACATTTACCTCTTCCATTAAGTATAGAAAACTATGGTAACCCTCGAGACCTTAGCGAACTAAACTATCCCTCATTCCAAAAGACACACTCTGGAAAAGCACATAATGGTTTATGAGTCTTGTCCTTCGCTTTATTCAAAAGGATGAGCAATTAAACACCTCCATCACTATTTTAAGGTGGAAACACTCAACCACTTAATAAAGCTGACTATCAATTGCTAGAAAACTAAGAAAAGAACTAAGTTTCAGACAGAATCATCCAAATAAAAATCACGTTCCCTCGATTCAAGGTTAATGAGACCGGGGAAGGGATATGGGAGGAGGAAAAAAGGAAGCTGCCTCATCCTTGACTGAAGACAGGTTTTTGCCCTTTCCCATTACCTCTGTTTTATCAGCAGGTCTCGTATTTTAAAATCCTGGTATTTCAAAGTCTCTTATTCAAAGGGGAGGTGGAGAAGGGGTGTAAAATAAAATCAATACTCACTGCTAACTTTCATGCTGCCAAAAGCTGAAGGCTGCTGCACTGGCTTGCAGCTCTCCGCAAAGGAGGTGGTTCTGGGCCGCCCTGACATGATCACTCTTTTTCCGAATCACCTTTTTTCCTTCCTTCCTCCTTTTCTTCCTTTTGTTTTATGTTGGGGTGTTAGGTTAATGATAAATGCAGCATTAAGTTCTCCCACAGGAAAAAGAAAAAGACTTCGTCCTCTTGCCTTTTCACTTCTTTTGTACAGCTATTTAAAAAAGCGAGCGATGTATTTCTCCTTGAAGACAGATTAGCACGGATATTTAACATATAGACGATCCGGGGCTGGGAAAAAAATACAATTCTTTCCCCTCCCTTTCCTTGGAGGGCAGAAATGGGTGGGAGGTCCTAAAAAATATATATCACGTGAAACGGGGACAAATACTGGATTGAAAATAAGTACTCTGAATATTATATTTTCCTCGGGGATTTTTTTTCCGAGTCAATGAAGAAGGGAAGCGGCGGAAGGATCACGAGTCTCACGCTTGAAAAGAAGGGGGGATGGGAAGGAGGGAGGGAGAGGGAGGGGTGGCTCGGAGATGCGTCGGGAAACGCTGCGGCTCCGGCAGCGGCAAGGATCCGGCGGGCTGACGGCGGGGGCCCGGCGAACTGGAAGGCGGCGGAGTCGCGAGTCAGTCAGAGTCGGGCGGTGGCGGCGGCTCTTCCCCTCATTGCGCCAGGAGCAGCTGCAGGCGGCGGCTGGATCCAGCGGCCATGGCGGCGGCGGCGGCGGAGGCAGCTCCCTTCAGACCCCAGGCAGCGGCTCCTCGACTGCTCCCCATACGCCGGGGACATGGGAACCCGGCAACCGCTTCCGTCCCTCGGGGCCCCCTCCCCCGTCCAAGGCACCGGCGCGGCCGCCCTCCCGCCCCTCGCTTCTGCACAGTCCCGCTCAGGAAGTGTCCGCGCTTTGCCCCCAGCCCGGAGCCTTGTCAGCGGCTGCGGGGTCGGCTCCTCCTCGCTTCCTTCCTTCCTTCCTTTGTCACTCGGTCCGGGCGGCGGCGACGGCGGCGGCAGCGGCAGCACGAGCCCGCATTCGCCCGGGTCGGGGGCTGCTCTCTGTGAGGCGTGCCGTCTGCGCAGCCGCCTAGCTCTTCCCCACTCCCCCTCCCCCCTCCTACTTGTCCTCCGCCTCCTTCCTCCCCCACCCAGCCTTACACCGCCCAGCGCCCCGCCGCCCGCGTAAGAGGCGTCTGGGAATCGCCGGCCGAGCAGGGCGTCCGCCCCCTTAGACAGGGGAGCCGAAGCCCGAGCGGGACCAATCACGGATGTCGTTTGTTTGCGGATCCTCCCGGAAAAAGCCGATCGACCTGAAGAGCCAATCAGAAAGTGTCGCTGGAAATTCACGCCCAAGGGCGGAAAA
This sequence comes from Moschus berezovskii, assembly GCF_049115385.1. NCBI lineage: Eukaryota > Metazoa > Chordata > Mammalia > Artiodactyla > Moschidae > Moschus > Moschus berezovskii. Next base: position 86,296,911 of record NC_142460.1, read on the forward strand.
TGCCGAAGATATCCGACTGAGGAAAAGGTGGGTTCGCCTTGTTCTGTGGCTGGCTGGAGGAGAAATTCGGCAGTGACCAATCAGAGTCGCTGGCCCTCAGGAAAAAGCTTGAAGAGTTAAGGACGGTGAAGCCCGGAGTCGCTGGCGAAACCGCACGGCTGGGCGCCGTGGCCGCTTTGTAATTGGCCGAAACTCCGCTGGGAGTGCAGCTCCGTCGGTGATTGGTGAAGGGAATGGGGCTTCCGAGGACAGTCTGGCCAGTCAGGACGTCTCCTCCCTCCCCGAGGTGGGAAGAAGTGGAGAGCGAAGGGAGGGCGTCTATAAAGCGCCTTCTCATTGGCCTGAAGCTCAGGAGCTGGAATGGGGGCAAAAGGGAAAGGGAGGGAGACCGAAACTCGTAGCAGTAGCCAATCTGCACTGGCTGCTGTCTAATCGCAAGACCTAGCTGCAGTGTGATTGGCCTTCGGCCTCCGGCGGCAGTCCTAGGAGCGGGGAGAAGCGCGATTGGGGTCGTGGCGGACAGTCTGACGGCCTCGCTTGCGGCTACTCGCAGCTGGGGTGGAAACCGCATATAGGGAGCGCGAGGCGGTGCGAAACTGCTGTGGTCGGTGGCGCTGAGTTCCTCGCTCCAACAGAGTTGAGGGGCTCTCCCCACCCACTGGAGGCTCTCGGCGGGGCGGGGCTAATTCTGCGCGCCCGGGGCTCCCCTCCGCCCGGGAGAGCGCATCCAGAGCGCGGGCGTCTTCCCCGAAAGGGGCAGACAGATCCAGGCCTCCTCTCAGGCCGAGTGCGAGTTTTCAGACATTCAACTGAGAACAAAGCTGCTAGAGAGGCAGCGCCCCTGGGCGACCGCGCCCCGCCCAGTCGCGGAGGCCATTGATAAGAGTGAGGGCGACTGCGCCTCGTGCGCGCTGCCAAGCCCGGCCTTCCAGAAAGGCCCCTGAGAAATGAGCTCATGCTGGCTGAGCGCCCTTCTCGGGTGCGACCGGTCGGCGCAGAACGGCCCCCGAAAGCAGGTGAAGGGAAGTGAAGTCAGGCCGGATATCCCGAAGCATCTGAGGCAACGGGGAGTCAGAATAGCCCTTAGTAGTTTTTGGGTTTTTGGAACTAGGGTGATCTATAAAAGTACTATTTAAGTAGGTTTCGCACATAGGCCAGTGTTCAGATTCATGTGGTTTGCCCAAGGACAGTGAGGTATGGTTACAGAAAAAGTGAAATGAACAGTTGCCATCCTAATTGTAATCCCATGGTGCCTGTAACTTCCACCTGCAGTCATCCCTTTCTATTCAGATACCATCTGTAGCGAGCACGTATGAAAATTACTTGATCAGGTTAACTAGCTATTGCTTTGGAAAATTGATGAGGAACTTAGGACAGAACAAAGTAAGCTTTGGAGGACAGGAAAGGTCTAGATAGGGTTTGCAAACTCAAATGTTTATAGGGGCCAGGAAAGTAAAGTAAATGAGTGGAACTGGCCTGGTGTAGACAATGGGGAATGATAAGCAACGTGGCAAATTGGAGTGTCTGTGCTATAACTGAAAGGAGCAGCTGTTCGGCTCCAGCAGATTGTTGCCCTGAAGAATGTGGATACAGTGGTCTGAGATATTCTGTCCCCTTCCCCCTATCCCCGCCAGGAGAAACCCTTATAAAGCACGATTTTTGTATGAAATCTCTCGATTTTTACACCAATATATCCAAACTCTGCAGGCCAAACTAAAAGCATTGCAGGGTAGATGTGACCAACCTGCAATCAATTTGTAATTTCAAATCTGGACATAGGTTTTTGATAGCCCAGGAGTGGTAGAAGCTCTTGTTCTTTGCAATGAAGACAGAACATGAGGTCTCTGAATGTCATAGAGAAGGGTAAAGAATGTTGAAAGCAAACTCAGTGCATGGCAACTTTGTCAAATGATTGTTGCCTCTCCCTGCAACCTACCATGTAGACCTTTGCCACTAGTCCCTAAACTGCTATGAGGTAAAGCTAGAAATCCTGCCTTCTTCTTTACTCCCCACCTCTACTCCCAGTTACACTGGCAGGAAGCTGAATAACAAATGTTTAGGTTATACAAATTGGAAACAGCTATTGTATATAATCAAGTACAAAAATAGTCTACCTTGAGGTTATGATTAGTAGCTTTACTGTTGCTGCCTTCAAATATTTTGAACTGAATTTTTCAGATTTAAAAAAAAATCTGGGGATGGGGTGGGGAGGTGAGTTATAGAAAAACAAAAAGTAGTTCAATTTGGAATTAGGACATAAAGAGGGGAGAAATTTATGAGAAAATACTGAAAGTAACATTCAATGATTATTTCTCTGACCTTTCAAACTTACTCTACCTTCTCACTTTCTGTTAACCACTTATCAGTTTATAGTAATTTTAATATTTATGTGTTTATAATGTGCCAGACGCTGTTCTTAAGTGTTTCACACAAGCTATCTCAGATTATGATCATATGGTATAAGTACTGTTTCACCTCCACTTTAAAGATAAGGAAACTGAAGGTCAGAAATATATACTGACTTACCTAAGGTCCACAGAGCTAAAGTAAGCAGACCTAGGATTCAGGTTCCTTGTACTTCTCTCAAACACAGTCCTCACCTCCCCTGGTCTTGCTTTATCCTAAAGTCTAAGCCTTATGTCTTCAACTGTGTGGCTTTGGATCTGTTAGGGCTCATCATTTGGTCCCTTGGAGAGATCAGTGATTCCTAGCCAAAGTAACAAACCAGAGGACTAGAAAAAGATACAGGAAAGCTGAGTGACACAGAACAGGTGAGTATTGTAGTTGAGGGGAGGAGGTGGGTAAGCCTGTCCAAAAGATAAAATGCACAATGAACTGACTTCTAGAGTAATAATAAGTATTTGTACAATACTTTGCACTTAGGAAGTACTATTATGTTAATGAAGTTTACAGAGTACCATTATGGAACTATTATTCTCTTTTTACAGATGAGGAACCTACACAGATGTCTTGCTCAGAATCACTTAGCTACATTTTTAACTGAAACTAGAAGAAAATATAGGCAGGTGTAATAATGAGGATAGCAAATAGAATATGAGATGCTGTTTATTTAGAAAAACCCAGGGCCTGTCAGTTCACACTGAAGTCCACAAGCAGACTCCTTCTAGGATCTCCTTTACTTAGCCAACGCATATTAAATACCTAAATGATGTTGGGTGCTGGTCTTCAAATTTTAGTAAGTATGATATGTGCTCCAGATACTTGCACTCAGATATTATGAGATACAGAAGAGTTGTTTAATAATAAACCCTAGGAAAGCCTTCCAGTATCAAGGTCAAATAAATGTGCATTTACTGAGTGCCTGTTCAGTGCTTCCCTAAACCTCAAAAGACAGGCATTATTAACTTCTATTAACAGGTGTGGGGTAAATGAGCAATAGATACATTGCACAAGGTCACACAGTTAAAAAATGGCAGAGCTGGGATGAAATCTATAGCCAAGTATATTTGATCCAGCCTCTATTAATACTAGATCTCTCTGTCTTCCATCAACAAATAACATTGTTATTCCAGTTATGTAAAATGGCATGTGTACATGTGTTTGCCCACACACAGAAGTCTAGAAATACTAATTTTGATGGCATTTTGGATGATGCTTATTGTATTAATGCGTTCCAGTATTGTCTTCATTTCCACCTTTACATAAGAAACAAAATACTTTAAAAGAGAAAACAAAGATAAGACTGCAGAAGAGCCAAAGAAAAGAAGTAGCAGTGTGAGACTGCTCAGTGTGATTAAATCAATTTGATTTACAGGATGCGGTCCCAAATCTTAGGAATATAGGAGTGTGAGGATGAATAAAAGTCATTCAGAGGTGACTGTCTTGCTCCAGTCTTAAGAGGAGCTCTTATAGAGTGGAGATGTGTAAACAGAGAACATCATAATGTCATCTGAACAACTATGGAGGAAAAGTGGCCCAGAGATCATTTTCCAAGCTGGATTTAAATGACTGGTCTCCAAAGTCGAGTGTATATACCCAGAGGTTATATAGGATGATCGCTTGGAATGCTGGAACTACTAGATCTTATTTTTATCTTTAAAAATAAGAAATTACCTTTCTAATGGTTAATTTACTGTTAGACACTAATGCCATCCTCAGTCCCTACATCAAAGGAAGAGGTGTTGCATGGTCCATAATACAGGGACACAATACAGGAGATGAATCCACAGCCTAGAAGGGACTGTGAATAGGATGTATGCTCCTGCTTTTTAAATTTTTCAGCAACATAATGACACTTTACTTGTGGTTAATTAACTGGATTTCGAGTTATATTATTTGATTTTTAACTAACTTGACCCTCATGCATTGAAAATGATTCCTACAAATAAAATATAGATAAGTGAACAAACAAAAGGCAAAGCTGACATTCCCCTCTCAGTGGGAACTCTGCATCAGTTGCATCAATAAAATCAATAGGTTAAAATCAATAATGAGTTAATCAAATTTGACAAGATACAGGCCTGAAATTTTTGGAATTCTCAAGAATTTTTGAAATATGAAGATACTATCCACTGATTTTTAGTCAAAGGCTACCCTAAGTATGAGGTGTAGCTAATGCCAATGTGAAGTTACATTATTTGAGGGCTGATATTAAAATATTAAATATTAAATATTTTACTAGTAGAGTATAAGAACAAAAAAGTTTGTAGACCACTGTTCTAAACAAAAATTAGTTTTTTTAGATGATGGAAGGTAAGAACATGCTAGGCAAAAAGAAATTATGCAGTGGCAGAAATGTATGTAACAAGGTATTCAGAGAGCTGGAGTAGTTTGAAATTATGTAGCAGATAAGATCTGGATGTACAGAAAAGAAAGGGAAACAGTTTCAGATAGTAAAGGTGTAGTTAAGTAAATTACATTCTATGAAATCCATATTATGCAACCAGTAAAAAGAATAAATACGAAGACTAGGAGCAACTCAATACTAATTTTAAGATACAGAACTTCAGATTGTATATTACCATATTTCCAGTTCTGCAAAATATATGAACATTTGGGTCAAGATTGAGAAGGAAGACAAAAATTAGAATAATTTTGTTAATACATTGGCATATTTAATTACAAATGAAAATATTTACTTTAAATGTTTCATTTCATTTTTACAATAAATTTTCCACAGTTTGTTGTGATCCACACAGTCAAAAGCTTTGACATAGTCAATAAAGCAGAAGTAGATGATTTTGGGGAACTCTCTTGGTTTTTTCAATGATCCAACGGATGTTGGCAGTTTGATCTCTGGTTCCTCTGCCTTTTCTAAACCAGCTTGAACAACTGGCTGTTCACGTTTCACGTACTATTGAATCCTTGCTTGGAGAATTTTGAGCATTACTTTGCTAGTGTGTGAGATGAGTGCAAGTGTGCGGTAGTTTGAACATTCTTTGGCATTGCCTTCTTTGGGATAAGAATGGGACTGGAATGAAAAGTCACCTTTACCAGTTCTGTGGCCACTGCTAAATTTTCCAAATTTGCAACACTTTCACAGCATCATCTTTTAGGATTTGAAATAGCTCAGTTGGAATTCCCTCTACTAGCTTTGTTCATAGTGATGCTTCCTAAGGCCCACTTGACTTCACATTCCAGGATGTATTTGCTCTAGGTGAGTGATCACACCATCATGGTTATCTGGATTATGAAGATCTGTGTATTCATGCTACCTCGTCTTAATGTCTTCTGCTTCTGTTAGGTCCATACCATTTCTATCCTTTATTGTGCCCATCTTTGCATGAAATGTTCCCTTGGTATCTCTAATTTTCTTGAAGAGATCTCTAGTCTTTCCCATTTTATTGTTTTCCTCTATTTCTTTGCATTGATCGCTGAGGAAGTCTTTCTTATCTCTCCTTGCTATTCTTTGGAGCTCTGCATTCAGATAGGTATATCTTTCCTTTTCTCCTTTGTCTTTTGTTTCTCTTTTCTCAGCTATTTGTAAGGCCTCCTAGACCTTTTTTGCATTTCTTTTTCTTGGGGATGGTCTTGATCACTGCCTCCTGTACAATGTTACAAACCTCCATCCACAATTCTTGAGGCGCTCACTCTCTATCAGATCTAATCTCTAGAATCTATTTGTCACTTCTGCTGTATAATCATTAGGGATTTGATTTAGGTCATACCTGAATGGTCTAGTGCTTTTTCCTACTTTCTTCAATTTAAGTCTGGATTTTGCAATAAGGAGTTCATGAGGTGACCTACAGTCAGCTCCTGGTCTTGTTTTTGCTGACTGTTAGAGCTTCTCCAGAGAAGGCAATGGCACCCCACTCCAGTATTCTTGCCTGGAAAACCCCATGGATGGAGGACCCTGATAGACTGCAGTCCATGGGGTCACTAAGAGTCGGACACGACTGAGCAACTTCACTTTCACTTTTCACTTTCATGCATTGGAGAAGGAAATGGCAACCCACTCCAGTGTTCTTGCCTGGAGAATCCCAGGGACGGGGAAGCCTGGTAGGAGGCCGTCTATGGGGTCACACAGAGTCAGACACGACTGAAGTGACTTAGCAGCAGCAGAGCATCTCCATCTTTGACTGCAAAGAATATAATCAGTCTGATTTCGGTATTGACCATCTGGTGATGTCCATGTATAGAGTTTTCTCCTGTGTTGTTGGAAGAGGGTGTTTGCTATGACCAGTGTGTTCTCTTGGCAAAACTATTAGCATTTGACCTGCTTCATTTTGTACTCCAAGGCCAAACTTGCCTGTTACTCCAGGCGTTTCTTGACTTCCTACTTTTGCTTTCCAGTCTCCTATAATGAAAAGGACATCTTTTTTGGGTGTTAGTTCTAGAAAGTCTTATAGGTCTTCATAGAACCATTCAACTTCAGCTTCTTCAGCATTACTGGTCAGGGTGTAGACTTAGGATTACTGTGATATTGAATTGTTTGCCTTGGAAACAAACAGAGATCCTCTGTCATTTTTGAGATTGTATCCATATACTGCATTTTGGACTCTTTCGTTGACTATGAAGGTTACTCCATTTCTTTCAAGGGATCTTGCCCACAGTAGTAGATATAATGGTCATTTGCGTTAAATTCACCCATTCCAGTCCATTTTAGTTCACTGATTCCTAAAATGTCAATGTTCACTCTTGTCATCTCCTGTTTGACTACTTCCAATTAGCCTTGATTCATGGGCTTCCCTGGTGGCTCAGAGGTTAAAGCATCTGCCTCCAATGTGGGAGACCTGGGTTCGATCCCTGGGTCGGGAAGATCCCCTGGAGAAGGAAACGGTAACCCACTTCAGTATTCTTTCCTGGAGAATCCCATGGACGGAGAAGCCTGGTAGGCTACAGTCCACGGGTCGTATAGAGTCGGACACGACTGAGCAATGGAACGGAACGCAATTAGCCTTGATTCATGGACCTAACATTCCAGGTTCCTATGCAGTATTGCTCTTTACATCATTGGATTTTAGTTCCATCACCAGTCATATCCACTACTGGGCGTTGTTTTTGCTTGGGCTCTGGCTTGTCATTCTTTCTGGAGTTATTTCTCCACTGATCTCCAATAGCATATTGGGCACCTACCGACCTGGGGAGTTCATCTTTCAGTATCCTATCGTTTTGCCTTTTCATACTGTTTATGGGGTTCTCAAGGCAAGAATACTGAAGTGGTTTGCAATTCCCTTCTCCAGTGAACCACATTTTGTCAGAACTTTCCACTGTGAAAAAGTCTAAAAAAGAGTTGGGAATATCAGACCGCCTTACGTGCCTCCTGAGAAATCCATAAGCAGGTCAAGAAGCAACAGTTAGAACTGGACATGGAACAATAGACTGGTTCCAAATCAGGAAAGGAATTTGTCAAGGCTGTATATTGTCACCTTGCTTATTTAACTGATATGCAGGGTACATTATGCAAAATTCCAGCAGAAGCTGGAATGAAGATTGCCAGGAGAAATTATCAATAACCTCAGATATGTAGATGACACCACCCTTATGGCAGAAAGCGAAGAAGAACTAAAGAGCCTCTTGATGAAAGTGAAAGGAGAGAGTGAAAAAGCTGGCTTAAAACTCAACATTCAGAACACTAAGATCATAGCATCCAGTCCCATCACTTCATGGAAATTAGATGGGAAAACAGTGAGAGACTTTATTTTTAATGGGCTCCACAATCACTGAAGATGATGAGTGCAGCCATGAAATTAAAAGATGCTTACTCCTTGGGAGAAAAGTTATGACCAACCTAGACAGCATATTAAAAAGCAGAGACATTACTTTGCCAACAAAAGTCCGTCTAGTCAAAACTATGGTTTTTCCAGTAATCATGTATGGATGTGAGAAAGGGACTGTAAAGAAAGCTGAGTGCCAAAGAATTGATGCTTTTGAACTGTGGTGTTGGAGGAGACTCTTGAGAGTCCCTTGGACTGCAAGGAGATCCAACCAATCAATTCTAAAGGAAATCAGTCCTGAATATTGGTTGGAAGGACTGATGCTAAAGCTCCAATACTTTGGCCACCTGATGCGAAGAACTGACTCATTTGAAAAGACACTGATGCTGGGAAAGATTGAAGGTAGGAAGAGAAGGGGATGACAGAGGATGAGATGGTTGGATGGCATCACTGACTCAATGAACATGAGTTTGAGCAAGGTCTGGGATTTGGTGATGGACAGGAAAGCCTGGCATGCTGCAGTCCAAGGGGTTGCAAAAAGTCTGACATGACTGAGCAACTGAGCTGAAATTAATGTTTATTTGGTTTTAAAAATACATTGTACATGATGAGTCACTTCAGTTGCGTCCGACTGTTTGCCACCCCATGGGTTGTAGCCCTCCAGGTTCCTCTGTCCATGAGATTCTCCCGGAAAGAATAGTAGAGTAGGTTGTCATTCCTTCCTCCAGGGGATCTTCCTGGCCTAGGGATCGAACCTGCATCTCTTATGCTTCTGCATTGGCAGGTGGGTTCTTAGCACTAGCACCACCTGGGAAGCCCTTAAAAGGAAATTGGCTCCCCAGTAACTCATTTCTTCACTGTGATTCACATATTCCTCAGAAAGTCTCACTTTATATGGAATTCTTAACAAAAATTCCAAATTTCTCAGCAATCTTTCCAACACTAAACATTTTTACTGATAATCCTTTGTAGTATGAGTTAAACTGTATTAATAAGACTAGGCAATATTCATTATATACAAGACTTCTGCTAGGCACGTGATATAAAGAAGTACATGAGCCACCTGAGTGGCTCTGGGCCCTTAAGGAGCTTATCCTCTGGTGAAACAACCTCATGAAAAGCTAAATAAATATTTTAGATAACACTTGAGTCCATAAAAAAAGGCAGAACTTAATTTGCTAATATAACTGTTGTATGGGAGGAGAGTGGATGCTCTGTCATGTCTTGACGCTTTGTGACCCAATGGACTATAGCCCACTAGGCTCCTCTGACAATGAGATTTTCCAGGCAAGAGTAGTGAAGTGGGTTGCCATTTCCCTCTCCAGGGGATCTTCCCAACCCAAGGATCGAATCTGCGTCTCTTGCATCTCCTGCACTGGCAGGCAGATTCTTTACCACTGCACCACCTGGGAAGCAATATGGTTGTTACTTGTGGCTCAATGAATTGCTCATGCTGTCCTAAATATAACAGGTAAACGATTTAAAGTTGAACGATAAAGTTCACTTGATTTAAAGTGAAACTTAAAGGATGAGTGCTGCTAAGTCACATCAGTCGTGTCCGACTCTGTGCGACCCCATAGACGGCAGCCCACCAGGCTCCCCCATCCCTGGGATTCTCCAGGCAAGAACACTGGAGTGGGTTGCCATTTCCTTCTGCAATGCATAAAAGTGAAAAGTGAAAGGGAAGTCGCTCAGTCGTGTCTGACTCTTAGCGACCCCATGGACTGCAGCCTACCAGGCTCCTCCATCCATGGGATTTTCCAGGCAAGAGTACTGGAGTGGGTCGCCAGTGCCTTCTCCGATGATGAGTAAAGGATGATCTCCTGAGATGAGTTCAGTTCAGTTTAGTTCAGTCGCTCAGTCGTGTCCGACTCTTCGCAACCCCATGAATCACAGCACACCAGGCCTCCCTGTCCATTACCAACTCCCGGAGTGTGCTCAAACTCACCTCCATCGAGTCCGTAGGAAGTAAATTATTTTCCACCACTTCATCTCCAACCCATCAGACAAATCCCCTTCTTAGTAAAACGTAAGTTGGTCGAGATGTCAGAACAATTAAGGACAGTGTAAGTCTCTTCATTTGACTTTAGGAAAACCAGTTTGGCTAAAAGAGAAGCTGATAGAGGAGAATAATGAAAGATAAAGCTTAATAGGTGGTTTGGGGCCAGATTTGAAAAAGCTTTGAATGTTACACCAGGAAATTTTGGCTTTGTCTTGTAGACATTGCAGAATTATGGGAGGTATTTAAGCAGGTATAAGACATTGTCACTGCAGGAGAGCCTCTGAGGTAACACACACTGTGGTTTTTTTCTGTTGCTTAAAATGTGCCCGTGGTAACAAGACAGCATATTTGGTCATGCTTCTTATAACCAACAAGAGAGTGAGTGATAGTTGCTCAGTTGTATCCAACTCTGGGACCCCATGGACTCCTGTGTCCATGGGATTCTCCAGTCAAGAATACTGGAGTGGGCTGCCATTTCCTTCTCCAAGGGATCTTTCTGACCCTGGGATTGAACATGGGTCTCCTGCATTGCAGGTAGATTCTTTACCACCTGAGCCACCAGGGGAGGCTTTATAACCAATGAGGTATGCCCTAAAGGGAAAATAGAGGACTGCTTGAAAAGGTATAGTGTTTGAAACATTGCCACTGTGAAGTAGACTCTGGTTGTATTTTAAGTTTCATTATCAAGCCTTTGATAGATCATGTAAGTAATTTAAACATGTAAAGGAACATACTATTAAAAAGGAAGAAAACCCTCAATTAATGCTTTTAGTTTTTTGTGCTTGTCATACTTTTGCTCCAGAGAGGGTATAATCATGTGATTAATACATTATAACTGATTAGATTACTTTGAGCTGTTTCAGTTTTCTTTCACTCCATTTCTATTCACAATCTTAAAAAAGAGCTTCTTTAGACAAGAGTGTAAATATTTCCACATTGAATTGGGTAAGTGAATTCACATGAATTGAAAATAATATGTATTGATCAAATTCTTTGACTTAAGTATACCTCTTTACAATGTTCTAGGTAATTCAACCTTGTGCATTAAATGTATCAAATAAAGATCTGCAAAATTTTCAGTTGAAACGAATACTTTTAAGAACTCATTGTTGTTCAGTCACTAAGTCGTGTCCAACTCTTTGCAACACTATGAACTGCCTCATGCCAGCTTTCCCTGTCCTTCATTCAGTTCAGTTCAGTTCAGTCGCTCAGTCATGACCGACTATTTGCGACCCCATGAATCACAGCACGCCAGGCCTCCCTGTCCATCACCACCTCCCGGAATTCACTCAAACTCATGTCCATCGAGTCAGTGATGCCATCCAGCCATCTCATTCTCTGTCGTCCCCTTCTCCTCCCACCCCCAATCCCTCCCAGCATCAGAGTCTTTTCCAGTGAGTCAACTCTTCGCATGAGGTGGCCAAAGTATTGAAGTTTCATTAGCCAGAAGTACATCAAATATGGGTCATACTTTCTTGTTCACATAGAAATAGGACTCACATCTCAGAATACAACAAAAATCTTTAGTTCTTTATGTCTGGTTTATGGTGAGTATGAAAGTTACAAGAAAATTGTCCTTCTGTTTCTTGGCTATTGAATAGCTTAACTTGGAATAGGGGGAAACACTTGAAGAGAAATCAAATCCTGTGGATTATCCAAGAAGGAATCCAGAATGCAGAGAGAGCCTCTTCCTCAGGCCACAGATTTTATCTGACTTGTGGCCATCAAGATGCATTTCTGACTTCATTCCTGTGTCCTGTGGGGTAGAATTCTGAAAGGGGATGGGAGAGAATGGACAAAGCCCTTAAGGATGTGTGTTCCTGTATAACATCCAGATCAGATAGTAGTAGGAAGTACCACAAATCAGACCAGCAAGGATTCTTGGCAGAGAGGATTTACAGCTCAGTTTTGTAAATCCATTAATATTTCACTGTCCCTGTTGTTCATTACTTTTATAATTTACATTGTATATGCATTGGTAGTACCCAGTAGTTGAAGATAAAAATACTAACTTAGGAAAAAGAACCCTAAATCTTACTTTTATAGGAAGTCAATAACAGATTATTTTTTTCTTTTTAAGGAATAAACAAGTCTGAGACAGCTGAATACCTCCTCTTATCAGTACTTTTCTACTTTCTCAAATTATTTCTTTACAATTTGAGTACAGTTTTCATGCAAAACTATAAATTCTTATCAAAAGTGATCCAGTTACTCCAAATTTTATCATTAAATACTTTGACTGTGGTTCTATAAAATTATTATAAATCTTGTTTATTTGTGTTGGAAAACAAATGAAAGGCAATACTGAATATCCTGATTCCATTACTGTGTGCCCAGCTGAGCTATTTCAAGTCCTAAAAGATGATGCTGTTAAGTGGTGCACTCAGATGCCAGCAAATTTGGAAAACTCAGCAGTGGCCACAGGACTGGAAAAGGTACTCTTCATTCCAATCCCAAAGAAAAGCAATGCCAAACAACGTTCAAACTACCACATAATTGCACTCATTTCACACGCTAGCAAAGTAATGCTCAAAATTCTTCAAGTTAGGCTTCAACATTATGTGAAACAAGAACTTCCAGATGTTTAAGCTGGATTTAGAAAAGGCAAAGGAACCAGAGATCAAATTGCCAATGTCCATTGGATCATAATAAAGCAAGAGAGTTCCAGAAAAAAATCTATTTCTGCTTTATTGACTACACCAAAGCCTTTGGTCATAGCAGACACCCTCTTCCAAAAACAAGAGAAGACTCTACACATGGACATCACCAGATGGTCAACACCGAAATCAGATTGATTATATTCTTTGCATCCAAAGATGGAGAAGCTCTATACAGTTAGCAAAAACAAGACCAGGAGCTGACTTGGTCTCAGATCATGAACTCCTTATTGCCAAATTCAGGCTTAAATTGAAGAAAGTAGGGAAAAGCACTAGACGATTCAGGTATGACCTAAATCAAATCCCTAACAATTATACAGTGGAAGTGACAAATAAATTTAAGGGACTAGATCTGATAGAGTGTCTGATGAACTATGGACAGAGATTCATGACATTGTACAGGAGACGGAGCAAGACCATCCCCAAGAAAAAGAAATGCAAAAAAGCAAAGTGGTTGTCTGAGGAGGCATTACAAATAGCTGTGAAAAAGAAAAGAAGCCAAAAGCAAAGGAGAAAAGGAAAGATACACCCATTTGAATGCAGAGTTCCAAAGAATAGCAAGGAGAGATAAAGCCTTCCTCAGCAATCAATGCAAAGAAATAGAGGAAAACAATAGAACGTGAAAGACTGGAGATCCCTTCAAGAAAATAAGAGATACCAAGGGAACATTTCATGCAAAGATGGTATGGAATTAACAGAAGCAGAAGACATTAAGATGAGGTGGCAAGAATACACAGAAAAACTGTACAAAAAACATCTTCATGACCCAGATAATCACGATGCTGTGATCACTCACCTAGAACCAGACATCCTGGAATGTGAAGTCAAGTGGGCCTTAGGAAGCATCACTATGAACAAAACTAGTGAAGGTGATGGAATTCCAGTGGAGCTATTTCAAATCCTGAAAGATGATGCTGTGGAAGTGCTGCACTCAATATGCCAGCAAATTTGGAAAACTCAGCACTGGCCACAGAACTGCAAAAGGTCAGTTTTCATTCTAATCCAAAGAAAGGCAATGCCAAAATTGCTCAAACTACCGCACAATTGCACTCATTTCACACACTAGTAAAGTAATGCTCAAAATTCTCCAAGCCAGGCTTCAACAATACATGAACCGTGAACTTCCAGATGTTCAAGCTGGTTTTAGGAAAGGCAGAGGAACCAGAGATCAAATCCAGCCAACATCTGCTGTATCACTGAAAAATGAAGAGAGTTCCAGAAAACATCTATTTCTGCTTTATTGAACATGCCCAAGCGTTTGACTGTGTGGATCACAACAAACTGTGGAAATTTCTTAAAGAGATGGGAATACTAGACCACCTGATCTGCCTCTTGAGAAATCTGTATGCAGGTCAGGAAGCAACAGTTAGAACTGGACATGGAACAACAGACTGGTTCCAAATAGGAAAGAGAGTACGTCAAGGCTGTATATTGTCACCCTACTTATTTAACTTATATGCAGAATACATCATGAGAAACCCTGGGCTGGATGAAGCACAAGCTGAAATCAAGATTGCCGGGAGAAATATCAATAACCTGAGATATGCAAATGACACCACACTTACAGCAGAAAGCAAAAAAACTGAAGATCCTCTTGTTGAAAGTGAAACAGGAGAGTGAAAAAGCTGGCTTAAAACAACATTCAAAAAAACGAAGATCATGGCATCTGGTCCCATCACTTCATGGCAAATAGATGGGAAAACAATGGAAACAGTGACAGACTATTTTCTTGGGCTCCAAGATCACTGCAGACAGTGACTGCAGCCATGAAATAAAGATACACTTGCTCCTTGGAAGAAAAGCTATGACCAACCTAGACAGCATATTAAAAATAGAGTCATTCCTTTGCCAACAAAAGTCCACATAGTCAAAGCTATGGTTTTTCCAGTAGTCATGTATGGATGTGAGAATTGGACTATAAAGAAAGCTGAGCACCAAAGAATTGATGCTTTTGAACTGTGGTGTTGGAGAAGACTCTTGAGAGTCCCTTGGACTGCAAGGAGCTTCTACACCAGTCAATCCTAAAGGAAATCAACCCTGAATATTCTTTGGAAGGACTGATGCTGAAACTCCAGTACATAGACCATCTAATGCGAAGAACTGACTCATTTGAAAAGACACTGATGCTGGGAAAGATTGAAGGTGGGAGGAGAAGGGGATGACAGAGGATGAGATGATTGGATGGCATCACCGACTCAAAGGATATGAGTTTAAGCAAGGTCTGGGATTTGGTGATGGACAGGGAAGCCTGGTGTGCTGCAGTCCATGGGGTAGCAAAGAGTCAGATATGACTGAGGGACTGAACTGAACTGAACTGTGTCCCCAGAACTGTACCAGATATGGTGGGAAACTGCTGCACACACCAAATTGAGAAAACGGCTTCACATGTTTTTAAAACTAGCTATGGTCTGTTCAAGTGCATTTTTAAAAATATTTTCAAGGACAAAGGTTATGGGTTCCTTCAGAATTTAAAACAAATCTCTTACAGGGTCAAGTCAGCTGGAACTCTATGTAAGTAAACTATTCTGTGGAAGTTAAGCTTTTAATCTAGCATGAGAGGAGTTAAAGTAAAGTACTTCTAAGCACCAGGGGAATGATCAAGTGAAAAATTCATCAACAGGAGTTGCCGGAAGACAAACAGTTTACCTTTATATCTTTCTTCCCGCTTGAATGGAATTATGTGGAAATGTAAAGCATTTCTCTTGATATCAGTTGATGCTATGCACATAATAGGAACTCACTACATGCTGGCAAAATGAGCAATATGATTACAATTGAAAAAGTGAAACCTAATTATAACCATTAAAATTACAACTTTATATTTGCATATGGTGAAGGACTCTGAGGAATTGTCAAAGAATAAAAACATTTGTTTTATTCATTTGTTGGTTTTCTGAAGTTTTTTCTTACATTAAATTTTTCCATTATTGTTGCTGGAATATTACTTTGGTATCAAATTTTATAAAGATATTCAGATGTTTAACAGAAAGTCACAGCTTGAGACAAACTTTTCTGTCCACCAATGGGATTCAAACATATCTTGTCATATCTGGCAAATTAGTAGGTTTATACTGCCAAGATGGTGATTTACTGAGGGTTTTGGCAGAAAGACTGTCAAGAAGTGTGGGTACCATCAAGGAGAACGGTTGGTGCCAGGCTCCTTTTTTGATCACTTTGCACTATTAGAATGTACTAGTCAGTATTTCAGAAGGTTACTCTTGGATTGAGGGGACAATGCTTACCTATCTTAAAGATCCATACTCTAATGCAGTCTTGTGGACTCCTCTTGGAAAATACCATAACCGGGAATAGGAGTGCACTGAAGTCTTCATTACATCAAAAAATACAATCTAGAGATGAGTGATTGGGCCTTGTTTCTACTTCTGCAGGAAATATGATATAATTTTGCAGTATTGGAGTCTCCAGAAAACACAGAAGCATTTTGATTCCTTGAGGAACACACTGGAGATCATGAAAATGGCCAGTAGAAGGTGATGGTAACCTGGCTTAAGGGGACTGACTCAGCAATGAGTGCCAGAAATGTTCTAAGACAACAGAAATCTCAGCAGGGGACTTAACAAGAAGCTGGAAGTCTTGCATCAGAGCAGGGAAAGGCAGGAGTCAGTGAAATATGGATTATAAAACCATTAGTAATAAGTTTATGGTTTTTAGTTCATAAAGAATATGCTATGTGAGAAGTGAATCTGTTGAATCTCACGCAGTGCTCCCCACTCCTACATGCTGCTTATCTGAGCATTTCAGGGAGTTAAGGTTGCTGATAGTTTTTAAAATACTGGGCTTATATTTCTTACAATATGACTCATTAATACATGTTAAATACAATTCTTCATCTGTGTTAAATAAAAGAAACAGTGATATGTTCCAATATTGGGAGAAAACTACCTGGACTGGCTTTATTACTTAAGGTCCTTTGAAAGAGTAATTTTGGATGTATACACCCAAAAACACTGTTTTTAGAGCCTAAACCTTGCCATAGAGGCAACTCTAGGGGTTTATTTTTCATATAGTCCTTTGTACCTTAAATGGTGGCTCAGAGGTTAAAGTGTCTGCCTCCAATGCGGGAGACCCGGGTTCGATCCCTGGGTCGGGAAGATCCCCTGGAGAAGGAAACGGTAACCCACTCCAGTATTCTTGCCTGGAGAATCCCATGGACGGAGAAGCCTGGTAGGCTACAGTCCACGGGGTCGCAAAGAGTCGGACACGACTGAGCGACGGAACGGAACGGATTGGAAGTGTACCAAACAAAATCTGTAAGGTAGATAAAACAGGTAATATTATTGCCACTTTACAGATTAAAAAGGGAGGCAAAAAGAACTATAATTAGCTTTTCTGGCTCAACTTTACCACACTGATCAATAAATATTTACTGAGTAGTCACAGTTGTATGACATTCCACTGTGTTCTTGGAGTAACACTTTTTTAAAGGCATGAAGGTATTCTCTGAGCAGGCAAGAGAAGTCACTCATAAAATGAAAGTAGTATATAACCTGACATTCTTTAAAAAATTTTTTCATGGGCCTTCTTTGTCTCATTGGTCTATTTACTCCCTTTATGTGTTATGGTAATTGGTGGCTTTTTTAAGAAAAAAATATTTTAATGTATTTATTTTTAATTGGAGGATAATTGCTTTACAATATTGTGTCAGTTTCTGCCATATCAACATGAATCAGTCATAGGTATATTTGAACCTACTTTCTACTTCCCATCCCATCCTACCCAGTAATTGGTGTTTAATAACTGCATAAAAATAAACAGACACCTTGAAAGCCAATACTCTAGAAGTACAGAAGAATATTCATGGATCAACCATATGAATCAGAGATTTTTTTTTTAAAGGAAAGATGTACATACAAATTCTACCAAATTTGAAATATGGTTGCATTTGGAGTTTAGTGAATACACTAAATACTTACTATGTATAAAGTACTTTTCTTAATGAGAGTAAATCAAGAATATGAGACATGACCACTGCCTTTAGTAATTTTTAATCTGGCTAGGAAGGGATGAGACAGATATATAGAAAATAAATAGATGAACAAAGTCCTATTGTACAGCACAGGGAACTATATTCACTATCATACAAAAGCCCATAATGGAAAGGAATATGAAAATGAATACATAAAAATAATGAATCACTATAATATATCAGAAACTAACACATGAAAAGAGCATCAATAAATATTTGATGAATGTATGATAAGTGCTAAGAAAATGAGAGAATGTCATAAATATATATATATTCAGTGACAGTTGAACTTGGAGAATGGAATACTGATCAGACCCATCTTGCATATTCACTCCTGCATACATAATGTAATGTTTCCACAAGAAAAAGAAAAATTCTCTTATCAAAAACTTTTAAGTTAAAAGGCTAGAACAGCACACTGACAAAACTATAGTTACCTCTGGTCACTATATCCTATTACATTTACAATTTTCAATAGGATATTTGCCATGCCCAGAAAAGCAGCAGGAGGTGCAAGGCCAGCATCTAGAAGGAAATCTGGACTTACATCAAGAGAACAAGTGATTATCCACTGACTCTAGAATGAATGAAGCATCTGAGAAACAGTAGAATTCGAGAACAGAGTTGAGATGCTGACTCATATTTAAGGATTGCAAAGGTATGGAAATAGTAGAAAGAACAGTTCAAGAGGATAAGCACTAGACCATTATATCATTTTTTTTAAGACTGCAAAATGATATATTTATCATTAGAAAGTCATCGACTGAGCGACTTCCCTTTCCCTTTTCACTTTGATGCATTGGAGAAGGAAATGGCAACCCACTCCAGTGTTCTTGCCTGGAGAATCCCAGGGACGGGGGAGCCTGGTGGGCTGCCGTCTATGGGGTCGCACAGAGTCGGACACGACTGAAGCGACTTAGCAGCCGCAGCAGCAGCAGAGTCCTTTATAACTAGAGTCAGAATTATGGAGGTGAAGTCAAGTTGCAGATTAATTTTGAATAGATGAAAGAATAATTCAGCTAAGGAAATCATGGATTAGAGGTAAATTAAGAGTATACTAAGAAGATACGAAGATACTAATGTTTATCTTGGAAGCAAAAGAGAAACTATCCTGATACCAGGAGTGTCTGGGAGGAGCAACTTGAGATCAGCATGATGACTCTAGAAGCCAAGAGTTGGCCCACAGACAGGTGCTCTTCTAAATTGAGATTTGCATTACTTGCTAATACAATGGAAAATTGAGCATAGTTTGGAATCTCCTTCATGGAAAAGAGTACAATTTTAGATAATCCACATTGATATTTTGTGCATTTGCAGGGAACTTGATACTCTCTAGGATTTGTGAAAGTTGCTCAGTTGTGTCCGATTCTTTGAGACCCCATGGACTATACAGTCCATGGAATTCTCCAGACCAGAATACTGGAGTGGGTAGCCTTTCCCTTCTCCAGGGGATCTTCCCAACCCAGGGATCAAACCCAGGTGTCCCAAATTGCAGGTGGTTTCTTTACCAGCTGAGCCACAAGGGAAGCCTGGATTTTGGAAAAAGACACACTAAAATTTATCTCCAAAGTGAATGAGTCAAAAGTTGCAAATTTTAGAGACTGGCTAAAGCATCATCAAACATTTCAATAGATTTTTTTTTTTTCCTTTTGGAAAGTGGCTCAGGACCCAGTGAATCTGGGGACAAACTTGAGTGCTTTTGCCAGGTGTCCACTTAAAAGACTGATACCTCTCCTTGAACTTTAATGTTAAGGCCATAACATTGGCATTCAAATGACAACTTATGAAAGAGGCCTCCTTATGCTGCCTAAAGAAATAACTTGTTCCCTGTCAAAATTAGGATTACCTTGCTTTAGGAAGAGGGTGCATACTATGCTGACAGCCAAAGGATGATTTGCCAAAAATATCAAACTGCTGTCACGGATGGCAAAGGAGCCTCATATAACCCAGAAAGGAGAGGGCGTTAGGGACTGGTCGTTGAGGGACCGTATGAGGGCTGTGCTGAAAGCAAAATAGTCATAACTGGGAATGGTGCTAACTTAAGGACCTGGCAAATCAAAAACTACATCGGTAAAGGTAAATCATTGAGCAGGGGTTTTAAGCCCCAAGAGTTAAGGCCTAGGGCAGGTGTAGCAAAAATGAGGACCTGTGGCACCATTTATTCCATTTCTATACACTTGGAAGGACTGATGCTAAAACTGAAACTGCAATACTTTGGCCACCTCATGCGACGAGTTGACTCACTGGAAAAGACTCTGATGCTGGGAAGGATTGTGGGCAGGAGGAGAAGGGGACGACAGAGAATGAGATGGCTGGATGGCATCACCGACTCGATGGACATGAGTTTGAGTGAACTCCAGAAGTTGGTAATGGACAGGGAGGCCTGGCGTGCTGTGATTCATGGGGTCGCGGAGAGTCGGACACGACTGAGCGACTGAACTGAACTGAACTGATACACATGGAAGACATGGATGATAGATAACTGAGTCTCAGGGTCCTTCTCAGTAGATACAGCATTTTATTTAAGTAGGCACTGCCTACTCGTAGGAACTGTCAGGTCATTTGAAACCTACTTCCTTGCCTCTGAATTGCTCCCGTAGGACGGATGCCTGGTCTACCCTTAGATGAGAGGACAACAGTCCCTAAATGCAGTTGGCTGTGGGAGGGGCTTTCATCTACCAAGAGGTTTGGCAACATAGTCTAGTGAATGTCCACTCGTGAGGATGTCCAGGAGCTCAGGGATCCACTTGCATTCAGCTGACCCCAGGAGGTAGACTGCCATGTTTCATTACTTACGGCCCACTGCCCAAGAACACCTGCTCTGAGTAGACATCAGCTGAGCAAACCTTTCGATAAAGAAACACTAATGAAGGGAATGACTGCCTACTCTAGGATTCTTCCTGGAGAATTCCATGGACAGAGGACCTTGGAGGGCTACATTCAAGTGAATGGCAGAGTCAGACATGACTGAGCGAGTAGCACACACACACACGCATGCAATGCAGCCAGGTTGCCTTACGTCTCTGGTTGGTTTCTTCTTGGCTTTGGCTTAGAACTGCTTCTGTTGTTGGGAAATACTTGGTTTTTAACAGGGGTGAAATGTGACGGTAACTGGGAAAATATTTTGAAAACTTTAAAGACCTGAATTCAGGTAGGGAATGTGGATGAGGATGTTTATTAGAAGATAACAAAAAGTTAAGCCCAGAATTTTTCTTAGGTTTGCTATTTTTTTCTTATTAGTTCTTTTCCACAAGACAGGAGTAGAATCTTTTCCCTTCTGGGAGGCAAAAATAATTGGATGAATGCTAAATTTTGTTATTATTGTGTATATGTCTTGTCTTGTCTTGTTCAGTCATTCAGTCATGTCCGACTCTTGGAGACCCCATGGACAGCAACACGCCTGGCTTCCCTGGCCTCCACCATCTCCCAGAGTTTGCTCAAACTCATGTCCGTTAAGTCGATGTTGCCATCCAACCATCAGTCCTCTGTTGTTCCCTTCTCCTCATGCCTTCAATCTTTCCCAGCATCAGGGTCTTTTCCAGTGAATCGGCTCTTCATATCAGGTGGAAAAGTCTTGGAGCTTCTTTAGCAACAGTCCTTCCAATGAATACTCAGGGTTGATTTTCTGTAGAATTGACTAGTTTGATTTCCTTGCAGTCCAAGGAACTCTCAAGAGTCTTCTCCAACATCACATTTCAAAAGCATCATTCTTAAGCGCTCAGCCTTCTTTACTGTCCAACTCTCACATACATACATACATGACTACTGGAAAAACCGTAGCTTTTACTATGTGGACTTTTGTAGGCAAAATTATGTCTCTGCTTTTTAATATGCTCTCTAGGTTTGTCATAGCTTTTCTTCCAAGGAGCAAGAGTCTTAATTTTATGGCTGCAGTCACTGTCTGCAGTGATCTTGGAGCCCAATAAAATAAAGTCTGTCACTGTTTCCATTGTTTCCCTGTCTATTTGCCATGAAGCTATGGGACCGGAATGCCATGATCTTTGTTTTTTTGAATGTTGAGTTTTAAGCCAGTTTTTTCACTCTCCTGTTTCACTTTCATCAAGATGCTCTTCAGTTCTTTTTCACTTTCTGCCATAAGAGTAGTGTCATCTGCATATCTGAGGTTATTGATAGTTCTCCCAGTAATCTTGATTCCAGCTTGTGCTGCATCCAGCCAGGCATTTTGCATGATGAACTCTGCATATAAGTTAAATAAGCAGGGTGACGATGTACAGCCTTGACATACTCCTTTCCCAATTTGGAACCAGTCCATTGTTCCATGTCTGATTCTAACTGCTGCTTCTTGATCTGCATGCAGATTTCTCAGGAGGCAGGTAAGGTGGTCTGGTATTCCCATCTCTTTAAGAATTTCCCAGTTTGTTGTGATCCACACAATCACAAAGGCTTTGGTGTAGTCAATGAAGCAGAAGTAGATGTTTTTCTGGAACTCTCTTGCTTTTTCTATGATCCAACAGATGTTGGCAATTTGATCTCTGGTTTCTCTGCCTTTTCTCAATCCAGCTTGAATATCTGGAAGTTTTTGATTCACCTACTGTTGAAGCCTAGCTTGAAGGATTTTGAACATTACCTTGCTAGCATGTGAAATGAGTGCAATTATGTGGTAGTTTGAACATTCTTGGCATTGCCTTTCTTTGGGATTGGAATGAAAACTGACCTTTTCCAGTTCTGTGGCCACTGCTGAGTTTTCCAAATTTGCTGGCATATTGAGTACAGTACTTTAACAGTATCAGCTTTTAGGATTTGAAATATCTCAGTTGGAATTCCATCACCTCCACTAACTTTGTACATCGTGATACTTCATAAGGCCCACTTGACTTCACACTCCAGGATGTCTGATTCTAGGTGAGTGATCATACCATCATGGTTATCCGGGTCATGAAGACCTTTTTTGTATAGTTTTTCTGTGTATTCTTGCCACCTCTTCTTAATATCTTATGCTTCTGTTAGTCCATGCCATTTCTGTCCTTTATTGTGCCCATCTTTGCATGAAATGTTCCCTTGGTATCTCTCATTTTTTTGAAGAGATCTCTAGTCTTTCCCATTCTATTGTTTTCCTCTATTTCTTTGCATTGCACTTTAGGAATGCTTTCTTGTTTCTTTTTGCTATTCTTTGGAGCTCTGCATTCAGATAGGTATATCTTTCTTTTTCTCCTTTGTCTTTTGTTCCTCTTACTTTCTCACCATTTTGTAAGGCCTCCTCAGACAACCATTTTGCCTTTTTTGCATTTCTTTTTCTTGGGAATGGTCTTGATCGCTTCCTCCTGTACAGTGTTACAATCCTCCATCCACAGTTCTTCAGGCACTCTGTCTATCAGATCTAATCCCTTCAATCTTTTTGTTACTTCCACTGTATAATCATAAGAGATTTGACTTATGTCATACCTGAATGATCGAGTGCTTTTCCCTACTTTCTTCAATTTAAGTCTGGATTTTGCAATAAGGAGTTCATGATGTGAGTAACAGTCAGCTCCTGGTCTTGTTTTTGCTGACTGTGGAGAGCTTCTCCATCTTTGGCTGCAAAGAATATAATCAGTCTGATATTGATATGATATCAGATACTGATAACCAGTATTGACCATCTGGTGATGTCCATGTATAGAGTCTTCTCCTGTGTTGTTGGAAGAGGGTGTTTGCTATGACCAGTGTGTTCTCTTGGCAAAACTCTGTTAGCCTTTGACCTGCTTCATTTTGTACTCCAAGGCCAGATTTGCCTATTAATCCAGGTATCTCTTGACTTCCTATTTTTGCATTCCAGTCCCCGATGATGAAAAGGACATCTTTTTTGGTGTTAGTTCCAGGTCTTATAGGTCTTTATGGAACCGTTCAACTTCAGCATCTTCGATGTTAGTGGTTGGGGCATAGACTTGGACTACTATGATGTTGAAAGGTTTGCATTGGAACAAAGCAAGATCACTCTGTCATTTTTGAGATCGCCCCCAAGGACTGAACTGTGTATGTGTAACATCCTTAAATCTATTCCAACACATCCTAAACATTAGTCAGATTGTTTTAACTCTCACACCCCTGTCATCACTTCACCCAGCTGCTCAGGAACTGAAGTTGATTTCCCCTGCTTGTTGTAGAAAATTTAAGCTCTTCTGTGTTGCACTCAAAGTCCTCCTTCAACTATGAACCCCTCCTACTCACCCACCAGGCTCCATCACCTTTCCAGTCTCACCTCTTCCTGCTTCATATTTTAGAAGCAGGTTCCGTTGGACCTGGCAGTCATCAAAGAGATGGTGCTCCCGATGTTCACAGCAGCATTATTTACAATTGCCAAGATACGAAAGCAACCTAAGTGTCCATGAACGGATGAACGGATAAAGATGTGGTGTATATATATATGAGACAGACAGACATATATACAATGGAATACTATTCAACTATAAAAGAGAATGAAACTTTTTTCCATTCGTAGCAACATGGGTGGACTTGGAGGGTATTATGCTAAGTGAAATAAGTCAGACAGAGAAAGACAAATACTGTATCACTTATGTGCAGAATCTAAAAATATATAACAAACTAGAGCACATAACAAAAAAGAAGCAGATTCACAGATACAGAGAACAAACTGGTTTAGTGCTTACCAGTGGGGAGAGGGAAGGGGTGGGAAGCAATAGCAGTAGGGGAATAAGACGTATAAACTATTAGGCATAAAATAAGCTACAAGAATATATCATACAACACAGGGAATATAGCCAGTAGTTTATAATAACTATAAATGTAGTAAGCTCTTTAAATTGTGATGCATATGCAATATTGAGAATTAATGATACACACAGCAGTATTGATAATTAACAACCCAATGTGCATGACTTCCCTGGGGATCCAATGGAATCCCCTGTCAATGCAGGGTAATGGGTTCGATCCCTGGTTCAGGAACTAAGATGCCACATGCTGTGAGGCAACTAAGCCTGAAAGCTGCAACTACTGAGCCCACACATTCTGGAGACTGTGCTTTATAACAAGAGAAGCCACCAGGAGAAGCCTGCAGATCGTGACTAGAGAGTAACCTCCACTCTCTGAAACTAGAGAAAGCCCCCACACAGCAACAAAGATCCAACACAGCCAAAAAGAATAAATAAAAAATAAAATAAATTGATTATTTTTTTAAAAAGACCAATGTGCTTGCAACATACTGTGTGTGCAGCAAATTTTCTTTATGTAGAATTTGCCATTCTCTTAATTGGGAATTCTATAAAGATGGAAATTAAACTGTAAACTTTTGTTTTACTGGCTTTAGAAGGAATATTTTTGACAGTTGTCATCTATCTAAATAGAATGACTTGTTCAGGGCTACAAATGATTAAAGGTTTCCCTGGGGAATGGCCTATTGGGTTATTATTTGCCAAGTTTTTTCTCTGAATTGAAGTTTACAAGGTCATTCCAAGGGTAACTGTATTGAGGAACCTCAGTACAATAACCCCGTTACAACTTGCCCAACTAGAAGCTAGGAAACCACACCTTCTTTAGAAAGTTTATGTGGTAGAAAATGGGAGGTGGTTGGTGATTTAAACCTTACTGGTTATCACGAATGGCAGGAAGAGGAATAAAGTAAAGGAAAAGCCCTGATTATAAAAATATTGTTCAAGAAAATCAAAGGAAGTTTTGTAAACGTTCAAATACATAATGTCATTCAAAATGAGACTGATGAGATTTTTACATCTGCTTTGATGGGTAGATAAGAGTACTTATAATCCATGTATTAAGTATTTGAATACAAATTGTTCCTTATAAAGTGTTTGAGGCTGTTTTTTGCAAGTTTTTTTACTATTTAAATCAACGTCATGAAAATTAAATGAAGTATTTTTCATCATCATTTTTATATATTCATAGACTATAGTACTTCTGCAGATTATTAAAATTCCAAATAAATGGAGCCTGAATTAATGAAATTTTAATATGCCTATGAGTAAGTGCATTAATGGGGCTTTCCTGGTGGCTCAGTGGTAAGGAATCCACCTGCCAATGTAGGACATGCAGGTTCAAACCCTGGGTCAGGAAGATCCCCTGGAGAAGAAAATGGCAACCACTCCAGTATTCTTGCCTGGGAAATCCCATGGACAGAGGAGTCTAGTGGGCTACAGTCCATGGGGTCACAAGAGTTGGACACAACTTGGTGACTAAACAACAAAATGCATTAAGCTGAACATCTATGTTAAGATTTAGTACTTTTCACATTTTACCACTAACAAAAAAATCTCTATTACAGTAGAACCTGCCTACAACAAAGCCCGAAGAAGCAGATCATGACTACTCCACAAAACAGAAAATGGTTGTTTTAATACAAAAATTCATCCTTCACCCACACTTAAACACACATACACAAAACCTCAATTAATTGACTCCTCAGGAAGATGCTTCATTTACTCCATGGCTTCCCTCTTTCGTGGCAGAGGAGCCTCCATAACCTAGAGTGAGAAGCAGGGCACGCTTGATCCATATTTAGGAAAGACTTTACAAATCATGTTATCTCATTTGAGTGGGGAGAAGTGGTCACACTTTGCATAAGCAAAATATCACTAAATGTTTATTAATTGGAATATTGTTGACTTGAAATGAGAGCTCTTTGTAGCTGAACAAGTGCATTTAGATATAATGTATTAATAATATGAAGATCAATATTAGCCAGTTATTCTCTTGTTACATAATTCTTTTAAGGTCATGATTCAAGAAAAATAGCAAGATGTGCTTTTACCATTTCTCCTCTCAGGTGGGCTCTGGCCTTTTCTGTTTATTCTCACTTCTGCAGCTGAACATTCCCCTGCTTAAGATCAGAGGAACTTTACCTCTTTTCAAATTTTTGTTAGCATCACACCACTTCTCAAAGAGTAAGGGGGTGAGGGCTATCCTTCCTTATTTTTGCTTCCTGCTTTAGGCATAGATTGAAAATCCTTTTCTTTTTTTGGCTGCACAACATGTGGGATCTTAGTTCCCTGACCAAAGCACAGAGTCTTAACCACTGGACCATCAAGGAAGTCCTGAAAATCTTTTTAAATTGAAGCACAGTTGATTTAAAATGTTCTGTTAGTTTCATTGATTCACTGAATATATATATATACATATATATATATTCTTTTTCAGATTCTTTACCATTATAGTTTATTGCAAGATATTGAATACAGTTCCCTGTGCTATATAGTAGGTCCTTGTTATTTATCTATTTTATACATAACATCTGTTAATCCCAAATTCCTAATTTATCCCTCTCCCCTTTCCCCTTTGATAACAGTAAGTTTGTTTTCTATGTTTGTAAATTTCTGTTTTGTGAATGAGTTCCTGAAGCTTCTTTTTTTGCTTGGTTTGGCACTGTGGGTCCGTCTTGATCCGCTCCGCAGTTTGTCTCCCTGACACCCCAGATGCAGAATGGTGCAGTGCTATCTGTCTTCTCCTGGGCTAAACGCACCTCAGCTCAGATCCTCTGCTTTTGCCACGCCTCCAGTCTTTCACAGGAGCTTCCCAGGTGGTACAGTGGTAAAGAATCCACCTGCCAATCCAGGAGACACAAGAGAGGCGGGTTCGACCCCTGGGTCAGGAAGATACCCTGGAGTACAAAATGGCAACCGGCTCCAATATTCTTGCCTGGGAAATTCCATAGACAGAGGCAGCTACAGTCCAGGGAGTCGCAAAGAGTCGGATAGAACACACACGCAGCCTTTCACAGATGGAACCCTAGATAACCTTCACCTGCAGGCTCCAGCCTGCCTCAGCCATGAGTCAGTTCTCCCTAAGGCTGGAAGAGTATCAGCAGCCTCAGCCCTAACAGTATGAAATTAGGCTTGCTGCCCAGAGAATGCTGGCAGTGAAGAATTGAGGCCTGTGAGGCTTTGGAGTAACATCATCTCTAATCTGTGTTGGCCTCATCCACGTAGCTGAGAAGCAGCAGGGTGTAGCAGAAAGAGCAATGGCTAAGGAGCCAGGCAGACCTGGAATGTTACAGTTAACCTGCCCCTTAGCTGTGTGACCTCAGGCAAGTCACTGAACCTCTCTGAACTGTCTATTTCTTTTTCATAAAGAGGAGGTTGTCTCTAATGCCCATCCCCTATAAAGGCTCTTGCTGGTAAATGTATTTAGTTTTTCTTTTATACTATTTAACAATTCAGTATAAGTAGAAGCTTCCTTCTTAATTTTCTGTCTCAAATTATCTTTGCCTGATAGGATGGTGGAAATTTTCCCTAATATCAAACCAGTATTTAAACTCTTTAAACCAGACCTTTAAACCATAAAACTATTGGAGGGCAGGATGCCTAATCTTAATAATAATTGTTAATATTTAGTGAGGACTAATTATGTGGTAAGTACTGACCTAGGCATTTGACTTGGACTATTGTACTTAATCCTTACAACAATCTTAGAAGTCGGTACTATTTTTCTTGCCATTTTGTAGATGAAGAAACTGAGTCTTAAAGATGTTAGGCAACATGCTCATCATCGCTAGTAGGTAGAGAAGGATACAGAAGAGACTGAGAGGGAAAGTTATTAGCTAAACCAATAGGTTATTCTCTTCCTACTTAAAGCAGTCTAATTCACTCCAGATAATAATGAATACATATATTGCCTACTGTCACATTTATTTGTTGAATATCTTCTTGATGCTAAGCAATGACTGGGAAGTTTGCTCTACAGAACATTATAAAAGGAGGAATATATGGTTCCTGCCCTCAAAAAAATCAGAAACTAATAGGGAAGTAGAGACATAGTGAACTATACAGGTAAAATACAGTAAGTGCTTTAATAGTGCTACAAGCTATTAGCCACTGGGCCCAGAGCAGAGAACAACATATCTCAGTGGTATCCAGAATGCTTGGTTACAAGCTTATCTTTGAGTTGAGCCTTGATGGGCAAGGAGAATTTTGAGAGGCAGAGAAGTGAGAGAAAGACATTCCAGGCAAAGAAACCACACGGGCAAATACTCACACTGAGTCACTGTTGACTCACTAACCTTAATGCAGGGCTTGTTCCTGGAATAGCAAGGAGTTTGGGGTTTCTAAGTCTCAGGGTATCTGTGAGGAAGTCCTAGTTTGGTAGCTGATAGTAGAAGGGCAGAACCATAAAATCTTGGAGTTGAAGGGTCCTCTAAGGTCATCTAATCCAATGCCTAACTTTCTTTTAAAATCTTCCTGCCAAATGATCGTAAAATCTAGGCTCACACCATCCTAGTAAAAGATGTATTATTATTATCCTAAGGCAGCTGATCCTATCACTATCTGAAATTATATTACTCAATTATTTATTTGTTTACTCACTTATTTTCTGTCAGACTAGAACTCAGATTCCATTAAGGTAGGGCCTATCTCGTTTATCAGTGCCTAGCATAGAGTAGGCTTACAATAAATATTTGTGGAATTAATGCATTCAATTTCAAGACAACTCTGACATTCACAAACTTCTTAGGTGATTTCCACAAGATGGTCTTTTACTATGTGAAAACAACTATAATAATTCCCTTATGTTTTCTCCAAGTTAAATATCTTCAGTTGATATATAAATGTCAACACTTCCTCAGGGCCCAGTTCCTTTAGGGCCCTTCACTATCCTAGTTACTCTCTCAAACAGACTCCACATTATCCCTGTAATGCATTGTTCAAAGAACAAAAGACAGTAGTCCAATTTTGTGACACCCTCCAACTGGAGAGGCCCAACCACCTCTCTTATTCTAGGTCTTACAGACTGACCCAAGTTAGCCTAACTTTGTTGAGGTCCACGTCACACTGTTGTCTCGTGTTTCCGACTGCCAGCTAAGCACCCTTCTTTCCACTCCCTCTGCCCCTACTATGTCCTGTTGCTTGCTCACATCAATCCTGTTTTAACTTGTACAAGCAGATTTTGAAAATCAAGCCCAAGGCCTTACATTTAGCAGGCTATTACAAGAAGCCAGAACAAAAGACACAAGGTACTGAACCACTGCAGTGTGCCCAGAAAGGAAGAGACAAAAAGAGAAACATACTCGAGGCATTATCAGTGGAACTTACAATCCACTGATTTAGTGACTGTGAGCACACTTTCTCAATGGGTTCCTCTCCCTCCAGACCACTTGTCAATTAGGAATTAATTCCAAGCTTCTCCCTCCCTCACTATCTCTGAAGCAAGCATACAGTTCTTTATTACTTTACTACTCTTTATAAGGCCTTGATATATTTTTCCTAGTTATCCCTGGTGGCTCAGAGGTTAAAGCTGCTGCCTTCAATGTGGGAGACCCGGGTTCGATCCCTGGGTCGGGAAGATCCCCTGGAGAAGGAAACGGTAACCCACTCCAGTTTTCTTGCCTGGAGAATCCCATGGATGGAGAAGCCTGGTAGGCTACAGTCCACGGGGTAGCATAGAGTCGGACATGACTGAGTGACGGAACAGAACAGAAGAGAGTTATCATATAGAAGCATATTGGAAAAAGTCAAAGGCAGCAAGATTTCTAGCCTAGACGACTAAGACAATGATAGTCTCATTAACAGAGTTAGGAAAATTCAGGGTTAGAATTTAATTGGTTTGGAACATATTGAATTTGAAGATAGATATCTGAAGATATCTAGAAGAAAATGCTTTGGAGCACAAAGCTGAAGTGTCCGTTTGTTAGTCATCAACAGAGGTTCTAGAAGATTTCTCCAGAGTATAAGGATGTTGAAGATCATTTAGACTAAAAAAAGACTTAGATAAGAACAAAATCTTTACCAGTGGCCATATATAATCAGTATTTGGAGAAAGAATCTCCAAGAGAGAGAAGAGGGTTCAGAAATATGAGGAAAAGTTGACGAGTTTAATATTGGGTCAGCCAAAGCTGGACATTATTGCAGGAAGGAAAAGACAAATCAGGCACATCAAATGTAGCAGAAAGCTCGCGGAGAACAAAAATTCTTAAAATGTTGCTGAGTTTATCAATGAGGGAGTAGTTTGATAACCTTGGAGAAAATAGTTCTAGTGAAGTTGGACCCAGGTTGCAAGTAGTTAAGAAATAAGGAGTTATTTATATCAATGAGGTCAAAGCAGTATACATAGATTGCTATTTTGAGAAACTGATACAAAGTAAAAAGAATAAATCTTTATGAGGTTCATGTGATCCACATGTTCTGAAATATCTTATGAGCTTAGTTACCATTGGGCTTCCCTAGTGGCACAGACAGTAAAGAGTCTGCCTGCAGTGCAGGAGATCCAGGTTCAATCCCTGGGTCAGGAAGATCCCCTGGAGAATCCCATGGACAGAGAAGCCTAGCGGGCTACAGTCCATGGGGTCACAAAGAGTTGGACACGACTGAATGACTTTACTTAGTTACCATTACACTGTCATTTCTAACTGATTCAAGAATTAGGCACTTTATAGGCCTATGACTGTACCAGGCACTCAACAGATCTACTATATAAAAAAGAAAAATGGAAGTAGATTGTTATGGATAGATTTCATTGAACCTAAATAGGGCTATGTATATTTTCGTGTTTTTTTTTTAATGTATTCCCTTTTACTCTTTTTTAAAACTTTTGATTTTATACTGGAGTATAGCTGATTAACAATATTGTGATAGTTTTAGGTGAATAGCGAAGGGACTCTGCCATACATATACATGTATCCCTTCTCCTCCAAACTCCCCTCCCATCCAGGCTGCCACACATCATTGAGCAGAATTCCCTGTGCTATACAGTAGGTCCTTGTTGGTCCCTCTTCCCTTTTAGATATAAAATGACTAGATGCCCACTAATTTTTTTAAGATCAGTTATCACTTAATTCTGTCTGGGGTGAATACCAGGTCTAGCTCTTTAGACTTTAGTGCAACATACATTCTGTTGGAATCACCAGTAGGTCAGGTGAACTTCTGAATCTCTTCTATATTGTCTCTTAAAACCATGGGGTGTAAATCTCTAGAAGTCCCTTTCACCTGGGTTTGGCCTTCAGAGCACATCAACTCACAGGATATCAACTCTGGAAGTGACTTTATGTTTCTTCTAGCTCCTCTCCCTCAATTTCATAGGTTAATGAAATGAGGCCCGTGGTGGGAAAAAGACTTGTTCAAGGGAGCATTGTCACAGAGTAATTGCAGCATGGTCTTTAGAGTCAGAACTGGAATTAAATCTTGGATTTATCATTACCTATTTGCATAGCACATAAACCAGGCCCTTCATCTCCTGAGCCTCAGTTTTCCCATTTAAAAATGGGCCTAATGGGAGTTGGTGATGGACAGGGAAGCCTGGCGTGCTGTGATTCATGGGGTCGCAGAGAGTCGGACACGACTGAGCGACTGAACTGAACTGAACTGAACTGAATGATCATCATATCTATAATTGCTGTGTGTAGTGAATGGTTAATTAACATGTGAAGCATATTGTCCGTGCCTGGCACATGAATAAAAACTAAAAAAATGTTGATTCCCTCCACTTTGCATCAGATTCCATAGCTAATGTGACAGAAACAAAATTCAAAACAAACCTAAGTCAAGTCTTCTGACTTCCAGGTCAGAATCTTTTGCATACACAGGGATCTTCCAACTCCACCCCTGGGATTATGTGGAGACTTTCCAAGGGGTACAGGGGCATAGACAGTTTTAAAGGAATTGATTTCCAGATCCTCAAGTTCCACATGAACTCTTTCCTGAAACTGATCTGAGTATTCACCTACCTTTGAGAGGTTCTTTTTCTCATTATCATAATGATTCTTCTACTTTGTAAAAGAAAGACATTTCAAATCTTATAATTGTACATCGCCCTGAAGTGTTAAAGCTACAGCAACAGGACATTGTGACAATCCCTTTACTCAAGATACTATAAACTGCATCTCGATCAATCTCATTAAGAGAGACTTCCAAAAAGTTTTACTGTTTTCAACTCATTATCTCCTAACTTTTTATTTTGAAAAATACTAAGTCTTCAGAAAAGTTAGAAGACTAGTGCGTGAGCACCTAGCTTCACCAGTGGTTAAGAGTTTGCCATATTATAGTATCACCTTCTAGCTCTGTGTGCCTCTCTTCATATTCATCTATTCCTTTTTAAAAATATTATATTTGTACAACTTTTAAATGTTACTTTCCATTAGTTTTACATTTTAGATTTAAAAGACTTAAAATTTATACACTGTTCTGCTTGATTGTGTCCTCCTAATTGTTTCAGGGCTCAATGTAAAATAAGCTTTTCAACACTTAGAACTTTAGGGAAATGTTTTAAACTTGTAATTTATACACGTGTATATTTTTATGAAGAATGATAGGATGATCAATAAAAGACTTCCAAACATAGAAATATGTTCAGTTCAGTTCAGTTCAGTTCAGTCGCTCAGTCGTGTCCGACTCTCCGCAACCCCATGAATCACAGCACACCAGGCCTCCCTGTCCCGGAGTTCACTCAAACTCATGTCCACAGAGTCGGTGATGCCATCCAGCCATCTCATTCTCCGTCGTCCCCTTCTCCTCCCACCCCCAACCTTTCCCAGCATCAGAGTTTTTTCCAGTCAGTCAACTCGTCGCATGAGGTGGCCAAAGTATTGCAGTTTCAGCTTTAGCATCAGTCCCTCCAATGAACACCCAGGATTGATCTCCTTTAGAATGGACTGGTTGGATCTCCTTGCAGTATAAGGGACTCTCAAGAGTCTTCTCCAACACCACAGTTCAAAAGCATCGATTCTTCGGCGATCAGCTTTCTTCACAGTCCTACTCTCACATCCATACATGACCATGGGAAAAACCATTGCCTTGACTAGACGGACCTTGGTTGGCAAAGTAATGTCTCTGCTTTTTAATGTACTATCAAGGTTGGTCATAACTTTCCTTCCAAGGAGTAAGCGTCTTTTAATTTCATGGCTGCAATCAGCATCTGCAGTGATTTTGGAGCCAAAAAAATAAAGTCTGACACTGTTTCCACTGTTTTTCCATCTATTTCCCATGAAGTGATGGGACCAGATGCCATGATCTTTGTTTTCTGAATGTTGAGCTTCAAGCCAACCTTTTCACTCGTTACACAAGGTTAAAATCTCAAGAAAATGGAATGGAAATGCAAGTTCAAGGAGGAAAAATGAGCCATGTAAAATTTTCAACTGTGAAAGAACTTGTTATAAACTTTCAAAATGGATGATGTGGGTATCAAGATATTCTGGCATTTAGGTATCACTGGTAAAACTTAAAAGCAATGAATTAGATTTATTTATAAGATGCTGGAAACTATATCCTTTTGAGTTCTTTTATTATGAAACATTTAAACATCAACTTAAAAATATATCAGGAAGAACATCACTTTTCAAAAAAATTTTAGAGGTTACTGCCTACAGTACCACCTAAGAGTCTTACCCTTCTTCTTCCTTATTCTTCCCAGCTAAGGGAGATCGTTCTCTTTCTGGTTTTCAAGCCGTAGACACACACACACACATACACACACATGCAAGCAGGCACGTGCAGACACACACCATATCCCTAGGGCTTTAGATCCTTTTCCTCTGACCTCACATCCTCTCCTTTGCCCTTTAGGATGTATCTTTGACTCCAAGCCCTGTAAGTTTACACATTACCTTTTTCAACCCCCTTGTCCCCATCCCATACACACTTCTGAACTTTTTATTTACCTTCAACATGGCTAAATTGGAGACAGTTATTAGGAGATAGTTGACATCTTCGTCTTTTGCTCCAACGTTAATTCTCAAGCTTTAGCATGCATCAGTATTACCTGGCATGCATGCATGCATGCTAAGTTGCTTCAGTCGTGTCTGACTCTGTACGACCCCATAGACTTCAGCCCACCAGGCTCCCCTGTCCCTGGGATTTTCCAGGCAAGAACACTGGAGTGGGTTAGAATTTCCTGGAGGGCTTGTTTAAACATGGACTAGTGAGTCCCACCTCAAGAGCTTCTTATCTAATAAGTCTGAATTAGGGCCTAAAATTTGCATTTATAATAAATTTCCAGGTATTTTTGATGTTGGTGGACTGAGGACCTCAGTTCAAGAACCACTGCTGCTGCTGCTAAGTCACTTCAGTCATGTCTGACTCTATGCTACACTAAATTAAATCTGGTCTGTTCACCACAGATCATGTGGCCTAATTGCAGGTAACATCATGTCTGAAGCTAAGAGTGGCACCAAAAGAGGTATACCAGGCAAAAGTATACGAACTTTCTCAAATAGATTTCTCATACCATCTAAAAATTATTCAGAATTAGATTGATTCAGAGCAGAATTCAGAAAAAGGGTCACTAGTAGGGAAATACAAACAGTTTCACAGCATTCACACCCCTATCCCCCAAAATAAAGGAAATCATATTCATGGTGGATCTTCGATATGCCAGGTATTCTGTCAGGCAGGTTCTGAAATGCTAACTCACTTAATCCTCAAAAATTCTTGTGATCTAAGTTTTACTAGGTGAGTGAAAGTCATTCAATCCTGTCTGACTCTGCGACCCTATGGACTATACAGTCCATGGAACTCTCCAGGCAAGAATACTGGAGTGGTTAACCTCTCTCTTCTCCAGGGGATCTTCCCAACCCAGGGACCAAACCCAGGTCTCCCACATTGCAGGCGGATTCTTTATCAGTTGAGCCACAGGGAAGCCCAAGAATACTGGAGTGGGTAGCCTATCTCTTCTCCAGGGGATCTTCCTGACCCAAGAATCAAACTGGGGTCTCCTGCATTGTAGGCGGATTCTTTACCAACTGAGCTATGAGGGTTTATTATTTATTATTAAATATGATATATATTTATTATATATCATATTTAAGTAATAAATAAGATTTATTATTTATTCTTTTTATCCATAACAAAAGGTCAGAAAGGCTAAATCTATTGGAAATTCTCCTTTAAACTATGTACTAATTTCAGGTGACAGTATACAGAAGGATGAAAAAAATCATCAGTTTGTCAAACTGCTACTGCAAATAAGTAAATACTTCAAGAAAACCATGGGAAGTCACTTAACAAATTAATAAAATGAGTAGGAAGATTTCTACTAAAGTATAAACAGTTGATCCTATTCATCAGTCAGCAGAG
Source organism: Moschus berezovskii (assembly GCF_049115385.1). Classification (NCBI taxonomy): domain Eukaryota; kingdom Metazoa; phylum Chordata; class Mammalia; order Artiodactyla; family Moschidae; genus Moschus; species Moschus berezovskii. The sequence continues at coordinate 86,332,637 of NC_142460.1, forward strand.
AAGAGATTCTAGAATCTCATTCCATCCACCACCCTATTGATTATTAAAAGAGGCACTTGATTCCATCAGCCATAACTTAATTCTTTTAGCATTACTGTACAAAAAAAAATAATACTATATGATTTTAAAACTCAACATATATAAACCACAAAAGAACCTGGATATCAGAATATTCTAGTATCCTACAGAATGAGCTGATGGACACTAATAATTAGAAAAAATTAGGAAATGTTTCCCTTTGTATGGAGAAATTACACATGTACATGTGTGTGGGGGTGTGTGTAGTGTGTTCTCAAGTAATTATTATTCTCAATTTCTGGAATCCAATGAAAACTTACCAAGAAAGGGAAAAAGCAGAATATTGTGAAAAGATATATCAATCAATAAAAACCAACTCAGGATCGACATGTATTTTAGGATTATTGGCTAAAGATATTAAGATGGTATTCCACAGGTTCAAAACTTAAGTTGAGGCATGAAAACTACAAAAAAAAAAAGATCAAATATTAAAGATAAAAAATACAACATGTGAGATGAAAACTACCATGGATATGATTAACAACTGAGTAGACATTGCAGGAGAAAAGATCAGTGAACTTGAAGACAGCAATAGATGCTACCCAAAATAGAACAGAAAAAGAAAAGTGAATTGGAAAACAAATATGATGGAGCATCAGTGAGCTGTGGGGCAACTTCAGTAGTAATTGGACTTCCTGAAGGAGAGGAGAAGGGTGTACAGAAAAATATTTGAGGAAATAATGGCTACAATTTTGATGAAAACTGTAAATCCCCTGCTCCAAAAAAGTCTGGCAAACCCTAAGCACAAGACACATGCAGAAAATGACATGAAGACACCAATAAGTTGTTCAAAATATGATAAAGATAAAAGCTTAAAAGAAGTTAGACTTTGTTTAAACAAAGAATGATGAGAAATTTCTGTTGGAAACAATATAAGTGAAAGGACAGTATAATAACACCTTTAAGGTACTGAAAGGAAACAAGTATCAACCTAGAATTCTGTATCAGGGAAAATATCTTTAAGAAATAAAGGTGGAATAAAGAATTTTCTCTTGGTAGTAGGCAAATAAGAATCACAGTGGCTTCCCTGGTGGCTCAGTCAGTCTTCAATGTGGAGACCTGGGTTCGATCCCTGGGTTGGGAAGATTGCCTGGAGAAGGAAATGGAAACCCGCTCCAGTACTCTTACCTGGAAAATCCCATGGACAGAGGAGCCTGGTGGGCTACAGTCCATGGGGTCACAAAGAGTTGGACATGACTGAGTGATTCACTTTCACTTTCAAGAATCACAGGATAGAAATTACAAAAGACAGTGTCTTGACATTAAAAAAACAAAGCAAAAACAAAAACCACTTTCTGATAGTGAGAGAATCATTAGGAAATGGAAACTGTTGCCTTGGGAGAGAAAGTGCCTGTCTAGAATTTCTAGGGTACCCTCTGCTATGAATAGTGTGGCAGTGATTTTAATCCTTCATGGAAGAAGAAACAAGTTGACCTCTACAGTTTTCTTATGGCTTTGTTATGTGATGTTTCTATAATAAAATGAGATGTTTCCTCAAATAAGGGAATTATAAGCAAACTATATATTTGTAGGCTTATGGACAGTGTTACATACAGGCAATTTAATATATCACAATTTTTCCAAGCTTTTCTTTGTATTTTATTAAACTGTCAAATTTCTATAGCTTTGTTTCTCAACTTGTTAACTAGATTCTGTTGTGGTTTCTTTTTAAGATTTTTTTTAAAGAGCAGTTTTAGGTTCACAGCAAAATTGAGAGGAAGGGATAGAGATTTCCCATACACTGCCTACTCCCCCCACATGCATAACCTTCACATTATCAACATCCCATACAAGAGTAGTACGTTTGTTACAATTGATAAACCTACACTGACACATCATAATAACCAAAGTTCCGTTTATATTAGGGTTCACACTTGACATTCTTGTACCTTCTACAGATTTAAATATTCCACTATTTTTCCATATATACGTTATGTTCAAATTATGTTTTAAATGCCCTCTTAAAATCTTTCTCAAGGATCTTAACCAGTCATATTTCATTGTAAACCCCTAACACTTCATTGCTCTAAAGAGGTTCCATCTCACAGAAGTGTTTCTTTTTGGTAGGATTCACTCAGCTTGCTAGAAGAAATTCTCCTTCTTAAAAGAAATTCCTAACTGGATGAAACTGAAAGAAAAGATGGTGCTGAGTGTTCTGATGGTACTAGATTCTGGGATGTGTTTGCTTGCTTTGGTGGCTATCTCTCTGACTTTATTAACTCAGCAGAAAAAGAACAAAGGCCTCTTCTCTTGCTGATTACATCACCAGGAAGCCCCAGGTAGTTGAAATGAGAATGCTTTAAAATACAGGAATAGATACATTCCCAGAGAAAAAATAGGACAAACACTAATTAAGAGCTGACCACCAGAAGGAAGACCAACAGAACAGCCTTAGAAACCAAAGCAGTACTGTGAATTAGGCCTGCAAAAGGTTTGTAGTGAGTGTCACAATTAGATCTGGGTTGACATCACAGATAATTTGGCAACAATTAACAATGCACGAGATTTAGGTAGACTGGGATTCCCTTTGTACCTATTCATATTTTATTATTTAAGAATGAATAAATTCTAAAGTGTATAAAGAAAAGTCAATCTACTCTTTTACCTAATCTCTGTAACCTCAATCAACCAAGCCCAGAGGCAACTTCCAGAGAATATAAAATACAAACTGGGGAGGAGGGGAGGCATAACTCTAGCACAATGAACACTGTTCTGTATCTCACACTTATATTTTAATAATATATGTTTGAGACATCTTGTATTTGTGCATAGGGTTCTGCTTCATTAAAAAAAAAAAACAGCAGCATGGTTTTCCATTGTGTGAAAGTACAATTATTTATTTGACCAGTCTGAAAAAATGGTGAATATTTAGGTTCTTTCTCAGTTCAGTTCAGTCGCTCACTCAAGTCCGACTCTGCGACCCCATGGAGTGCAGCACGCCAGGCCTCCCTGTCCATCACCAATTCACGAGGTTTACTCAAACTCATATCCATTGAGTTGGTGATGCCATCCAACCATCTCATCCTCTGTTGTCCCCTTCTCCTCCCACCTTCAATCTTTCCCAGCATCAGCATCTTTTCAAATGAGTCAGTTCATCGCATCAGGTGGCCAAAGTATTGGAGTTTCAGCTTCAGCATCAGTCTTTCTAATGAATATTCAGGACTGATTTCCTTTAGGATTGACTGATTTGATCTCCTTGCAGTCCATGGGACTCTCAAGAGTCTTCTCCAACACCACAATTCAAAAGCATCAATTATTCAGCACTCAGCTTTCTTTATAGTCCAACTCTCACATCCATACATGACTACTGGAAAAACCATAGCTTTGACTAGACGGTCCTTTGTTGGAAAAGTAATGTCTCTGCTTTTTAATATGCTCTCTAGGTTGGTCATAACTTTTCTTCCAAGGAGCAAGTGTCTCTTAATTTCATGGCTGCAGTCACCATCTGCAGTGATTTTAGAGCCCAAAAAAATAAAGTCTGACACTGTTTTCACTGTTTCCCCATCTATTTGCCATGAAGTGATGGGACCAGATGCCATGATCTTAGTTTTCTGAATGTTGACTTTTCAGCCAACTTTTTCACTCTCCTCTTTCCCTTTCATCAAGAGACTCTTTAGTTCTTCTTCACTTTCTGCCATAAGGGTGGTGTCATCTGCATATCTGAGGTTATTGATATTTCTCTTGGCAATCTTGATTCCAGCTTGTGCTTCATCCAACCTGGAGTTTCTCATGATGTACTTTGCATATAAGTTAAATAAGCAGGGTGACGATATAAACTTTGACGTACTCCTTTTCCTCTTTGGAACCAGTCTGTTGTTCCATGTCCAGTTCTAACTGTTGCTTCTTGATCTGCATACAGATTTCTCAAGAGGCAGGTCAGGTGGTCTGGTATTCCCATCTCTTTAAGAATTTTCCACAGTTTATTGTGATCCACACAGTCAAAGGCTTTGGCATAGTCAATAAAGCAGAAACAGATGTTTTTTCTGGAATGCTCTTGCTTTTTCTGTGATCCAACAGATGTTGGCAATTTGATCTCTGGTTCCTCTGCCTTGTCTAAATCCAGCTTTCTAGTTGTTTGCTAACATTTTTTTCTGCTGCTTTTAAAAAAGTATGTACCTTAATGGTACCTTTTAATGAATATGTTCAGTAAATGTTATTAACTAGGAAGTAATATTTCATACTTAACAAATTGGTCTTCCCAGGTGGTTCTAGTGGTAAAGAATTCACCTGCCAATACAGGAGAAAATCCCTGAGTCGGGAAGATTCCCCTGGAGAATGGCATGGCAATCCACTCCAGTATTCTTGAGAACCCCATGGACAGAGGAGCCTGGCAGGCTTCAGTCCATAGGGTCGCAAAGAGTTGGACACAACTGAGCGACTGAACTGAACTGAACTGAACTGAAAGTGATATAGCATATACCTAATAAATTAGCTGAAATATAAGATTTTATTTAGAGGTTATGGAAAACAGGCAAACTGTTATTTTATTCATTTGTTTGTTTTCAAACATATCTATTTATAACAATTTCCTAGAGTTTCTTTTTTTTTTCCTCAAAATACGGATGGTACTTGGGTCACTTTCCTGGAGATTCTGATTTAGAAAGACTGAATTAAGTTCTCTACACCAAGAAGCAGGGTTGAAAGAACCTTTCTATTATCCTAACTCCAGGCTCATATGCACACATATATATTGGCAGGTACTAACACTCTAGAATTGGTTCTTAGAGGAAATGACCTTTATAGACCTTGCTTCATGAATTCGGCCTTATTAAGGGATGATATAATCACTGTCCCTGTTATTACACATTTTTAAAAATTTTAAGGAAATAAAGCACAAAGATTTTATTGTGCCAACAGAGCTAGGGGAGGAAAATGGGATGACAGAGGATGAGATAGTTGGATGTCATCACCAACTCAATGGACATGAGTTTGAGCAAGCTCCAGGAGATGGTGAAGGACAGAGAAGCCTGGCGTGCTGCATGCAATCCATGGGGTCGCAAAGAGATAGACCTGACTGAGCAACTGAACAACGACAACAGAGCTAACCATTTACATAAGTGTCTTGGTCCTCATCTGTCATAGCAAAAGTATAACGTATAATTTAAATGACTGTGTATGTATTAGTTTGGTTCTTTGTCCACTTAAGATTTTATGCACATTTAGATACACAAATGTAGATCACCAAGTTATCATTTTAGTAGTTACATGCTTACATTATTTTACTTTATATTTTGCCAAACCAACCCTCAAATCAGGGCGTTTGCATTGTACTCAGATTTTTTTGTTATTAATGGTACAGATATAAATATTATTATTTAAACAACTTTTTTGTTTAAAATTGTTTTCTCATGCATGACTAAAAGAAGTTGTATAAGAAAATATAAAGTTTAATACTTTTTGCCTGTACAGACTACACTACAGAAAGATTCTTAGTTACTGTGTTCTGAAGACTGGACTAGTATGCCTGTTTTTCCATTGCCTCTCCAGCAAGGATTTTACTGCTTTTATTCTTAATCCTCTTGAGAAACCTGTATGCAGGTCAGGAAGCAACAGTTAGAACTGGACATGGAACAACAGACTGGTTCCAAATAGGAAAAGGTGTACGTCAAGGTTGTATATTGTCACCTTGCTTATTTAACTTATATGCAGAGTACATCATGAGGAACGCTGGGCTGGAAGAAGCACAAGCTAGAATCAAGATTGCTGGGAGAAATATCAATAACCTCAGATATGCAGATGACACTACCCTTATGGCAGAAAGTGAAGAGGAACTCAAAAGCCTCTTGATGAAAGTGAAAGAGGAGAGTGAAAAGGTTGGCTTGAAGCTCAACATTCAGAAAACGAAGATCATGGCATCTGGTCCCATCACTTCATGGGAAATAGATGGAAAAACAGTGGAAACAGTGTCAGACTTTATTTTTTTGGGCTCCAAAATCACTGCAGATGCTGATTGCAGCCATGAAATTAAAAGACGCTTGCTCCTTGGAAGGAAAGTTATGACCAACCTTGATAGTATATTAAAAAGCAGAGACATTACTTTGCCAACAAAGGTCCGTCTAGTCAAGGCAATGGTTTTTCCCATGGTCATGTATGGATGTGAGAGTTGGACTGTGAAGAAAGCTGATCGCCGAAGAATCGATGCTTTTGAACTGTGGTGTTGGAGAAGACTCTTGAGAGTCCCTTATACTGCAAGGAGATCCAACCAGTCCATTCTAAAGGAGATCAATCCTGGATGTTCATTGGAGGGACTGATGCTAAGCTGAAACTGCAATACTTTGGCCACCTCATGCGACGAGTTGACTCACTGGAAAAGACTCTGATGCTGGGAAAGGTTGGGGGCGGGAGGAGAAGGGGACGACGGAGAATGAGATGGCTGGATGGCATCACCGACTCTGTGGACATGAGTTTGAGTGAACTCCGGGAGTTGGTGATGGACAGGGAGGCCTGGCGTGCTGTGATTCATGGGGTCGCGGAGAGTCGCACACGACTGAGCGACTGAACTGAACTGAACTGAACTGATTTTAATCTGATGTGTGAGTGCATGCTAAGTTGCTTCAGTTGTACCCGAATCCTTGTGACTCCATGAACTATAGGCCACCAGGCTCCTCTGTCCATGAGATTCTCTAGGGAAAAATACTGGAGTAGATTGAAATGTCCTCCTCCAGAGGATCTTCCTGACCCAGCAATTGAACCTGCATCTCTTATCTCCTGCACTGGCAGGCAGGTTCTTTACTACCAGCACCATTGGGAAACCCTTTTTTAATCTGATAAATATTGGTTTATCTCATTCCTGATGAATTTCTTAAATATATTTATTAAAAGGAAGTATAATGGCTTAAGTTGACTCTGGCACAAGACTGTCAGGGTTCAAATTGTTGTTCTGATATATGACTTTCATTAATTTACTTTATTTCTGCCTCAGTACTCTGTGTTTAAAACAGCAACAATAATGGTACTTACCTCAAAGGCATATTGTGAAGATAAAATGAGTTAAACCCTTAGAATTCTTCCTGACATTTGGTAAACACTCCTGGTAGCTCAATCTGTAAAGAACCTGCCTGCAGTGTAGGAGACGCGGGTTCAATCCCTGGGTCAGGAAGATCCCCTGGAGAAGGAAATGGCAACCCACTCCAGTATTCTTGCCTGGAGAATTCCACGGACAGAGGAGCCTGGCAGGCTACAGTCCATGGGGTCTCAAAGAGTAGGTATTTTGAAGCGTAAATGTTTAACTACTGTATAATTCTGCAAAGTAGTATGAACCCTAGTTTATTCAGTTTTTCTTAAATAGACATTTGAATGATTTCTAGTTTGTTGCTATCACCAGCAATAACATGTAATAGCATATCTATCTTCATGTAATTGTGGTTTTCTGATAGAACTTAAAATTTATTTTGAGTATTGAGATTCATCCATTATATCTATTGCAAATATTTGTTTATTGCTGATGTTTTCACTTTCTGCATGTGTTAAAACTTCAAACCAGAAACGAAAATACATCTCTCTCTCTCCCCATCCCCCACTTCCCCTTTACTCATGTATCTCACAGATAGTACATGTAAAGTTTATATAATGGAAGCAAAAGTTTCATGAAACATACTCTTTACCATATACTTTGATACTTTCTGTTCTAGCTTATCCTATGCATTTCATTTCATTTAAAAAAAATGCTTATAGAGACCCTTTAAATTGATTTCAAATTACTAGTTCATTGAGACCCACAGTCTGAAAAGCTCTGCCCTCTTTCTCTCCCACCTGGGGGTGAACTAATCTATAGATGCTGGCACCCATTTGAGTTTCCCTGTCTGGCAAACTGGTAGCCTATTAGAACTGGAGACTTCCCTTGAACCTCAGCCCAATTAAGTAAGGTCTGTTTCTTATCCACCTTTTCCCAAGAGTTAAGACCCAGGGCTACTATACCTGCCAAAAAGAAACAGATGGTCTCAAAGTAAACCCCTGTCCCAGATGTCAACCACCTGACTTTGAATGTCACTGTCTGCTGCCATGCCTAACCCACCAGATTGATATTAGCCCCACTTGCACCCATCTGCCTGAGATTAACAGGGAAATAATTTTAAGACTATTGGCTCACTTCCATGTTGACACTTAAATGAGGTCACTCTGTCAGAAGGGAACTGTTTCCAGGCAATGCCAGCACTTAAAGTCCGGAAGAAACAGGATCATGATTTTCCAAGTTCAGTTTATTCAAATCTCTGCCCAGCCTGAGTTTGGGAGTACAGGAATGGGGGTGGGGAGACGGAACTGTGTTGCTGGGATCCAGGTAGAATTGGAGCTCTAGCCAAATGGACTAGAATCCAGGACTGAACTCTGGGCAAACAGGAGAAAGTCAAGTACAGATGACTAAGCATAGCATGTTGAGGTATGCAGTACTATAGTGACACTTGGGTTGCTAAGGCCCACCTGAAACTCAACAACAAATGACAAGATTGTATCTAGGTCCCACCAGGTGATGGAGCTAGGCTCCTGCCTTGATCAAGATCAGCTCAGGAACAGGGTGACCCTAAGTATGTAGATTGGGGGCATCCAGGCCTTCAGCTGAGAGTGCCAGAGCAGGCAGGGACTCATAGGAAATAATCATGAAGAAAACTTCCTTCTGCTACATTAAAGCTGGGAATATAATTCTTCCCCTGGGGATTTGACTCAGGACCTATGAGGAGACCATACTGATTAAACAATTTAAATGCAAATTGATGTGATCAAGATTGGAGGAGCATATCAGATCAGCAGATTTTTCTCAGTTAGGAAAAGAAGGAAAGAAACTTGTTCTACTCTTGAAAAGAGTTTTCTGATAGGTAAGTTTACTCATTCACTCACTCCTCTGCCCATTCATTCATTTATAATGTAGGACACACTTAACTAAGGGATAGCTGCTTTCATTTACTCTTGCATTGTCAGATGTGCACACTCTCCTATTTTCTTGGTATCTTTGGATGTTATGAACAGAAGGGCAGGTGTAAGGTACTTGTATTATACAACTTAAATGTGCAGATTTCTCAGGCAACATTGTGTGACTTTAGTGTCAGCGGGCCCCTGATGACAACTGAAAAGTGCTCAAAAGTCACTTTTACATGAAAGTAAGTTTATGTTTTTCCTCTGTTGGTAGGTAACTCCCCATATAGCAACAAAATACAGATAGCAATGACAAACTCCTGAAAGTAAACTTTAGGAGGTGGAAATATTCAACATCTAAACCCAGATGTCAGGAGAGATGACATCTCTGCTTATGTCCTTTAAGATTTAAGAAATAACTTGTCCCTTACTCCATCTACTTTCTGCTCTGCCGTCCCTGGGTAGCAGGGCCAGGGACCTCATGTGGTCATGGTCACTTGGCTTCAGTTCTGGTTTTCATCTCCCCTTAGCACCTCTTTCTTCCCCATGTTCTACTGTCTGACCCAAAGTAAAGCTCAGTTCTCTTGTTTTGTCTCTCCCCTCTTCTCTTTCCCACCTCCCGAATGTCACATGAGACATTTGAGTATGCAGAGATCAAATTGAAAACATCCATTGGATCATCAAAAAAGCAAGAGAAGTTTAGAAAAACATCTATTTCTGCTTTATTAACTACGTCAAAGCCTTTGACTGTGTGGATCACAACAAACTGTGGAAAATTCTTAAAGAGATGGGGATACCAGACCACCTGACCTACCTCTTGAGAAATCTGTATGCAGATCAAGAAGCAACAGTTAGAACTGGACATGGAACAACAGATTGGTTCCAAATAGGGAAAGGTATACGTCAAGGCTGTATATTGTCACCCTGCTTATTTAACTTCTATGTAGAGTACATCATGAGAAATGCTGGTTGGATGAAGCACAAGCTGGAATCAAGACTGCTGGGAGAAATATCAATAACCTTAGATATGCAGATGACACCACCCTTATGGCAGAAAGTGAAGAAAAACTAAAGAGCTTCTTGATGAAAGTGAAAGAGGAGAGTGAAAAAGTTGTCTGAAAACTCAACATTCAGAAAATTAAGATCATGGCATTTGGTCCCATCACTTCATGGCAAATCGATGGGGAAACAGTGACAGACTTTACATTTTTGGGCTCCAAAATCACCGCAGATGGTGATTGCAGCCATGAAATTAAAAGATGCTTGCTCCTTGGAAAAAAGTTATGACCAATCTAGAGAGCATATTAAAAAGCAGAGACATTACCTTGCCAACATAGGTCTGTCTAGTCAAAGCAATGGTTTTTCCAGCAGTCATGTATGGATGTGAGAGTTAGACTATAAAGACAGCTAAGCACTGAAGAATTGATGCTTCTGAATTGTGGTGTTGGAGGAGACTCTTGAGAGTCTCTTGGACTGCAAGGAGATCCAACCAGTCCATCCTAAAGGAAATCAGTCCTGAAAATTCACTGGTAAGACTGATGCTGAAGCTTAAACTCCAATACTTTGGCCACCTGATGCGAAGAACTGACTCATTTGAAAAGACACTGATGCTGGGAAAGATTGAAGGTGGGAGGAGAAGGGGACGACAGAGGATGAGAGGTTGGATGGCATCACCAACTCAATGGATATGAATTTGAGTAAACTCCAGGAGTTGGTGATGGACTGGGAAGCCTGGCATGCTGCAGTCCATGGGGTTGAAAAAAGTTGGATATGACTGAGTAACTGAACTGAAAGTTCACTGAAGACTTGGGGTGAAATGGAGTTTTATAAAAACATTAGATATTGCTTATCCTGCATCATTTCTTCCTCCCTCTTCCTTTCTCTTCTTCCCCAACCAAAACTCATGGACCTTTAGTCTGTAGGTAGGGAGATGGTGGTGCTTACTTGATATCATTAAAACTCCCTAAAATCTAAATCAAAGGGACCAATTCTGCAATTAACAGCACCCAATAACTGGTAGATGTTTTGACTTCTCAGTCTTTCTTTCTAACCTTCTTATATCAATTGGAACAATTCATGTCACCCTGTAAAAGGTGGGGAGAAGATCAGTTGGCTTTAAAATATACTTTAAAAATCATTATGCTAACATGGATTTATTATATAGACAAACCCTATGTCAGCTTTCAATGGATTTCATGTGATCATAGTTATTACACTGTTTAAAAATACATAAATTTTTAGTATAGATAACTGCAAAGAGGAAAAACATGGCCCATAATTTTCCCAGGTTGCCTCTGTTGATATAATACCCAGATTTTGATGATTTTTTCTGCTACCTTTCTGGCTTGCTGGAATTATGGTATTGGTACAATGAGTACAAGGAGAAATGATACTTTGACCAAGAATCCTCACCTAGATCCGTCAGTGGGACTGAAAACATCAAATCACAAATCAGGAACTGGCTGGGCTAAGGCAATGGAAAAATTGATGGTAGAAAGTCTCTGAGGAAAGGGTGAAATTAGAATTCAAGGCAACCATAGATGATGCCAGACCTAAGAAAGGACATGCATGGAAATCAAGATCCAAGGAAAACTTAGATCTGAGCAGGAAGGGTTGAAAGAGACCAGGGAGGAGAACAAGAGTGGGTGTCATAGATTCAGATGCTGTGGTCTAGGAAGTGTCACCACAGAGCTCTACTTAGAGGCCCTTGGGTTTCCCCTGTGGGTGAGCCTCTGCTGTTCCACAAAACCTTAGTCTTTGTAGGTAGGCAGCTGCTGGTTTTACACTCAGTCAAGAGGCAGTCACTGTAATTAGTGGAGTCCAAGATCTCCTGGCTCTATAGAATGATATTGATAGATTCATAATGGGATTAGGACAGTCAGAATCATTAAGGATAGCTAGGAGGTCAGTCTGTACTCTTCAGTCTCTAAGGCCTAGGTGAGGCTGAAGGTCAGGAAACCAAGAATAGCAGCTGTGTTATAGACAATTTGAATTGAAGTTTCTGTTACTTGCATCTAAAAGCACCTTAACTAATTGTGTGTGCACACACATGCACATGTGTGTATTTTAATACATATGGATGTATGAAACAAATTATGAATGCCTTTAGAAATAAAATGTTAAAGGTTGTTATCATAAAGGAGCTTATGTGTGGTTTTATTTTTTGCCTTCTCTTTCTTTTTTAAACAATAAACTTATACATATCAGCCAAGGTTCTTACAAACAACAGAGGCTGACCAAGGCTGATTTTAGTGGAAAAGGAAATTATTTAAAGGACATTGGGAGCTCACAGAACTCACAGTCTGTAAGAACAAGTTTAAGAGGAAGGAAATAACCAGGGAACCCCAAACTGAACCAGGAACTGTTCTGATAAGGACATTGCTGTTGCTGCCACTGACTTCTGGTCACCACAGCTCACAGTGCTGCCCAGCTTTAAGTGCTGGATTCTACTGCTGCTAACCGAAGCTCTTCTGCCTTCACCTGTCACCAAAAATGGACACATGCTTCTTTGTGACAACCCATTCTTCAAGGTCCAGGGAGTTCACATTTGTTTGACTGATTTTAGGGCATTCTCCCACACTCAAGGACAAAGAAACTGGAAAGTAAGAATCTGCAAGATTTGCTCCCATCAAGACTTATAGATAGGGAGTTCTCCAAATACAGAAAGGCAAGATAAAAATAAAACATTTTCTTTACTTCTGTAATTGTTTCAAAAAGTAATAAAGCAAAACAAAACAAAAAACCCCAACCCATACAAAACCAAATCAAACTAAACCAAAACGAAGGTGTAACATCCATGTAAGCACTTTGAGAAAGATCATTATATTTGTAAATAAGAAAAATAGATGCACACATATTTTACACATTTGAGGAAAAAAATTCATGAAGTCATCTGAATGTGTATACCTTTCATATTTGAAACACTTTTATCTCACATTTTCTGGTTTGCTAACCAGAAGTTCAACCCAAAATACATGCCATTTTTACACTCTCTCTGATGAATTTATAGTTACTACAAACTATTTATTCTAATGTACTAACAGGTAAATTACATATAGTCTGATGTTTTAAGCAGCTGACCTTCCTATAAGCATGGTTAAGGGAATAAACCAAGAGTGCTACTCTATTCAGTAATTTTTTGCCATCAAAAATAGAAAATTTTAAATTGTCAAAGAATAATATGTACTTGGAATATTCACTAGAATTAGCAATAACTATAAAGGTCCGTCGCTCAACATTCAGAAAACAAAGATCATGGCATCTGGTCCCATCACTTCATGGGAAATAGATGGAAAACCAGTGGAAACAGTGTCAGACTTTATTTTTTTGGGCTCCAAAATCACTGCAGATGCTGATTGCAGCCATGAAATTAAAAGACGCTTACTCCTTGGAAGGAAAGTTATGACCAACCTTGATAGTATATTAAAAAGCAGAGACATTACTTTGCCAACAAAGGTCCGTCTAATCAAGGCTATGGTTTTTCCCGTGGTCATGTATGGATGTGAGAGTTGGACTGTGAAGAAAGCTGATCGCCGAAGAATCGATGCTTTTGAACTGTGGTGCTGGAGAAGACTCTTGAGAGTCCCTTGGACTGCAAGGAGATCTAACCAGTCCATTCTAAGGAAGATCAATCCTGGGTGTTCATTGGAAGGACTGATGCTAAAGCTGAAACTGCAATACTTTGGCCACCTCATGCGACGAGTTGACTCACTGGAAAAGAGTCTGATGCTGGGAGGGATTGGGGGTGGGAGGAGAAGGGGACGACAGAGGATGAGATGGCTGGATGGCATCACCAACTCGATGGACATGAGTTTGAGTGAACTCCGGGAGTTGGTGATGGACAGGGAGGCCTGGCATGCTATGATTCATGGGGTCGCAAAGAGTCAGACACGACTGAGCGACTGAACTGAACTGATGATCCAGCAATTCAACTTCTGAGGAGATATCTAGAAAAAAAAGGAAAACACTATTTCAAAAAGATACACGCACTGCAATCTTCACAGCAGTACTACTTACCATGGCCAAGATGCAGAAGCAACCTAAATGCCCATCAACAGACTGAGTGGATAAGGAAGATGTGGTATATACAGACAGACACACACAAAGAAATATGTCATAAAAAAAGAATGAAATTCTGTCATTTACAGCAACACATAGGGCAGACCTACAGAATATTATGCTTAGTAAAATAAGTCAGACAGAGAGAGATAAATATCATAATAAAGTCATTTATATATAGAATCAAGAAAATAAACAAACATAAATAACAAAACAGAAACAGCCTCACAGATATGAAAACAAACCAGTGGTTACTGAAGGGGAGAGAGGAGGGGGAGAAGCAAGTTAGGGTATGGGATCAGGACATACAAACTACTATGTATAAAATAGAGAAAAACCAGGATATATCGTATAGTGCAGGGAACTGTAGCCATTATCTTGTAATAATTTTGAATGGAGTATAATCTATAATGGAATAATTTATAATGGAGTGAATCACAATGCTGTCCACATAAAACTAATATAACATTATAAATCAACTATATGTTAATTTTAAAAGTAGCATTTCAAAAATTGTGAAGAATAATTTGCATCCAAAGCATTCACTGGAATTAGCAATAACTAGATTTAAACAAGCAATTGTTTTTTAAAGTTATTTTTATCTGTTCACTATTTACTTTTGGATGCATCTTCGTTGCTGAACTCATTGCCACAAGCGGCATCTAACGTCTAGTTGCAGTGTGCAGACTTCTCATTGCAGTGACTTCTCTTGTTCTGAAATACAGGCTCTAGGGCACGGGCTCTGCAGTTGTGCCCAGGGCTTAGCTGCCGCACAACATGTGGGATCTTCCTGGATCAGGGATTGAACCCACGTCCCTTGCATTGGCAGGTAGAGTCTCAATGTTTGGACCATCAGGGAAGCCCTAAACAAGCAATTTAAAGTAAGATTCAAGGAAATCTAAAGACCTCAGTACAGTAAGTATATTTGTCTTGATCTCCTTCAGATTTTCTCACCTATGTTTTCTGAATCCATGCACTAGAACAGTTTTCTTTAAAATGCCAATTTCATCATGTCATTCATGTGCAGAAAATCTTTCACTATCTCTCTGTGCCTTTAGGAAAAATCCAGACTCCTGAGCTGGCATTAAGACCTCTCTTCAGTGTGGCAGTCCCTGTATCTTTCCAGCTACATGTCTCACTCCCTTGGTTAGAGCCAAATGGATCACTGAACTAGCCTTGTGCTTTCCTGCCTCTGTGCTCTGTTCATATAGTCTTCTCTACACAGTAAGCTTTCACCAGCTCCTCCTACCCGCATCAGTTTTACTTATTTCTAAAAACTGGACAGCAGGGAGATCAAACCAGTCAATCCTAAAGGAAATCAACCCTGAATATTCATTGCAAGGACTGATGCTCAAGCTGAAGCTCCAATACTTTGGCCACCTGATGGGAAAAGCCAACTCATTGGAAAAGACCCTGATGCTGGGAAAGATTGAGGGCAGGGGGAGAAGTGGGCAACAGAGAGATGAGATGGTTGGATGGTATCACCGACTCAATGGATATGAGTTTGAGCAAACTCTGGGAGATAATGAACACAGGGAAGCCTGGCATGCTGCAGCCCGTGGGATCACAAAGAGTTGGACATAGCAGTGTTTGAACAGAAACCGGGCTCATATCTCATGTTCTGTGTGGACTTCTCTGACTCTCAGCCTAGTTGAATCAATCCTTTGAATTCCAATAGCAAAACCCATCCACCTTTCCAGTTCTTAATGGTGACATCAGGTTGTGAATTGTATCTCCATTTGTGACCACTAAGAATTAAAGAAGGAGATTACAAACTTTATTTGAAACAATTAATTAACTGAAGCAATTTTAAGGTTCTTTCCTACTTTAACACCACCCTCTATCACTTGAGTTATGATGGGCTTGCTAGATGGGGAGCCATCTCTGCAGCACTGGAGATTACATACAACCATACACAGAAACCTGCATGCAAGTCAGGAAGCAACAGTTAGAACTGAACATGGAAAAACAGACTGGTTCCAAATAGGAAAAGGAGTACATCAAGGCTGTATATTATCACCCTGCTTATTTAACTTATATGCAGAGTACATCATGAGAAATGCTGGGCTGGAGGAAGCACAAGCTGGGAGAAATATCAATAACCTCAGATATGCAGATGACACCACCCTTATGGCAGAAAGTGAAGAAGAACTAAAGAGCCTTTTGATGAAAGTGAAAGAGGAGAATGAAAAAGTTGGCTTAAAGCTCCACATTCAGAAAACTAAGATGGCATCTGGTCCCATCACTTCATGGCAAATAGATGGGGAAACAGTGGAAACAGTGGCTGATTTTATTTTGGGGGGCTCCAAAATCACTGCGGATGCTTATTGCAGCCATGAAATTAAAAGACGCTTACTCCTTGGAAGGAAAGTTATGACCAACCTAGACAGCATATTAAAAAACAGAGACATTACTTTGTCCACAAAGGTCCATCTAGTTAAGGCTATGGTTTTTCCAGTGGTCATGTATGGATGTGAGAGTTGGACTATGAAGAAAGTTGATTGCCAAAGAATTGATGCTTTTGAACTGTGGTATTGGAGAAGACTCTTGAGAGTCCCTTGGACTGCAGGGAGATACAACCAGTCCATCCTAAAGGAGATCAGTCCTGGGTGTTCATTGGAAGGACTGATGTTGAAGCTGAAACTCCAATACTTTAGCCACCTGATGCAAAGAGCTGGCTCATTTGAAAAGACCCTGATGATGGGAAAGATTGAAGACAGGAGGAGAAGGGGATGACAGAGGATGAGATGGTTGGATGGCATCACCGACTCAATGGACATGGGTTTGGGTAGACTCCAGCAGTTGGTGATGGACAGGGAGGCCTGGCGTGCTGCAGTTCATGGGGTTGCAAAGAGTTGGACACGACTGAGCGACTGAACTAAAAACTAAAAAATGGGTCTAGCCAGGCACTGGAAAAGGGCATGGCAACCCAGTCCAATATTCTTGCCTGGAAAATCCCATGAACAGAGGAGCCTCTACAGCCGCAGAGTCAGACACAACTAAAGCAATTTAGCACATATGCAAGGTCATGGGTCTGCCCAGGAGTATATCTCACCGTGTGATTCCAAGTGCAGCATCCCATCATTCACTCAGTCTGCCTTTTCATCCAGTACTCAGGGATCATGGTGGAGACCCCAAGTCTTGTAAGACATTGAGAGCCTTGTATGAAGATAAAGGCTGGGGGGCACAGATATCTTTGGAGTGAGGATATTAGGGAAGAAATTACAGTTTGAGAGGCATGCAGGAGGTAACACCAAAACGTTCAGAACAGGAAGGGAGAGAGGGGTGATGGTAAAGATCACGTTGTAAGTGAAAAAAACCTTCTTTGGGAAAACACAAGAGACCTCCCCCACCCTACCCTTGGTTAGGGACTCCCAGAAATAGGTGGGTGGAATTTGAGAGTGGTCGGATTTCCCAGAATTGAAGATGACAGCAGAGCCAGAGAAATGCCAGTTTTACCATTACTGTGACTCTATTTTATTTCAGACAGGTGTGGCCTCGGACAACATGGGTTCTATTCAGCTGTGTTTATTTGTCATTCTAAGGCACACAGGAATGACTGAGAAAAATGGTTTTATTTAGGTGAAGAGGTTATGGGTAATTTTTGTGGTTTTATAACAAACATAAAGCTTAAATAAAGTCTAAAAATTTAATAACTATATATAGTCATTATTAAGTTGTTACCACAAAATTAAGAAATATTTTTAAATGAAAATGTTATTAAAGTTACCACAAAATTTTATGTATAAAATATATATATTATATATATGAGGTTTGATGCTAGTGGTAAAGAACCCACCTGCCAATGAAGAAGACATAAGAGCCACAGGTTCAATCCCTGATTCGGGAAGATTGACTGGAGGAGGGCATGGCAACCCATTCCAGTATTCTTGCCTGGAGAATCCCATGGACAGAGGAGCCTGGTGGGCTACAGTCCAAAGGGTTGCACAGAGTCAGACACCACTGGAGTGACTTAGCATGCACACAGCACACACACACATATATATGAAATGTATAGTTAAAGACACACATTGTTCACATTGGTCTGGGAACAGTTTCTGACTGGATACTTCATGGGTCAATGACAGCTTCCATACCAGGGGCTGTTGGCAAATTGTTAGAAAGCCACTGTGGTTGGAAATAGAGGAATAAAGGGTTCATTAGGACCTAAGTGGGAGAAAGGGGGCAAGGAGCCTCTTCCTGCATACAAAGAGAAAGGCAAAAAGAAGAAACTAAATGGTACAAACTTTCTACACTCAAGGTCAACTCAGGGTAAAATTTGGGTTTTAACAGAACAGGTCTTAAGTTTTAGTTCCATCTTACTTTTTATCTCCTCAGACCTCATTGTTTTCCATTTCTACTTTGAATCTTTATTAAAATCTATGACAGTATGCTTTCTTTCTTTGCCTCACTTTGTTCTGTTTCTTGGAACTGTCTTAGCACAACAGCTTAGTCTCTGCCTGTCTCCTGAGCACCGGTTCTGGCTTTATTGTCAAGTCCGAACAATGCCTTGCAGATCCTCAAGAGATTCCTCACATTAAGCGAGTCATGCACACTGGCTGCCTCACCCACAGGCTGCCACCTGCTGTCTGCCCTGTGGATGTTCCTCTACCAGGGATGCACCCTGGCAATCTGAACACTTATGTGAGTGTCACGGCCTCCTTTCTCAGGTGGACTCAATTCCTATCATCCCTGAGAACATGCTTGGCTCTGACCCGTAACTCATCTGACCTCAGGAAGTCCTGCGAACAGTGTCTTGCCCCGATTACAGAAACCAGAGTATGGCTGAGGTCAGTCCCAGGCCATCCTTGCTGGGCCTACTGCCCTGCAGAGGATTCCTGGGGTTGACCACAGTTTAGTTCAGGGGCCTCTTCAGATTTTGTGAGTATCACTGAAGTAAGTCCAGGCTGTAACACTCCACAGGTCATGTGACTCCCTCACTCCTACCCCAAATGGCTTGCTAATTCTTAAGATTTGTCTGATGCAGTTACTAAGAAAAACTCATTGGACTGCAATGGTTCTCCAATGCTTGTCAGAAAACCTTCATTTTGTCTATACCTTGTCTATACACTTCCCCTCAGTGACCACAGGTATTATGACCTGGTTAATGTTGAAGAATATTTTGAGAGTCTGGCAAGAGACTATGGTCTGGGGTATAGGTTGCCACCAGTTGGGGCTTTATGGTTAACTCCCAATAAACTAAAAATGTGCCAGGGCTGTTTAATGCCCAAACATTCCCAAATAACAGGCCCTCTTAAACACCTAAAGTGTGCAGAATTTGACTTATCCCACTGTGACCCTGACTTTTTGCAATGAGATAGAGCACCCCAGAGTTTACAGAGATACCACACCCACTATGAAATACTGTGGCCTCAAGGTACGCTGTAGATCAGTTCTCTTACAATTTATTGTGCATGTGAATCACCTGGGGATTTTTGTAGACATGTAGATTCTGATCCAGCATATCCAGATGGGGCCTAAGATTCTGCATTTCTATCAAGTTCCCAAGTGACATTAATACTGTTTTTCTGAGGACCACACTTGGAATAACAAGACTCTGAAGGAAGCAGAGAAGGTGGAAAATATTCCAGGACACAATTCCGAATTGTGTCCTTCTATGGACAGTTTTCTTGCAGCTGGAAAGGAAGTCAGCTTTGAGACAGATGGAAATGGCCTTCATCCAGTTGGCCACTTCTCCCAGATAGGTGATAGTTCTTTGTGAGCAAGCAGAGATAAGGGAGCAGATTAGTGTCCAAAAGGGATCCAACCATATGTCAGGCACTTCCACACCACCACGCATATACCTCCTCAAGTCCAACCTAAACACACCCCATTCCTCAGCTACCCACCTAGTGATTCAGCCCTTTAGGCCCTAGGACAGGGCAGAAGAGATGATGTGAAATTGCTCAGTGACTGGATAATGGTTAGTTCTGACAGCTGGCATTTTCAGAGAGGAAACAGGCTTCTTTTCGATCTCCACCTGCTCCCCAGGTGGTGGATGGCAGCTTGCTGGGCTGGGCACTATGGGGATCAGAAATAAATTAAGACTATCCCTTGCTCTCTAGACACTTGCCGTCGAGTGAGGAAGACACATTTGGACAAATAACAATGGAATGATGTGTTAATGCTTGAGAAGTCTCATAACAAATATCTGTTTTGATCATATTTGGTGAGAAGGTGGGGCTAAGGTTTGGGAAAGGACTCAAAAAAGGCTTCACAGAAGAGCGTCCAGGGAGCTAATGACTTTTCCAGGTGCAGAAGGAAGCATGGGAGGGTAGTCAAACCAGACTATCCTGACAGTCCACCTTGAAAGGAAGGCTAGCATGAGAGGGCATCTCCAAAGAGGAATCCCCAGGACCCAGGTTTTCCAAAGCACACAACGTAATGAAGGCTCTTGCTTAATATCAGAAAAATATTTGGTCAGATAGAATTCCTACTCATTTAAAGGTTTCTCTGAGTGATTTTAGAAGTATTTCCAGTGAAGTTAAAAGTAGATAAGAGAGAGTCGGTTGCTGTAATGAAAGGGTATTTATGAGCTTCTCAGAGATCTTTGCCCCAGAAAGATATGCAAGTCAGACCTCGGTGCTCCAGGGACAGGCCAGCTGCAACACTGAAGAGGGTGGAATTGTCACCAAATGGCCCAAACCCACAACTGTGAGCTCCACTGAGGTATCTGGAGTTGTTTCAGGTGCGGAATCATGACCTCCACAAGTCATTTGGCCTAACCTCCTCTATCCACATTCAGGGCCTGAACCTTAGTTTGGTTACTGGAGAATATTGATTCAACTCTGAAAATGTCAAATGGGCCACATACACAAAAAATTAATTCATGGTAAAGTGTAAAGAATCACTGAAAAAATGTTGGTGACGGATGCTGCACCTGTGTCTAATTTGATGGAGCAGAGAAACTGATGGCCAAACCGTGGAGAGTAGGAAAAGCAGGGGTGGGGGTGGGGGAGCGGGTCGTCCCTGAGAGAAGAAACAAATACAGGAAGAGGCTGCTGGAGCAGCAGCTGCCTTTGATTTTACTTGTTTACCTTCTCCTGGGATGGGGCTAATAGGAGCTGCTCATGATATTATTTTTAGAGCTATTTTCAAACAGTGTGGCTAGAAAGGGTTGCGCTGCTGTTTGGCTATGAAGAATGTTTAGCATGCCTAATCTTCCTACAGAAGGGCTTTGTTCCCAGGTGCACCAGCATGTTAAATTAAACATCCTGAAGAAAGAATCCTATATCAGTGTTTCCAAATGATGTTTGGTGACTCCTCTAGCACCACGAGGGGCCCTGCCATGGTCTTATTCTGGTGCCAGCTGGGGGCAGTCTGACTTGCTGTTTCCCCCAGACTCCACTTCTCCAGGGTCCCTTATTATTTGCCAAATTCTTACATTACTCAGAGAGAGCCCAAGGGCTCCTTTTAGACTGGGGAAAGGGTAATTTCGGATAAGGAGGCTGTAGCGAGGTAGACGGAGAAGGCAATGGCAAGCCACTCCAGTACTCTTGCCTAGAAAATCCCATGGATGGAGGAGCCTGGTAGGCTGCAGTCCGTGGGGTCGCTAAGGGTCAGACACGACTGAGCGACTTCACTTTCACACATTGGAGAAGGAAATGGCAACCCACTCCAGTGTTCTTGCCTGGAGAATCACAGGGAAGGGGGACCCTGGTGGGCTTCCGTCTATGGGGTCACACAGAGTCGGACACGACTGAAGTGACTTAGCAGCAGCAGCAGCAGCAGCAGCAGTGAGGTAGAGCCATTACGGAGCAGGTGAAAGCAAGGCCAGGAAGGCTGCAACAAGGAAGCAGAAGAGGCAGGGACTGGGGATTTGACAGCTAGGCAGACCCCATTCTCATCCTGGCTTCTTGTGACCTGTGTGCCCACTTGGGCAAATTAGCGCCTCTCTCTGACCTTAGTTTCCTCTTCTACAAACTGGAGATTAAAAACAGTGAGTGTTATTGTGAAGGTAGGGAATGTCACTAGTAACATCAAAGCTTGGTTTGATAGTTCAGAATAATCAGACCACACACTTCACAATAATGATGCCAGCAATCAAGTCTTGAAGACCAATTTTAATGAAGTTTTACTGATAATAATGTAAAATTATCTTTTCATAGAGATAAGATTAACATTGTGATGTTATTGAAATCTGAATTAAAGGAGGCATCTAATCTAGCTCTCAGAGTTGGGAACCAAAAAAAAATCTTTATTGTAATTGCGTGCTGTGATTCATGGGGTCGCAGAGAGTCGGACACGACTAAGCGACTGAACTGAACTGAACTCAACTGAACTATACTTGAAGCTAAAGAACTGTTACAACTTGGTACATACAAAGATAAGCTCTGAGCAGTAGAATCTGAATATGAAATCATGTGCTCTGGCAAGGACCTCTTGAATCTAGTATGCTTTTAAAACTGTTTCAACCATCTATTGCTACAAAATAAACTGCTTCCCTGGTAGCTCAGTGGCAAAGAATCTGTCTGCAAATGCAGGAGACACAGGTTCAGTCCCTGGGTTGGGAAGATCCCCTGCAGAAGGGAGTGGTAACCCACTCTAGTATTCTTGCTTGGAAAATTCCATGGACAGAGGAGCCTAGCAGGCTACAGTCCATGGGGTTGCAAAGAGTTGGACATGACTGGGCACGTATATAAGTCATCCTCAAATTAGTGGCTTAAGACAGTAGCATTTATTTTGCTTAGAAATCTTTGATTTGGGTTGAGGCATGGAGAGAGCTTGTGTCTGCACCCTACAACTTACCTGGATTGACTTGAAGACCAGGGGCTGGAATCATCTAATGAAGAGAATGGTAAATCTTTTCTGTAAAATATCAGATAGTTAATCATTTTTACCTTTGCAGACCATAGAATTTCTGTTATAACTCTAAAGTCTGTCATAGACAAAGAAATAAAACATAGAAAGAAACCACTGACAAATAAGTGAGCATGGTTTTGTTCTGCTGCTGCTAAGTCACTTCAGTCGTGTTCGACTCTGTGTGACCCCATAGACGGAAGCCCACCAGGCTCCCCTGTCCCTGGGATTCTCCAGGCAAGAACACTGGAGTGGGTTGCCATTTCCTTCTCCAATGTGTGAAAGTGGAAAGTGAAAAGTGAAAGCGAAGTCGCTCAGTCATGTCCGACCCTTAGCGACCCCATGGACTGCAGCCTACCAGGCTCCTCCATCCATGGGATTTTCTAGGCAAGAGTACTGGAGTGGCTTGCCATTGCCTTCTCCGTGGTTTTGTTCTAATAAAACATAAAAACAGTCAATAAGTCAGATTTGGCCTACAGGTAAAAAATCTGCCAATCCCTGATCTGAAAACTTGTTCACTCACATGCCTGGAACTTGACGCTGGCTTCTGACACTTATCTGAGTCTTTCAGCCAGAATGCCAACATGTGGCCTCTCCATGGGGCCTGAACTGTGTTCCAAAGGCAAGTGTTCAGAGAGCAAGAGCCGGGAAGATGCTCTTTTTTATGACCTAGCCCGGGAAGCCATGCAGCATCACTTGGACCACATTCTATTTGTTGAAGCGGTCACAAAGGCCCACTGAGGTTAAAGGGGAGGAAATAGAGACTCCACCTCTAGAGGGGATAGAGACAAGGTTCTGAAAGAGCATGTGGGATCAGGACCATCTGCCATGTGATGATTCAATTCTCCCACTAGTTTTCTAGGTTTTTTTTCTTTTTTCTACATTCAAGCCATTTCAAAATCCTCACTTATACAATAAACCCTGATGTTATTTGGGCTTCATTTGTTATGAAAACATTCACTAGCACAACCTCTGGTACTGAAATTTCATGGAGCATTCTAAAAGTCATCCAGATGATTCAGAACAAGCTAAAATTTATATTATCACTAAAATAAAGAGCCAAATTAAAAAAATAATCTCAGATCTAGGGGTTCTCTGAGAATATTTTCTCCATTTGAGAAACACTAATCCAAGACTTAGGCCACAGGGGAAAACAAATTCCTCCCAGTCTTTACAGGATCCAGTCCAACTTCCCAGAATGAAGGTCGAAAGTCCTGTAATCATAAGCTATGTGCATTTGCTGCAAAAGTCCTCTCCCCAGAACTCCCAGGGGAGGCTGCAATCCAAGGATTTGGTGTTGTTCCCTCAGAGACACTGCTAACAAGCCCCTCATTGTTTTTAACCATTTTCACTACCACTGTGGCGTTTCAGCAGACTCTTCACAGCAGCGTGGGGAAAAGGTTCTCTCCTTTAATATCAGTTGGAATCTGGATAGATATGCCTTAGCTTTCTGGATCATCTTCTAAAAGTCTTTCTTCGGGTTTGCTTGGTGTCCAACCTGGAGGACTAGACACTTGCTGCAGGTGGAAGAGAAAGCATGGGAACTGTTTCCTGCTTAACCATCTGACTTCTCTTCCTTGATGATCTGAATAAACAGATCTTAATAACACTGCCCATTCTGACAAAGCCTTGCTGAGATCTTCATTCAACAATTTCAGTGGTGGAAGAAGACATGGGAAGCATGTCTTCAGGTCTGGAAAACCCCCATTCAGGGAATCTGAGGTGGTTGGACTGAGATGCCATATCTGAAGTCCAGTGAGAATCAAGCAAGATGGCGGTAACAGCTCATACCTCTCTATGTATCTTCATTCTGGGTTGTTGGATGTTGAGCTTTTCACAGTTGGTCCAGGGACTGAGGATGAGAGGCCCAGTTGGTGTGGGGCTTTGGAGACCTTTACCAAGCAGCTGGAAGGGAAGTAGCAGTATATCCTGAAGGTGAGGAGATAATTGCAGCTGCTGCTAAGTCAACTTCAGTTGTGTTCGACTCTTTGTGACCCTATGGACCGTAGCCCACCAGGCTCCTCTGACCATGGGATTCTCCAGGCAAGAATACTGGAGTGGGTCGCCACGTCCTCCTCCAGGAGATCTTTCTGACCCAGAGATCAAACTTGGATCTCTTAGGTCTCCTTCATTAGCAGGTGTGTTCTTTACCACTAGTGCCACCTGGGAAGCCTGTGGAGACACTTGGTTGAAACTAATTTGCTGTTCCTATTGCATTTGGCGGAGAAGGCAATGGCAAGCCACTCCAGTACTCTTGCCTAAAAAATCCCATGGATGGAGGAGCCTGGTAGGTTGCAGTCCATGGGGTCGCTATGGGTCGGACACGACTGAGCGACTTCACTTTCACTTTTCACTTTCACACATTGGAGAAGGAAATGGCAACCCACTCCAGTGTTCTTGCCTGGAGAATCCCAGGGACAGGGGAGCCTGGTGGGCTTCCGTCTATGGGGTCACACAGAGTCGGACACGACTGAAGTGACTTAGCAGCAGCAGCAGCATTGCATTGCATTTGGTACCTGGGAGGCTCAGCTTTCTGAAAGCCCTCCCTTTCTGAAGGCCCTCCCTTTCTCTGGTATGTCTCGGTAAGGGGTCTCTGTCTGAAGATGCTTCCCCTCCTCCCCGCTGCTCAGTCCCCGACGGAGAGTCAGACCTTTCTGTGACTCATGTGGTTGCTGTAGAGATAATTCTGATGTCAGAAGCAGAGGCCATTGATTTGAGAGGAGGAAAGCAAAGACTATTCAGAAACAAGTCTCCTCTCATCATGCAAATACCCCTAATTAAGAAAGCCAGACAGATTCTGTGTCACAGAAACATAATTTCCTTTGACTTAGGGAGTTCCAGGAATTGCTGCAGGCTGTCAACCTTTCATGATTTTTTGGGGTACATGTCCTCATCTTCACTTTGAGTTTTCTTGAACAAAAATGAATTCAATCTGACAGTTGTGAAATACCTCATACATGCCAGGAGTGGTCCTAGTGACTTTAGAAATAGGTATGAACAACAAAGTTCCTACTCTCAAGAAATTTACAATGGAACAAATTAATCTTTAAGTGGTAAACCCTGGATGCTCTGTGGATCCTGGTAGAAAGCTGAAAACTTTGGACGCTGTTATGGGTTGAATTGAGCTTCTTAGGAGGCACTAGTGGTAAAGAACCCTCCTGCCAATGCAGGAGCCATTCTCTGAATGTCTTTATGTTCTGAGACATGAATTTGATCCCTGCATAGGGGAGATCCCCTGGAGGAGGGCATGGCAACCCACTCCAGTATTCTTGCTGGAGAATCCCATGGACAGAGTAGCCTGGTCGGCTACAGTTCATAGGGTCACAAAAAGTCAGACACAACTCAAGTGACTCAGCATGCACACATGCATATGTTGAACTGTGTTACTCCAAAATTTATATCTTGAAGTCCTAACCCCCGGTACCTCATATGTGACCTCATCTGGAGATAGAATCTTTACAGAGGGAATTAAGTTACAAGGAGGTCATTAGGGTACACACCAGGGAGAGAGGCCTGGAATAGATCTGTTACAACTCTCAGAAGGAATCAATCTTGCTGACATCCTGATTTTAGACCTCTAGTCTCCAGAACTGAGACAATAAATTTCTGTTTTTTAAGTCACCCAATCTGTAATACTTTGTCATCACAGCCCTAGCAAAATAATGTAGATACTCAGTGGCCCCCTTCCACTTTTGTACAAGCTGGTGAGGAAAACCCTGGATGGATGTGAATTAAATGTTTATAGAGATTGCATTTAACAGACATTTGAAAAATTCACTCATTCATTTATTCACCCATTTCCTATCTCTTTACCCCCCAGTTTATTTTTTTATTACACTTACCACTGTCTGAGAAATTTTACCTTTTGTTGACTTGTTTACTGTTTCTCCATCTGCTTCATGATAGAGATGCAATAAAGATTTTTTGAATAAGAACTTGCCCTCTCTTGTTCCCTTTCCTTTTTCTTTCCATTAATACTAAAGCACCTCTGACATCTACTGTGTACATAGCATTCCATGCTCATCCCTGTCAAAACATAAAGACATTCAGAGAATGGCTCTTGTCTTTGAGGAGTTTGTGATTTCAGATTCTTCAGAGGTGAAGAATATCCACATGAGGAGCTGCACTCCTCACTTGGGTGAGTGTAAGCTGGGCGACTGGGATCACTGCTGGAGCAGAGAGCGGGTTCCACGGGCTGAGATGTACGGGAAGGCTTCCCAGAGGAGGAGGGACCCACCCACAGGAGATGAAGGGATAGAAAAGGAGAGAGTAGGGGAGAAGAGACTATCTATAATCCATCTATCTTCCTAACCTGTATACTTAGGAAGGAGTCGGATTACTCCAGGACAGGAGTTGGGCCGATCATAATGACGCTCAGCTGGTAAAGAATCCGCCTGCAATGTGGGAGACCTGGGTTCAATCCCTGGGTTGGGAAGATCCCCTGGAGAAGGGAAAGGCTACTCACTCCTGTATTCTGGCCTGGAGAGTTCCACGGACTGTACAGTCCATGGGGTCACATCAGACACGACTGAGAGACTCTCACTTTCACTTTCTTTCAAGGGCAGAGATGGTGGCAGGACCCAGAAGCTTCTTTCTGGTATGGAGATCAGAGTCAAACCCAGGTGCTCTCAACTCTGACTGCACAAGAAAATCACTTAGGGAACTTAAATACTAATGTCAGACCCTCCCTTGCTACGGGATATCCTGGAAGTTACAGGCAGGTCTTCAGAGGAAATAAATCCTTTTAGAATGCAGATTGACAGCAGTGGCTTCGGCATGCAAGACCCAGGTCACTAGGCCCAATCATGATACTCCTGTAGTCCCAGAGTGACAGGGATAGCTGCTGGAAATACAACATCTGGCTGCATTCTCTGGTAGGGCCTCTTTTCCTGAGTGTAAAAGTACCTGCTTGTGACATCAGAAGACTCTGTTGACAGACCGGCATTCTGTTTCCAGTTCTCCACTATATTTTATGGTGGGAACAGTAGCTACAACAGTAGAAACAATCTGGCTTCCCTCTTTTTTTAGGACCCTCCAGCTTTCTGTAGGTGTTCATAGATGGGAACCATCCAGAGGAGAGGTTTTCACTGTTGCTGATTTTTGTTTGTTTGTTTTGAGGATGCTGGGGAAATTGCATCCAGAGTTTTCAAGGATCTTACTACTTGGGTCCTGTTAGCTTAATTTCTTCCAGCATTATCTGCAAGGTTCTATCATAATGCTTGGAATACAGTGGACTCTCAGCCAATGAGACAGCAGAGATCTTCTGAAATGCTAAACTTCAAGTACAGTCGTAGGGAAAAAAAGCTGTCAAATTCCTTTTTGTTTGCTCAAGATCCACTTGATACAAACAGAAAGGTGAGAACAAAGAGTTGATCAGTCTTCAAAATAAACCTAGAAATGCTGATTGAGATCTCTGAGGCACTGGGCACTGTACAAGATGTTGTGGGCATGCAATGATAAATCAGACATGGCTTTGACGTCTGATAATCTAGTTGGAGAGGCAAGAAATGAACGTGTGAAAAGTTAACAATGAAGGACTTATAGAACTGCCCAAGATTATAAATTCTGAGACCAGTTGGAACTGGTCAGGAGAACAAGAGGTCACTTCAGGCTGGGGTGCGTAGAAGGAGGGAGAGAGGGACTGGTATGAATAATTGTGAGTGTTGAGGAGGGTGCTGGCAAGCTCTGCTTACCATATAGTAAAGCCATTTGGTGGGAAACAGGAGGAGAGATTTAGGCAAGTTGAGAATGGGGGAAGGTAGAGCTCCATAAGGGAGGGCCTTGAATCCCAAACCAAGGTGAGAGACCATCTTGCAGGAAGTGGGAGCAATGAAAGTTTTTCAGCAAAGTGGAGGCTTGGGTTGAAGAGATTCCATGGCCCATGGCCAGTCTCCCCAGAAGCCCTGCATGCCTTCTAGTCATCATGGGGTTTTCTGCAATCCTTGTCCAGCATCATCTTTTTGTGTCACTTAGAGTGCACAACTCTTAAGAGAAAACTTTCAGTCTGGAGGACTGGGTTTGGTCTTTCTAAACAAGGGACTTGCTTATTTTCAGTATCATGTGTGTTTGGCATTGAAGTTCCTGAAGCGGGCAAAAGTGACTGGGTAGCTTTAGAAAGTTCCCTTCCAGCTTTCAAGACCCTGTTCAATGACTCAGCAATGGAGGGTTTTGCAATAGGCTTACAGAACCAGACAAGCTTGCTTTCCCTAAGGAAACCTTGGTGTCCTAAGAAAACCTCAGCCTAGGTCCCTGCCCTGCTGGGTTGAAATTCCTTCTGTTTTCTGGTAGCATGCATGGAGCACATGCTCTGGGGCATCCAAAAAGGGCTCTGGAATCACGTCAGATTTCAGTTAAACTTTGGCTCCATCTCTAACCAGCTAAGTTACTTTGGGTAAGTTACCTAACCTCTCCCAGTTAGTTTTCTCATCTGTAAAACAGAAATCATTAACTACTCTGTAGAGCTGTTTTAAGTCTTAATGAGAGAAGTATTAGTGACACAAAGTTTTGATGTTTTTGTTCAGTCACCAAGTCACGTGTGACTCTGCAACCCCATGGACTGCAACACACCAGGTTTCCCTGTCACGTAGTAGGTTCCTTGACACATACTAGGCTCCCTACATATTTTTTTTCTATTATAGAGGGCATAATATTCTGTAAATGAAAGTAAGCTGTCTTTTGGCTCCACCCTAAAAAAATCAGACTTCCTGACTTTCAACTGAACCTTTCCTTAGGCCTGCTCTAATATTTGAGTCCTGCGGGTGAATGTGTTCCCCACACACAGTGAGTCTGACCTGGAAGGGGTTCAGGGAAAAGTTTCTGTTGTCCTAGAAGTGGGCTGAACCAAAGGGCCATCTTTATGTTACCATATCTTTTTAGAAGACCCTTCCATTAGAAACAAATTGAATACAGGAATGGGGATTTTGGTATAAAGCAAGAAAACATATAGAGGCTTTTAAAATATAAAGCTGTATTTCCCAAACAACATTCTAAGACAAACATTTATATAATGTTTACTAGGTTCCAGGCATAGTTCAAATCAATAATTAACATTAATTTATTTAACCCTCATATTTATGTGCTGCTACTGCTAAGTCACTCCAGTCGTGTCCGACTCTGTGCGACCCCACAGACAGAAGCCCATCAGGCTCCCCCGTCCCTGGGATTCTCCAGGCAAGAACACTGGAGTGGGTTGCCATTTCCTTCTCCAAAGTGTGAAAGTGAAAAGTGAAAGTGAGGTCGCTCAGTCGTGTCCGACCCTTAGTGACCCCACGGACTGCAGCCTACCAGGCTCCTCCATCCATGGGATTTTCTAGGCAAGAGTACTGGAGTGGCTTGCCATTGCCTTCTCCGCATATTTATGTGAGGTAGGTGTTATTATCCCAGTTTACAGTTGGGGAAACTGAGCCACAAAGAAGTTAACCAACTTGCTGAAAGTCACACAGTCCCATGGATGACTCTAAGCCCTGGTAGATCATGGGGAAATTTACTGTACAAAAATTAGTGGAGAGCCCATTTAAAGGACTTCTTTTGAGAAAGGGTCCAGGCATCATCACAAAGCATTTAAACTTCAGTGAATCAACAGCACTTTTGTTTACTCCAGGTGAGATATCTAAGCCCTGCTTCCCAGGTGACCTTGGCTCTTGTGCATGGCCTCCCTGGGGTCCCCCTTGAGACAGTTCTGGCGAGGCCACTCTTGTCTTGATTTCTTTTGATGAACGCCTGCTGAGCATCAACGCATGCACCACAGTGCTGGGTGCTGGGGACACCAAGATAATTATAACAAGTGGCAGGCAGGTAGCTCACAATCTAGTACAGAAATGAATCATGGTTATCCACTGAAGAAAGGGCTCTGCAAGGACTTCCTGGCCTTCTTCATAGAAGTGGTCCCCACTTTTGCTCAGTTCAGACCAGAGCAGCTCGTTCACTTACAAGAGAGGCAATGTCTATGGACCAAGCTAAGCAGGTAACTTTTGTTCTTTACTTTCTTCCCTCCTTCACCCACTCCAGTATTCTTGCCTGGAGAATCCCATGGACAGAAGAGCCTGGCAGTCACAGGCTACCAGGGGTCAGTCACAAAGAGTCGGACCCGACTGAAGTGACTTAGCACACACTCTTCTTTGCTGTATCTCCCTCATCTCTGTTTTCTGGACTTCCTGTCCTCCTGCCCTCCTACCCTTCTCTTAGTCACCTACAGACATTTTCAGGGCCTTGCCCAAGTACTTATTCTCTGAGCTGACATGTCTTGCTAGTATATTTAGACATCCAAAGGTAGGTCAAAGAATGAAAAGGGTTGGAAAGTATTGACTCAGATCTTGTCAAGCACATAACAGATTATTTTGCATTATGACACTGACATTTCTTATCTCTTTATGACCTCCATGGTGAACTGAACATCCCAAGATGTTCCCTTAATCAAAGACAGTTTGGTGGGGGGATGCTAACATCAGAAATAATTGAGGGAGAAAGAGAGAAGAGTGGGTACTGCGAGTGAAGAAGAGCAAAGTTTGAGGACAATGAGTAACCTCTCTCCTGCTTTCACTCCCCAAGTTGCCATCTCTGCATTAGACTTCCCTTAACAAAGCCCAGATGGTGTTCCTGGGGAGAGTGCGGCAGCCAGAGAGAACAGAGACGCTGTTTTGTTTGGGGCTCTGAGAAAGGGGGAGAAGATGCTGAGAAAGATGAGCAGACTGTCCGCCTGCTAACACTGCATGTAACTTAGTTACAAGCATGGGAGGAAAGCATCTTTAAGAGAACACCTTTATTACAACAACCTTGTTTCTCTTCCATTAACTCCTGTCACTTTACCTCCCCTACCTCTAAGAGATTTAAAGTACTGTCATTTTCAGAATTCAGTCACTTCTGTGTGTTTCAGTGATGTTTCTTGCTCTTACCTCATTGAAAAGCAGTGAAGCCAGATGGCCCTGCCTCCCTTTCTGCTGCATCGCAAGATCCATTACAGGTTCTTTGCCTTCCTTTGTTTCCTTGCTTTCCTTGGTTTCATCCATTTATCTGCCCAGAAATCCATCCATCAAACATTTATTGTGTTCATAATTTGTGCAAAGCTCTCTGATGGCTACTCTAGAGGATACGAAGATGCAGAAGACACACTTAGAGCTTTTAGGAAATTGCAGTCTGTGAGGGAGACACATCTAAATATAATAAATACAGACACAGGAGAGATTTTTGTGCAACTTGCATTGACTTTTCTCTTTACCATTTTACAAGTGATACAGTTTGGTAAAAACATGCCTCTGACATCTGATGCCATTGTTTCTCCATCTATTTGCCATGAAGTGATGGGACCGGATGCCATGATCTTAGTTTTCTGAATGTTGAGCTTTAAGCCAACTTTTTCACTCTCCTCTTTCACTTTCACCAAGAGGCTCTTTAGTTCTTCAATTTCTGCCATAAGGGTGGTGTCATCTGCAATACTTTGGCCACTTAATGCAAAGAGCTGACTCATTTGAAAAGACCCTGATGCTGGGAAAGATTGAGGGCAGGAGAAGGGGACAACAGAGGATGAGATGGTTGGATGGCATCACCGACTCATTGGACATGAGTTTGGGTGGACTCTGGGAATTGGTGATGGACAGGGAGGCCTGGTGTGCTGCAGTCCATGGGGTCACAAAGAGTTGGATATGACTGAGCAACTGAACTGAACTGACATCTGATGCTCTATTTTCCTGAGCTCCGGGGAGGCCACACGATCCTTTAAGGAAAGAGAGTTTGACCTGGGCCAGAGAAAGGAGCAGACTTTGGGACTGGGATGGACACCTCCAGCCCCAAGATTTCAATCAGCAAAGCAATCTTTCTTAATTGGGTAAGAAACAGGCTGGCTCAATGCCAGACCTTGAGGCCAACAGAGACAGGCATAGTCCCAAAGACAGCAGCAGAGGCAATGTTTCCTTCCCCAGGATTTCTCTGCACCAAGTTTCTGCCCTTTCTTCAGGACTGTAACAATCAAGAGTTGGCCCAAAGTCAAGACACATACATCCCTTTAAGACCTTCATTGGGTTAGCTGCTCTTGAGTAAAAGATCCAAGGAAGGAGCTGGTGAGGAGTAGGGGTATGGTGGCACACAGTGTAAACAATAGATTTGGAGAGAGTATTTGGGGGCAGGGAGTTGTGGTGCCTGGCACACAGTTTTCCAGCCAAATGATAAATAAGAAAATTAGGATAAATTCTCCATCTTTTCAACAAAGTCTAGCAAGCGTTACAAAGTCAGTCTAGGTAAAATGTATGATAGAAGCTTCTTTACAACTACATTTGAAACATGGGCCCCCAAACACCTTTCTTCATTTAACTGGGGGATGTTGTTTTTACCTGAGGATGCTCAGGAAAGGCTGAGGAGAGCGTGAATGCTCTACCTGAACCTTGAGGGATGAGTAACTCACAAGGTGCACAGAAAAGAGAGAAATTCTAGATAGAAGAGGCATGGAGATATAGATGGGCTGGGATGGGGGAACTGACGGTGTAGGAGTGGAGAGAGTGAGAGGACTGCCGTGTCACACACTATGGAACAGTAGGCTGCTAGCGGTGACACGCTGGGGGAAAGGAGCTGAAGGAGGTAGAGCCCAGGCACAGGACCCCCAGTGGTGGAAAGAGTCAAGGGTCTCAGGTCTCCTACTCACAGGTGTTCCTCGGGTAGGAAGCTGCACATGGAAATGTCAGAGGAATCTTACCAGTGGAAGTGTGGTGGAAAATGCACTTGGATCCCATGGTAAGCCAACAGCAACTCTAAATGCTGCTTTGTTTCCACTCCTTTGGGTGCTTCAGTCTTATCTGTACCCCCTCCTCCCCAGCCTCAAACTACAATTTCTGAAGAGACTTGCCTCAAGAGCCATTTCTTTTATTAAGGCATCACTTGGACAGCATACAAACAGCACAAGCAGAAACTTCAAGCCCACACGCAGAATAAATTATGATATTTCTATTTAAAAGTGGACAACAGAAGAAGCTGTGTTACCAGGAGGGCCTCCTGGTACAGTGTCTGGAGACCCACAAGGTGTCAGCAGCCAACGAGAGTCCATGATAACATCTTCTGCAAGACATTTAGAGCCAAATGCTCCCCTCTGGATGTATCTATGAGGCCCATGCTCCTGCACACAAGCATGTGTACACATGCAGAGACACACACAGGTTAGGGGCAGGGAACAGCCTGTAAACAACTAGCTCAGCAATAAGTGAGGTGGACCCAGCTGTGTTTTCTCTGTGGCTCTGGCAGCCGACAAGACCCTGGTACTTATCTCTCACCAGCTCCTCGGCTGCTGTGGGAGGTGTGTGGTGGGCTGCTTACTGAGGCGAGGAGCCCAGTTTTGTCATCCTGGCCTGCAGGTTGAGCACACTGCAGCTTCCCACGCTACCTTTGCTGTCCAGCCTGCCACACTCTGCCTGCCACTCCCAGAGGAACAAGTGAAGACATGTGCCCCAGGGAAGTGTATGCACTTGGAATACTGTGAGCTGTGCCCAACTCCCACATGGGTCCCTCTCCAGCAGTGTGATGCTATGGAAGCCACCTCCGTCCTCTTAAGCCTCATAATCCCCACCTGTAAAATGGGGATGAGAGTACCTACTTCACGGGGTTATCATAAGCAATTACTGACATTTGATATTTCCAAGTACCATGCTAGACTCAAGGTAAATGTGCAAAATCTATTTTTTTTTCTTATCTTCTCCCCCATTTCTTCCTATTTTCCTGTTTTCTATTTCCAGGTCAATGTAGCCATCAGTGGTCATGTTGGCCCAGTTGACACTCTCTTGACCAACAGGGCCTCTCCAACCTCAACAGTGTACACTTCCCACTACTGCAAAACCGCACCACTGGCAGGGTCAAAGAAGAGGGGTGCCTCAGGTGCCACCCGAGCCCAGCAGAGAGATCCAGGCTGCCTGACTGTCTCATCAGTGATGGTGAGGTGCCACAATGGTGTGAAGACATGAACACAAAATAGAGATGTACAGGTGGCTCTGAGATGAGTCTGACTGGAAGCTGGGACTGAGAGGTGGTGCTGTTCACAAACTTGAGCAGAAACAAACCACCCCCTACCGAGAGTGGACCACCCAAGTCCATAGGAGATATTTTCCTAGCAGGTTGGCCACCAAAAAGCCAATTTGATGAATTACAGTCCACAATTCTGGTTCTGCAGAAATTTTCTTTCCACTTCTCCATCTGTCTGTCCACCCAGCCATCCATCTGGTATATATGGAGTTTTGTACATTACAGGCTGACCAGAACAGAAGACTCTTTGTGCTCATTTAAGACCTTTTTATCTAAAGAGTATCTTTTATGGGCACTCAGCTGGAGTCTCTTACAGGAATGCTGTGAGGTAGTAACAAAACAGGCAATATCCCTCTTTGTGTATATCAGGAAGTGCTCAAGGTACCATGGTGCTCAAATGAGCACAGGAACGTGGTAAGGGCACTGGTCTGTTCCCTGAAGGCCACAGCGGGCCATGCTATGGCTTATCCCGACAGAGCCCGAGGTTCAGACTTGCTCTGCTGTTCACACCAGTGTGGGTTTCAAATCATCTTTGAAGTTCACGATAGGCTTCGAGCGGGCCCACAGCTTTTCCCAGGAAGCCAGCGCCCCCGAAGTCTCAGGGTCGGTATCTGACGAGCCACTGTCACTGGAGTCAGAGGAGCTCTGGAAGCAGATCTCGCAGTAGGGCCGGTGGCAGCGGCAGAAGAGCTCGTCTGAGCTGCTGGATTCGGTGTCAAGGTAGCTACTTGGAGAAGACAGGGAGGGGCAGCCTGGGGACCCTGGGGGCTGCCGCGGCCCAGGCAGGTCGGGGGAGGCCCTGGATGGGCGTGGGGCAGCGGGACACAGCTTCCGGCCAGAACCGGAAGACTTTTGGGGAAAGGATGCGAGGCTCCGTTCGGCTGCCCGGCGCTCTGCCTGGCGCTGTGTGCGGCCCTCTAGGGCGCCTGGCTTGCCTCGAGGAGCAGGAAGTACTAAAGGATTCCCAGAAGAGGGTCTTGCTACCCTGTGATCAGCAGTTTGGGGGTCCAGGCAGGAGCTGTCCCTGTCCTGTACATTTTGCCCAGAAACGGCCCTGTTTACCCGATGCCCCACATAGGAGGGTACAGCCCCTAGAAAGTGTGAGCGAGCCTGCTGTGCCGCCCGCCTTCTCCTCACCATGGAGGGGCTGAAGCCCGGCTCCTTGGAGAAGGGCACCTTCTGGGGGCTGTGGGCAGCGTTGCTCTTCCAGGGCTGCTGGGGACAAGACAAGGCAGAGGGGAGGGGAGCCCCAGGGCCCAGGCCCAGATCCTGGAGGACTTCCTGAAGTTTCTCCCTGATCACTGAACTGACTCTTGACAGTTGCTCCGGGGGCCCCTCTGAGTTCTCTACCTGCCCGTGTCTCTGGGGAACAGAGCCTTCTTCACTTTGCATGAGACACTGGTGGAGGGCCATGGGTACCTGGTCTCTTCTTTCTGCAGTCTGGCTTTGCTCAGCCCATGGCTTCTGGTTGCAGCCCAAATGTAAAGGATTAGAAAGGTCTTTCAAGTCAGAAATTTCCTGCTTCTGCCCTGTGGAGGGGCTGGTGTCCTTCACAGGCCCCCTGAGGCCTTGTACACTTGAGGCCAGCACTGAGGTGCTCTGGGAGTCCTGGGTGGCTGCACTGGTATCATTCTGAGAGTCAGAGAGACATTCTGAAAGCCCTTGAGGTGCCAGACTATGGGCAGAGGCTGCGGCTAGGATGTCCTTGTGGTGGGAAGAGGCAGGTGGCACAGCCTCCTCTGGGAGGTCAGAGGAGCACCCTGCTGACATCAGTCTCACCAGCTTCTCTCTGGCATTGTTTACTTGTTCTTGCAGGCTTTCAATCACAGCATTTTTCTATAAAACAAAAGCAAAACCATCAACAAAAGATGCTGCTGAGGGTTTTCACAGTGTCTCCCATAGTGGAGAGATCTCAGTTTAAATCCATTTCTCCACATACTAGCTGGTGATCTTAGGCCCTGAGGAAGCACCTTCTTGAAGTGAAATGAGATGATGCATATAAAGGGTGTAGCACAATAAACTGACATACGTGCTCAGTAAAGATTAACTATCATTTATTGTTGTATGACCTTGATCCCCCCATATGTCCCCAAACTGTAGCACTGTGTGCAAGGAGAGATTGCGGTGGCGGGGAGGGCACAGTCTAGCTGCCTGCTGGCTGCTGTAGACCCTCTCAGAACTGAGGAGCGGTTCAGGTCACTCTGTAGAACCGCAATCTAAACAGTGTTTGGGATGGCCCATCTCTGGGTATATCAATCACACTTTTGCAAAATACAGATGACTTTGAGGCACCTGTGAAGGGGAGGAAGGACTGGGGAAACAAGCATCCAACCTCTTGCTAAATAGCCTAGAAAATGGGGAGAACATGGAAATGATAGATTCCTGGGCCAGTGTGACAAGACTGGAGCCAGGGATGGGGGTGGGGTTTAGGGTGGAGTGAGAATATCAGGTTGGTGTTATCACCTCCCTCCACTGACACATGGGGATGGGAGGCCAGCACTATCATGTGACACTATCAGCTGTTGGTATCTCCCAAAGAAGGGCAGGCATCAGAATTACTGGAGAAGCTGAGCTGCCTACCTGCTGCGTGGCTGTTAGTTGATAAACAGGCTGTACCTAGGATGCTGGCAGGTGACAGCTACAGAGATATGCTGTTCTAACTGCAGGACCATGGGGCACGAAGTAGGAGGAGGAGTAACGGCAGTGTGTGTGCCCTGAGAACCCTCTGGTGCTACAGCAGCTGATTGCCTAGTTCAGACCTGATGTCCACCTTCTGAAATTTGTTTGAAGGCAGTGGAGCAGGAAAGAGATCATCATGGGGAACTGATGTTCTTGGGGCAGATGACATGGCTGAGGATTTGGGGAAGGGTTTGTGGAAAATTCTGAAAGAGATGGGCATACCAGACTACCTGACCTGCCTCTTGAGAAATTTGTATGCAGGTCAGGAAGCAACAGTTAGAACTGGACATGGAACAACAGACTGGTTCCAAATAGGAAAAGGAGTATGTCAAGGCTGTATATTGTCACCCTGCTTATTTAACTTATATGCAGAGTACATCATGCGAAATGCTGGGCTGGAGGAAGCACAAGCTAGAATCAAGACTGCCGGGAGAAATATCAATAACCTCAGATATGCAGATGACACCACCCTTATGGCAGAAAGTGAAGAAGAACCAAAGAGCCTCTTGATGAAAGGGAAAGAGGAGACTGAAAAAGCTGGCTTAAAGCTCAACATTCAGAAAACTAAGATCATGGCATCTGGTCCCATCACTTCATGGCAAAAAGAGGGGGACAGTGGAAACAGTGGCTGACTTTATTTTGGGGGGCTCCAAAATCACTGCAGATGGTGATTGCAGTCATGAAATTAAAAGATGCTTACTCCTTGGAAGGAAAGTTATGACCAACCTAGACAGTGTATTAAAAAGCAGAGACATTACTTTGTCAACAAAGGTCTGTCTAGTCAAGGCTATGGTTTTTCCAGTGGTCATGTATGGATGTGAGAGTTGGCCTATAAAGAAAGCTGAGCACTGAAGAATTGATGCTTTTGAACTGTGGTGTTGGAGAAGACTCTTGAGAGTCTCTTGGACTGCAAGGAGATCCAACCAGTCCATCCTAAAGGAGATCAGTCCTGGGTGTTCATTGGAAGGACTAATGTTGAAGCTGAAACTCCAATACTTTGGCCATCTGATGCAAAGACCTGACTCATTTGAAAAGACCCTGATGCTGGGAAAGATTGAGGGCAGGAGGAGAAGGGAATGACAGAGGATGAGATGGTTGGATGGCATCACTGACCCAATGGACATGGGTTTGAGTGGACTCCGGGAGTTGGTGATGGACAGGGAGGCCTGGAGTGCTGCGGTTCATGGAGTCGCAAAGAGTTGGACATGACTGAGCGACTGAACTATTGCCATCCCCTTTAGAAGTTCAGGGTGAGTATTCAGATGTCCATTTATTGCAAGCATATGTTTCCCTGGTGACTCAGCTGGTAAAGAATCTGCCTGCAATGTGGGAAACCTGGGTACAATCCCTGGGTTGGGAAGATCCTCTGGAGAAGGGAATGGCTACCCACTCCAGTATTCTGGCCTGGAGAATTCCATGGACCATATAGTCCGTGGGGTTGCAAAAAGCTGGACACGACTAAGCGATTTTCACTCTATTGCAAGCATGCTCAGTTGCTCAGTCAAGTCTGATTCTTTGCGACCCCATGGAACTGTAGCCCACCAGGCTCCTCTTGTCTATGGGATTCTCAATGCAAGAATACTGGAATGGGTTGCCATGCCCTTCTCCAAGGGATCTTCCCAATCCAGGGATTGAACCTGTGACTCCTGCATTGCAAGCAGATTCTTTACCCACTGAGCCACCTGGGAAGCCCATTCTGGGGTCACACAGGGTCGGACACGACTGAAGTGACTTAGCAGCAGCAGCAGAAATAAAAGGGTGTTTCCCTTCTTTAGGATTCCTGACACAAGTCACGTATGGACAAACCTGTGGTTTCTTCTTGAGTAGATATGGTAGAGTTAACTACTGTATAGCACAGGGAATGCTACTCAGTTCTCTGTAGTGACCTAAATGGGAAGGAAATCTAAAAAAGCAGGGATATATTTATACGTATAGCAGATTCACTTTGTTGTATGGAAGAAACACAAACACATTATATAGCAACTGTACTCCAATAAAAATTAAGAAAGATATGGAAGAGTTGCCCAGAAGTGACTCTTTGAGGGAACAATAAATTAACTAGTCTGACAGTAGTCTTCTGCCAGCAACTCCAAGGTTGCTTGGACTTATGAGCCTGGCGGTGACTTATAAGCAGGCGGTGATTTTTCTGACTATGGTACTCCCAGTTTCATCCTGATTTAGTCTGCTTCTCTTATCCTCGGGAGAGAGTCCCGGACTGGTGAGCAACTGGTGAATAAGCGGAAGGACTTGCAGCAGAGCGCCTGCCTGCCTGTTTACCCTTTTCAGGAGCAGAGCAGTGAGGGCTGGGTGTTGTCGGGGAAACATAGGTGATTCAAGGACTTGCCAGAAGAAGAGTGGGTGAGTCATAGGAAGACATTCACTCAGGCTCTTCATGATAACTGGGTGGTGCCAGGTATCTCTCTGAGGGGGTGGCTGTGCCGGCTGCACTGGAGGTACCCCAACTCTCTTTCTTTTCACCAGCCCTTACTTGTGAAGCCCACCTTCCACATTCTCAGGCTGGCTTCAGGAGGCCTCTGCCACCTCACAGAGTTGGGAGGATGCCATCAGCTGATGACAACTGCCCCAGCAAGCAAACTGTGCTGCCTTCTTGTGCCTTATTTACAAATTCCTCAGTGTATGCTGTGGCATGTGCATGCTCATTTGTGTCTGACTCTTTGTGACCCCATGGACTATAGCCCACCAGGCTCCTCTGTCCATGGGATTTTCCAGGCAAGAAATACTCGAGTGGGTTGTCATTTCCTTCTCCAGGGGATCTTCCTGACCTAGGGATCGATCCTGTGTCTCCTGCATTGCAGGCAGATTCTTTACCACTTGTGCCACCTGGGAAGCCTATCACAGTATAAGAAAACAGTATAAACATTTGATTGGGAGGAATACTCTGCTCCAGCAAACCAAACATCTGAAGCTGGCTGGTGACAGATTTAGAAACAGTCAGCCTAATCAGTAAATCTCCTTTCTTACAGAAAAGGAAGTGGAACTTTGTTTTCACCGTGGCTGCATACTAATCAGAGGCGTGGTTTGCCATTGTGAGACCAAAATCTGACAGACTATGGAGGCTGCATTGAAATGAGCTTATTAACAATTACTTTTGGCACACCCAGGGAAGCAAAACATCTGTGGGGATGTTTCATAGGCTGCAGGCCACAGGGAGAAATGGAATCTCTTGTTTCTGTGCTTCAAGGAAGAAAATAGGTGAATTTCCTCTGCTGCAGAATGTAGAGGGAAGTCCCTCCGGCTCTGGGAGGGTTTTACCTGCTGGCCTCCACACAGCCTGGGAACTGAGGGTGGATGCTGCCCCAAACAGCCTCTGGGGACCCCAGCCACAGGGAAGAGGTGGAAGAATGAGAAGATGAACCACCCAGACCATGGGAAAGTAAGAGGACACCAGGGTGGCAGAGGAGCTGCAGAGGAGGGAAATGCAGCCAAGAAGCTGGAGTCAAGGGGGCAAGAGAGACTCCTGTGTTTATGTCCTGGGCAGTGATGGAGCTGGGGATGCAGATGCTGGAGCCTCTCGTGGCCCTGCCACAGGGCCCTGGGATGGGCTGCTGGTTCTCAGGCTTGTTCTGGAAATATGTTCCAGGTGTGGAGAGTCAGGGGCAGGAGGCCAGCATTTTACTGCCTAAGCATCTGCTCCCTATTACGGCTCTTCCTCTGCAGACTCGAGGCATCTTTCTGGATACAGCAGATTCAGTCACTGCGTGGGAAACAGGGTAGCATGGCAGAAGTACAAAAAGCACGTCACAAATTACCATAAGGCTAAAGAGTCAGGCCACTTGGCTGTTCCAACATGAGCTGATTGTGAATGAAAACCATGCTGGGTGTTCTCGCCAAGTTTCTGGCCTTCTGTTTAGCTGGGGGGAAAAAAAAAGCTTCTTTGAAGACTTCAGAGTATCAATGGCAATGCTACTGCCTTGCCAGGTGGGAAGAAATCTGGCTTTGAAAAAAGGTCCTGACTGCTTCACAAATAGTAAAGACATGAAGTGTACTCTGATGGATAAAAATGGTCCAGAACAGAGGGAAAGGTGTGAAAGACTGAGGGGACCTGGGGAGCTGAATTCTTACAAGTTGCATTGCGTAGGTCCCCATCACACCATCCTTTTGCACAGGGACTAACTGATACTCAAGTGTCAGTCTAATACAAAAAAGTATAGTTTCCCAAATAGCATTACCCAGGTATGTTCTGTACTAAAAAAAATTATATAGAATATAATTTAGTTAGTGTGAAAAAAACTACTAATTCCTATGGGCCCCATGCCTCCTCTCTGAGGCACTGAAGCCTCAAGTTTTCCCATGTGCTTTCTTCAAGCCCACACCACTCTGCCCAGTTCTGGGAGAGATGCCAACTTTGGCTTAAGAACAGAAGAAGGACTAGGGACTGCCTTGTTCCCCGCTTAATGCTACTATGTTGTTCAAAGGCTCTATTCATTCTCTTCCCCATATTTAGATACTTCTTAATTTTCTGGGTTGGTGGGAGGACAGAGATTTCTAGTTGTCACCTGGAAAAGATAGTAAAGGACCCCAGAGGATCTTGGAAACAAGGGCACCATGCTATGTAAAGAAAGAATGTATCATACAGAAGAAGCCAGCACCTACTACTACTCAGGGGCTTTACAATGCTGTTCCCCACCCTTGGAATGCTTTTCCCTGCACTCTTTGCCTGGCCAGTTCTATAGTTAACTTCAGCTCTCAGCTCAGGGAGT
The DNA here is from genome assembly GCF_049115385.1 of Moschus berezovskii. NCBI lineage: Eukaryota > Metazoa > Chordata > Mammalia > Artiodactyla > Moschidae > Moschus > Moschus berezovskii. Next base: position 86,374,813 of record NC_142460.1, read on the forward strand.
CTTTTCTGACCACTCTAAATTAGATTCTCCTGTCCTCACCACTCACTATTCTTTCTTCCCACGGTTTCTTGCCTTCATAATTCTTATCACCATTTATAACTGTATGGATACTTGATCAGTCTCTATTTCCTCCACTACACCATGAGCTTCATGAAGGTAGGGACTGTTTTGTTCCTCAGCACTTAGCACAATGCCTGGCACACATCTGTCCAATGAATGAATGAAGTGGGTGAGGGTCAGCAACAGGAGCAGTGGCTGGGGAAATGCTGAGGTTTTGCTTGCTGCTAAGGGAAACCTTATTAAAAAGCAGAGACATTACTTTGCCAACAAAGGTTCATCTGGTCAAGGCTATGGGTTTTCTAGTAGTCATGTATGGATGTGAGAGTTGGACTATAAAGAAAGCTGAGCGCCGAAGAATTGATGCTTTTGAACTGTGGTGTTGGAGAAGACTCTTGAGAGTCCCTTGGACTGCAGGAACCAACCAGTCCATCCTAAAGGAAATCAGTCCTGAATGTTCATTGGAAGGACTGATGTTGAGGCTGAAACTCCAATACTTTGGCCATCTGATGCGAAGAGCTGACTCATCTGAAAAGATCCTGATGCTGGGAAAGATTGAGGGCAGGAGGAGAAGGGCACGACAGAGGATGAGATGGTTGGATGGCATCACCAACTCTATGGACATGAGTTTGAGTAAATTCCAGGAGTTGGTAATGGACAGGGAGGCCTGGTGTGCTGCAGTCCATGGGGTCGCAAAGAGTCAGACACGACTGAGTGACTGAATTGAACTGAAGGGAAAACTTGTGCGCACCAGACCCAGGAGAAAGGAGCAGTGACCCCACAAGAGACTAACCCAGACTTGCCTGTGAGTGTCCAGGAGTCTCTGGCAGAGGCATGGGTTGGTGGTGGCCTGCTGCAGGGTCGGGAGCACTGAGTATGGCTGTGCTTTCACAGGACCTTTTGAAGGAGGTCGCCATTATCGTCATTACCTCCACCATAGTTTGGCCTCAGGTCAAACAACAGGGAGGGAACACAGCTCCACCATCAACAGAAAATTGGATTAAAGATTTAGAGAGCATGGCCCTGCCCATCAGAACAAGACCCAGTATCCCCCTCAGTTAGTCTTTCCCATCAGGAAGCTTCCATAAGCCTCTTATCCTAATCCATCAGAGGGCAGACAGAATGAAAATCACAATCACAGAAAACTAATCAAACTGATCACATGGACCACAGCCTTGTCTAACTCAATGAAAATATGAACCATGCCTTGTAGGGCCATTAGAGATGGACAGGTCATGGTGGAGAGTTCTGACAAAACGTGGTCCACTGGAAATGGGAATGGCAAACCACTTCAGTATTGTTGCCTTTAGAACCCCATAAACAGTATGAAAAGGCAAAAAGATAGGACACTGAAAGATAAACTCCCCACGTCGGTATGTGCCCAATATGCTACTGGAGAACAGTGGAGAAATAACTCCAGAAAGAATGAAGATTCGGACCAAAGCAAAAACAGCACCCAGTTGTGGTGTGACTGATGATAGAAGGAAAATCCAATGCTGTAAAAAACAATATTGCATAGGAACCTGGAATGTTAGGTCCATGAATCAAGGTAAATTGGAAGTGGTCAAACAAGAGATGGCAAAAGTGAACATTTAGGAATCAGTGAACTAAAATGGACTGGAATGGGTGAATTTAACTCAGATGACCATTGTATCTACTACTGTAGGCAAGAATCCCTTAGAAGAAACGGAGTAGCCTTCATAGTCAACAAAAGAGTCTGAAATACAGTACTTGAATGTAATCTCAAAAATGACAGAATGATCTCTGTTCATTTCCAAGGCAAACCATTCAATATCACAGTAATCCAAGTCTATGCCCCAACCAGTAATGCAGAAGAAGCTGAGTACAAAACAAAGCAGGTCAAAGGCTAACAGAGTTTTGCCAAGAGAACACACTGGTCATAACAAACACCCTCTTCCAACAACACAAGATAAGACTCTACACATGGACATCACCAGATGGTCAACACCGAAATCAGATTGATTATATTCTTTGCAGCCAAAGGTGGAGGAGTTCCATAGTCAGCAAAAACAAGACTGGGAGCTGACTGTGGCTCAGATCATGAACTCCTTATTGCCAAATTCAGACTTAAATTGAAGAAAGTAGGGAAAACCACTAGACCATTCAGGTGTGATCTAAATCAAATCTCTTATGATTATACAGTGGAAATGACAAATAGATTCAAGGGATTCAATCTGATAGAGTGCCTGAAGTACTATGGACAGAGGCTTGTGACACTGTACAGGAGGCAGGGATCAAGACCATCCCCAAGAAAAAGAAATGCAAAAAGGCAAAATGGTTGTCTGATGAGGCCTTTTAAATAGCTGAGAAAAGAAGAGACACGAAAGGCAAAGGAGAAAAGGAAAGATATACCCATTTGAATATAGAGTTCCAAAGGATAGCAAGGAGAGATAAGAAAGCCTTCCTCAGTGATTAATGCAAAGAAATAGAGGAGAACTGTAGAATGGGAAAGACTGGAGATCTCTTCAAGAAAATCAGAGATACCAAGGGAACACTTCATGAAAAGATGGGCACAATAAAGGACAGAAATGGTATGGACCTAACAGAATCAGAAGAGATTAAAAAGAGGTGGCAAGAATACACAGAAGAACTATCCAAAACAGATCTTCATGACCCAGATAACCACAATGGTGTGAATACTCACCTTGAGCCAGATATCCTGGAATGTGATTTCAAGTGGGCCTTAGGAAGCATCACTATGAACAAAGCTGGTGGAGGTGATGGAATTCCAGTTGAGCTATTTCAAATCCTAAAAGATGATGCTGTTAAAGTGTTGCACTCAATATGCCAGCAAATTTGGAAAACTCAGCAGTGGCCACAGGACTGGAAAAGGTCAGTTTTCATTCCAATCCCAAAGAAGGGCAATGCCAAAGAATGTTCAAACTACCATACAGCTGCACTCATCTCACACGCTAGCAAAGTAATGCTCAAAATTCTCCAAGCCAGGCTTCAACAGTATGTGAAATGTGAACTTCCCGATGTTCAACATGGATTTAGAAAAGGCAGAGGAACCAGAGATCAAATTGCCAACATCTGTTGGATCATAGAAAAAGGAAGAGAATTCCAGAAAAACATATACTTCTGCTTTATTGACTATGTCAAAGCCTTTGAATGTGTGGATCACAAGAAACTGTGGAAAATTCTTCAAGAGATGGGAATACCAGACTACCTGACTTGACTCCTGAGAAATCTGTATGCAGGTCAAGAAGTAACAGAACTGGACATGGAACAACAGACTGGTTCCAAATCAGGAAAAGAATACGTCAAGGCTGTACATTGTCACCACACTTATTTAACTTATATGCAAAGTATATCATGCGAAGTGCCAGGCTGGATGAAGCACAAGCTGGAATTAAGACTGCCGGGAGAAATATCAATAACCTCAGACATGCAGGTGACACCACCCTTATGGCAGAAAGTGAAGAAGAACTAAACAGCCTCTTGATGAAAATGAAAGAGAAGAGTGAAAAAGTTGGCTGAAAAGTCAACATTCAGAAAACTAAGATCATGGCATCTGGTCCCATCACTTCATGGAAAATAGGGTAACAATGGAAACAGTGACAGACTTTATTTTTCAGTTCAGTTCAGTTCAGTCGCTCAGTCATGTCCGACTCTCCGCGACCCCATGAATCACAGCACGCCAGGCCTCCCTGTCCCTCACCAACTCCCGGAGTTCACTCAAACTCATGTCCACAGAGTCGGTGATGCCATCCAGCCATCTCATTCTCCGTCGTCCCCTTCTCCTCCCGCCCCCAACCTTTCCCAGCATCAGAGTCTTTTCCAGTGAGTCAACTCGCCGCATGAGGTGGCCAAAGTATTGCAGTTTCAGCTGCAGCATCAGTCCCTCCAATGAACATCCAGGATTGATCTCTTTTAGAATGGACTGGTTGGATCTCCGTGCAGTATAAGGGACTCTCAAGAGTCTTCTCCAACACCACAGTTCAAAAGCATCGATTCTTCGGCGATCAGCCTTCTTCACAGTCCAACTCTCACATCCATACATGACCACGGGAAAAACCATTGCCTTGATTAGACGGACCTTGGTTGGCAAAGTATACTTTATTTTTGGGGGGTTCCAAAATCACTGCAGATGATGACTGCAGCCATGAAATTAAAATACACTTGCTCCTTGGAAGAAAAGCTATGACCAACCTAGACAGCATATTAAAAGGCAGAGATATTACTTTACCAACAAAAGTCCATCTAGTCAAAGCTATGGTTTTTCCAGTGGTCATGTATGGATGTGAGAGTTGGACTATAAAGAAAGCTGAACTGTGGTGTTGGAGAAGACTCTTGAGAGTCTCTTGGACTGCAAGGAGATCCAACCAGTCCAGTCTAAAGGAAATCAGTCCTGAATATTCATTGGAAGGACTGATGCTGAAGCTGCAATACTTTGGCCACCTGATGCAAAGAACTGACTCACTGGAAAAGACCATGATGCTGGGAAAGATTAAAGGCGGGAGGAGAAGGGACAACAGAGGATGAGACGATTGGATGGCATCACCTACTCGATGTTTATGAGTTTGAATAAGCTCCAGGATTTGGTGATGGACAGGGAGGCCTGGCATGCTGTAGTCCATGGGGTCACAGAGTCAGACACGACTGGGCAACTGAATTGATCTGAAGGGAGACCAGGATGGCCAGGAAGTGGAGAAATGGAAAGAGAAGGAATGTTAGCAATGAGGCAACTGGGGCCCACTGATGCATGACTGGAGTTCTTTCTAGGGAAGCCAGCAGGCAGGGGTCTGGCTTACTTCTGTGAGGAGTCTCTCCATCGAGTTTTTCTCTCCTCTAATGTGGCAGTTCTGCTCTTCACCATACTGGGTGTGCAAGCTTTTGCTGGGAGTGCTGAAATATTTGGCCATGCGTCTGATTGTTTGGTTTTCCTCTTCAAATGCCTTCCATTGCTTCAGCTGTTAGAGAAAAGAACACATGTTATTTACTTAATTACACACCCAGAAACACATTCTCTCACTCTTTCTCAAAAACACCAAGGAATGACAGTGTCACAGATACACAAATGGACAAATTATTCTCTCCTCAGAGTGTACTTTACTCTAGAAAGTTCAAAAACAGCAATAACAGAAGGTTTAGAGAATGTTAAGGTTATAGTGTTTAAAAAATGCCAAAGGAAGATGATGACAGGTTGATGAAACAGAACAATCTCTGCTGGACCCATCAACTGACCCACTGCTGGACTGTCAGAGAAAACCAGGGCTGAGGCATACTTCTGGGGCCACATTCTTAAGCCAAAGTTCAGGAGCTATAACAGGATTAAACAAGCCAACAACATAGTTTTCAAATGAAGCTGGTTTTAGTTGTATGTAGCCATTCTTCATTATTCTTATTTGTTGAGTGACTGTGCTTACTGCCACTGAAAGCCCAGTTCCTTCTTGAGGACTTCTAACCCAAATCAGTAATCAAAGTTCAGACAAAGAGAAAACCACAAATGTCAGTAAAAATCAATAAAAATGACAGAACATTAGGTCTGTGATCTAACCATCTTTTTTCCTTGACAAATGAAGAAAGACTCAGAGGGAGTTTGACTTGTTTAGGTCCACACGGCTACACTTAGTAGCAGAGTCATGGCTGTAACCAGGTTGCTGTACCACATTGCACATTCTCAACGCAGCTGATGAAGACAGATGGTCAACTGTGAGGATCCTGGAGAATGTTTTTCAGAAGATACTGGTTTTCAGAACTGGTCTATGGATGCACAGGTTGGTTTAGTTTAACAGGCATGGGGCTGAACAGAGGACATTCGCTAAGAGGGCAATGCTTCTGAGCCTTTGAGACACTCCTGGTGAATGCCAGTGACATGATACCAGGGGAGCCCACAGGGCTGGAGGCATCTCCTTTTCCCCTAGGAATTCTCATAATGAAGAGCCCCAGTGATGGGTTCTGGACACTCTGGCATGTTAGCTCTAAAAATGATGCTGAGGAGTCTGCAAGGAACCTCCCAGTGATCCTGGGATGTCTTTGGTTGCTCATCAAACATTTACTGAGCTCTGACTGTGGAAGGTAAGTAAGTTTCATAAGTCTCAGACAGGATTCTAAATCCCACCATCAATTTCAATACCAGGTACTCCCTAAGTCTTCTTGGGTCCCCTGTTAACTCAGCATGAGTCCTTCATGGTATCAGGAGCCTGTGTGACCTGTGCTGGGTCAGGCCAGGAACCTACCCTGTCAGATGCCCTTCTTGAAGGCCCCATTCCTAGGGCACTGTCATCTCACCACTCAGCTCAAAGGTTACTGGAGCCCAGCACTGCAGGATCACTCTGTGGCTGTGGGTGGGTGGCACTGACCTCCAGCGCTGCTCTCCTAGCACTGGCCCTGGCAGTGTCACAGTATGTCTGTGGTCCCTCAGGGCCCCTCATCTCCTTAGCTTTTCCTTTCTCTCTCCCCAGCACCTCCAGCCCAAGCCTTCCCTGCAGAGCTGCTGGAGGAGCTGCTCAACATTTGTGTAAGGATACTTCCAAGACTTTTGATATGTCTTATCCTAAGCTGGCTGGGTGAAGTCAGGGTGCCCCTGACTAAAGGCCTCTGCCCCTCCAATCTCATCCCCTCTAGTCCCCCATTTGTGAAAGTCCTAGTCCTTAAGACCTGAGGACTACAAATGACCTACAAATGTAGGCTGAAGTATGGCTACAAATGACCCTTAGGTCACAATTTCAGGACCTCTCCATGGCCCTTCCTTCAGGACAGGCAGTCTTGTTTTCTAAGCATCTGGGCTCTGTGGGTGTGGTAGGAAGAAAATGGCTCCTCAAAGACGTTTCCCTTCCAATCCCAGGCACTTGTGAATATGTTATCTTACACGGCAAAATGAATTTTGCAAGTGTTATTGAGTTTAAAATTGTGAGATGGGGAGATTCCAGACCATCCAGGTGGGCTCAATATAATTACAAAAGTCCTTACAAGAGGGGAGATGTGACGACAGAAAGGGAGATATGAATTTGCTGTGCTGTGGCTCTCAAGATGGAGGGAGGAGTTGCGAATTGAAGAATGCAGAAAAAGCCCTGGAAACAGATTCTCCCCCAAAGCCTCTAGAAGGAGTGCAGACCCACTAGCACTTTGATTTCAGCCCAATAAGACCCATGTCAGATCTCTGACCACCAACTATCAGATATTAAATCTGTATTGCTTAAGGCCCTCAGTTTGTAGGAGTTTGTTGTAACAGCAATAGGAAACCAAAATAGTGGGATTAAGCCTCAGGTCTTTAACTGGGTATACCCAGGCCGTTGGACATTCACCCCATGTGCCTCTCTCACTTCCTGCCACTTTACCCTTGTTTGAATTTGTGCTTCAAGAAGAGCAAAGACTTGTGGTGGAACAAACACCTCTTCTCTCTTACGCCTTGCTGCCTCTGTCACAGGGTTTCCTCCTTGGAAGTGCCACCCACTACCCTTCCCCAGTCTGCTCTTGAACTCTGACTCCTCCTTCAAGAAAGGCCCAAGCACATCATTTTCTGAGGCGGTGTCTCCAAGTTCTCAAGACAGGCTGGGGCACCCCTTCCTTGGCATGGAGTAACATCCTTAAACACTTAACTCGTGTGTTATTAATCATTTCACATCTGCTCCCAACTAGGCCTAGACTGAGGCCATGTTTAACTGCATGTTCCCAACAGTTAATACATGGATGGACAGATATGTGAACAAATGAAGGAAGCTCTCCTTTAAAAAGCTCATCTGTCTGCTAAGGGTGCTGAGACATTTACAGAAGAATATAAGGCAGAGTAGAAAGTTGTGAGTAACTTCCTGGAGGAGCAGATGAAACACTCTGTGGGTCTATAAGATAAAATAATATCCTATCTCAGGACCTGCCTGCCTCTCAAAAGGTGGAGGGAGGGGACAGGGGTGGTTGGAAGGATGGGTCACGATTAAGTCACAAAAGCAGAGGCTGGCTCACCGCTGGTGATGACCTCAGCGTTTGGCATAAACACTCAGGCATTTCCTGAAGGCCTGTGGAGAATGCTACTTGGTCCACTTGCCTCTAAGTCAGGTCATCCAGCTTTCTAGCACCACCTATCTGCCCTTGAGGAGTCTGTGCCTCTGCTCTCATAAATCCTGATCTAGGGTGGCCTCGGCCTGCAACGACTTAGAGCAGAGCTTGGGCTCCCAGCCAGAGACTGAGGCTGGGCTGCAGCAATGAAGCACTAGATCCTAGCCACTAGATCAGTGGTCAGTGACAAGGGCCCTGGCCCTTTGGCTTTGCAGAAAAGAATTTCCACAAAGACAGAAAGTAGTGATGTAAGTAAAGTATTTATTAAGAGAAAAAGAGTACAGTATGTGTGGATAGCGGAGAAGGCAATGGCAGGCCACTCCAGTACTCTTGCCTGGAAAATCCCATGGATGGAGGAGCCTGGTAGGCTGCAGTCCGTGGGGTCGCTACGAGTCAGACATGACCAAGTGACTTCACTTTCACTTTTCACTTTCACACATTGGAGAAGGAAATGGCAACCCACTCCAGTGTTCTTGCCTGGAGAATCCCAGGGACAGGGGAGCCTGGTGGGCTTCCGTCTATGGGGTCACACAGAGTCGGACACGACTGAAGTGACTTAGCAGCAGCAGCAGCAGCATGTGTGGATAGAGACACAGGCAGACTCAGAGGGAGAGTCCCTGAGTTGCACCCTCATGACAGTTTGAGTTACTTTTATGGGGTATTTCTTCCAGGTTCCCTCTGGCCAATCATTTTGATTTGCCTGGTTCACAGTCTACATCTGGTATACCTCCCATCACAGTCCAGGCTCAAGGCTCACGAGCAAGGAGGGCACTTTCCTACTCTCTCCCTCTGCCTCCCATGTGGCTCTCCTTGAACACTTCTCCAAATTTACTCAGCCGTCCTACGGTCCTGGGAATATCCAGTCTCAGGTCTCACAGGGAGAATCTTCAACTAAAGGCCACCAAGTAAGAAGTGAAGTGAAGTGAAAGTCACTCAGTCGTGTCTGATTCTTTGAGACCCCATGGACTATACAGTTCACGGACTATACATTTCTCCAGGCCAGAATACTGGAATGAGTAGCCTTTCCCTTCTCCAGGGATCTTCCCAACCCATGGATCAAACCCAGGTCTCCCTCATTGCAGGCGGATTCTTTAGCAGCTGAGCCACAAGGGAAGCCCAAGAATACTGGAGTGGGTAGCCTATTCCTTCTCCAGTGGATCTTCCCCACCCAGGAATTGAACTTGGGTCTCCTGCATTGCAGGCAGATTCTTTACCAACTGAGCTATCAGGGAAGCCCCCACCAAGTCAGAGGGGAAGATCAATTCAGGGGCACATAAAAATCCCGAAAAACCTCATTACTTTTATATTTTGAGAAACAATTTACATCCTAATGCATGTATTTTTTAGTTTCAGATCATCCTCAGTTCAAGAGAAGGAAAAAGCATGAGAGAGAAAGTAGAAAAGATAGAGTATGAGAAAGGAAACTCAGAACAGTGAGAAGGACTGAGATAGAGAAGGAAAGAGAAAGGCCAACACGGTCCATCTGCCCAGCTCTGGTTCACCTGCCCCAATAATTCCATTTCCACTCCCACTTCAACAAATAAGCACTTGTTCTTAGTTTAAACCTGGAAGTCTGATTCCAAGCTGAACTTCATCCTGCATTTTTATGTCTGTGTATGAGACTGAAGTGCACCTTTGCACTACTATGTTCCTAGGGGTTGAGGATTTAAACACCGAGGAAGGTGGAAATCTTGTGTCTGAGGATTAGGATGCAAGAGGAGCAGAGGCGAGAATGGAGAGAGAAACCTAAGTAGGGCCTCATCAGGGAGGTTACTGATTCACTCAGTTTTCAGATGGAGGTTTTGTTTTAGAACAGGAAGGCTTTTTTCTAATAGTTCCCTGGTGATTACTTCTGCTCTAAATTATCTTGTTCTCTTTCAGACTCCTATTAGCTCTAAATCATATTTCTAAATCATCTCATAATCATATCATCAAATCATATCTGCTCTCCATATTTTCTTATCTAGTCTCTCATATTTTTCCTGTGTCCTTGTTTTCTGTTTCCTTAAGTTAAGCCACTAATTCGTTATTTTGCCATGTCCTATTGCCTATTCAGCTTCTACTGGGGTTTTTAACACAATCCTTTTCATCCTTATTCAATATTTCATTATCTAAGATTATATCCTTTTCATGATAGTTTGCTTTAGTCAAAGACAGACAATATCCTTTGAATCTTACTGACAAGACTAATCATATACCCTCTAAAAGCTTTCTATTTTACTTCAGAGGAAGGCAGCTTCTCTAAATCTTAAGAAATTTGTGGTCCTTTTTTTGTGAACTGCAGAATCTCTTCATAGATTCTTTCCCCCTGAATTTACAGCCTTAGATGGGGAGAGCTATAGTTTTCTGGTATACTAATACATTCTCTTGGCTTTTCTCTCATTATCACCAGATGGCTGCCATAGCACCAAGCATCACAAACATTCAAGGTAGGAAGAAGGCAGAAGAGAGGTGGTGCTTCAACCCCATAGCTTTTTTAGGAAAGCAAAATCTTTCTCAGAAGCCTCCCAGAAAATCTTTAGTGTTCAAAACTGTGTTACATGGGCACACACCTAGTTATAAGGCAGGCTGGCAAAGTAAGTGTTTAGCTCTTTCAGCCTATTGAGTAGAGGTGATCAAGGAAGAAAGGGTTTGGCAATGGATGGATGGGTTACCCATCAACGATGTTGACCTGAGGGCCTAAGGGGATAGGCTTTCCAAAAGTCTCCCCATTCTTTTAACCATGTCTCAAGGAGGAACAGCCCTGGCTTTTCATAGCCCTTTTCTGCTACATCCCAGACAAATAAGACCCAGGTCTCAATGGGTTCCTTCAGTCTAGTTATGATAACATTAAGATTCAGCAAAAGTTCCTCCAGTTTCTTGCTCAGAAGCAATGCCCATCCTTGATTTTTAATGCTACTCCTACATATTTTTCCGTATTTGTTTATTCTCTTGAGTATTTTAATGATAATTTATGAAAGGGAAGAAGAGCAAAGGGCCTCTGCCTGTCTCACACCATCATGTCTCAAAGTGAACACTTTCCTTTTATAGATACACTGTAACCCTGAATCAGCCAACACTTTCATTACCGGTTAGCTCCCTCATGGAGAAGTCATTCATGGACAACTGGAAGCTGCAAAGGGCATCAGGATGGGATCCTGAGGTAGTTGTAGGATGAGGGAGGCCTCAGGAGGAAGAGAAAGAGAACCAGAAGGGATACAGGAAAAGTGCCTAATGCCAAGTTCATTAACGTGGATGAACATGGCTCAGTAGTACCCTGGGGCATAATGTGAGTAATTTAACGTCACTTTCCTTTCACAGACTATGGATTCCTTCATCTTTCTCCCTCTGACTCCTTTTCTTTCTCTTTGCCCTCTGGATATTTCTCCTTCTATCTTCCTCCCTTGTTTGATGTTTTTCTTAATCCTCATAATAAGAAACACATTTTTAATTTAGTTTTTATTTTTCCTTACTGTAAAAAGAAAAGGAATGTTCTGTATTTTCCTCTAATAAAATGAAAGAAAAAGCATTTTAAATTGCATAAAGATCCAAATGTGCTTTTCTTGGTTAATGTGCAATTGCAAACAGGAAAGAAGGAAAGGTTCCTCATTTCCAAGCTAGTATAAGAAATGACATCATCAAGATGAAGGGAGGGTGGCATTAGCTTGGCTCAGTGGTAAAGATGAAGGGAGGACTGGGGCTGCATGAAGTGGCCTGGAGGGTGGGTAGAAAAGCAAGTCTGTGAGGCAGCCCCTCACATGAAAATGGCCACTGCTTGGCTACCCTGGTCTGCCCTCCTTGCCCACTGGGGAGGGAAGAACAGAGGGAGCCAGCTCACTAGGATCCCCACCTTCCCTCTGACTCACTAATCAAAAGCACCTAAAAACTCTCACTAGGAAACAAAGTAAACAATCTATCATGCCCAGCGAAGTCTCTGGAATGATGGGGTGAACTGTTCCTCCAAATTCTCCCTAAATCATACCTGGGGAATGAAGATGAAGCAGTTGATTGTGGTTGTGCAAACAAAGATACCTCCAGACGTGAGTCCGAAGACCAGGTTGGGCCAGGAGTACAAGTATCTGGTGACCACAAAAAGCAGCCCAGCAGCCAGTACCACGAGATTGACCCCAACCATGATGGTTAAAGACTGATTTACAGGAGGAGAGCTGACGTGGTCAGTCAGGCCAGCCAGGTAGGCCCCGTATAGCAGCAGCAGGCCCTGGAGATGGACAGAAGAACCAGAGGTTCAGAGAAGTGAAATACCAGGCTTGGGGCCAAAGAACAGTAGGATTGGGACCAATTTCCTCACCTGTAAAAAAGGAATAATAATAACTATCTTAAAGCGTTGCTATGAGGAGAACTTACTAAGATAACACAAGGGACTACTCTTAGAGTGCTTAATAGCAGCACCACTACCTCTTGGTGCTTAATAAATTTCATTTTCCTCTCCTCTGAGAATTAGTTTATTGGAGGTCAGCAAGTCAACTATCAGAGAGGAATCTTCCAGGATGAGATATAAGACAGGGTGGTACAGGTGGGTAGGAGCCCCACAGAACCCGCTGCCAGGCACTGGGAGGGCAGTAGGTGCACCATGCTGCATCCACTGTGTGGTTCTGCACTGCATGGGGCTGAGAGGCGTGCAGAGGCTGAACTAGCCCTGTGGTCCACTTGTCAAGCATGTGCCATGGCAGGGGCAGCACCAAAGGAAGGGGCTCTTTTTTCTAATTTTCCCAAAGGCACCATCTGCTTGCCAACCCCTGCACCTGCAAGACTGCATCTGCCCAGAGGGATTCCTTTTTCTGATTTACACAAAGGATCTCTATAGGCTACTAGCAGCTCTGTGCCAGTGGGTGTTTATGGGAGTTGGAGAGTGAAAAAAGAAGAGAACAAAGGCTGGCTGGGACCTGGACAGGACCGGGAGACAGGCACAGGCTGCATACCCTTCACCCTCTTTGTGACATTCCCTGCCCCGCCCCCAGGAGCCCAGGGCCCTACTCTTTCTTCTTTGTCATGGATGTAACCTGCTCTCAGATTTCTCATTTGTACTACACAGAAAATGGCTCACAGCTTCTTAAAGTGCTGCTTCTCCTAGAAGGAGCTACATTTAAATAGAAATCAAAGCTTTAATCAATAATATATGACATAAAGATTCAATAATATGTAATATATAGATTCAATATATAGGTTTGCTTGATTAGGGGCAAAACTCCATGCTAGGGGTAGCTGTAGGGAAGGAAATGGTGTTGCCAAGTGGAAGTCACGGTTCTAGCTTTTGAGTTCAGTGTGGTTGGGAGATTTAAGGGAAGCACACAAATACCCATGTTTTTCTTGTCATTGTATTATTTTTGTTTTTTGGCCATGCCATGAGGCATGCAGAATCTTATTTCCCTGACCAGGGATTGAATTCGTGCCCCCTACATTGGGAGCTCAGAGTCTTAACCACTGGACTGCCAGGGAAGTTCCCAAATATCCATGTTTTATTATATAGAATGTGAAGATGCCATGGGGGAGGAAGTGGCTGGGGATGATGGGGATTTAGAGGGAGAACTAAAAGTAAGGTCAGGTATCAGCAGGCTACCTGCCAGGGATCCTGAAATCACACAATCTGACCACCTCCATCTGTAGGGATGGCCCTAAGACAACTGCGTGGAGGACTGGCTGTGCCTGCTGTGAAGGAGTCAGCTCAGTAGAGATGTCATCTGAGTACCCAAAATTTGCTAGTGTCTGAAGGGGGCCAGAGGCCCAGTTGTGGCCACCCTGAGATCTTCAATGACTAGAGGACACACCAGTCAGCAGGCCAGTAAGGCCTGACTCCTGGATAACTGACACTATCAGTTGGCATTTGGCAGAGTTATATCATTAGCAATTTAATCAAAGGTGAGTAAAATTAACTCCATGGTTGTTTTGAAATGTTCAATCTGATTTTATTAAAATGTTTTAACTCTATTAAAATTCTTGACAAAAAATAATGAGGTATGAATAAAGCATCTACATGTGCAGGACTCGTGTTTGAGTGACTCACATCCAATACTTGTGTCATTCGCTCTCATTGCTGAGAAGTGTGGGATAGGGGGCAGTGGCAGGCTCGGGTGGGGGTGGGGGGACTTAATGTGCAGATTTGTGCTCCTCCACAGGGACTGCTTGTCGACCAGGGAGCCCATGGGGTCCTGGCTTAGTCAGCTTCCTGATGCTCAGCACTCTTTCTCCTTTCTTTCTTTGTCCTATAGAAATATATTGCAGTAAAATAAAATGGAAATGGGATTACATAAAAGGCATTGGAGAAATAAATCAAGTTGAGTCACAGAGGGAGTTGCTATGGGGGAAGTGCTGAGTTTCTGTGCCAGGGAGGATGTGCTCTTCCACAGGGGCTTGAAGAATGAGAGAGGCACTGTGCTTTCAGAACCGTTGGGAGTTGGGGGGGGGGGCAGTGGAAGAATAATAATAAAACATCTATTCATTTATTAAGCTCTTACTATGGGCGAGGAGTGGTTGAAAACTCAACATGCATCAACACTTTCAAAACTCACAACCGTTCTGAGATGATGGTACATCATCCTTGTTTTACATATGAGGGGACCGAGGCTCAAAGAGGTTAAACAAGGTTCAGGGTCAGCTAGGAAGGGACTGAGTCAGACTTTGCAGGAATCCCCTCATTAACTCCTGTAATTCCTCTTCATATCCATTTATAACAGAGAGATAGCATCCCAAGGAGATAAGGTTACCAACCTTGCATCCCAAAATGAGAGCAATCCAGACGTCGGAGTACCGGGAAGCACAGAAGTGTGTGCTGGTCAGAGAGCAGGACACGTCTCTCCCTGTCACCTAGGAGGGACATAGGGTCAGGACTGAGGGCACCCACAGTTACACAGCTGATCTCTGTACACATTCTGGATTGTGAACTCCTCTACAGCTCCTTTAATATGTAAAAACTAACTTAGGTGACTCCACTAGAATCTAAATGAGAGTAACTATGAATTAGAGGAAAAGACAACCAAGTTGGGCTGACATGTGGATGCTTGGGGCCTTGAGGGCTTACTCCTCTTATGTGCTTTACTACCACAGTGATTCAAATCAGTGCAGAAAAATTACAAATTATTTCACATCCTGCTCCTGCTATTTGTTAACAGTTGAAACTTCAATATTGAATCTGCACATGAAGATCCCACTGTATTCCTCAGCCCCTTTGTAAGGATGGAGACGCAATGCTTCCTATTAATTAAACACTATGTTCTGAGCACAGCTGAATTCTTTACCTGTACTGTTTCACTTAATCTTCATCACAGCCCTATGAAATAGGTAGTATTAGTATTATTATGTCCATTTTACTTATGAGGAAATAGAAACTTAGAGAGGTTAAATAACTTCCCCATGGTCACATGGCTGGTAAGTGGTAGAGCTGGGATTTGAACCAGGGTTGACTGACTGACTCCAAAGAACACTTCAGAATCCTTTACCTTTTAACAATTAGGTAAGGCAACTCTGTAAGTTCTCATTATTGATAGTGTGGAAGTGGAGTTAACTGCCAGGCAGATTCCTATGTGCTGACATCTCAGCAGATGCCACAGGAGAACACTTGGGGTAGGAGGAGTAGTGGGAGTAGCAGCAGACCCTGCAGACAAGGGGCAGCCATTCCGGGCAGCCACAGCTCCTGACTCGCCATCCTCTTGGGGTCATTTATCTTCTTGTTGGGAGGATGTCCACACAGTGAATGATCCTGGGAGAATGACTTCTGTGTACTCACAGAAGCCAGTCCCTCCAGTTCAGGAACTAGTTTCTCCAGGGGTTGGGTCTCTCACCGTCATACTGACACTGAGAATCTGGAGACACTGGATGGGATCAGTCAGCACCCAAGTCATGAGCAGGATCACATCAGCTATCACCAGGGCTGCCACCAACCCCAGAAGCTGCAGGTCTTTGATTATCTGCAAAAGAGTCAAGGTCATAACTTTCCTTTGCTCACTGGCTATAAAACATGGAGTCTAGAGTGTTCTATGCATTCTGAGCTAAAGGCTCCTGGGTTAATCTTCCAAATGGACTTCAAAGCCAGCCATCAAAGATGATACAGACATGAAACTTACTCAGTGATTCTATGTTCATATCATTGTTTTCATTTGTTTTCCCTTTCCATATCCTGACTTTCCCACAAAGGATTCAAGGAATATTATAAAATAAACATACTATTATTTCTAAATATGTTTATACGAGCACATACAGAGATGTGGAAACTTTCAGATTGAGAGATGATGGTGGTGGAGGACAGACTACTAGCATTTCCTTCAAACATATTTGAATCATTTAATACAAAGAGACTGTGTTATTTTTGTGGTTAGAAAAGTAAAAATTTTAAAATATATAGCAATAGGATGAAAAACATTAGGGAAAATAGATAATAAGGAGAATGATGATGAATGCTCTGGTGAGGAGAGCACATAGCATTCAAGAACTGGGGCAGAAATGCAATTCTGCATTTTTGACAACCAATGACAAGAAGGAAGCACAACTAAGAAAAACGAATCAGCTGCTGAATTAAAAGCCTCCAAACTAGTGATGAGAAAATTTTCAAATCAACCAGGAAAAATGACACAGCATGTATAGAAGAAAAAAAATAAGGAAGACATCAGATTTCTCATCAGATGCAAGGTCAAATGAGAAAACAGTGGAAATCTTCAAAAGTATTCAAGAAAAAAAAATTCAACTTAGAATCTTATACTCAGAAAAAGTATCTTTCAAAAACAAAGGTGAAATAAAGACTTTTTCAGATAAAAGGTGAAATAATTCGGCATTAGCACACCTGCATGAGAATGTGAGATAACTTTGAAGCAAAAGGAAAAAATATCAGATGAATATAGGTATATATACAAGGAAATCAAGAGCTCTGGAAATGTTAACTTCATAGAAAAATATATGACTGCTATTTACTATTTCAGTTCAGTTCAGTTCATTTCAGTCACTCAGTCGTGTCCGACTCTTTGCGACACCATGAATCACAGCACGCCAGGCCTCCCTGTCCATCCATCACCAACTCCCGGAGTTCATTCAAACTCATATCCATCGAGTCGGTGATGCCATCTAGCCATCTCATTTTCTGTCGTCCCCATCTCCTCCCACCCCCAATCCTTCCCAGCATCAGAGTCTTTTCCAGTGAGTCAACTCTTCGCATGAGGTGGCCAAAGTATTGGAGTTTCAGCTTTAGCATATCCTTAAAATGTAACAGATTGTTTAAACAAAAATTAATAACAATTTATGGGGCTTGTAACATATGTAAAAGTAAAAACAACACAAAGATTGGAAGATGGGGAAATGGAAGCATACCATGGTAAAATACTTATGCTATAAGTAAATGCCAATTATATAATTATACATAACTCTTTCAGAAATTGAATTGTAGGGAATACTTCCCAATTTATTCTACAAATACTCTGTTACCAAAACCAGGTGAAGATTTTATAAGAAAAGAAAGCTACAGAGCAACATACCTTAAGAAATGAATATAAATATTATAAACAGAATTTTATGAAACTGAATCTAACAATGTAAGATGACAATACATAAAGACCAAGTGGAGTTTGTTTCAGGGATGCAAGATTGGTTTGAGATCCTAAAATTATTTAATATAATTCACCATATAAGCAAAGAAAAAGCCATATGGTTAATAGATACAGAAAACATGTTTGACAAAATCTAACATTAATTCTTTATAGAAACTCAATAAAATAGGAATTGAGGAGAACTTCCGCAGTTAGATAAAGGGCATTACAATAAAAATACAGCTAACATCTAACATAAAGCTAACATTAAGATAAAACAAAATTAACATTAGTTTTGACTAAGATGAATGTTTCCCCCATATGATCAAGAATGATTCAAGGCACTTCTATTAAACATTGTACTACTGTTTCTAGTCAGTGCCATCATAAAGACTGGAAAGTAAACGTCTTTTACAGAAGATATGGTCGTCTATGCAGAAAATCTGATAGAATCTACACGAAAGCTACTAGAACTAATAAGTAATTTAGCAAGACTGCAGCAGGTAAGATCAGCTTAAAAAATCAATTGTATTAATATTATATATATTAGCAACAAAAATTGTAAAGTGAAATAAAAAACAGTAACATGTATAATATCACAAAAATATAAAATACTTAGAAATAAATTTGATAAAAGATGTGGAAGACCTTCACTGAAAGCTAAAAAAAAAAATTGCTGAGAGAAATTAGAAAAGACCTAAATAAATGAAGAAAGATACTGTGTTTATGGGTTAAAAGATACAACATTGTTAAGAAGTCAGTTCTCCACAATTTTATCTACAAATTCAATATAATCTCAGTCAAAATCTCTGCTGAAATTTGCAGAAATTGGCAAAGTGATTCAAAAATTTATATGGAAATTCAAAGAACCCAGATTAGCCAAAACAACACTGAGGGAGAACTAATACTCCCTGACTCAAGATTTAATATAAAGCTACAATAATATGATATTGGTGTCAAACAATGATATCAATGAGACAGAGTTTAGTAGTAGCCGAAGAATCGATGCTTTTGAAATGTGGTGTTGGAGAAGACTCTTGAGAGTCCCTTATACTGCAAGGAGATCCAACCAGTCCATTCTAAAGGAGATCAATCCTGGATGTTCATTGGAAGGACTGATGCTAAAGCTGAAACTGCAATACTTTGGCCACCTCATGCGGCGAGTTGACTCACTGGAAAAGACTCTGATGCTGGGAAAAGTTGGAGGCAGGAGGAGAAGGGGACGACAGAGAATGAGATGGCTGGATGGCATCACCGACTCTGTGGACATGAGTTTGAGTGTACTCCGGGAGTTGGTGATGGACAGGGAGGCCTGGCGTGCTGTGATTCATGGGGTCGCAGAGAGTCGGACATGACTGAGCGACTGAACTGAACTGAACTGATACATATCTACAGACAAATAGTTTTCAACAAAGGTACAAAGGTAGTTCAGTGAAGAAAGGAGTCTTTTCAACAAACGGTGCCAGAACAATTGAATATCCATACATAAAAAATGGACTTCAATCTATAGATCACATCATATTTCAAAATTAACTCAAAATGAATCATAGACCTGCATGTATATATATAAAAAAAACAACTCTTAAAACTTCTAGAAGTAAACATAAAAGAAAAACTTTTGAGGCCTTGGGTTAGGCAAGTTTCTTAAGTCTGATACCCAAAACATGATCCATGAAAGAACAAAGTAGGAAACTGAACTTCATCAAAAGCAGAAATATCTTCTGTTTGAAAGACATTATTAAGTGAATGAAAAGTCATAAACTAGAAGCAAATCTTTGCAAATCATATATTTGATAAAGGACTATATCCAGAATATAAAAAGAACCCTCAAAGCTCAATAATAAGAAAAAAAATCAACTAAATTAAAAAACAGGTGATTGATTTGAGCAGATACTTCACCAAAGAAGATATATGGATGGCAAATAAGCACATAAAAAGACACTCAACATTGCATCAGGGAAATGAAATTAAAATACAATGAGATTCTACTACACATACTTATTAGAATGACTGACACAAATACCAACCAAGTCTAACGTTGGGAAGGAAGTGGAGGAAAGGGACTCATATACTATTGGTGGGAAAGTAAAATTGTACAACCACTTTGTAAAACAGTCATGCAATTTCTTTTAAAGTTAAACATATACTTACCATATGATCTAATCACTCTATGCTTGGTTTTTTAAAAATCTTTTTATTTTATATTGGAGTACAGTTGATTAAAAATAGTTTCAAGTGGACAGCAAAGGGACTCAGTTATACATGTACGTGTATCTGTTCTCCACCAAACTCCCCTCCCATCCAGGCTGCCATATTATGCTTAGGTTTTTAACCAAGAGAAATGAAAGTATGATATGTCTGTACAAATATTCATACACAAATGTTCACAGAAGTTTTATTTTTAATAGCCCCAAACTGGAAACAAATCCAAACACCTACCAATAGGTAAATGGATAAACCAACTGCAGTTATATCCACACACTGAAAAATTACTCAGCAATAATAAGGAAAGAACCACTGATGTAAGTAACAACATAGATGAATCTCAAAATAATTAGGCCAAGTATAAGAAAGATAAAAATACACACTGTATAATTCCACTTATATAAAATTCTGGAAAATTCAAATTAATCTACAGTGACAGAAAGCAGGTCAATGGTTGCCTGGGTACAGGAATAGCAGATATAAGAATTCGACAAGAGAGGAAGATGACAAGAGTATATGAGAAGACTTGCAGATTATAACCCACATTCTATAGTGTACACACATGTCAAAATATATCAAATCATACACTTTAAATATATGTGGTTCATTGCATGTCAATTATCTCTAAATAAAGTTATTTATCACCTGATGCGAAGACCTGACTAATTGGAAAAGACCTTGATGCTGGGAAAGATTGAGGGCAGGAGGAAAAAGTGGTGATAGATGATGAGATGGTTGGATGGTATTGCCATCCAATGGACATGAGTTTAAGCAAACTCCAGGAGACAGTTAAGGACAGGGAAGCCTGGATGCTACAGTCCATGGTGTTGGAAAGAGTCGGATACGACTTAGCGACTGAATAACAACAACAAAGCCATTTTTTTAAAAAAAGAATTAGTGTTCTAGAGACATGGATGAGCTTACTGTCCTTTAGGCAATGTTTCTCATGTGCTTGATTATTCACAGCAGAGTTTTTGATAAATATTTACCACAATTTAATAACATTTGCTAAAAGAAAATCTTGTCAGTCCAGAGAAGTAAACTCCAACTGAGTAATATGTTGGATCTGGACAGGAGCGATATAGACTAAGGGTTTGATGACCAGCCTTTGAGGTTTGGGCAGCTCCATTGGGAAACATGATAAAATGAGGGAACGTGGTTAGGATGAGACCTGATGTCAGGGACACATAGGTAATCTGGCTGCTGCATAGCTGCTAGGGTTGATTCTGTCTGAATGGATATGTTCTTCCTTGCTCATTGTTTCAGGCCCATCCTTCTTAGTACAGAGCATGGCCTTCTTGTATGGAAAAGAACTGGGCTCCAAAGAGGGGAATAATTGCTTACTCGCTATAGCTTCTTTGTAATCACTAGCCCTCTGCCCATTTTTCAGCTCACACCTGTGCCAAGCATCAGCCTCTCTGGGCATCTTGCTCTCCCTCAGGCTGGTGCCAGATAAGGGCCAGCTCACACATCCCCCAGAGTAGTACCCAGGCCTGGGATGCATATGAAGCAGAACTTTTGTTTAAAGACCTGTCTCCCAATAGCACTGACAAACAGCTGTCAAGCCTTGGAATTTATGAGGCCACATGACTCCAAGGTTTGAAGTAAGGGACAGGAACTTCAGATCATCATAAAAGAGCCACACCCAGTAATTTGGTACAAGTTTCTCTAGCTCCAATAAAAAATTTAAATAAATAAATAATGGAGCTACTGTCTGTGATCAAGCAATGTGTACTTGCTACCTACTTACCACTCTCTTGTCCGGAACCCTCTGGGTAAACACCTTGTAGAGTCGCCAGCTCTTCCCAAGAATGGGTCCAAACACCAGGGAGGTTCCAATGCACAACATGGAGAGTCTTATCTACAGATGGAAAGGGACAGAAGAAAGAGGCATGAGAGAAACCTTTGTGGTTCTCCATACATTCTGATCTGCAAAGCTTCAGTCCACAGAGGACCTGGGGCAGAAGGTGGACCTCACGGACTAAGGGTTCCAGGTTTCACCTCTGAAAGAGCCCACACCAAGGATAAAGGTAGCCAACACCCACAGGAGCAGATGATTTTAAAAATTATCAAAACTTGCATGATATTCAAAATAAAATTGAAGATTTCACCTACCTGAATGAGAGTTTCCATTGAGCTTCCCACTAAAGCACCTTGATTGTGAATCCCAAAGAGGTAACCACTACTGTAAGTCAGACAACTGCCCAATAAGGTCACAATGTTCAGATTGGGGCTAGACATCTTCACAATCCTATGGGAAACCAGGAAGAAAGACACCTACAGTCATGACATTTGGCCTGGAAGTGTAAAAAGTTTCCCTGCCAGCAAAATCCAATGCAGTCTCAGAGTAAAAGATCATAGGGAAGACTACTTTACAACCCTGTGAAAAATTGTTATGATTTATTTAAATTTATTTTCAGAAAGAACTATATTCTGGCATTTCTTGCTTATATAACTCCAAGTCTTAAAAGAAGGGCAACTTCCCCCAAACAGGTGGTATCACAGAAGAGTTAGAATTTTTCCCTAAAGTTTATGGTTGCTAAGAGACTATGCAGCCTAATGAATAAATAACTAGCAGGTAGATACCTAAGGAGATACAGTTTGGAACCTTTAAAAGTATAAGGTAAACTACTAGAAAAAAACAGACAAAGATACCACAAAAAAGAGAAAATTACAGGCCAATATCACTGATAAACATAGGTGCAAAAATCCCTAACAAAATACTAGCAAATCAAATCCAACAATACATTAAAAGGATCATACGCCATGATCAAGTGGGACTTATCCCAAGGGTGCGAGGATATTTCAACATCTGCAAATCCATACACATTAACAAACTGAAGAATAAAAACCATATTATCATCTTAATAGCTGCATAAAATTTTTTTGACAAAATTCAACATCCATTTATGATAAGAACGCTCCAAAAAGTGGGCATTGAGGGAACCTACCTCAACAAAATAAAGGTCATATATGACAAACCCACAGCTAACATTATTCTCAGTGGTAAAAAGCTGAAATCATTTTCTCTAAAATCAGACAAGAATGAACACGCTTACTATTTTTATTCAACATTGCTTTGGCAGTCCTAGCCACAGCAATAAGAGAAGAAAAAGAAATAAAATGAATCTAAGCTGGAAAAAAAGTAAAATGTCACTATTTGTACATGACATTATACTCTACACAGAAAATCCTAAAGATGCTACCAGAAAACTACTAGAGCTCATCAATGAATTTGGTAAAGTTACAGGATACAAAATTAATTAATATATTTCTTTTTTTTATTTGTATTTATTTATTTTTGTCTGTGCTGGGTCTCTGTTGCTTTGCATGGGTTTTCCCTAGTGGCAGTGAGTAGGGGTTACTCTTAGTTGCCATGCTTAGGCTCCTCATTATGGTGGCTTCTCTTGTTGCAGAGCATAGGCTCAAAGGAAGCAAGAATATTCAACAGAAAAAACACAGTTTCCTCAAAGTGTGGTACCAGGAAAATTGGACAGCTACATGTAAAAGGATGAAATTAGAACATTCTCTAACACCATACACAATATTAAACTCAAAATGGGTTAAAGACCTAAATGTAAAATCAGATACCATAAAACTCCTAGAGGAAAACAGAATACTCTGATATAAATTGTAGCAATATCTTTTGGGATTCATCTTCCAGACTGATGAAAATAAAAATAAAAATAAACAAACTGGATCTAATTAAACTAAAAAGATTTTTCACAACAAAGGAAACCATAAACAAAACAAAAAAGACAATACAGAATGGGAGAAAATATTTGCAAATGGTATAACTGACAAGAGCGTAATCTCCAAAATATACAACAGTTCATAAAGCTCAATAACAAAAAAAAACACCTACTCAGAAAATGAGCAGAAGACCTAAATAGACACTTTTTCCAGAGAAGACATAGGGATGATCAAAAGGCACATGAAAAGATGCTCAACACTGCTAATTATTAGAGTGATGCAAATAAAAACTACAATGAAGTATCACCTCACACTAGTCAGAGTGGCCATCGTCAAAAGTCTACAAATAATAAATTTTGGACAGGAAATGGAGAAAAAAGAACCATCCTACACCATTGGTGGGAATGTAAACTGGTGCAGAAATATGGAGAATAGTGTGGAAGTTCCTTAAAGAACAAAAAGTAGAATTGCCATATAAGCCAGCAATCCAACTCCTGGCCAAACGCCTGAAGAAAACCATAATTTGAAAAGATATATGCATCCTAATGCTCACTGCAGCACTATTTATAATAGTCAAGACATGGAAACAACCTAAATGTCCATCGATAGCTGAATCGATAGAGAAGATGTGGTATGTATATACAATGGAATATTAATCAGTCATAAAAAGGAATGAAATAATGCCATTTGCAGTAACATGGCTGGACCTAGATTATCTCACTAAGTCAAATAAACCAGACAGAGAAAGACAAATATCAGAAGATATTACTTATATGTGGAATCTAATTAAAAATGACACAAATTCATTTATATATAAAACAGAAATAGACTCATAGAAATATAAAACAATCTTATGGTTACCAAAAGGGAAAGGAAGGAGGGATAAATTAGGAGTTTAAGATTAATATATATACACCATTATATATAAAATGGGCTTCTCAGGTGGCTCAGCGGTAAAGAATTCGCCTGCAGTGAAGGAGATGTGGGATCAATCCCTGGATGAGGATAATCCCCTGGAGGAGGACATGGAAACCCACTCCAGCATTTTTGTCTGGAGAATCCCATGGACAGAGGAGTCTAGCAGGCTACAGTCCATAGGACTGCATGAGCTGGACAGGACTGAAGCGATTTGAGCACACACGCACACATATATAAAATAAATAACCAACAAGGACCTACTGTATAGCATAGAAAACTACACTCAATATTTTACAATAACCTATAAGGGAGAAGATCTGAGAAAAAATATGTGTAATACATATATATGTGTGTATATATGTGTGTGTGTGTGTGTGTGTGTGTATTTCAGTTTAGTTCAGTTCAGTTCAGCCGCTCAGTCGTGTTCGACTCTTTGTGACCCTATGAACTGCAGCACGCCAGGCCTCCCTGTCCAACACCAACTCCCTGAGTCCACCCAAATCCATGTCCATTGAGTTGGTGATGCCATCCAACCATCTCATCCTCTGTTGTCCCCTTCTCCTCTTGCCCTCACTCTTTGCCAGCATCAGGGTCTTTTCCAATGAGTCAGGTCTTCGCATCAGGTGGCCAAAGTACTGGAGTTCCAGCTTCAACATCAGTCCTTCCAATGGACACCCAGGACTGATCTCCTTTGGGATGGACTGGTTGGATCTCCTTGCAGTCCAAAGGACTCTCAAGAGTCTTCTCCAACACCACAGTTCAAAAGCATCAATTCTTTGGCACTCAGCTTTCTTTATAGTCCAACTCTCACATCCATACATGACTACTGGAAAAACCATAGCCTTGACTAGACGACCTTCGTGGACAAAGTAATGTCTCGGCTTTTTAATATGCTGTCTAGGTTAGTCATAATTTTCTTTCCAAGGAGTAAGCATCTTTTAATTTCATGGCTTCAATCACCATCTGCTGTGATTTTTCAGTTCAGTTCAGTTCAGTTGCTCAGTCGTGACCGACTCTTTGCAACCCCATGAATCACAGCACGCTAGGCCTCCCTGTCCATCACCAACTCCTGGAGTTCACTCAAACTCATGTCCATCGAGTCAGTGATGCCATCCAGCCATCTCATTCTCTGTCGTCCCCTTCTCCTCCCGCCCCCAATCCTTCCCAGCATCAGAGTCTTTTCCAGTGAGTCAATTCTTCGCACAAGGTGGCCAAAGTATTGGAGTTTCAGCTTTAGCATCAGTCCTTCCAATGAATACCCAGGATTGATCTCCTTTAGAATGGACTGATTGGACCTCCTTGCAGTCCAAGGGACTCTCAAGAGTCTTCTCCAGCTGTGATTTTAGAGCCCCCCAAAATAAAGTCAGCCTCTGTTTCCGCTGTTTCCCCATCTATTTGCCATGAAGTGATGGGACCAGATGCCATGATCTTAGTTTTCTGAATGTTGAGCTTTAAGCCAACTTTTTCACTCTTCTCTTTCAGTTTCATCAAGAGGCTCTTTAGTTCTTCTTCACTTTCTCCCATAAGGGTGGTGTCATCTGCGTATCTGAGGTTATTGATATTTCTCCTGGCAATCTTGATTCCAGCTTGTGCTTCCTCCAACCCAGCATTTCTCATGATGTATTCTGCATATAAGTTAAATAAGCAGGGTGACAATATACAGCCTCGATGTACTCCTTTTCCTATTTGGAACCAGTCTGTTGTTCCATATATATATTTACACATACGTAAAACTGAATCACTTTGCTGTATACCTGAAACTAACACAACACTGTAAATCAACTATGAAAGTGAAGTGAAAGTGAAAGCTGCTCAGTTGTGTCTGACTCTTTGCAAGCCTATGGACTGTTGCCTGCCAGGCTCCTCTCTCCATGGAATTCTCCAGGCCAGAATAACACAGTGGGTGACTGTTCCCTTCTCCAGCGAATCTTTCTGACCCAGATATTGAACCCCAGGTCTCCTGACTTGCAGGCGGATTCTTTACCATCTGAGCCACTAAGGAAGCCCAATCAACTATACTTCAATAAAAAATTAAATTAAAAATAAAATGAGCTTTACAGTAAAATACTATTAAAGTCTGGAGAGTTTTTCATGCACTATTTACTTTATTTGACATGTAAACTGTTTTCCTCTCTCTGTCTGATCAAGAAGAGAAAGAAAAGAGAAAGAGAAAGAAAGCAGGGACTAAAAGCAGGAAATTTGGGAAGGACTACTTCTCGTGTGATTTTTAAAAAAGTAATCTTATTTATTTATTTTTGGCTGTGTTGGGTCTTAGTTACTGCAAGGGCTTTCTCTAGTTGTGGAGTGGGGGTTCCTCTTAATTGCAGTGCACAGGCTTCTCACTTTGGTGACTTCTCTTGTCATGGTGTAGTGGTGCTAGGCAGGTCAGGCTTCAGGAGTTGCAGCATGGGGGCTCAGCAGTTAGGGCTCCCAAGCTCTAGAGCACAGGCTCAAAAGTAGTGGCACATGGGCTTAGCTGCCCCGTGGTACGTAGGATCTTCCCCGATCAGGCATTGAACACTGTCTCCTCTATTGGCAGGTGAATTCTTTACCATTGAGCCACTAGGGAAGACCCTTTAGTGATTTTTGAGGTTTCTGAGCATTTTGAAGATTATAGGGAAAGGTAGACAGAGTCTGAGACATACTCTCAGCACCAACAGAGGTTGTAGACAAGGCTCAAATGAGTGAACTGGTTAACCTAAGGGGAAAACCAGACTTAAACTGGACTGTGATTGACAGCAATTAAGAAATAAAAATAACTAGTAACAATTAAGAAGTAATGTAATACTTAAGGGTTTTAGTCTAAACAGTGTATTCTGTTGTTCAGTCGTTCAGTTGTGTCCAACTCTTTGTGACTCCACGGACTGCAGCACTCCAGGCTTCCTGTCCTTCACCATCTTCTGGAGTTTGCTCAAACTCATGTCCATTGAGTCGGTGATGCCATCAACCATCTCATCCTCTGCCAACCCCTTCTACTTGTGCCTTCAATCTTTTCCAGCATCAAGGTCTTTTCCAATGAGTTAGCTCTTCAAATCAAGGGGCCAAAGTACTGGAGCTTCAGGACTTTCCTTTAGGACTGACTGGTTGAATCTCCTTGAAATCCAAGGGACTCTCAAGAGTCTCCTCCAACATTACAGTCTGAAAGCATCAATTCTTCAGTGCTCAGCCTTCTTTATGGCCCAACTCTCACACTCATACATGACTACTGGGAAAACCAAAGCTTTGACTATATGGACCTTTGTTGGCAAAGTAATATTTCTGTTTTTTAAAAACGGTGTCTGTGTTTGTCATAGCTTTTCATAGTATATTATGCATAAACACAGTATTTATACTACTAGTCTTTTGGTAATTATACTTATTACGCTCAGTTGCTCAGTTGTGTCCAATTCTTTGAGATCCCATGGACTTTAGCCTGCCAGGCTCTTCTATCCATAGAATTCTCCAGGCAAGAATACTGGAGGGGGTAGTCATTCCCTTCTTCAGGGGATCTTCCCGACCCAGGGATTGAACCTGGGTCTCCTGCATTGCAGGCAGATTCTTTACTGTCTGAGTACTTATACCTTTATTTTAAAATAACTACTGAAAGGGAAAGCATTCTTATCTATGTACCTGGATTCCCTGACTGACCACCTTGAAGACCAGAGCCAAGGCAAAACCAGCTATGTACTAGAGCCTATTTTAAAGATTGGCAAAGTATTTATCTGGGAGGCATTAAACAAACAGTTTGACAGTGCAGGACCTAAAACCATCACAACTACCACCAGCCCAGCTTGATTATTTCATAGTAAGCAACATAATTACGTACACATACACAAGAATACCAAAACTCTGCCAGAGACTCAAGCCCCAAGTATAGTCACCATAGGCCAATGACTCTAGTTGAGCTCTACCTAGTCTTAGAGTAAATACCTTGATTTTTTTTTCTCCCTCCAAATGTGAAAACAAACTTCATGTATTTCCCTTGTAAATAGGGGATAATAATAATACACACTCTCCTCCTCCCAAACCAAAGAGTTGTGAGGGCTGAGGATTCAGTGAGGCAATACAGCCAAGTGTGTGGTAGCATGGACAGGTAGGTAGCAAGCACGTTACAAATACATCTGATGATGTTATTAATCTCATCATCTCCCAGGCTTTAGAAACCTGGGAATCACCTTTTGCTTCTTCCTTTTCCTTCTCCACTTCTTTCTTTATCACCTTTATTCAATCGGTGCGTTTCTTTCAGTTGTTATTTCAAAATCTCTCTGAGCCGTCCCTCATGTTCTATTCTTACTGCTGTCACATTTATCCAGATTACAGTCATGTTAAGAGAAATGGAACTTGAGTCAGGTGTGAGATGGGAATCCTGGCTCAGCCAATCACAGTTGTGTGACTTTCATTGAGTCATTTAACTAGTCTAGGTTCCTGATTCCTCATTTGTGAAATGAAGATAATATCTTCTTTCTTATGTACCTACAGGGTATTGTGAGGATCAAATGAAGTTTGTGCTAAAACTCCTTGAATACTCTAAGGCAATGCAAAATCACTAACTGTTAGGTTTTTTGGTATAAGCTTCAGCTCTCTATAACACCAGTTTTTCCCTGTCCTAATATATCTTGTACATTATTTTCACATTTATCTTCTTAAAATATCACCTTCATCACTTAGCAAGAGAACTATATGTATAAAGAACAATTTTCTATTGTTCACCTTAAGTCTCCTGTATCCCTGTTTAAGATTTAGCCTTATCCTACCTATCCACTTACTAATAGGTCTACATCCTCAGTCATCATGCTTTTAAACTGTGGGCTGAGAGTAATTGTCCCTAGTTTCTTTGTCTTTTCCCATAAGGGGGAATATCTAGTGAATGTGCATATATGGTAAAGTCGCTTTAGTTGTGTCCGACTCTTTGCGACCCAATGGACTGTAGCCCTCCAGGCTCCTCTGGCCATGGGATTCTCTAGGCAAGAATACTGGAGTAGGTTGCCACGCCCTCCTCCAGCAGACCTTCTCCACCCAGGGACTGAACCCATGTCTCTTATGTTTCCTGCATTGGCAGCTGGGTTCTTTACCACCAGTGCCACCCAGGAAGCCCATGTGAGGGAATACTGACTACCAAAGGAACAATGATTATCAGCAGCTTCACAAAGCATTTGTTAAAAAAAGTAATACATCAGGGAGACCAGTTCTGACACTGACTTAGAAAACAGGGCACTGCTGGCCAGGATTGGCCACTCATTGCAGTCAGTAGCTTGGGCAGTGGTACAATCACTGGGTGGTCTCCTACAAGACCAAGAAATGAGGCTGTTCTTCCCCATAGCCTCATGCAATCTCCTAGGCATCAGCCATGAATATCTGATGAGGAGATTTTCACCAAGCAAATGGCCAGTTTTCACAGCCACACATCTGTGTTGTCTAGATCACTGATTGGTATTTCTTTCTTAACTCCTCTCTGGACCATTTTATGTGAACACCACTGTACAATCAGGTCTCTTTTGTGTACTTCAGTACTGCATGAATCCTGATTTAGAATTCCTCCCTCTCTTGATTTAGTTAGGAGGAACTCATTTTAGTGTTGTTGTTTTTTTTTAAAAAAACCAAAATATACATTACATAGGCTTCACATCTCAAAAGTTGATGCAAATTGATTTTCAAATGGACATGTTATGGACTTATATATGTATGTTTTTATAATTTTCCTAAATAGTTTTACTGAAAACTTACCTCAGGAAAAAAAAAATGAATGGAAGACAATTTATCTGTTTTGTTTGGCCAAGTTAACACCTGTGAAGTCACTGAAAGGTGAATCATCTCCAATTGAGCAGGTGAATTATGTAAGTCTGGAGAATGTCTTTGATACTTTAATAGGAATTCAACTACTAATGTCATTTATATTTTTCTATTGAACTAAAAGATGAAGCCTGTATATGTTGAATATTTTAATCAACTACAACGATAATTTCTGCACAGCAAGAAGATTTAAATATTATCTACTTATAAATAACCAGTCTCATCTAGATTACCTGTTTCATTTATAAAGAGATAAAAAGCCCAGATGGGGTCCTTGATGGAAACAATGTGGGAATTTTTTTTAAGGATTTTATAACTATCTCATTATCATTTTTTTCATTTATTAGTTGGCAGTACAAGGCAAGAGTTTTCTCAGTTCTCGAGTAAGGTCTCAGTACATAAAGGTAAATATCCATCTAAATCTGTAGAACCTGTATAAGCCTGGATTACCATTTCAATAATCTTTAATGAATTTAGATGTATAAATAGCATCCACCAGCTCAGAGTATGATGTTTTAAAAATCTTAATCAAATATCAGTGTATGACCTTGGAGTTTCATTATACTTGGCATTATGGAGACTGACTGGTCATCCTGAGGTTTCTTCTTACTGATGCTAAGGACAGAGTTTGGAAACATGGCCTGTGAAAGGAGCTAAGGTTACTTCTGAGCTTGCTGTGACAATCAGAAAACCTTCCTATAATGTCACAGGGCCATGCTTTCTAAAATGCTACATGAATTTACATAAATGGTACTGAGATTTAAATATATCTAAAACCAAACATGAATATCTTTCCAAAAAGCTTTTTAACAAAACAATTAAGATTAAATTGTGAAATTTATTGAATTTTTTTTTAATCCAGTGTTTTTGATCCATGCTACAATGGGATTATAAATCTAACTCATCTGGGTATGTTCCAAGTGACTTTATCATAATTTTATCTGTTGTGTTTCAGCAAATGTGATCATTTAATGTATTAAGCTTAAAATCTGAACCCAGTTCTGGACATGGTCAAACTAATATTTGTGTGACTTGTAGCTATTTATAGTCAAACTTTGTGTCATAAAGGTGAGAGCAGCCTGGCCCTTATTCTTTCTCTCCTGCCTGGGCCACCATCCTAGGAGACCACCCTAAGAGATTTCATTAACTTTTCAATTTTAAGAATTTAAATTCTTTAATTATAACAACTGCACTTTATTCCACTTTCACATACTCATCCCCACGGGTCACACCCTGGGTCTTATGATCATTCAAAATGGTTCCACTTCAGAAAATTTAAACATACTCCACTCTTTGATCTCAATGAGTCCAAAATTTAACTCCTAGTTTTCCTCTCAACCTGTTCTTACATTCTTCCCCATCCCATTCAGATAACAGCAACTTCATCTTTATATTTGCTTGGACTAAAAATTCTGGAGTCATACTTAACTCTAGCTCACCTCCCACATCCAATCTGTCATGAAATCCTATTAGCTATATCCCTTAAACATATCCAGAATCCAACTACTTCTCACCACCTCTGTTGCCATCACCCTTATCAAACTTTTGCAATTTGGATTACTGCACCAACCTCCTAACTGGACTCCCACTGATTCTACTCTGGATCTTCCCAAAGTCTATTTTCAACACAGCAGCCATACCAATCATGTCACTTCTCTGCTCAGAACCCTGCAATGGCTTTCTGTCTAACTCAGAGGAAAAGCCAAAGTCTTTACCAGTCTACAGTGCCTTCACATTTGGTCCCTGCTCTCTACCTCATTTCCTACTTCTTCCCCTTGCCCATCCAATGCCACATACCTCCTTGCTATTCCATGAAAACACCAGGCATTCTCACACTTTAAGGCTTCAAAGTGATTGTTCTCCCTGCCTGGAATATTTTAATTCACGTATGTGTGTGGTTCATTCCCACTCTCCTTTCATGTCTTTGTTTAAATGTCACCGTTTCAACCTGGGCTATGATGATAATCCCACTTAAAATCACACTCTTCCACCAGACTCCAAATCCTTCTTGTCCCACTCTTTTCTCTCCAACCCCATCCCACCATAGTCCTTTTCACCTTCTAACATGTTACATAATTTACATATTATAACTCTTCTTATTTAACGACTTCTCTTGCCAATTAGGTCTTCCCTGTAGCTCAAACAGTAAAGAATCCGCCTGCAATGCAGGAGACTCGGGTTCAATCCCTGGGTTGGGAAGATCCTCTGGAGAAGGGAATGGCAGTCCACTCCAGTATTCTTGACTGGAGAATCCTATGGACAGAGGAGTCTGGCGGGCTACAGTCCATGGGGTCACAAAGAGACAAAACTGAGCGACTAACACTACCACTTGCCAATTAGAACAGTTCATGATGTACTCCCAGCACTGTAACACTACCTCACATATTGAAATTACTCAATAAATACTTGATGAATGAATGAGTGAATCTTCTGTCCTCAGCCTTCTACTCTCATAAGCTTACATCTAATACATTTGCCCACTGAAGCCTCTGGGCTGCCAGTTCCTTGGTTCCTTAGCTTCCTCACAGTCTCTCTTCCTTTCTCTAGTCAATTTCAAACCTCTGGTTAATTATCTGAACTGACTCTCAACAACACTCAATTCCCTTTCCAAATAGGACCTTTTGGTGCAACCCAACAAAACTCGCATCAAGAGTACAATCGACTGATGTTACTCAGCCATAAAAAGAATGAAATACTGCCATTTGCAGCAACATGGGTGGACCTAGAGATTATCATACTAAGTGAAGTAAGTCATACAGAGAAATACAAATACCATAGATCATGCATATGTGAAATATAAAATATGACACAAATGAACCTATCAATGAAACAGAAACAGACTCACAGACATAGAAAACACATATATGGTTACTAAAGGGGAAAGCAGGGGAGGGATAAATTAGGAGTATGGGATTAACAGATACACACCACTATCTACAAAACAGATAAACAACAAGGATTTACTTTGTAGCATAAGGAAATGTATTCAGTGTCTTATAATGACTTATAATGCAGAGGAAATTGAAGCTGTACACTGGAAACTAACACAAATTGTAAATCAACTATAGTTAAGTTAAAAAATTACAATCCATTGTTTCATATCTAGGCAGCTGACTGCTGGGGGAGAATATTGTATAACCTTGTAGACTGTTGGCACCAAAATCAATCAGCCAAGCTTATTGTACTACCAGTCAATCCTTTTATTTGTTCTATGAGGTATTTCTTCATATTTTCTTTGTGAGTGACTTACTTCACTGGACTCAAAGAAATAAGAGCATGTGCCTGTCTGGACGATGCCCTCAGTCTAGGCTTGGTCCCCTCCTCTTTGTCCTTATACTATCCCAGGATATATGTACATCAATACAATTGTCATGTTATATTACAACATTTTCGTTTGTTCCATTAGACAATTTCTACTCCTCAAAAGCCAGGCTATTTCTTATCTGTCTGTATCTCAGTCCCTAGTACAGGCTTTGGAAAAATGGCAAGTATTCCATAACCATTTGTTAGACAAATGAATGAATTCACTGATGGACATGGAAAGCCCATTGTCCTCTTCCTTCATCTCATTTTTCCCTGGCATTTCTCTCCTCTGTTAGGTGGATGGATGAGGCTCTCCTCTGTCTGAAAATGAGTCAAATGGCCATAAAGCAGCAGAGATCCCTGACAGTCAGAGGCAGAGTCTAGAGCTGGTTCAATGTTTGTATGCTAAGATAAAAGGAGTACATTTTGGGTAAAGGTAGGAGTTTTAGGAGGATCCCTTTAGTCCCTCCTAGAATGGCTGAAAACTCTCTGGCATTACTGAACACAAAAGGGAAAAGATATTTTAGGTGCTATGGACTTCCACAGACACAGGGTTTTAACCACTTGGAAAATCCCAGATACCAAATCCTCATGGAAAAGCCTTGTCATCTGGGTGAGCCCCTCCTCAGCTTTCCCTCTCAGTATGATGCTGAGGGAGTTTAAAAATAAATGAGAGAAAGGATCCTAACCGGGGTGCTTTATAGCTTTTTGCTCTCCCATTCTTTGTTTCTAGGAAAGTGCAGCATCTTGGAGGTGTGTATACTCACACAGGCACACACATGTGTGTTCACTTGTCTCCAATGAAATCAGGCCACCTGAAAGATTCCTTTGCATTGGCTGAATTCCCCCAGGAAATGCTTTTGTCCGATATATCTCTTACATCATGTGTCGAGAGCCATGTAGGCCCAGTGATATTTTGACAGCCCTTGTCAAGCAATTGATGGATAAGGTCTCATCTTCATGACCACACAGACTAAAGGATCTCAGCTGACATCCACTCAGAGGTTAACAACACGCATCCCATTCTGACTTCAGAAAATCTGCTGATCTTGATTTGCTGTTGCTTCTAGCTAGGCTGCAATGCATGCCTTCTCTTTACATCCTTGCAGGCAGTCAAGGGTGTTTTGTCATGAACTGAAACACTCAGCCCTGCTGCTTCTCCTGAGTAAGCATGGCCTCCCTAAATCTGCCTGCTTTCCTGTAGTCATAAGTCCTTCCAAGCCTTGTGTCACACGGAGAAAGCAAACTCCCTACCGACA
Source organism: Moschus berezovskii (assembly GCF_049115385.1). NCBI lineage: Eukaryota > Metazoa > Chordata > Mammalia > Artiodactyla > Moschidae > Moschus > Moschus berezovskii. The sequence continues at coordinate 86,409,542 of NC_142460.1, forward strand.
ATTCTGTCAGTTCAGGCCTGTATTCAGCACTGAAGCTAGAGAGGAACTGGATAAATAAGGACATCCTGCCTGCAGAAGAACTAAATGGTTAGCAGTGCTTCAACCTGATGAAATCTAAGGCCCTTTCCAGCTCTTCCTTCTCAACTTATTCCAGAAGCAAACTTCTTTTCCCTGCTTCTGGCTTATTAATATATCCAGTCATACTTTGCATTTCTGCTTCTCTACCTTAAGTAGGAACAATAGGCTGACCTGGTTACCAAAGATGCATTAGAATTTACGTTTCAATCAATCAATCAAAAATATTTAGCTATTAAATGCAAAAGAAAACTTGGTAAATATCCTGCCCCAAATTTCCCTTTAACAGATGACCTTAGTGTCTCCATGTTTTATTCATTATTATCTTCTTAGTGAACTTTCTGCATCAGACACGAATTCAACAATTCTTAAATATCCACTTGTCAAGGTACGAAGAAGAACTGGAGACAAGAAAGCAAGTGAGATGTAATTTCTGTCCTCAGCTCATTAGGACTCCACCTCTCTGGTTTCTAATGCTTTCATTGCAAAGACAATTTTCATATTCTGTCATCTTTTAAAATAGAATAAGAATTTAATAGTACCAGTTATTTTCTCAGTATAGACTGGGACATGTACAAAAGTTATGTATTTGAATACATGCTTGTTATGGATATTTTTATGTACCATGAATATAAATTTCTAGAATACAAATTTCAGAATGCATAGCTCTCTGGGAGTATAAACAGACCTAAATATTAATTTTAAAATGCAACCTTACAAACATTTTTAAAGCTGAAATGTGGATTTTGGATATAAGACTCAATGTTTGTTAAGTACTTCATTATACCAGCTCAAGTTTAGGACAGTGGTGAAAATGCATACTGATAAATTCAAGATAAGTTGGTGATGAGAGGAAAAGGGTACCAAAAAGTATCCTTACTAGAATGGAGCTTGAGTGGCTTTAATAGGAGTATTATGGCCACATCCACATAGGTTTTATTTATATATTTATTTTTTATTGGAGGCTAATTACTTTACAATATTATATTGGTTGGTTTTGCCATACATTGACATGAATCTGCCCCGGGTGTACATGTGATCCCCATCCTGAACCCCCCTCCCACCTCCCTCCCCATCCCATCCCTCTGGTTCATCCCAGTGCACCAGCCCCGAGAATCCTGTATCATGCATCGAACCTGGACTGGTGATTCATTTCACATATGATAATATACATGTTTCAATGCCATTCTCCCAAATCATCCCACCCTCACCTTCTCCCACAGAGTCCCAAAGACTGTTCTATATACCTGTGTCTCTTTTGCTGTCTCATATACAGGGTTAAGGTTACCATCTTTCTAAATTTCACATATATGCGTTAGTATACTGTATTGGTGTTTTTCTTTCTGGCTTACTTCACTCTGTATAATAGGCTCCAGTTTCATCCACCTCATTAGAACTGATTCAAATGCATTCTTTTTAATGGCTGAGTAATACTCCATTGTGTATAGGTACTAAAGCTTTCTTATCCATTCGTCTGCAGATGGACATCTAGGTTGCTTCCATGTCCTGGCTATTATAAACAGTGCTGCAATGAACATTGGAGTACATGTGTCTCTTTCAATTCTGGTTTCCTCGGTGTGTATGCCCAGGAGTGCAATTGCTGGATCATATGGCAGTTCTATTTCCAGTTTTTTGAGGAATCTCCACACTGTTCTCCATAGTGGCTGTACTAGTTTGCATTCCCACCAACAGTGTAAGAGGGTTCCCTTTTCTCCACACCCTCTCCAGCATTTATTGCATGTAGAGTTTTGGATAGCAGCCATTCTGACTGGTGTGTAATGGTATCTCACTGTGGTTTTGATTTGCATTTCTTTGATTATGAGGGATCCACGTAGGTTTTAAAAAAATTAGTTTCCATGTCTTGTGTAGTTATATTTTACATGTGTTTTTAAATGCCACAGAGGCAGGGAACACTAGAAACACAAAAAATTCTCTTCTGTCAAATACCTCAGACCTGAAAGGGTAGGCATGTGTTATAATTTATGAAGCAGGGATTTCAGTTTCCTATCTCCCCTTAGCTGTGGGAAAGGCCTTGAGCAATTCCTAGCAGAAGACTTGTAGCACTTCCCAAAGGACAGAACTGATGCCCTGATTTTAAGTAGAGCAAAAAGCACAAGCACCATTGGCCACATGAAACACCAATCACAGGGCATCTGCTGTGAACCAGAGTATTATCATTTACCAGGTGACATGTAAATTGATCTCTCTGAGGCAGTGCTAGGGAGGTTTCGCTTCCCTCCTCCCCTTCTTTCTAATCCTCTGGCTTGTGGTATGAGAACTTTGGGCCTTAGTGAATCTGAGCAAAATCCCCACTACAACCACTGGAATCAACCCCGCTGGGCCAAGATCTGGGAATTTATGATGCTGGGCTGGGGTTTTACTCAGCTTTGCCTCTAGCACTGTCTACAGAGCTCTGAACCTAGTAGAAACCTACTAAATGTCTGTTATCCTGGATGAATCATGAGTCTTGTAAGGGTACTCCAAAAAGAAAAAAAGGAGACTTCTAGAGGCAAGACTTGCTGCTCCCCACCACCACCCCCACCCGAAATTGCCTAGGACAGGTTTTGAGTCTTAGGGTTCTAAGGAACATGGCTTAAATTAGTGAGTGAAACCCAACTCCTTCATTTTAAGATGAAGGGATCTCTATGCACTTTTACAGCAAGATAGGGACCACACAGGAACAGCTAATCCAGAAGTCCTGATTCTTGGCTCCTTCCAGTGATCTTTCACTTACCCTCAGTCTACCCCACCCACCTGGCCCCTGAGTCCCTCCTACTGATCAACAAACTTCTTCTAGGGTCTATTTCTAAAGTCCTGTAGGAGCTCTGGCTGGCCCAGGGTTTTCACCTGTCTTCTCACCTTCAGCTGGAATTTACCATACAGAGGAGACACAGCGGAAGTCTGAGTCCCTTGGAATGCCTTCTGCTGGGGCACTGCCTGCGTCTTCCAATTCTGATTGCTGGCCTGGACCTTGAACCTTGGCAGGGTTCCTTTATGACTCCTGGCCCGACCTACTGGCTGGAACCCCAGACTGAATTCTTGTGACAGCTGGCTTTGGGCTCTTGGTTTCCATCATTGTCTAGTGTCTCCAAGTCTTGGCCCCAGCAATGGCCTGGAAGTGTTTGCCCTAGGATGTGACAGGAGTTGCATTTTCTGTCCTGTAATCTGACGTGAAAGGAACAACTGTTAGGTAGGCTGCATGTGTGATTAAGCAGCTCTCATGGATTAACACTGAGGTTAATACCAAGGTAACATAATGTTGTGGAAAAGGCTTGGAAATCAGACTGACTAGATGGACTAGTTATGTGTGACGGGTGATCTATTAACCAAGGTGGGGTGGCTTCTTCATGTCATCTGGGGAAAGTAATGTTTATCCTTCTGAGTGCTATAAGGGTTAGAGATAATGTATCTAAAGTAAAAAGCAGATAAGAAACCAGTGACAGAAAGTAAAAACTATTATTTTTATGTTAAATTATCTGACTAAATGCTGATTTCATGATGTTTGAAGTACTGAAGGATCATGAAGCACCTCTGAATCATCAAAAATTACATTATGGTCAGAATCATCTGAATAAATATTTTCTCTACTTCTTGGAACATTCATAATTATACAGAATAATTTTAAAAAGAGTTCAGTTCAGTTCAGTTCAGTTGCTCAGTCGTGTCCGACTCTCCGCGACCCCATGAATCACAGCACGCCAGGCCTCCCTGTCCATCACCAACTCCCGGAGTTCACTCAAACTCATGTCCACAGAGTTGGTGATGCCATCCAGCCATCTCATTCTCTGTCGTCCCCTTCTCCTCCCGCCCCCAACCTTTCCCAGCATCAGAGTCTTTTCCAGTGAGTCAACTCGTCGCATGCAGTATCAATTATATATTTAATATGTGCTAGGCTGTGCTCTCTCTAAACTACCTAAAGCAATCTTCACAGCATTCTGAGATACATAGTATCATTACATTATTTAAAATATTTTTTAAAACTTATTTTCATTTTTTGTCCATGTCACCCAACATGAGGGATCTTAATTCCATGACCAGGGATCAAACCTGCACCCCCTGCAGTGGAAGTGCATAATCTTAACCACTGGACCACCAGGGAAGTTCTCAGTTCAGTTCAGTTCAGTTCACTCAGTCGTGTCCGACTCTCATTTCTTAATCCCACTCTCCATTTCCCCACCTAGGCCTACTGAAGAAAGGTGTTCCTCCCACCCTCCTTGGGTTGGAAACCCCAGTACTCACTCTTCCCCGAGCAAGCAGGAGTCCATAGTCAGGCTGGAGAGAAGCGAACAGGCTCAGGCCGTGTTCTATCAAATGGTCTCGAAGGCAATTTCCACTCCACATCCCTCCTTTCCCATCTCTACTGGGCAGTGAACTCTCCTCCCTCCCTGGGTCCCACTTTAGTGATATGTCAAGCAGTGCTTTCTAATTTAGCTTTCACCAGAAATCGCTGAATTTCTTTTTCTCAAAAGACTTTTTCTCTTGAAATTATTTGACTCACAGGGAATTGCAAAACAGAACAGAATTTCTGTGTACCCTTCACCCAGCCGTCTCCAAAGATAACATATTATATTACTAGCTGCTGCCGCTAAGTCACTTCAGTCATGTCCGACTCTGTGCGACCCCATAGACAGCAGCCCACCAGGCTCTGCAGTCCCTGGGATTCTCCAGGCAAGAACACTGGAGTGGGTTGCCATTTCCTTCTCCAATGCATGAAAGTGAAAAGTGAAAGTGAAGTCGCTCAGTTGTGTCTGACTCTTAGCGACCCCATGGACTGCAGCCTACCAGGCTCCTCTACCCATGGGATTTTCCAGGCAAGATTACTAGAGTACATTATCAAAATCAGGAAATTGACACCAGTGCAATACTATCAACTAAACTATAGACCTTATTTGAATTTCACTAGTGTTTACATGCACTCCTTTTTCTTGTGTGTGTGTATCTATGAAATTGATTACATGTATAGATTACTGTATTTACCACCATAATTAGGATACTAAATTGTTCCAATATGCAAACAAAACCAAACCTCCTTCCAACTACCCTGTTTAGAGTACACCCTTCCTCCAACCAGAACCCATGCAACTTCTAATCTGTTCTTCACTACTATAAACTCATCTCTTGAGAACACAATATAAATAGATTCTTACAGTATGTAACATCTTGAGATTGGCTTTTTTTCTCTTGGCATAATGCCCTTGGGGTCCATCAACACAGTTGTTGCATGTATTAACAGCTTGTTCCCTTTTATTGTTGGGTAGTGATCCAGTATATGGGTGTACCACAACTTGTTTATCCATTCACCTGTTGAAGGCTGTCTGGGTTGTTTCTAGGTTTTGATTATTACAAATAAAGGTGCTATAAACATCTGTGTACAGGTTTTTGTGTGAAGATCAGTTTTGATTTCTCTAGTAAATACCCAGGAGTATGATTGCTGAATTGCATAGTTAGTGTATGTTTGATTAAGTAGTAGTGCCATTTTACCCACTAGCAATGTATGAGACATCCAGTTTCTCTGCATCCTTGCTGACTCTCGGTCTTGTCAGTATGTGTGCTTTTGGGTAGTGTGGCACATGTCAGCCTTTAGAGTAGAAACTTTGGACACCTTCTGAATATCAGTGCTATGTGTCTGTAGGCACTCTTAACTGGACTGAATCCTGGAGAGGAGTAGGGTATATTTTAGGTTCTGAATTCTTATCAAGCATCTTCTGTATGCCAGACACTGTGGCAGGTGCTAGGAAATAAAAATTTTGTATTTGAATTTGAGAACTCAGTATGAAGCAGAGGATATAGGTAAGTGAATAAGTAAATAAGGTCATGAAACAATGCAGTTAAGGACTAAGAGTATAGGCAAAGTGCTGCAGGCATTGATAAAGGAATTGTGCCTTAGAACAGTGGTTCCGGAAATTTTAGAATTGATAAGAATCGCTTAAAACAGTTTGTTTAAAGTACGGTACTGGTCATCATCCTCCTGAGTGTCAGATTTAGTAGGGTCTATGGTAGGGCCCCAAGAATTTATATTTCTAACAAGTTCCCTGATGCTACTGATAATGCTGGTCCAGGCCCACATTTTGTTGGACTACAGTTTGTCTTAAAGAATGAAAAGGAGTTCATCAGGTGAAAAATGAGAAGAGTCATGAAATAAGGAAGAGCATGAGCAAAGGCCAGGTGATGAAAATGCAACCTTATTTAAAAGGAACAAAGAGAAATTGTAGATTAAAGCTGGATTACAAAAAAAAATGCTTACCTTAGGAGTTAAGTAGGCAATAGAGTCTATGTTTGAAAACAATGCTGACAAGAGGGCAGAAGTTGAATTGGAAATGGACAAGACCAGTTAGAGGGCTACTGCAAGAATTTAGATAAAAAGTAGATCAGGACTACATGTGAGCAATGGAGATGGATAATAGGAGGCCAGTTTCAGAGACATTTCAGAGATTAAATGTCTAAGACCTGGAGACTAACTGGATGTGTAGGGAGACAAGGAAATCCAGAATGAGGAATGGTTGGACAGTAGTGCAATTAATTGAGATAAGAAAGACATGGAGGTAGAAAAAGATTAGTGGTAAGGTGTGAATCTGGTTTTTGGTCACCAAATCTGAATTGACTGAGGAACATCCATCTGACAATATCAACTATGAAGTTAAAATGTAGGGTTTGAAAAAGGCAGGGGCTAGGAATATGTCATCAAAGAAGGCAATGGCACCCCACTCCAGTACTCTTGCCTGGAAAACCCCAGGGACGGCAGAGCCTGGTGGGCTGCCATCTATGGGGTCGCACAGAGTCGGACACAACTGAAGTAACTTAGCAGCAGCAGCAGCAGGGTTATGTCATAAGAGGGATTAAAGCCAGGTGAGGAGTAGAGCATACAAAGTAAGACTGACACACAGGATGATGGACTTCCCAGGTGGAGCAGTGGTAAATGAAACTGTCTGCCAATGCAAGAGATGTGGGTTTGATCCCTGGGTTGGGAAGATCCCCTGGAATAGGAACTGGCAGCCCACTCCAGGATTCTTGCCTGGAAAATTTCATGGACAGAGGAGCCTGGCAGGCTCCATGGGATCGCAAAGAGTTGGACATGATTGAGTGAGCTCATACACACCCAGGATGATATCAATAGTGAATGGGTAGGTAGAATACAGGAGCCAGTGATAGCACCTGGTAAGAAGCAGAGAGGTAAAACCAGGACAATGAGGTATGGTAAAGCTAAGAACAGAGAAGGTTTCAGAGGAACAGAGGAGATAGTTAAGTGTTATGTGGCTTGAGGCTAAACAGGATGGTGTCTAAAAAGAGACAAGTTGATATAATGACCTTGTCAAGGGTCATTTCAGTGGAATTAGGACATGGGTTGAAGAAACTACTGGAGATGAGGCACTGGAGGCACCTAGTGAAGACCACTCTTAAGAAACTTGGTGGAAATAGGAGGGAGAGGACAGGGGCAATAGCTTCAGAGAAAAGCATGACCAAGAGGAAACTTTCTTCTGGAGGCCTTTAAAAGTCTCAAGAAGAATGTCAACAGTTCCCTGTGGCTAATGAATATTTGTCCACCTGACTTGAAATACACAAAACACAGAAAACTATTTGATCAACTACTACTGGTCCATTTACAGGAGGCAATTTGAGTGTAGTAATCACTCTGGTATCTTTCTCAATAAATCCAGAGGCACGTAATTAGTTTAGACTTATTGTTTTTGGTCTCTGAACACTCTCTGTGCCCCATTATTAACAGCAAAAGATCTGACTGTTATTCAAGCTCTTTCCCTTTAATAGATTTAAATAATCCCTTTATGTGTTTTGGACCCTTTTCAAAGATGCTTTTTTTCCTATTTTGTACCTAACCAGACACTCCGTGGGCTCCCTGATCTCCTCTGGGTAGCTTTTTACATTCTTTGAGAGACGTCTTTTTCCCTCTACAATAGCCACTATGACTATCACATTTTTTAAGTGCTTAGATTTTTTCTTTTTTAAATTCTCAGTTACTCTTTTCCTACACTTCTAATAAAATCTCTTAAAATAGCCTCCAATCTTCTAATGACTTTTCAAAAGCCTACTTTTCAATTTTCTCCTAGCTAATACCCCAAATTTTGTCAGTTTCCCTTTGAACCCTGGATAATTGAGACACTTTTTTTGAATTATGAATTGAATGTGTCACGGTAACCCATAATAATTGGCTCACACATGGTTACTTCCTAAAACCAACACCTGGTCACAAGACAAGAACCAGAGCCAGGACATTCTTCTAACTGTAGGTGGTTTGAAATCTTCTGTTATAGTAAAGTTCATTCCAGCAAAAATCTTTGTTAAAAAGCTCTCTTCTATCTCTTGACCTGATTAAGCTTTTATAATTCACATTTAGTTCAGTTTTTAATACCTGGAATAATTTCTAAGTTTCTAAATCTTTACCATTTCTATATTGGTATCAACGACTTAGTTACCTAGTCTTAGGCACTGGTTTTCAAACACTGAAATCATCTGGAAAGTTGGAAAAACTGCTGCTACTGTCCCATCCCCGGACATTCTCATTTAACTGGTCTAGGATGAAGCCTGGGCATCAGGACTTTTAAAATCTCCCTAGGAGATTCTAATATAATCCAAGTTTGACATATCACTGGTTTAAATACATTCCTAAGACAAATAATCTAATTTTTAAAATAGTGAAAGGATTTGAATAGACATTTCCCCAAAGAAGATGCACAAATGATCAATAAATACACAAAAAGATGTTCAACATTATTAGCCATCAGAGAAATGCAAATCAAAACCACTTTTTACACACTAGGATGGCTAGAGGTAAAGAAGACAGATAATAACAAGTTTTAGCAATGATGTGGAGGGAACTGAAACCCTCAAAAATTGCTAGTGAGATTGTAATAAGCTACTTTGGAAAACAGTTTAGCACTTATGTAAACATAGAGCCACCATATGGCCCAGAAATTCTACTCCTAGATATACACCTAAGATAAAGGAAAACATATGTCCACACAAAATCTTATCCATGAATGTTCACAGCAGCATACTATTCATAATAGCCAAAAAGGGAAATAACCAAATATCTATCAACTGATGAAATGGATAAACAAAATGTGGAATAGCCATACAACAGAGCATTATTCAGCCATAGAAAGGAATGACGTGCTGCTTCATGCTACAATATAGATGAACCTTGTAATCATTATGCTAAAATTATGCTAAGTGAAAGAAGCCAGATACAAAGGGCTACATGTTGTATGACTTCATGTATATGTATTGTCCAAATCAGGCAAAATTCATAGAGATAGAAGGTAGACTAATAGTTGCTAGAGGCTAAGGGAGGGAATAAATAAGGAAGAACTGCTAACAGACATGAGGCTTCTTCTCAGGGTAATGAAATTATTCTGGAATTAGATAGTGATGATTATTCAACCTGTGAATGAACTAAAAACTACTGAACTGTACACTTTAAAAAGATGAATTTCATGGTATGTGAATTATATCTCAAAAGAATATGTACAGTCTTATTGTTATGTGTTTGAGGAATCCTTAACCATGGAGATTTGAGGAAGCCTCTCCCTGCCAATAACATTTCTATGTTACTATTGTTTGTTGTATATCTTATACCTCCTTTCCTTTCTGGTGAGAATCAAAAGCCAGGGTAAAGTCTCACAGGTTGCCAGAACAAAACATCTGGTGTTGGTCACCATTACTAAAGAAGGATATGAGAAAAATAAAATCTGGGGAAGGAAAGCCAAATGGCAGAGTCTACAGAATGAGGACAGACCATTCTGCAGTCTGGAAAGGGGAAGACCAACGGGGATGTGATTGAAACCTATTTAATCCCAAAGAGATCTTGTGTAAAATGGAGGGAAATCCTGGAATACTTGAAAGAGGGTACCATTTAAAGGTTCAGACATGCAAAATTATGACATGAAAATAAAGTGACAACTTCAGAAAACAGGTAGTGATCTAAGAAAGATACTTCTCATTATTCCCGAGAGATACTCTAGGCAATAAAATATAGTTTTAAAGAAACGGTCCCATAATAGTGTATTTTATCAAAATTAGTCACTACTAATAGGAACTTTTACTTTTTGGCTTAACATTTAGAAAGATTTACATTATGTTAAAATGGAAATAAAATCACACACAATAAAACAACATAAAAGATACCATCTTAATAATGTTTAAAGTGTACAGCTCAGTAGTATTATCTTGACATTGTTGTATAAAAATCTCCAGAACTTTTTTATCTTGCAAAACTGAAACCTATATCCATCAAACAAGAATTTCCCATTTCTCCCACCCTCCACTCAGCCCCTAGCAATCATCATTCTATTTTCTATTTCTGAGTTTGACTACCCTCAATATCTCTATGAGTAGATGCATATAGCATTTTTCTTTTTTGAGTGGCTTGTTTTACTTAATGTCCTCAAGATACATCTGTGCTGTTCAGTTCAGTTCAGTTCAGTCGCTCAGTTGTGTCCGACTCTCCGCGACCCCATGAATCACAGCACGCCAGGCCTCCCTGTCCATCACCAACTCCCGGAGTTCACTCAAACTCATGTCCACAGAATCGGTGATGCCATCCAGCCATCTCATTCTCCGTCGTCCCCTTCTCCTCCCGCCCCCAACCTTTCCCAGCATCAGAGTCTTTTCCAGTGAGTCAACTCGTCTCATGAGGTGGCCAAAGTATTGGAGTTTCAGCTTTAGCATCAGTCCCTCCAATGAACATCCAGGATTGATCTCCTTTAGAATGGACTGGTTGGATCTCCTTGCAGTATAAGGGACTCTCAAGAGTCTTCTCCAACACCACAGTTCAAAAGCATCGATTCTTCGGCGATCAGCTTTCTTCACAGTCCAACTCTCACATCCATACATGACCACGGGAAAAACCATTGCCTTGACTAGACGGACCTTGGTCGGCAAAGTAATGTCTCTGCTTTTTAATATACTATCAAGGTTCGTCATAACTTTCCTTCCAAGGAGCAAGCGTCTTTTAATTTCATGGCTGCAATCAGCATCTGCAGTGATTTTGGAGCCCAAAAAAACAAAGTCTGACACTGTTTCCACTGTTTTTCCATCTATTTCCCATGAAGTGATGGGACCAGATGCCATGATCTTTGTTTTCTGAATGTTGAGCTTCAAGCCAACCTTTTCACTCTCCTCTTTCACTTTCATCAAGAGGCTTTTGAGTTCCTCTTCACTTTCTGCCATAAGGGTAGTGTCATCTGCATATCTGAGGTTATTGATATTTCTCCCAGCAATCTGGATTCCAGCTTGTGCTTCTTCCAGCCCAGCGTTCCTCATGATGTACTCTGCATATAAGTTAAATAAGCAAGGTGACAATATACAACCTTGACGTACACCTTTTCCTATTTGGAACCAGTCTGTTGTTCCATGACTGGTTCTAACTGTTGCTTCCTGACCTGCATACAGGTTTCTCAAGAGGCAGGTCAGGTGGTCTGGGATTCCCATCTCTTTCAGAATGTTCCACAGTTTATTGTGATCCACACAGTCAAAGGCTTTGGCATAGTCAATGAAGCAGAAATAGATGTTTTTCTGAAACTCTCTTGCTTTCTCCATGATCCAGCGGATGTTGGCAATTTGATCTCTGGTGCCTCTGCCTTTTCTAAAACCTGCTTGAACATCTGGGAGTTCACGGTTTACATACTGCTGAAGCCTGGCTTGGAGAATTTTGAGCATGACTTTACTAGCGTGTGAGATGAGTGCAATTGTGCGGTAGTTTGAGCATTCTTTGGCATTGCCTTTCTTTGGGATTGGAATGAAGACTGACCTCTTCCAGTCCTGTGGCCACTGCTGAGTTTTCCAAATCTGCTGGCATATTGAGTGCAGCACTTTCACAGCATCATCTTTCAAGACTTGAAATAGCTCAACTGGAATTCCATCACCTCCACTAGCTTTGTTCCTAGTGATGCTTTCTAAGGCCCACTTGACTTCACATTCCAAGATGTCTGGCTCTAGGTCAGTGATCACATTATCGTGACTATCTTGGTCGTGAAGATCTTTTTTGTACAGTTCTTCTGTGTATTCCTGCCACCTCTTCTTAATATCTTCTGCTTCTGTTAGGTCCATACCATTTCTGTCCTTTATCGAGCCCATCTTTGCATGAAAAGTTCCCTTGGAATCTCTAATTTTCTTGAAGAGGTCTCTTGTTTTTCCCATTCTGTTGTTTTCCTCTATTTCTTTGCATTGATCACTGAGGAAGGCTTTCTTATCTCTCCTTGCTATTCTTTGGAACTCTGCATTCAGATGCTTATATCTTTCCTTTTCTCCTTTGCTTTTCGCCTCTCTTCTTGGTCTATTTACTTCCTTTTTAAGCTGACTAATATTCGATTGCATGTATATCTCATGTTTTGTTTATCGATTCATCTGTCAATGGACACCTGGATGGCTTGTTTTTTTGGGTGAGGGGTTCAGGGTGGAAGATGGATCCATACACTAAAGTTGATATCCAGAGGATTAATCTGTCTTCTAATACAGTGCTTAGTATCACTATCAGAGACAGAAAGATGGTCAGAATTGGGGCTCAAACGGTGGCCAAAAGTAAGACCAGAAGAATTTGAATTCAGGAATCTAGGCAGACTCGTAAGCTTAAGACACATAAACCAGATACTGGGAACATGAAAGGAAGAACAAGCAATGATAACTTAGGGATTGAACATGTAAGAATGTCTAAAATCAGAAGAACATTTTGAGGAAGATAAATACAGAAAAAGTCAACAAAATAGTGAGCTGTGCATGAGACTCAAAGTCAGTCAAGCCAAGTCAGGAAGTTCAGAAAATTAGGAGAGGACCCAGTGAGTGAGGGGTGGTACCAAAAAGGGAGAGTATACTGCAGGCTAGTGCAGGTATCTATGGGAGAGGTCTAGGATTCTGGCTAGCAGTGCGCCACCAAAGAGGAATGAACAGATTATGAACAGGAACAGGCTGCTCCCTCTTAGCCTCTGCCCTAGGGTGTGCTGATTTGATAGAGAGATGGGGAAAACGAAAATAGATAAGCCACACCCAGGAAATCCTGGAACTGACTTCCAACATCCAAAATGGTGTGGCTACTCTGATTTCCATTCAGGCTTGTGCAAATATTGGGTTGGATTTGGTGAAGCTTTAGGGATATCTACTTAGAACTGGACATGGAACAACAGACTGGTTCCAAATAGGAAAAGGAGTACGTCAAAGTTGTATACTGTCAACCTGCTTATTTAACTTATATGCAGAGTACATCATGAGGAACGCTGGGCTGGAAGAAGCACAAGCTGGAATCAAGATTGCCGGGAGAAATATCAATAACCTCAGATATGCAGATGATACCACCCTTATGGCAGAAAATGAAGAGGAACTAAAAAGCCTCTTGCCTAGAATATCCCATGGACGGAGGAGACTGATAGGCTGCAGTCTATGGGGTCACTAAGAGTCAGACACGACTGAGCGACTTCACTTTCAACTTTCACTTTCATACCTTGGAGAAGGAAATGGCAACCCACTCCAGTGTTCTTGCCTGGAGAATCCCAGGGACGGGAAAGCCTGGTGGGCTGCCGTCTATGAGGTCGCACAGAGTCAGACACGACTGAAGTGACTTAGCAGCAGCAAAAAGCCTCTTGATGAAAGTGAAAGAGGAGAGTGAAAAAGCTGGCTTGAAGCTCAACATTCAGAAAACTAAGATCATGGCATCTGGTCCCATCCCTTCATGGGAAATAGATGGGGAAACAGTGGAAACAGTGGCTGACTTTATTTTTTGGGGCTCCAAAATCACTGAAGATGCTGATTCCAGCCATGAAATTAAAAGACGCTTATTCCTTGGAAGGAAAGTTATGACCAACCTAGATAGCATATTAAAAAGCAGAGACAACCTTTGCCAACCAAGGTCCGTCTAGTCAAGGCTATGGTTTTTCCAGTGGTCATGTATGGATGTGAGAGTTGGACTGTGAAGAAAGCTGATCGCCGAAGAATTGATGCTTTTGAACTGTGTTGTTGGAGAAGACTCTTCAGAGTCCCTTGGACTGCAAGGAGATCCAACCAGTCCATTCTAAAGGAGATCACTCCTGGGTGTTCACTGGAAGGACTGATGCTAAAGCTGAAACTCCAATACTTTGGCCACCTCATGAGACGAGTTGACTCACTGGAAAAGACTCTGATGCTGGGAGGGATTGGGGGCAGGAGGAGAAGGGGACGACAGAGAATGAGATGGCTGGATGGCATCACCGACTCGATGGACATGAGTTTGAGTGAACTCCGGGAGTTGGTGATGGACAGGGAGGCCTGGCGTGCTGCGATTCATGGAGTGGCAAAGAGTCAGACACGACTGAGCAACTGAACTGAACTGAACTGAACACACTGGGGTTGCTTGGACTTCAGATATTGTTAGTTATAATCTGAAAGCTATTAGTGGAAGCTGCTATAACACGAATTTGGTATTAATCTAGACCACTTATTTTCTTGTGCCTAGACCCAAAGATCGGAGAAGGCAATGGCAAGCCACTCCAGTACTATTGCCTAGAAAATCCCATGGATGGAGGAGCCTGGTAGCCTGCAGTCCGTGGGGTCGCTAAGGGTCGGACACGACTGAGCGACTTCACTTTCACTTTTCACTTTCACACATTGGAGAAGGAAATGGCAACCCACTCCAGTGTTCTTGCCTGGAGAATCCCAGGGACGGGGGAGCCTGGTGGGCTTCCGTCTATGGGGTCACACAGAGTCGGACACGACTGAAGTGACTTAGCAGCAGCAGCAGCAGACCCAAAGATTGCCTAGATTCCAGGGGTAGGGACAAATTGAAAGTAAAACGTGGGGTGGGGGGGACAGTTACAAAAAGAAGGGTACAGAAGTTAAAAGACAATCAGTTCTTTGCAATCCTACGAGCTCTATGGTCACGTTACTGGTCCACTGTGAAATTTCTCAGGATGAGACATAATTGTTCAGATGTTACATAAACAATATTACCAGTTTGTTTTTCTTTTCTGTCTTCTTTTTAAAGAGTTTAGCGAATATAAGTAAGATGTGCAGAAAAATACATGTTTCTATAAAACGATATTCAGAGATAAGCTTTTTAAATTTGCCAGTTCTTCTCTGCTGAGGCATGTTTTCCAGCAAACAAAATACATTAATAAATCTACCAGGGGCAGAGAGGCAGTGGGGGACAGCTGCAGCTGCAGCAACCAGGAGTGACAATGATTAATTCCTACATCTGCTCAGCCAGATAGAAACAAAGGTCACTGTGCATAGATTAGCATCCTGATCACCACCTCCCCCCAACATGTGCACACACACATGCGCGCTGCAGAGTGGCATCTTTTTTCATTGATCATGGCAAAATTCAAAATTCCTGAAAAATGCTTACTATCTGAAAACCTCCCTCTCCTCAGAAAGCAAGCTCTTTAGTAGGATAGAGTGGAATAGAATAGGATCAGCAACTGATTAATGTCAGATTACTGACTAATCTTATTAACATCCAAATTAAGTGAAAATCTGATGCTCAGCTACATTTATGAAAGCAAAGGAAACAGGAAGTTTAAGAACAAATCCTGATGCAGTAATTTGATCAAAGTAAGAAAGGCTATTATGGTGAAACAGTTGAACACATGTGGACATCTGCCCTTATGGAAGTAAGCTGACTCATTGTCCTCATGTTCAACATTCCCCTGAAGACACTGCCACTTCTTATTCGTGACTCCTACACTTGCAGATTCCTGACAGGTTGACTTTTTAAAAAAATAATCTTGGGCTAGGAAAGGTATTTTTTAAGTGTACATGTTATAAATGTTTAGCTTAGTGAATTATCACAAAAGACAACATCTATGTAAACTATCATCCAAGTCAAGAAAAACATTTTAATACTTCAAAACCTTCATTCATAATTATTACTCTTTCATTCCTCCCTAAAAGTAAACCACTATCCTGCCTTTTTTCTTCACTAGCTTGACTTTTAATACTATAGTTTTGCCTGCTTTTAAACTTTATTTAAGGGGAATCATAAAGGAATACATGTTCTTTTGTGGCTGGCTTTGTTTGTGAGATTTGGCTATGTTTCTGGGTGTTATTCATTTTCATTGCTGAATAGTATTTCATTGCAAGAAAATACCATAACTTATTCATTTCTTTTAATACTAAAGGACGGTTAGGGTGTCTATAAATAATGCTACTGTGAATTTCTTTATACAACATTTTGCATAAATGTGCATACATTTCTCATGGGAATACTTTAGACTGGATTTTCTGGGTCACAAGGTATATGAATTGCTAATTTTAGAAGATACGCCATGTAAGAAAAGTTCTAGAGATATAATGTACAACATGATAAATATAATTAACACTGCTATGTTACATATGAAAATTGTTAACAGAGTGACTCCTAGGAGTTCTCATCACAAGGAAAAAGTCTTTTTCTATTTCCTTAATTTTGTATCTATACGAGATGATGGAAAGTCACTAAACTTATTGTGATGATCATTTCACGATGTACATAACACAAATCATAGTGCTATGCAACTTATACAGTGCTATATGTCAAATATATCTCAATAAAACTGGAAGAAAAAAACTTTTCATAGGAAAAAAAAGAAGACATGCCAAACTACTTTCCAAAGCGGTTGTACCAGTTTGCATTCTCATCATGATCAGATAAGAATTTCATAGCTTCACATCTTTATCTTAACATTATCTTTAAAAATTTAAGGCATTTGATGTGTATCTCAATTTTAATTTTCTTTTCTCCAGCCACAGGCAACCACTAATATACTTTCTGTCTCTATAGATTTGTCTATTCTAAATATTTTATATAATGGAATCATAAAATATATGTTTCTTTTCTCGAGAAAGAAATCCAAACATAACATTAAAGAGAGTCTTCAAATCAAAAGGGAAGTGGACAAAAGAAAAAAGGAACAAATTGAACTAAAACCCTCCAAAACAGTTAACAAAATGGCAAAAAGTGCATACCTATCAATAATTACTTTAAATGAAATGGACAAATGATCCAATCAAAAGACAGACTGGTTGAATGGATGCAAAAACAACAGCTGTATATATACTGTCTATAAGAGACTCGCTTTAGATATAAAGACAGACACAACTGAAAATAGGGGTGGAGAAAAGGTATCCCATACAAATAGAAATCAAACAAAAGTTGGGACAGGAATACTTATATCCAAAAAAAAAAATAGACTTTAAAACAAAAACTGTAGCAAGAGACAAAGGAGGTCATTATATAATCAAGGGATTTATCTAAGAAGAAAGTATAATAATTATAAATACATATGTGCCTAACATAGGAACACATAGAAAAGATTTTTTATATATATATACACATATATAATATATACAATAAGACATTATATTATAAGACATATATATTATATATATATAATAAGACATTCCATTTCAAATCAGCACAATATATAATCTTTTCAAGTGCACAAGGAGTATCTCCAGGATAGATCACTTGCTAAGCCACAAAACAAGTCTCAGTAAATTTATTTGATAAGAAAACTGAAGTCATAGCAAGCATCTTTTCTGACCATAATACTATGAGAATAGGAATCAATTATAAGAAAATAACTGAAAAATACATAAACATGTAGACTCTACATAATATACTGCTAAACAACAAATGTATCACTGAAGAAATCAAAGAAGAAATTTTTAAAAACCTGAAAACAAAAGAAAATGAAAACACAACAATAAAAAAAAAACTATGGGTTGCAGAAAAAGCCTTTCTAAGAGGGAAGTTTATGGCAACACAAGCTACTTTAGGAAACAAAAAAATCTTCAACAAGCAATGTAACATTATACCTAAAAGAACTAAAAAAAGAAGGAATAAAATCCATGTTAGTAGAAGGAAAGAAATTATACAAGATCAAAGAAGAAATAAATGGAATAGAGATTGAAAAACAATACAAAATATCAATGAAATTAACACCTCGTTCTTTGAAAAGATAAACAAAATTGATAAACCTTCAGCCAGACTCATCAAGAGAAAAGGAGAGAGAGACCAAATCAATAATATCAGAAATGAAAAGTCAGAAATTACAACTGACACCACATAAATACAAAGGATAAATGACTATTATAGGAAACTATTTTTATGCCAATTAATGGACAACCTAGAAGAAATGGACAAATTCTTAGAAACGAATACTCTCCCAACACTAAACCAGGAAGAAATAGAAAATAGGAACAGAACAATTACCAGTTACCAGTAATAAAATTGAATCAGTAATTTTAAAACTCCCAACAAGCAAAAGTCCAGGACCAGATGGCTTCATAGGTGAATTCTTTGCATTTTGAGAAGAGTTGACACCCATCCTTCTGAAACTATTCCCCAAAATTGCAGAGGAAGAAACACTTCTGAACTCATCCTATGAGGCCAGCATCAGTCTGATACCAAAAACCATACAGACACCATAAGAAAAGAAAATTACAGGCCAATATTACTGATGAACATAGATATAAAAATTCTCAACAAAATACTGTGCTTAGTTGTTCAGTCGTGTCCGACTTTTTCTGACCCCATGGATTGTAGCCCACCAGGCTCCTCTGTCCATGGGATCCTCCAGACAAGACTACTGGAGTGGGTTGCCATGCCCTCCTCCAGGGGATCTTCCCAACCCAGGGATTGAACCCAGGTCTCTGGCACTGCAGGTGGATTCTTTATCATCTGAGTAACCAGGGAAGCCCCAACAAAATACTAGCACCAAATTCAATAATATAGTAAAACGAACATACATGATCAAATGGGATTTATAGTACTTTTAAATGTAGTGAAATCCATAAAAGTGTTGAATCACTATTTTGTACATCTGAAACTAATATTATAAAAGAAAAGTGCAAATAAGTATACAATTCAGAGAATTTTTGGAAAATTGACACACTTGTATGAACAGTATGCAAGTCAAGAAATGAACACTCTAGTATGCTAGAAGTTCTCTTGCTCCCTTCTGTGACTATGCTCCCCTAACTCTCCCTTCAACCTCCAGAGCTATCACTATCCTGATTTCTAACATCATAAGATTGTTTTCTTAGAATAAAAAATATTTATATTCCATAACTAAGAGTTTTTTTTGTATTTAGCCATTTTTAATTGTGCCAATTACATTCACAATGTTATGCAACCACTTCTATCTATTTCCAAAATGGTTTAACCCTTAAAATATTTTTTATTGGAGGGGAGGGAAAAGCAGAGGGTAAAAAAAAATTTATTGGAGTATATTTCATTTACAATGTTGTGTTATTTTCTGCTGTAAAGCAAAGTATATCATCACTTAGACATATATCTATTCTTTTTTAGGTTTTTTTCTCATATAGGCCCAGAGATTGGTTTTGCCTGGTTTCATATTTCACATTAAGTGGAATCATATAGGGTACAATCCTTGTGCGTGGCTACTTTTGCTCAACATTATTTTTGTAAGAGTCATCCATATTGTTGCATGTAGCTATAGATTATTGATTCTCATGGTTACTTACAGTCAAACAGTTAATATATGATGCATTTAGACAACTGTTGATGAACAGCTGCTCAGTAGTTTCCAGTTTGGGCCTATTAG
This sequence comes from Moschus berezovskii, assembly GCF_049115385.1. NCBI lineage: Eukaryota > Metazoa > Chordata > Mammalia > Artiodactyla > Moschidae > Moschus > Moschus berezovskii. The sequence continues at coordinate 86,429,143 of NC_142460.1, forward strand.
AAATAGTGCTGATAAGAACATTCTAGCATACGTATTTTGGTGAGTCAGTTTAGTTCAGTTCAGTCACTCAGTCGTGTCTGACTCTGCGACCCCATGGACTGCAGCACGCCAGGCTTCCCTGTCCATCACCAACTCATGGAGCTTGCTCAAACTCATGTCCATCAAGTCTGTGATGCCATTTAACAATCTCATCCTCTATCATCTGTTTATCCTCCTGCCTTCAATCTTTCCCAGCATCAGGGTCTTTTCCGATGAGAGTTCTTTGCATCAGGTGGCCAAAGTATTGAAGTTTCAGTTTCAGCATCAATCCTTCCAATGAATATTCAGGACTGAATTTCTTTAGGATCGATAGGTTTGGTTTCCTTGCTGTCCAAGGGACTCTCAGAGTCTTCTCCAACACCACAATTCAAAAGCATCAATACTTTGGCACTCAGCTTTCGTTATGGTCCAACTCTCACATCCATACACGACTACTGGAAAAACCATAGCTTTGACTAGATGGACCTTTGTTGGCAAAGTAATGTCTCTGCTTTTTAATATGCTGTCTAGGTTGGTCATAACTTTTCTTCCAAGGAGTAAGCATCTTTTAATTTCATGGCTGCACTCACCATCTGCAGTGATTTTGGAGCCCCCCAAAATAAAGTCTGTCACTGTTTCCATTGTTTCCCCATCTATCTGCCATGAAGTGATGGGACCAGATACCATGATCTTAGTTTTCTGAATGTTGAATTTTAAGCCAGCTTTTTCATTCTCCTCTTTCACTTTCATCAAGAGGCTCTTCAGTTCCTCTTTGCTTTCTGCCATAAGGGTTGTGTCATCTGCATATCTGAGGTTATTGATATTTCTGCCAGCAATCTTGATTCCAGTTTGTACTTCATTCAGCCCAGCATTTTGCATGATGTACTCTGCATATAAGTTAAATAAACAGGGTGACAGTATACAGTCTTGAGTACTCCTTTCCCAGTTTGAAACCAGTCCATTGTTCCATGTCTGGTTCTAACTGTTGCTTCTTGACCTGCATACAGATTTCTCAGGAGGCAGATAAGGTGGTCTGGTATTCCCAACTCTTGAAGAATTTCCCACAGTTTGTTGTGATCCACACAGGCAAAGGCTTTAGTGTAGTCAATGAAGCAGATATTTTTCTGGAATACTCTTGCTTTTTTGATGATCCAGTGGATGTTGGTAATTTGATCTCTGGTTCCTCTGCCTTTTCTAAATCCAGCTTGAACATCTGGAGGTTCTCGGTTCATGTACTGTTGAAGCCTAGCTTGGAGAATTTTGAGCATTACTTTGTTAGCATGTGAGATGAGTACAGTTATGCAGTAGCTTGAATATTCTTTGGCACTACCTTTCTTTGGGATTGGAATGGAAACTGACCTTTTCCATTCTGGGGCCACTGCTGAGTTTTCCAAATTTGTTGGCATATTGAGTGCAGTACTTTAAGAGCATCATCTTTTAGCATTTTGGTGAAAACATATACGTAATTTTTGCTGGAATTGCTGTGACATAGGACATGATTATGTTCAGGTTTGGTAGATTCTGAAGAGCTTTCTAAAGTCATTATAACAATGTGCAAATTCTTATAACAATGCATGAGACTTCCAGCTGCTCTCCATCCTTCCCAACACTCGGGTTTTCAGTCTTTTTAAAATTGTAAACATTCAAGTGAGTATATAGTGTTATCTCATTGTGCCTTTACTTTACATTTCCCTAATGACTAAAGAGGTAGAGCACTTTTCATTTGTACATTGGCTGCCTTGATATAATCTATTTTGAAGTGGCTATTTATCTTTAAAAGTTGTTTTCTCTGTGTTTTTCTTATTGATCATAGTTTTTTATTCTGGATAAAAATCTTCTGATGATACACATTATGAATATATTCTCATTCTATGGCTTGCTTTTTTCCTTCTCAGGGATGTCTTTTAGTGAATAGAAAATATTTTTGATACTTATATAAACCAATTAATAGTCTTTCTTTTATGAGCAGTACATTTTGTGTTCTATTTAAGACATGTTTTCCTGACCCAAGTTCATGAAAATATTCTCCTACATGATCTTTCTGAAGCTTGTTTTATATTTAGATCTACAGCCTGCCTAAAGATGACTTTGTTGAGGTAGGATTCAAGTTGCATATATTCCCCATGTGGACAGCCAACTTACTTAGCATCATTTATTAAAAAGTGTCCATACATACTTGGCTCTAGTTCTCCCTGTTCTGTTCCACTGGTCTCTATTTACCCCTGTCCCCAAAGCAGACTGAGCCTGTTATTAATTATTAGCTTTATAATAATTATGAACATCCAAAAGAAGAAGTTTTCTCACCTAATTCATTATTTTCATGCTATTTTTGGCCTTTTGAATTTCCATATAAATTTGAGAATTGACATGTTGAGTCTCACCAGAAAAGAAAAGGAGTTCAGAATTTTTATTGCAATTACATTAAGACCATATACTAATCTGGGAGCAATTATATCTTGACAGTATTGGACCTTCTTATATCAAATATAATATATCCTTTACTTATTTAGAACTTATGTTTTCTCAAAATATTTAATGATCTTCCATGCAGAGATACTGCATCTTTCCCTAGTGTATTAGTCAGGGTTCAGAGAAACAAAACTAGTAAGTGATACATGGATTTGTCAGACAATTGGTTTATGCAATTTGGGGGGCTGATTCAGCTTAAACTCCATTTTATCCACTTCTGTTCTTGAATCAAGGTATCCCAAGGATCATGCTTTTATTTAAGGGAGTGCTATTGTTATTCAGTCGCCAAGTCATGTCACACTCTTTGCAACCCCATGGACTGCAGCACACCAAGCCTCCCTGTCCCTCACCATCTCCCAGAGTTTGCACAAGTTCATTCTATTGCATCAGTGATACCATCCAACCATCTCATCCTCTGTTGCCCTCTTCTCCTTCTGCCTTCAATCTTTCCCAGCATGAGGGTCTTTTCCAATGAGTCAGCTGTTTGCCATCAGGTGGCCAAAGTATTGGAGCGTCAGCTTCAGCCTCAGTCCTTCCAATGAGTATTCAGGGTCGATTTCCTTTAAGATTGACTGGTTTTATCTCCTTGCTGTCCAAGGGACTCTCAGGAGTCTTCTCCAGCACCACAGTTCAAAAGCATCAATTCTTTGGCACTTTGCCTTCTTTATGGTCCAACTCTCACAACCATATGTGACTACTGGAAAGACCATGGCCTTGACTATACAGATCTTTGTCAGCAAAGTGATGTCTTTGATTTTTAACACACTGTCTAGGTTTGTCAAAGCTTTCCTGTCAAGAAGCAATTGTCTTCTAATTTCATGGCTGCAGTCACCATCCACAGTGATGTTAGAACCCAAGAAGAAGAAATCTGTCACTGTTTTCACCTTTTTCCCTTCTATTTGCCATGAAGTGATGCAGCCAGATGCCATGATCTTAGTTCTTTAATATTTAGTTTTAAGCCAGCTTTTTCACTCTCCTTCACCCTCATCAAGAGGTTCTTTAGTTCCTCTTCGCTTTCTGCCATTAGAGAGGCATCATCTGCATATCTGAGGTTGTTGACAAGATAATGCCATGGGTACTTTTAAATGTTAAAGGTCTATTCTCAATAGGGCTGCCAGTTTTCTTGTTAAATGTAAGTCAGGTCATGTCACTCCTCAGTTCCAAACCCTACAATGACTCTCTATAACACTTGAAGTAAATGCCAAAGTCATTTGACCTACAAGACCCTACAGGATCTGGCCTCTACAACCTCTCTGACTTCTCCTATTTACTGCCTCATTTACTCTGCTAGAGTCACACTGGCCTCCTTGCCTTCCTTGAACACTGGTTATATTCCTATTCAGGGTCTTTGCACATTCTGTTCCTTTTGCCTGAAAAAGTCTTTACCTTATAACTTGTTTTCTGTGTCCTTCAATCCATATTTAAAGGGCTTCCCAGATGGCGCAGTGATAAAGAATCTGCCTGCCAATGCAGGAGAGTCAAAAGACATGGGTTCAATTCCTGGGTCAGGAAGATCCCCTGGAGGAGGAAACCCACTCTAGCATTCTTGCTTGGAAATTTCCATGTACAGAAGAGCCTGGCGGGCTACAGTCCATGGAGTCTCAAAAGAGTCAGACATGACTTGGCGACTCAACCACAAAACAATTATGAGATGGCTTCTAAAAGTTCAGAACTCTGTGGCCAACAGGGCATTAAAAGCAGACAGATTTTAGTGGTATGACAAAGACAGAAAGGATAGTTCAAAACAAAGGGCCACGACCAGGAGAACTGGAAATCTGAGATTTTGGATGTCACTCCCTGGGCTTCTGGAGAGATCAACCACCAGGAGAAAGAAAGAACAATGGAAAGCACTTGCTTATCTATGGCACAATTTAATATAGAATTGATAACGTACTAAAGTTAGAGAATGGAGATGTCTGTCTTCTAAGAAGTTATCTTTATCACCATAGTCTATATTCTAGGCCATTTAATTTGTTCATTAAGAAACATGGAGTATAATCCAGGCACAATGAAGATAAGATCAATAAGATATGGTCCTAAAGCCAAGGAGTTCATTATCTGGTAGGAGAGACAAAGCCTCCTCTTCATCCCAAATGAGTAAGTTGTGATGGGATAACTGTGTACCTATTTATAATTATGGGTACACAAAGGATGTGTCTACTTCATCTGGAGATGATATTTTAGGCCTGACTACAAGGAGGATAAACGGCATGAAAGGACTTTATAGAAACTGCTCCTATGCATTAATCTTGATTTTTCCTCATTATCTTCTGCTGAATCACCCATAGCTGGTACCCAAAGAAGACATCATCTCTGATCACAACCCTAGATTTTTTCACCTCATTTCAGCTTTGCACCTCTTTTCCAGCACTATTCCTGCAATCGAGTGGCTTCTGACATGATACACCACCTATTTTTGATTCTATGCTCAATCCTTTGGATGTGATGACTGATATAATTTTTCCCAGCTACAAACTTTAACTCTCTTTTTGGTAAGGCTTTGTAGGATCTGTCCCTGGTCACTCTGCCTCATTCATTCATGGCCCTGACACACTATCCCCCAAATGAGCTATATGGGTGGTGTTTATTCCAGGCCTGCCTGGCTCTCCTTCCTTCTTGGCCAATAAACATCAAACTGAGTATTATAGAGAAGATCCCAGAAATCCCTGTAGGGCATAGTAAAGCAAACTTTGTTGAAGCCCACAAGATCAGTACTGCCTCCTATTCTTGCCAGTCACTTCCCCTTCATCTCTAATTATTGAAACCACTCAGAAAACAGACCTGAAACAATTGATATGAGAGGAGCACAGCTCCCATCTCTGCCACAAAGCATTATTTTTTTAAAAGCTATTTTTAAAAAATAGAATGTACTTTTTGGACTTGCTTGTGTTTTTCCACCCAGGTGATCCCTTTGATGTTCCCAGGAATCCTTAATCACACTTTACACAGTATCTTGAGGACAGTAGGTGTTCAGTAAACATTTATTATTGATGTTGATAGATAAAACTCACTAAGGTGATAATACAGAGAGCTCAGGGATGCAAAGGATAAAGAAAAGTTGAGGATGAGTCTAATCCTTCTCAAAAGTGTGGGGATACTGAGGCCTTTTCATGATAATGAAAAATACTGTGACACCTGGGGAGTCAGAGAGATTCTTAGAAAGGTTAAACAATAACATGCTTGAGAATCATGATTCATATTGTAACTGGACTTTCTGAAGGCAAAGAGAACAAATAGAGCAGGGTACATGAAGTAACTCATGAATGAACTGCCTGAATTCACTGAATGCTGAATGCAATTCATCTCTGCCAGATTCTGCCAGAGGACCTGTATGAGGACCCTACTCAGGAAGGAGAGAAATGGTAGAGTGAGCAGGTCACAGGGATGAACACATTTCAGCCATTTACCAGCATCTGGGTCTCTGGCTGCCACTCCAGCCCGGGGTACAGGCAGAGGTAGCAGATGCCTCCATGCAGGGTTCCCAGTGTTGGGACAGGCAATCTGCCATGTGCATGAACAGCTCCACACATTCTTGCTGGGTATGTCCACAGGAAAGGCCCTGACTGCTCTTTACCCGGATGATTTTGCAGGGTTGTGCCTGCAGTGAGCAACCTTGAGGGATGAGTTAATATACCCTCCCTTCCAAAGAATAGGCTTGTTATGACTCACTATAAAAGTGATGAATTCCCCAGGCTTAGGTTGCTTTCCTTTAATGGCAGCCCCCTAAGTGCGCAACATCATCCATTATGGGCCCTGAATCATCCGTATGGGACCAGGGACATGGGAACCAGCACAAAGTCAAGATGAGGCTCTCCCGACTGCTTTTTACCATGAGTAATGAACTACTTTGTTTCTGACCCAAGAGTCTCATAAAACAGTAACAGGTTAAGTTGTTAATTTATAAGTAGGGCAAAATCTCACACCCATACTCATACTCAAAATCTCATACTCAGTTCTCAAACGTCTTGATATCTTAGGAAGTCAAACGCAGACACTAGGGATTATTATAGGAAGTTACTTTTGATTCTGAGAAGTAACAATATGTAAATAACTACCATCAACAATCATTATCACAAATGACAGCGAGGTAAGGTTTTAGAATAAAAGATAGACTTTTAATTGAACAAGTTTAGCTTCATGCAGAACTTATGACATTGCCCTTACATTGTGCATTTCAGAAGAGGCACCAGGAGAGTCTTCCTTTGGAACTGAAAGATCTGCTTTGCTCCAAGAGTTAATTTGTTCCTTATTAAACTGTATGAGAAATCTAGAAAAAAAGAGTGCATTCTTCCATATCAGTCATTAATATCTAGCACAGTTATCAGCTGGGTTTTAGGTTACCTAGCAGGGCCCTTTGGTAAAGGACACCAAATATGGTATACTTTTCTCACTCATGAGAACCTTCTCAGATAAATAAGAATGCTTCTAAATAAGAGTTTTTAATAGCTTTATTAATCACAACAAACTGTGGAAAATTCTTCAAGAGACGGGAATACCAGACCACTTTACCTGCCTTCTGAGAAATCTGTATGCAGGTCAAGAAGCAACAGTTAGAACGGGACATGGAACAACAGACTGGTTCCAAATCAGGAAAGGAGTATGTCAAGGCTTTATATTGTCACCTTGCTTATTTAACTTATATGCCGAGTAGATAATGCAAAATGCTGGGCTGGATAAAGCACAAGCTGGAATCAAGATTGCAGGGAGAAACCTCAATAACCTCAGATATGCAGATGACACCACCCTTATGGCAGAAAGCAAAGAGGAACTAAAGAGCCTCTTGATGAAAGTGAAAGAGGAGAGTGAAAAAGTTGGCTGAAAACTCAACATTCAGAAAACTAAGATCACGGCATCTGGTCCCAGATGGGGAAACAGTGGAAACAGTGAGAGACTTTATTTTGGGGGGCTCCAAAATCACTGCAGATGGTGAGTGCAGCCATGAAATTAAAAGATGCTTACTCCTTGGAAGCAAAGTTATGATCAACCTAGACAGCTTATTAAAAAGCAGAGACATTACTTTGCAAACAAAGGTCTGTCTAGTTAAAGCTATGGTTTTTCCAGTAGTCATGTATGGATGTGAGAGTTGGACTATAAGGAAAACTGAGCACTGAGAATTGATGATTTTGAACTATAGTGTTGGAGAAGACTCTTTAGAGTCCTTTGGACTGCAAGGAGATCCAACCAGTCAATCCTAAAGGAAATCAGTCCTGAATACTCATTGGAAGGACTGATGGTGAAGCTGAAGCTCCAATACTTTGGCCACCTGATGTGAAGAGCTGACTCAATGGAAAAGACCCTGATGCTGGGAAAGATTGAAGGTGGGAGGAGAAGGGGATGATAGAGGATGAGATGGTTGAATGGCATCACTGATGTAATGGACATGAGTTTGAGTAAACTCCGGGAGTTGGTGATGGACAGGGAGGCCTGGCATGCTGTAGTCCATGGGGTCACAAAGAGTCGGATACAACTGAGCAACTGAACTGAACTGAAATAGCTTTATTGAGTGTAACTGACATACAATAAACTATGATTTTTTTAAAAGTACATAACTTGTTAAGCTTTGATATATGCCTGTGAAACAGTCACCACAATCAAAGTATGAAACATCACCCCAAAAGTTTCCACATGTCCGTTGGTCATCCTTCCTTCCTACTCTTCTGTGCTACTCCCAACCTGCAAGGCAACCATTCATCTGATTTCTATCACTACAGATTCGGTAAAAAGAGATTAGTTTTCTAGAATTTTGCATAATTGACATTACATAGTATGTAATCTTTTTTGCCTTATTGCACCCAGCATAATCATTCTGATACTCATCCATGCAGTTCCAAGTATTAATAATTGAGTACTATTTCATTGTATGGATATACCATACTTCATTTACCCATTCACTTGTTGATGGATATTTACATTAATTTGTATTATTTCCAGTTTGGGGCTATTACAAATAAAGTTGTTGTTGAACATGGTACACAAGTCATTATACAGACATATAATTTCATTTCTCTGGATAAAAACCCAGGAGCAGAATGACTGGATCATACAGTAGCCATATGATGAACTTTTAAAGAAACTTCCAGACTATTTTCCAGAATGATTTTACCATATTACAGCCCCATCAGCAGTATTTCCAATATTTAACTTAGCTAGTCTTTTTTTTTTATTGAAGGATAATTGCTTTATAGAATTTTGTTGTTTTTTGTCAAACTTCAATATGTATCAGCCACAGGTATACATGTATCCCTCCCTTTTGAACCTCCCTTCCATCTCCCATCCCATCCCACCCCTCTAGATTGATACAGAGCCCCTGTTTGAGTTTTCTGGGCCATACAGCAAATTCCTGTTGGCTATCTATTTTACATATGGTAATGTGAGTTTCCATGTTACTCTTTCCATACATCTCATCCTCTCCTCCCCTCTCCCCATGTCCATAAGTCTATTCTCTATGTCTGTTTCTCCATTGCTTCCCCGTAAATAAGTTCTTCAGTACCACTTATATAGATTCCATATATATGTTAGAATACGATATTTATCTTACTCATTCTGACTCACTTCACTCTGTAAAATAGGCTCGAGGTTCATCCACCTCATCAGAACTGACTCAAATGCATTCCTTTTTATGCCTGAGTAATATTCTATTGTGTATATGTACCACAACTTCTTTATCCATTCATCTGTTGATGGACATCTAGGTTGTTTCCATGTTCTAGCTACTGTAAATAGTGCTGCAATGAACCATGGGATAATGTGTCTCTTTCAATTTTGGTTTCCTCAGGGTATATGCCTAGGAGTGGAATTGCTGGGTCAGATGGTGGTTTTATTCCTAGTTTTATAAGGAATCTCCATACTGTCTTCCATAGTGGCTGTATCAATTTACATTCCCACTAACAGTGCAAGAGTGTTCCTTTTTTCCACACCCTCTCCAGCATTTATTGTTTTGTAGACTTTTTGATGATGGCCATTCTGACCAGTGTGAGGTGATATCTCACTGCAGTTTCGAGTTGCATTTCTCTAATAATGAGTGATGTTGAGCATCTTTTCATGTGTTTATTAGCCGTCTGTATGTCTTCTTTGGAGAAATGTCTGTTTACATCTTTTTGATTGGGTTGTTTGTTTTTCTGGTATTGAGTTGTATGAGCTGCTTGTATATTTTGGAAATTAATCTTTGTCAGTTGTTTCATTTGCTATTATTTTCTCCCATTCTGAGGGTTGTCTTCTCGCCTTGCTTATAGTTTCCTTTAATGTGCAAAAGCTTCTAAGTTTAATCAGGTCCCACTTGTTTACTCTTGTTTTTATTTCCATTACTCTAGGAGATGGGACATAGAGGATCTTGTTTTGATTTATGTCATCGAGTGCTCTGCCTATATTTTCCACTAACAGTTTTATAGTCTCTGGTCTTACATTTAGGTCTTTAATCCTTTTTTAGTTTATCTTTGTGTATGGTGTTAGGAAGTGTTCTAATTTCATTCTTTTACATGTAGCTGTCTAGTTCTCCCAGCACCATTTACTGAAGAGGCTCTCTTTGCCCCATTGTATATTCTTGCCTCCTTTTTCAAAAATAAGGTACCCATAAGTGCATGGGTTTATTTCTGGGCTTTCTATCTTGTTCCATCGGTCTATATTTCTGTTTTTGTGCCAGTACCATACCGTCTTGATGACTGTGGCTTTGTAGTATAATCTGAATTCCTCCAGTTCCATTATTTTTTGTCAAGACTGCTTTGGCTATTTGAGGTCTTTTGTTTTTCCATATGAATTGTGAACGTTTTTGTTCTAGTTCTGTGAAAAATGCCATTGGTGATTTGACAGGGATCCAATTGAATCTGTAGATTGCATCTGGTAGTATAGCCATTTTCACAATATTGATTCTTCCTACCCAGGAACATGAAATATCTCTCCATCTATTTATGTTGTCTTTGATTTCTTTCATTAGTGTCTTATAATTTTCTGTGTACACTTTTGTCTCATTAGGTAAGTTTATTTCTAGATATTTAATTCCTTTTTTGCAACGGTGAATGGGATTGATTCCTCAATTTCTCTTTCTGATTTTTCATTGTTAGTATATAGAAATGCAAGTGATTTCTGTATATTGATTTTGTATCCTGCAATTTTGCTAAATTCACTGATAAGCTTTAGTAATTTTCTGATACTATCTTTAGGGTTTTCTATGTACAGTATCATGTCATCTGCAAACAGTGAGAGCTTTACTTCTTTTCTGATCTGGATTTATTTTTCTTCTCTGATTGCTGTAGATAGGACTTACAGAACTATGTAGAATAATAGTGGCAAAAGTGAACACCCTTGTCTTGTTCCTGATCTTAGGTTACCCATAATGCTTTCAGTTTTTCACCACTGAGAATAATGTTTGCTTATCATATATGGCCTTTATTACGTTGAGGTAGGTTCCTTCTATGCCCATTTTTTGAAGTTTTAATCATAAATGGGTGCTGAATTTTGTCAAAGGCTTTTTCTGCATCTGTTGAGATTATCATATGGTTTCTATCTTTCAATTTGTTAATATGGTGTATCACATTGATTGATTTGTATATATTGAAAAATCCTTCCATTCCCGGAATAAAGCCAACCTGATCATGGTGTATGAGCTTTTTGATGTGTTGCTGAATTCTCTTTGCTAAAATTTTGTTGAGAATTTTTGCATCTATGTTGATCAGTGATACTGGTCTGTAGTTTTCTTTTTGTGTGTTGTCCTTGTCTGGTTTTGGTATAAGGGTGATGGTGGCCTCATAGAGTGAATCTAGAAGTATTCCTTCCTCTTCAATTTTTTGAAAGAGTTTTAGAAGGACAGGCATTAGCTCTTCTCTATATATTTGATAGAATTCCCCTGTGAAGCCATCTGGTCCTGGGCTTTTGTTTTTTGGGAGATTTTGGATCACAGTTTCAATTTCAGTGCTTGTAGTTGGGTTGTTCATAATATCTAATTCTTCCTGATTCAGTCTTGAAAGATTGAACTTTTCTAAGAATCTGTCCATTTCTTCCAGGTAATCCATTTTATTGCCATATCAGTTCAGTTCAGTTCAGTCATTCAGTCGTGTCTGATCTTTGCGACCCCGACCCCATGAATCACAGCACGCCAGGCCTCCCTGTCCATCACCAACTCCCAGAGTTCACTCAAACTCATGTCCATCGAGTCGGTGATGCCATCCAGCCATCTCATTCTCTGTCGTCCCTGTCTCCTCCCACCCTCAATCCTTCCCAGCATCAGGGTCTTTTCCAGTGAGTCAACTCGTCGCATGAGGTGGCCAAAGTATTGGAGTTTCAGCTTTAGCATCAGTCCTTCCAATGAATACCCAGGATGATCTCCTTTAGAATGGACTGGTTGGATCTCCTTGCAGTCCAAGGGACTCTCAAGAGTCTTCTCCAGCACCACAGTTCAAAAGCATCCATTCTTCGGCGATCAGCTTTCTTCACAGTCCAACTCTCACATCCATACATGACCACGGGAAAAACCATAGCCTTGACTAGATGGATCTTAGTTGCCAAAGTAATGTCTCTGCTTTTTGATATGCTATCTAGGTTGGTCATAACTTTCCTTCCAAGGAGTAAGTGTCTTTTAATTTCATGGCTGCAATCAGCATCTGCAGTGATTTTGGAGCCCCCCAAAATAAAGTCTGACACCGTTTCCACTGTTTTTCCATCTATTTCCCATGAAGTGATGAGACCAGATGCCATGATCTTTGTTTTCTGAATGTTGAGCTTCAAGCCAACCTTTTCACTCTCCTCTTTCACTTTCATCAAGAGGCTTTTTAGTTCCTCTTCACTTTCTGCCATAAGGGTGGTGGAGGTTATTGATATTTCTCCCGGCAATCTTGATTCCAGCTTGTGCTTCTTCCAGGCCAGCATTCCTCATGATGTACTCTGCATATAAGTTAAATAAGCAGGGTGACAATATACAGCCTTGACATGCTCCTTTTCCTATTTGGAACCAGTCTGTTGTTCCATGTCCAGTTCTAACTGTTGTTTCCTGACCTGCATACAGGTTTCTCAAGAGGCAGGTCAGGTGGTCTGGTATTCCCATCTCTTTCAGAATTTTCCACAGTTTATTGTGATCCACACAGTCATATAGTTGTTCATAATAGTTTCTTATAATCCTTTGTATTTCTGCATTGTCTGTTGTAATCTCTCCTTTTTCATTTCTAATTTTGTTGATTTGATTGTTCTCTCTTTTTTTCTTGATGAGTCTGACTAAAGTCTTGTCAATTTTGTTTATCTTCTCAAAGAAACAGCTTTTAGTTTTATTAATCTTTACTATTGTTTCTTTCTTTTCTTTTTCATTTATTTCTGCTCAGATCTTTATGATTTCTTTCCTTCTACTAATTTTGGGGGGGCTTTTGTTTGTCTTTTCCAGTTGTTTCAGGTGTAAAGTTAGGTTGTCTATCTGATGTTTTTCTTGTTTCTTGAGGTAGGATTGTTTTGGTATAAACTTCCCTCTTAGAACTGTTTTTGCTGCATCCCATAGGTTTTGAGTTGTCATGTTTTCATTGTCACTTGTTTCTAGAAATTTTTTTATTTCCCTTTTGATTTCTTTAGTAACCTGTTGGTTATTTAGAAATGTGTTGCTTAATCTCCATGTGTTTGTGTTTTTATAGTTTTTCTTGTAATTGATATCTAGTCTCATAGTGTTGTGATCAGACAAGATGCTTGATACAATTTCAGTTTTCTTAAATTTACTGAGGTTTGATTTGTGACCCAAGATGTGGTATATCCTGGAGAATGTTCCATGAGCACTTAAGAAGGTGTATTCTTCTGCATTTGGATGGAATGTCCTGAAGATATCAATGAGATCCATCTCATCTAATGTATCATTTAAAACCTGTGTTTCCTTATTAATTTTCTGTTTTGAAGATCTGTCCATTGGTGTGACTGGGGGGTGTTAAAGTCTCCAACTATTAATTTCTCCTTTTATGTCTGTTAGTGTTTGTCTTATGTACTGAGCTGCTCCTATGTTGGGTGCGTAGATATTTACAATTGCTATGTCTTCCTCTTGATCTCTTGGTCATTATGTAGTGTCCTTCCTTATCTCTTGTAATCTTCATTATTTTAAGGTCTATTTTGTCTGATATGAGGATTGCTAATCCAGCTTTCTTTTGCTTCCCATTTGCATGGAATATATTTTTCCATCCTTTCGCTTTCAGTCTATATGTGTCTTTAGGTCTGAAGTGGGTTTCTTATAGACAACATATATATGGGTCTTGTTTTTGTATCCATTCAGCCAGTCTGTGTCTTTTGGTTGGGGCATTTAATCCATTTACATTTAAAGTAATTATTGTTATATATGTTCCTATTGCCATTTTCTTGATTTAGGTCATATCTGAATGGTCTAGCGGTTTTCCCTACTTTCTTCAATTTAAGTCTGAACTTGGCAATAAGGAGTTCATGATCTGAGCCAAAGTCAGCTCCCGGCCTTGATTTTGCTAACTATATAGAGCTTCTCCATCTTTGGCTGCAAAGAATATAATCAATCTGATTTCGGTGTTGACCATCTGGTGATGTCCATGTGTAGAGTCTTCTCTTGTGTTGTTGGAAGAGGGTGTTTGCTATGACCAGCGCATTCTCTTGGCAGAACTCTATTAGCCTTTGCCCTGCTTCATTCCGTACTCCAAGGCCAAATTTGCTTGTTACTCCAGGTGTTTCTTGACTTCCTACTTTTGCATTCCAGTCCCCTATAATGAAAAGGACATCTTTTTTGGGTGTTAGTTCTAAAAGGTTTTGTAGGTCTTCATAGAACCATTGAACATCGGCTTCTTCAGTGTTACTGGTTAGGGCATAGGCTTGGATAACTGTAATACTGAATGGTTTGGCTTGGAAATGAAGAGAGATCATTCTGTTGTTTTTGAGATTGCATCCAAGTACTGCATTTTGGACTCTTTTGTTGACCATGATGGCTAGTCGATTTCTTCTAAGGGATTCCTGCCCACAGTAGTAGATATAATGGTCATCTGAGTTAAATTCACCCATTCCAGTCCATTTTAGTTCTCTGATTCCTAGAATGTCGACATTCACTCTTGCCATCTCCTGTTTGACCACTTCCAATTTGCCTTGATTCATGGACCTAACATTCCAGGGTCCTATGCAATATTGCTCTTTACAGTATCAGACCTTGCTTCTATCACCAGTCACATCCACAACTGGGTATTGTTTTTGCTTTGGCTCCATCTCTTCATTCTTTCTGGAGTTATTTCTCTACTGATCTCCAGTAGCATATTGGGCACCTACGGACCTGGGGAGTTCCTCATTCAGTATCCTATCATTTTGTCTTTTCATACTGTTCATGGGGTTCTCAAGGCAAGAATACTGAAGTGGTTTGCCATTCCCTTCTCCAGTGGACCACATTCTGTCAGGGACTAGATCTGATAGATAGAGTGCCTAATGAACTATGGACAGAGGTTCGTGACATTGTACAGGAGACAGGGATCAAGACAATCCCCATGGAAAAGAAATGCAAAAAAGCAAAATGGCTGTCTGAGGAGGCCTTACAAATAGCTGTGAAAAGAAGAGAAGCGAAAAGCAAAGGAGACAAGGAAAGATATAAGCATCTGAATGCAGAGTTCCAAAGAATAGCAAGGAGAGGTAAGAAAGCCTTCCTCCGCAATCAATGCAAAGAAATAGAGGAAAACAACACAATGGGAAACACTAAAGACCTCTTCAAGAAAATTACTGATACCAAGGGAACATTTCATGCAAAGATGGGCTTGATAAAGGACAGAAATGGTATGGACCTAACAGAAGCAGAAGATATTAAGAAGAGGTGGCAAGAATACACAGAAGAACTGTACAAAAAAGATCTTCACGACCAAGATAATCACGATGGTGTGATCACTCATCTAGAGCCAGACATCCTGGAAAGTGAAGTCAAGTGGGCCTTAGAAAGCATCGCTACGAACAAAGCTAGTGGAGGTGATGGAATTCCAGTGGAGCTATTTCAAATCCTGAAAGATGATGCTGTGAAAGTGCTTCACTCAATATGCCAGCAAATTTGGAAAACTCAGCAGTGGCCACAGGACTGGAAAAGCTCACTTTTCATTCCAATCCCCAAGAAAGGCAATGCCAAAGAATGCTCAAACTACCGCACAATTGCACTCATCTCACACGCTAGTAAAGTCATGCTCAAAATTCTCCAAGCCAGGCTTCAGCAATACGTGAACCGTTAACTTCCAGATGTTCAAGCTGGTTTTAGAACAGGCAGAGGAACCAGAGATCAAATTGCCAATATCCGCTGGATCATGGAAAAAGCAAGAGAGTTCCAGAAAAACATCTATTTCTGCTTCATTGACTATGCCAAAGACTTTGACTGTGTGGATCATGATAAACTATGGAAAATTCTGAAAGTGACAGGAATACCAGACCACCTGACCTGCCTCTTAAGAAACCTATATGCTAGTCAGGAAGCAACAGTTAGAACTGGACATGGAACAACAGGCTGGTTCCAAATAGGAAAAGGAGTACGTCAAGGCTGTATGTTGTCACCCTGCTTATTTAACTTATATGCAGAGTACATCATGAGGAACACTGGGCTGGAAGAAGCACAAGCTGGAATCAAGACTGCTGGGAGAAATATCAATAACCTCAGATATGCAGATGAAACCACCCTTATGGCAGAAAGTGAAGAGAAACTAAAAAGCCTCTTGATGAAAGTGAAAGAGGAGAGTGAAAAAGTTGGCTTAAAGCTCAACACTCAGAAAACTAAGATCATGGCATCTGGTCCCATCACTTCATGGGAAATAGATGGGGAAACAGTGGAAACAGTGTCAGACTTTATTTTTGGAGGCTCCAAAATCACTGCAGATGCTGATTGCAGCCATGAAATTAAAAGACGCTTACTCCTTGGAAGGAAAGTTATGACCAACCTAGATAGCATATCAAAAAGCAGAGACATTACTTTGGCAACTAAGGTCCATCTAGTCAAGGCTATGGTCTTTCCAGTGGTCATGTATGGATGTGAGAGTTGGACTGTGAAGAAAGCTGATCGCCAAAGAATTGATGCTTTTGAACTGTGGTGCTGGAGAAGACTCTTGAGAGTCCCTTGGACTGCAAGGAGATCCAACCAGTCCATTCTAAACGAGATCATCCTGGGTGTTCATTGGAAGGACTGATGTTGAAGCTGAAACTCCAATACTTCAGCCACCTGATGCGAAGAACTGACTCATTTGAAAATATGCTGATACTGGCAAAGATTGAAGGCAGGAGGAAGAGAGGATGAGATGGTTGGATGGCATCACGGATTTGATGGGCATCAGTCTGAGAAAGCTCTGCAAGTTAGTGATGGACAGGGAAGCCTTTCATGCTGCAGTCCACGGGGTTACAAAGAGTCAGACAGGACTGAGTGACTGAACTGAACTGAACTGTACTCAATTTGTTAAAATTGCGTTTAGAATTTTGGATCTATGTTCATAAGCCTATGATTTTTCTCTTCTAATGTCTGTTAGATTTAGATATCAGGGTAATGCTTTCTTAATTAGAATGAATTAGGAAATGCTCCTTTATTTTCAGTTTCTTAGAAGAATTTTGTAGAACTGGTAATATTTTTGCAATACAGGCACAGTTTAGCGGGGTGCCTCTGGCTCAGAGTCTCTCACAAGTATACCTCTTGGTGAGCCATGGCTGTAGTCCTCCAAGGGGAAAATCTGCTTCCAAGCTTATTCACATTGTCCTTAGCAGACCTCAGATGATCTATTTTCAAGCTCATTGACGTGCCTGTTAGTAATCCTCAAGTCCTTGCTGACTACAGACTAGAAAGATTAGTTCCTGGCCATGTAGGCCTCTCCACAGGATAGCTCACAAAATGGAAGGTGTATTTCCTCAGAGTGTGTAAGAGAAAGAG
Organism: Moschus berezovskii; assembly: GCF_049115385.1. Classification (NCBI taxonomy): domain Eukaryota; kingdom Metazoa; phylum Chordata; class Mammalia; order Artiodactyla; family Moschidae; genus Moschus; species Moschus berezovskii. Next base: position 86,446,466 of record NC_142460.1, read on the forward strand.
TGAAAGGGATCCCATACCCTTTTTTTTTTTACCTTATTCCCAGTGATTAATAAACAAATCAACAAGTCCAGTTCACACACAAGGAGAAGGGATTTCACAAGAGTGTGACAGCTAGGAGGTAGGCCTTATCAGAGAACATTTTAGAGTTTGCCTACCATAGTTGTTCATGACAGTAACTTATTAGCCTTCTAATATGTATAGAATCTTTAGTGATGATAGCTCTCTCTTCCTTACTTAGGTCATTAATCTTCTTTTTTTTCCTGACCTAGAAGTTGGTCAGTCTTATTGATCCTCATAAAGAGCTTTTGGTTTCACTGTTTTTTTCTGTTTTTTCTTTTATAAATTTCCACTCTGATCTGTATTATTCCTTTCCTCTGCTTATTTTGCGGAGAAGGCAATGGCAAGCCACTCCAGTACTCTTGCCTAGAAAATCCCATGGATGGAGGAGCCTGGTAGGCTGCAGTCTGTGGGGTCGCTAAGGGTTGGACACGACTGAACGACTTCACTTTCACTTTTCACTTTCACACATTGGAGAAGGAAATGGCAACCCACTCCAGTGTTCTTGCCTGGAGAATCCCAGGGACGGGGAAGCCTGGTGGGCTTCCGTTTATGGGGTCACACAGAGTCGGACACGACTGAAGTGACTTAGCAGCAGCAGCAGCTGCTTATTTTGGGACTCATTCACCCTTTTTTTCTGTTCTGTAAGATGGATCTTTCTTCTTATAACACGGAGTTTACTGCTCTAATTTCCTCTAAAGTATTACTTTAATGGCATCCAACAAATTTTGACATGTTGTGTTTTCACTTTCATTCAGTTGAAAATACTTTCTAGTCTCTGTTCTGATTTTGTCTTTGATCATGGGTTATTTTCAAGTGCTAACAAAAGAGTTGGACATGACTTAGTGTTTAAACAACATTTAGTTTCCAAATATTTCAGAATATTCCAGAGATTTCTCTGTTATGGATTTCTAGGTTAATTCCATTCTGGGTCAGAGAACACACTCTTTATGATTTGAATCTTTTTAAATTTAATAAGACCTTTTCTGTGGCCCTGAAGATGATTTATCTTGGTAAATATTCCATTCGAACTTGAAAAGAATGTGTATTCTGTTGCTGTTGGGTGTAGGATTATACAAATGTCAATTAGGTTCTGTTGGTTGATGGGATTGTTCAAGTCTTCTACATCTTTACTGATTTTCTCTTGTAGACTACATTTAAAAATGTTATAAAAATGAAATATTAGTGACAGAATTTGAACATTACTGAATTATTTTTATTTTATTAAAATGTTTTTCTTACTCTGGCACACACAGAATCACAGGCAGAAATTTAGAGACCACAGAAATGGAATGAAATGAGACATCTAACTGTGATGCTGCACCTCTGAACAAATTTTGCTATTTAAGAAAGAGCTCTTGAAACTGGGTTATTTTATCTTTCCCTGTCTGACCTTGTAAGCTACTTAATTGCGAAATGTGTTTTTATTCACAGTGTCTCTTAATATTTTATTCTTTATGCCAAGTCATGCACCCGCTGCAGGTAAGACAGGCAACAAACCTTCAACAGAAAGAAAGAAATATAGGTGCCTCTAGCATAACACTGTTTATAAGTGTTCCTATTTTAACAGGACATATAAATGCTTCTAAAAAAACCTTGCGTTCCACAAAACTGTGTATAAAAATAATGGATTATGGGGAAAATAGTATGGGACCATAATATTTGAAACACATTTAACTTTGTAACCAGAATACTAATAAAATAATAATTATCTCAATTAAAATGTTAGTACTCAATAGATGTCCACTACCACTTATACCCAGGATCACAGTTGATTTTTATAGCCTTAAATCTGCAAGAGATAGGTCCTTAAGGGCATTTACCTCCAATAGATAACATTGTCATCAAAATCTAATTTGAATCTATGTTCTCTTCAACCGCACATTGTTTTTAAAAACAAGAGAAATGTCTTTTCTATGTCTTCATCTGCTCCCATAACTTCATCAGATAGGGTCACATTGTAAGGTAGAATACCAGTTCTTGAAGTCATTAAACCATCCACTTCTTGCACTGCCACAGTATTCTTAACTTAGGGTTTCCTTCTTTAACTTAAGAAAAATTAGCTCTCAATTCTTTAAACTATTGATTTGCTTGGGGAAAAAATTACATGATGTTATTTTCTTATTTGCCAACTGGGCACTAATTTGCATTACAGAAATATGTTGCAGCTGAAAACAGGATACTCCATAGTTTTCTAACCTTGAAATGTGCGATTTTCCTAGTCATTTTCTTGGCAGCAGACACTGCTGGGATTTAAATCTCCTTCCTTCCAGGATGACTGAAAGCATATTTTGTTGTTGTTTAGTCTCTCAGTTGTGTCTGATTCTTTTGCAACCCCATGGATTATATACTGCTAGTTTCCTCTGTCCATGGAATCTCCCAGGCAAGAAAACTGGAGTGGGTTGTCATTTCCTTCTTCAGGTGATCTTCTCGACCCAAGGATTGAACCTATGTCTCCAGTACTGGCAGACAGATTCTTAACCACTGAACCATCAGGGAAGCAAAAGCATATATACTGAGCATGTACTATGTTCCTGTCTGTTCTAAGTACTGAAGACAGTGGTGAACATGACAGAGAAGGTTCCTGTGTTCATGGACTTTACATTCTGGTGGGTGATATAGACAATAAACAGGTAAATCAACAAATACGGTAATGTCAGAGAGTGAGACTTGCTATGAAGAAAATAAATGAGTGATAGGATATGGCATGAGGTGTAGAGGCTGGATGGCCATTCTGTAAAGAGGTAACCTTAGATAGGATGATCAGGGAAGTCTTCTCTGAAGAGATGACATTTGAGTCAAAACCTATTAGATGAGAAGGAACTAGTCATAGGAAGATCTGGAGAAGACTCTCAGGCAGTGGGAACAGTAAAGGGACAGTAAGTCAGAGGCCTTAAGATGAGAGCAGGCTTAGTGTATCTAAGGAATAGAGTGAAAAGTGGCTGGGGAAGCTTCAGGGGTACCCCCAGGGCTGAGTGCCATGCCTCATGGCCATGCTGAGGTTGACCCAGCAGATCAAGCCACTGCTGCCTAACAGTTTGACATCCTCTATGCCTCAGATAGCCAGAGGCACCCCAAATGCCTACAGACAAATCCAACTAAATGACCCTCATCTGAGTGCCAAGCCCAGGCAATGGAGCAAAACACACTGATTACCACAAAATGTCAGGCTGGTATGGAGCCAGATGAGTTTGGCATCTCCAAGGGAGTTGCTAAAATCTGACAACAGGAGCCAACCAGAAAAGGTCTGTGGGCCAGGAAGAGAGGGCTGGAGCTAGGCTTCTCAGGAGGCTGCCTGGAACGACTGGAGCAGAATGATGGCACAGAACGGGAGAGATGGGGTGGGTCCTGAGGGAACGACTGGATGGCAGAGAAGGAAAGACTCTTCAAGTCCCTTTTGTCAACCTTGGGTGCCATACACACTTACCTGGATGAACCACTGACTTTCCAACTAGTCACAATCGCTGAGCAGAATAGCCAGGAGTGGGGCTTCACTATTTTTGCAGAATCTTAGCTTACCCAGACTGGTTCCAATTCTGCTGCCATAAACTTTAATGTTGCTTTGGAATATTTCTCTACATGATCTCTGTTTTTAATACAAATACATCTTCTCAGAAGGATTTCACCTTCCTTCATGAAGAGAAACTCTTCATTTCCTTTTTTGGATACTGTAGTTAGCACAATACTGGGAAGATCTTTCACCTTCTCAAGATGGATCTGTACTGCAAGGCCAGGCCTCCGTCAGGGGGAGCGTCTCACATAGCTTAATGCCACAGTAGGACACAAGCTGTTCTGACACCAGCCAGCAGTTCATGGTACCAAAATGACACCAACACTCTGGGTTTTATGTTTCAGGTGATGAAAGATGAGAAACTAGGCATGGGCTGCTTACCTGTTCTTCCTGCAGCGAATTGTGAAGCCAAGGAAGAAGGCTATGAGGAGAAGTCCACAGCTTAGGAAAGTCCAAACAATACCCAAGAGGGCAGGAGATAATGAAATGGTCTTACTGCTGTGGTGGGAAGAGGTCTGAGAACAGAATTGAAGAGAAGCTGTAAGCTCTTCTATAGGTCAAACATGAACTGCCCCCATCACCACCAGAGTTGGGACACAGGTGTCCTGCATAAACATTTACCCCTCCCCTCTCCACCACCACTATTACTAACAAAATAACAACAATAACACGTAAAGCTAAGCAGCAGCCCTGACACCCCATGGCTGCTCACTTACAATTGTAGTTCTGCAGAGATCATGAAGGGGTCTACGTTCCAGTTCCTGTCCAGGAAAACCATCACACAATTCAGAGCAGTTTATTTCAGGCTCCATGTCATCATATGCCCCTCTTGGTACGTGCCTATTCACAGTCTTGGTTACCCACTGGTAGGTAACCAGCAGATCTTTGACTAAAACACAACAGCAACTCAGATCTTTTCTTCAGAGGCGCCATTGTGGAGCTGGATCCTGGCTCAGAATCTGGGATGAACAATCCATTCAGGTGGAAGCGGAGAGTTATTTCACTAGGCTCCTATGTCAGACCAGGCCCTCCTGGTCCCTTGCTGCCAGTGCAGACCACATGAGTCAAGAGTGGACATCTTAGTAACCATTAGGTCACACAAAGCGATGATTCTAGCTTGCCACCAGATGGCAGTCACTGCTCCAAGTACTCTCACACAGGTCCTGAAGGAGAGGAAAGCAATTAAACCTGTTAATAAATAAATGTTTTATTTATATACATATAATTTACTCAAATAAACACAAACACAGACATATATGTATAATACATATATATTACATATAATATAATACATTTGTATTATTACAGAGGTTTTAAAATATTTTATACATTTAATAGCTACATTTTTATTAGATATAGTTATACATAATACATTCAGATGCTTACTCCTTGGAAGGAAAGTTATGACCAACCTAGACAGCATATTAAAAAGCAGAGACATTACTTTTCCAACCAAGGTCCGTCTAGTCAAGACTATGGTTTTTTCAGTGGTCATATATGGATGTGAGAGTTGGACTGTGAAGAAAGCTGATCGCCGAAGAATTGATGCTTTTGAACTGTGGTGTTGGAGAAGACTCTTGAGAGTCCCTTGGACTGCAAGGAGATCCAACCAGTCCATTCTAAAGGATATCAGTCCTGGGTGTTCACTGGAAGGACTGATGCTAAAGCTGAAGCTCCAATACTTTGGCCACCTCATGCAAAGAGTTGACTCACTGGAAAAGACTCTGATGCTGGGAGGGATTGAGGGCAGGAGGAGAAAGGGACGACAGAGAATGAGATGGCTGGATGGCATCACCGACTCGATGGACATGGGTTTGGGTGGATTCCGGGAGTTGGTGATGGACAGGGAGGCCTGGCGTGCTATGATTCATGGGGTCACAAAGAGTCGGACACGACTGAGTGACTGAACTGAACTGAATACATTCTTATATATAACAAAGGTTTAGGCGAGTGAGTGAGTGAAAGTCACTCAGCTGTGTCTGACTCTGCAACCCCATGGACTGTAGCCTACCAGGCTTCTCTGTCCATGGAATTTCCCAGGTCAGAATACTGGAGTGGGTGGCCATCCCCTTCTCCAGGGAATCTTCTTAATCCAGGGATTGAACCTGGGTCTCCTGCATTGCAGGCAGATTTTTTACCATCTGAGCCACCAGGGAAGCATATTTTTATTATACATCAGTTCAGTTCAGTTCAGTCGCTCAGTCGTGTCCGACTCTCCGCGACCCCATGAATCACAGCACGCCAGGCCTCCCTGTCCATCACCAACTCCCAGAGTACACTCAAACCCATGTCCACAGAGTCGGTGATGCCATCCAGCCATCTCATTCTCGGTCGTCCCCTTCTCCTCCTGCCCCCAACCTTTCCCAGCATCAGAGTCTTTTCCAGTGAGTCAACCCGTCGCATGAGGTGGCCAAAGTATTGCAGTTTCAGCTTCAGCATCAGTCCCTCAATTATACACAATACATTCTTATATATAACAAAAGTTTAAAATATAATATATATTTAAATAAATTTATTTCAAAACCTCTTTAATAAACAATAATTTAAAAACAAAGATAAAGCACATCTAACAATTTATAGATATAAAGCTCTACAGTCCCTCTTCAGATCCTTTCATGGCCCAGCACTACAAAAATTTTAGTTTACATATGTGAGCACATCTTCCTTTTCTTCCCTCTAGGAACACCCCCTGGGCTTCCAAGACCTTTCAAGGATTAAGCTCTGTCTGGTCCTGGCTGACAGTGGGCTCAGGTGCCCCATAGTGTCTGCACACATTGTCTTTTGGTTGGTCCTGTGATCTATTCACTCAGCGAATGGAGGAACATTCTATGTCTAGTCAGATGAAAACTCAGAAGGATATGCAAACACTTTATCGAATTTTTTACTCATTTGTTTTTAAAACTGTCAGACTACTAGAAAGGCTACTCAGGTAGTAGGGAGAGAAACGAGGGTTCTAAAAATTCCCACAGAGTGAGTGAGTAACCATCTTTTCTCAGAAGATGACTACAATATGAACACTGTGGTCTAAAAACAAGCTCTATCTTACAGAACAAAAGTAGAAATGCAGAGGGGCTCAAATTAATCCCAGCAGAAAAAGCAGACATGTCCCTAGTTCTTTAAAGCACCTATCTCTTAAGAAAAACAGATTTGAAATTTTACCAGTGAGAATTTTAAAGAGGATGCCACTTCTGGTTTGTGTTTCTGGGACAGCTTAGCACATTTTTCTTTTACTATGGAGGAAAATTGGAAGAGGAAAAAATATTAATTATTTCAATAGCCACTGAATATAGGACTTGTGTTTAAGACAGAATAATAGTGACAGGTGTAGAATGCCATCTTTGGATTCTGCATACTTAGACATGAACAATATAGCACCAGGTGCTGCCCATATATTGGCCTCTCATATATTCCTGAATTATTTACCAGGCTCATTACAATGAAGTACCAAGAGAACTAAAAGCCACTACCTCCTGTCAAGACATTTAAATTCTTGTGCAGACTGGTCAGATTACTGAATGGAAAATTAAGAAGTATATATAAAAGCATGACTATTTGCATCGTAATTTAGTTTAAATTTTAACCACTGAAAAGACAATTTTTTTCTTTTTCTTAAAAGCTAGACATCCCCTACTGTCTTCTAGCATAGACCAATATTAGGAGCCACAGGAAAGACTATACTGCATGATGGACTGAAAGAGACATTTTTCCTATATTACCCTTTTAATCATACTTGCAAATAAGTACACTTATATTTGAACCATTATTGTTTATACATAAAACCTCATTTTGCTCTCACAACTGTGTCATGTGAAGTAAACAAGACCTTTCCTCATTTTCACAAAAGGAAACTTAAGAGCAGAAAAGTGGAGAAACTTGCTCCAAATCTGCAAAGATAGGACTCAAATCCTGGTGTTTACATTGCAAGGTCAGTGTCCTCCTGATATACACCCTGGATGGGGCAGACACCCTGGACTGAGTTCACCCAAGAGCTCAGCAATGTAGTATTAAGTTTCTTCATGTTTAGTTCCTAGAGTTTCATATATATGGGTTCTCTGGAGTGTGGCGCACGATAGCATGTATATACCAGTGACTCTCAACTAGGGCAATTTTGCACCTCCAGAGGACATCTGGCAGATGTGGTTGTCAAAACAGAGAAGGGTGCTAGTAGGTAGAAGCACCTACTAGTAGACATCTAGTAGGTAGAAGCACCTACTAGTAGACATCTAGTAGGTAGAAGCCAAGGATGCTGCTAAACATCCTACAATTCACAGAATAGTCCAAATAACAAAGACTTATCTATTCCCAAATGTCCATAATGCTAAGGTAGAGAAACCATGGTCAACAGTGTGGATCTCAGAAGGAATAACAACCTTAAGCCCAAATCATCCTTGGGAGATTTTGTGAACATGATGGAAATGTCCATTTGAACAGATTTCTGAGTACATTCTAAAGGTCACTTGTGGACAGACTAACACAATGGTATGGAAATTTGAGTGCTAGGCCCCCCTACAGTCAATGGCTAGCCAGTGTAAAGCATAAACCATGATACTAGGCTCCATCATGGGGCAGGCTTTCAATTTCAACATTAGCACACATTCACAAAGATTCACACATGAGGAGCTGGTGAAACAGTGAATAGCTTAGTCACTGAAAGAAGAGAGTTGAATGATTTCAAAAACGTATTGAGTGATTGGGAAAGCAGGTGGGAAGTAGTGTGTCAGAGGGGATAACAGTAAGGCATCTGACCATAAAACAGATAAAGAATCTAAGGCACAGTAAGAAAGGTGTGCCAGGATCCTCCAAGAACAACCCCCTCCCCTGCCTCTCCCACTAAGTCTATAAAGGTAAACTGTCTCATTCACAGATGGTAGCAGATCCAAGACCATGGCAGGATTTTCAATTTACTTGACAGAATGTAGAACCCTGCCCAGTCATTAGGAAAACAGACACTGCATCAGTTATGCTGCTCCCAAGAGCAAGACAGTCCTTTATAGGTTTACAACTCTCAATCACCCCCACATGTATGTGTGTATTAGTCACTCAGTCATGCCCAACTCTTTGAGACCCCATGGACTATAGCCCACCAGGCTCCTCTGTCCATGGGATTCTCCAGGCAGGAATACTGAAGTGATTGCCATTTCCTTCTCCACAACAGCCCCCATATCTTTCCACAAAAATCTGCCCTATCCTTTTACACATTATTTCTGGCTGCTGAAAAACTAGTCCTACAATTACTGTCCTTTAAAAAGTTGTTTTGCAGTTGGTAGAACTTCTGCTTCTGTTCATGAAGAATTAACTGCTATTGGAATTGCCTTCCTGCTATAACCAACTCAAAAACCAGACAAAATATCCAAAAAGTTCTTTTCAGATATTGGATAACAGATTTCATAGGACTTTGGAAAACAAATGAGGTGAACCTACAATTGACTGACAGAAAATGAAACATAAATAAACATTATCCCAATGACTATAACTGACCCCAAGTTACTGCCTGAAGGAAGTTTCTAGGCCATGGCACAAGAAGGGAAACTCAAAGAGAGCCTAGAAGTCTTGCTAAGGTAAGGAGAAAAGACTGGAATTAGGGACATCAAGGTAAACAAATTTATGAGGCAGAGTAATAAAGAAGAGGGAGATACCAAGAAAGAGAGTGCTTTGGAAATCTGCTGGGGACCCTCTCAGTCTTTTTCTGAGTATTGATCTAGGCAAAAGTGAGAGGAAACTATCTGAAGTGAAAGAAATAACCACTGATAGACAGTAGCTGAACAAATCCTGGAGTTCACACATGGTTGAAAATACTTTGCGTTCCCACCAACCAGAGTGGACAGACCTCATGATATACAGGATATTAGATAAAATTCTCAGAAAAAAATGGAGCAAATAAACCCTAGACTAGAAACTACTCTAGACCTTCCCTCATAATGTTTAAAAGTAAGTCTTAAAAAGGATCAAATTTATCTGCAAAAAGCTTAACTGCAATCTAGAACAAAATCCAATGCTCATTAAAGGACTACAACAAGATCCAGCACTCAATAGCATAAAATTCAAAAAGTCCATCATCAGTAAAAAATTACCAGGCGTGCAAAAAAGAAAAAAAAATACCTATAATAACACATTTTTAAAAGTTTAATAAAAACATACAGGAATAATAGAAATGATATAATTGGCACACCAGGACCTTAAAGAACTATTATAAATATGTTCAAAGACACAAAACAGAACATAAACAAAATCAAAAGAGAAATGGAGAATATAAAAAATAGCCAAATAGGATTCTAGAGATTAAAACACAATTGTAAAATTGAAAATACGGGAGATTAGACACTGCAAAAATAAAACACTGGTTAGCTTAAAAACAAAATAAATTATCCAAAATGAAGTATATAATTGATAAATATGGATGTAGCCTCAGTGACATACTGAACAATAGCAAGTGGTCTAACATACATGTAATTGGAGCTCTGGGAAAAAAAGAGGGGAAATATTTGAAAGTAATAATGACCACACTTTTTAAACATTTAATGAAAAGAGTAAACCTACAGATTCAAGAAGCTCAACCAAACTCAGGCAGAAGAAACATTGAAACACCCAACACACATACACCAAGACACATTACAATGAAATTACTGAAAACCAATGATAAAGATAAAAATCTTTGATGCAGACAGATTTTGTATAGAAGAACAATAGTAATGCTTACAACAGATTTCTAATTTGAAATTATGTAAACCAGAAGAGAATGGAATGACATCTTAAAAGTCAATCCAGAATACAATACCCCGTGAAAATGTCTTCAGGAAATGAAGGTAAAATAAAGACATTTTCAGAAAAAGAAAACCTGAGTGACATGCACTACAAGAAATGTTAGAGGAAGTCCTTCAGGCCGAAGGAAAATGATACCACATGCAAATCTGGAATAAAGGGTGCTGGAAATGGTGTGTGTGGGCAAATGAAAAAGAATTGTGTTTCTTAATTTTTTAAGTTATGCTAATAAGCATGTGCCTATTAGAAAAACACACACATACTGAATTCTTTACATTCGTATCAATCACCTATATCCTTTTATTTTTCAAAAACAACTGCCTTGGTTCATATTCTCATTGACAGTTCAGTTAATATCTGCATTACCAACAATAAAGCTGAACTATAAAGGTGTCTGCTGCTGCTGCTGCTAAGTCGCTTCAGTTGTGTCCGACTCTGTGTGACCCCATAGACGGCAGCCCACCAGGCTCCCCCGTCCCTGGGATTCTCCAGGCAATAACACTGGAGTGGGTCGCCATTTCTAGGGCCAGATTAATGTATAACGGGATGATGAAGACATAAATGCTGAACTTCATGGTTGCACATTCCCTTTTCCTCCAAAACTCCAGTGCGTCCAATATTCATTCACTTAATAAATCTTTTAAAAGTACTAACAACATGACTGGCACCATTCTAGGCTCCTGAATACACTGGTGAACAACAACAACAAAAAGATCCCTACCTTTAAAGAATTTATATTACAATAGGGGAATCAAACAGTAATCAGTGGACATAATACATAGAATTTAGAATATATTAAGGACAATGAAGGAAAAGGCAGATCAGGGCAAGAGTGTTTGGGAATGCCAGAGGAGGAGTTAAGCAATTTTAAATGAGAATATCAGGTTTGGCTACATAAACCTAAAAAAATCAAAGTCTAATGCTATTGTGAAAATTATGAGAGCTTTCCATGTTAACCTCCCTCTTGTTATTGCAGGGAATGAGTGGTTTTGATGATAAAAGTGGCTCTATGCAGAGTCATCCAATAATGATCAGTTAGGCAAACTAAATTTGGGGAGGATATCCATCTTCCATTCTCTTCTGCAATTTCTCATATTTTAGGTAACTGTCATAGAGTACTGAGAGCTCTCTGTTTAGGCCCATCTCTATCATCTATTTTTTTGAATGTTGAGTTTTAAGCCAGCTTTTTCGTTCTCCTCTTTCTGCCATTAGAGTGGTATCATCTGCATAACTGGGGTTGTTAATGTTTCTTTCCATAATCTTGATTCCAGCCTGTGATTCCTTGAAAGGAAGGCTATGATAAACCTAGACAGAAGATTAAAAAGCAGAGACATCACTTTGCTAACAAAGGTCCATCTAGTCAAAACTATGGTTTTTCCACTAGCTGTGTACAGATGTGAGAGTCGGACCACACAGAAGGCTCAGCACCAAACAATGGATGCTTTTGAATTGTGGTGTTAGAGAAGATTCTTGAGAGTCCCTTGGACTGCGAGATCAAAGCAGTCAATTCTAAAAGAATTAAACTCTAAATATTCATTGGAAGGACTGATGCTGACTTGAAGCTCCAGTACTTTGGCAACCTGATGCAAAGAGATGACTCACTGGAAAAGACCCTAATGCTGGGAAAGATTGAGGGCAGGAGGAGAAGGGGACAACAGTGAATGAGATGGTTGGATGGCATCACCAACACAATGGACAGGAGTTTTTGAGCAAACTCTGGGAAACAGTAAAGAACAGGGAAGCATGGCATGCTGCAATCCGTGGGGTCGCAAAGACTCACACATGACTTAGCGACTCAACAAAAACAACAATGACCACCTATGGAAGCTTCCCATGTACATACTCACCTAAACCTTCCCTCTTTGATCTAATTCCATTAAATGTTTATAGCTCAGTGATTCCTGAGTATTTTCCTTTGTTGCTCTGGCGTGAAGTTGTATTTAAAATTATTCTTTAATTGATAGTTTTGAAACTCAGAAAAGTACATGGAAGAAAATAATAAGCAGCCAAAATTACACATTAATACTTTGGCATATTCATTCCAATCTACCTGTCTCATTCTAGTACCCCCTCGCCTGAGAAAATCACCCTACTGCTTTTCTACAAATAATACTTGGTTTATAAAAATGAATAATTACTCAATTCTTTAAAAAGAATGAGTAAATTTCTATATACTATGATCTCCAAATCACATTGTTTAAAAAAAGGAAGATGCAACAAAATGTATATAGTATGCTACTTTTTATTTAAGAAAGGAGATGAAACTCATTTAGGTCATTGGCTCATTTTCAAAAAGAAACGATGGAAAAAATAAAAGCATTACCAGCATTACCTATAAGAGAAGAAAAAGAACAACAAGGAGAAGACAGAGGCAAAACAGATCTCTCAATATTTATAGCTTTGACTCTGAAACCATATAAATAGTTTACTTAATTTAAAAACAAAATTAAAAAAAGAAAATTGATGTCCAAACTTAGGAAACAAACTGAAACAAATTAACCTAACTATCAACAAGTTGATATAATCACATAAAGAAGAGCTAATTAGAAAGTGTGAAGTTGCTCAGTTATGTCCAACTCTTTGTGACATCATGGACTGTAGCTGCCATGCTCCTCTGTCCAGAATTCTTCAGGCAAGAATACTGTAGTGGGTAGCCATTTCCTTCTGCAGGAGATCTTCCCAACCCAGGGATCGAACATAGGTCTCCAGCATTGCAGGCAGATTCTTTACCATCTGAGCCACCAGGGGAGCCCAGAATTAATTTAAAGAAGAGTATTTTGATTATGCATCAAAGGACAAAAAATAACCACAAAGAAATCTTAAACAACATGAAGTGGGTATTGGATACTGTTCTTATTTTATAGAGATGGATATACATACATATACATATAGACACATCTATCTACTAGATAAAGCAAATAAATAATTATGTTCATGTCACTGGAAACTAAGATTTTCACAGTAACGGTAAAAAGATAAACATATAAAATAAGTAAAATCTTTCCATCTATTATTTAAATGGGAAATATCACTATGGAATCAAAGTGTTCTTTTCCTAAAATATTCATATTTCCCAGTTTTTCAACCAAAGTTCAGAAATAAGTACAATCTGTAACAATAAGCCTTCCAAGTGCCCAGACTGCAATCTCTCAAAACACTTTCAGTAAAAAGGAATCAGTTTTCTTTAGTGAAATTGCCAGTTTAAATTACAGAATGGGAAATACCCAAGATGAAACTGGGATATTTTGCCATGTTAGAAAATAAAAAATTATCAGACTACAGAGACTACAGAATCATGTCAAATGGATGCAGATGTCAACAGGCTTCTTGTCAATGACAAGATAATTTAAGTATCAAAAAAAAAATCCATTGGGTCTTTGGAAAAGAGAATTCCAGAAAAACATCTACTTCTGCTTCATTGACTACAATAAAGCCTTTGACTGTGTGGATCACAACAAACTGAAAAATTCTTCAAGAGTTGGGAATACCAGATCACCTTCAGTTCAGTTCAGTTCATTTGCTCAGTCATGTCCGACTCTTTGAGACCCCATGAATCACAGCACGCCAGGCTTCCCTGTCCATCACCAACTCCCAGAGTTCACTCAAACTCATGTCCATCGACTTGGTGATGCCATCCAGCCATCTCATTCTCTGTCATCCCTGTCTCCTCCCACCCCCAATCCCTCCTAGCATCAGACTCTTTTCCAGTGAGTCAACTCGTCGCATGAGGTGGCCAAAGTATTGCAGTTTCAGGTTTAGCATCAGTCCTTCCAATGAACACCCAGGATTGATCTCCTCTAGAATGGACTGGTTGGATCTCCTTGCAGTCCAAGGGACTCTCAAGGGTCTTCTCCAGCACCACAGTTCAAAAGCATCAATTCTTTGGCGATCAGCTTTCTTCACAGTCCAACTCTCACATCCATACATAACCACGGGAAAAACCATAGCCTTGACTAGACGAACCTTTGTTGGCAAAGTAATGTCTCTACTTTTTAATACGCTATCTAGGTTGGTCATAACTTTCCTTCCAAGGAGTAAGTGTCTTTTAATTTCCTGGCTGCAATCACCATCCACAGTGATTTTGGAGCCCAAAAAAATAAAGTCTGACACTGTTTCCACTGTTTCCCCATGAAGTCATGGGACCAGATGCCATGATCTTTGTTTTCTGAATGTTGAGCTTCAAGCCAACCTTTTCAATCTCCTCTTTCACTTTCATCAAGAGGTTTTTGAGCTCCTCTTTACTTTCTGCCATAAGGGTGGTGTCATCTGCATATCTGAGGTTATTGATATTTTCCCCAGCAATCTTGATTCCAGCTTGTGCTTCTTCCAGCTCAGCATTCCTCATGATGTACTCTGCATATAAGTTAAATAAGCAGGGTGACAATATACAACCCTGATGTACTCCTTTTCCTATTTGGAACCAGTCTGTTGTTCCATGTCCAGTTCTAACTGTTGCTTCCTGACCTGCATACAGGTTTCTCAAGAGGTAGGTCAGGTGGTCTGGTATTCCCATCTCTTTCAGAATTTTCCACAGTTTATTGTGATAAAGGCTTTGGCATAGTCAATGAAGCAGAAATAGATGTTTTTCTGGAACTCTCTTGCTTTCTCCATGATCTACCAGATGTTGGCAATTTGATCTCTGGTTCCTCTGCCTTTTCTAAAACCAGCTTGAACATCTGGAAGTTCACGGTTCACATACTGCTGAAGCCTGGCTTGGAGAATTTTGAGCATGACTTTACTAGAGTGTGAGATGAGTGCAATTGTGTGGTAGTTTAAGCATTCTTTGGCATTCCCTTTCTTTGGGATTGGAATGAAGACTGACCTTTTCCAGTCCTGTGGCCATTGCTGAGTTTTCCAAATTCGCTGGCATATTGAGTGCAGCACTTTTACAGCATCATCTTTCAGGATTTGAAATAGCTCAATTGAAATTCCATCACCTCCACTAGCTTTGTTCGTAGTGATGCTCTCTAAGGCCCACTTGACTTCACATTCCAAGATGTCTGGCTCCAGGTGAGTGATCACGCCATCGTGATTATCTTCGTCGTGAAGCTCTTTTTTGTACAGTTCTTCTGTGTATTCTTGCCACCTCTTCTTAATATCTTCTGCTTCTGTTAGGTCCATACCATTTCTGTCCTTTATCGAGCTCATCTTTCCATGAAATGTTCCCTTGATATCTCTAATTTTCTTGAAAAGATCTCTTGTTTTTCCTATTCTGTTATTTTCCTCTATTTCTTTGCATTGATCACTGAGGAAGGCTTTCTTATCTCTCCTTGCTATTCTTTGGAACTCTGCATTCAGATGCTTATATCTTTCCTTTTCTCCTTTGCTTTTCGCTTCTCTTCTTTTCACAGCTCTTTAGTAAAATATTGTTGAAGGTGTGGTCAATGACATTGACTTGGTGGCTCCTCCATAGGACAGATGGTTTAAATTTCTCTTTCTTTCAAATACCAGGAAAAGTTATCTTTTTCTGGAACATTTTAATGTCATGAATAGTATGTTTCTTTCTCTTTTGGCTGCCGGGATGCTTGGAATCAAATATGTGGTTCACTTACAGCAACTGTGCAGTGTTAGGCATTTCTGGCTCATTTTTATTATCCTATGACTAATTTCCTTCTGTCTGGATTTCATTACCTCTTCACTTTTCAACCCATTACAGGCTTTATATTAAAAACAGGAGAAGGGACAACTGAAGTAATAGGGCAATTTCCACCCAATAGATAGAAATAGATACATTGTTTGAAGTATCTCAGCCTCAGATTACCCACTAAGAAGAGGTAAGTCAGAACCACAGGCAAATTAATAAAAATGTATCTGTTCACCACCAAGAGCACTGTTGCTGTTTAGTCAACATGTGGTTTACTCCCTAAGTAGTGACCTGCTCATTTGCAAATCCATGGACTATAGCCCCGCTAGGCTCCTCTGTCCATGGGAGTTCCCAGGCAAGAATACTGGAGTGGGTTGCCATTTCCTACTCCAGGGGATCTTCCTGAACCAGGAATCAAACCCGCGAACCTGCACTGGCAGGTGGGTCCTTTACCACTGAACCTCCAGAGAAGCCCCAATAGTACTGTACTAGATATTCACTAACGTTCCTTCTGGCGCTAATATTGTTTGAAGTAGTTCCGTTCCGTTAACTATGTTAATGTAGGCAGCAGATACAAGGATAATTATAAACAGCAGGGAATGCAAAATGCATTTTAACTGTTTTTGATTGCACTGTATTGCGTTCTCAAACATGCTCAATATGGGTCACTTGGACGACGGAGAATGAGATGGCTGGATGGCATCACCGACTCTGTGGACATGAGTTTGAGTGTACTCTGGGAGTTGGTGATGGACAGGGAGGCCTGGCATGCTGTGGTTCATGGGGTCGCGGAGAGTCGGACACGACTGAGCAACTGAACTGAACTGAACTGAACATTAACAGTAACACTCATTTCTATTCCCTGAACATACACTGCTCCTCATGAGGACAGCAGGCAGGTACAAGCAGGGCAGAAGAGATGAAGGCCCTCCTAAAGATCACATGCCACACAGATCTACAAAATGGAAGATGGCTCACTGCTGTAAATTCTAAGAGAGCATAAACATGAGATCAGGGTGGGAAAATATTCCATGTATGTGAACAGACGGTTCAGTCAGGGAAAGAAAGCTAGAGTTGGAAGCAATCTTAGACATAATAAAGTCCAATCTCTTCATTTTATGGGCCAGAAAAGTGCTTCACAGAGGTTGGGAGGTTCAGGATCACCTTGTGAGTGTAGGAACAGAGCTCTGGTCTCCCAACTTCAGCACTTTTTCTATATTACTTAAGTGAAAGTGAAAGTTGCTCATGTCTGACTCTTTGTGACCCCATGGACTATACAGTCCATGGAATTCTCTAGACCAGAATACTGGAGTGGGTAGCCTTTTCCTTCTCCAGGGGATCTTCCCAACCCAGGGATCAAACCCAGGTCTCCCAAATTGCAGGCGGATTCTTTACCAACTGAGCCACAAGGGAAGACCAAGCATACTGGAGTGGGTAGCCCATCCCTTTTCCAATGGATCTTCCTGACTCAGGAATCGAACCAGGGTCTCCTGCACTGCAGGTGGATTTTTTACCAACTGAGCTAAAGGACTTGAAAGGAAACTACGGTTAGCCTTTCATGTATATGGAATATCTGAGCAAAGCCCTGGACTTGGGAAAGGGAAGATGGAGAGTGTGTGTGTATATGGGGAGTGCCAGATGGGAATAGTGACCAGAAGGAAGGCAAGTTTGATTTGAATACACAGAATGTGTGTAGGACCAGTGTAGGCAATTGGAGAGGCTGAGCCACAGGGATAACAGTTCTAGGCCTGTAGACATTTGTGGAGGAAGTCTGAGAGAGAAAAGGAACAATGTGGAAGAGGAAAGACTATTCTCCTGGGACAGTATAAGTTTGGGAATGTGCACATTTTCTCCCCCAAAATGTAAAATGGACTGAATTAATCTGCTTCACAGATTTGCCTTATAAAAGAGGGTGAAATGATAAAAGTTCCCTTGTAAAGCCTTTGAAGTGCCTCCAATTAAGTTTTCCACATACTTGAATGGTTTCTGAGTAATCATCCCTAGGACCCTGAAGCAGGGCCGTGCAGGGAATCTTGATTCACCAGAGGCAAGAGCAAGGGGAGAAGAGATGGCTGCTTCAAACACATCCCTCTTAGGGGGCTTTAGAAGCAGAAGGGAATCACTGGATGTCCTTGGCAAAGGTGAGAGGTAGCAGGATGGGACGAAGAAGAGTGGACTTGATTCACCACTATAATGTGAAACTTAGAGGAAACAAAGCTTTTGGATCATGGGGCTCTGTATGAATTCTCGGACTACACCACCATTCTTTCCTAATCCCTGTGTTCTAAAGCCTCTCCTCTCCAGGGCTTCCCAGCTCATAGTCAGTGATTTTTCCACAATCTCGAGAACATTTTTGCTCAAGATTACAGAAGCACAAACTAAACTTTTAAATTTGATATTAACTTGTAACTTTTCTTCTAGTAAACCTGATTTCTCCCTTTGCTTACAATGTTCAAACATTTCTGGGTTCTTGGTAGAATTAAAATGAATCAGACTGGCTACTGGAGTGGGTCCCCCATAGGATCTGAAAAACACTGCTGTAAGCACCAGGTTTGCTGTAAACAGTAGGTCAACTGAATACAGGGCACACCCCAGGGTGCCTGGGTCAATTCAGCCTCCATCTCAGTACATGGAGTTTGGCTTCATTTCACACATCCTTGGACTACTTGGTATGAGTGATATTGCAATGGACAAAGCCAAGGCTGAATTTAAATCTCAGCTCCATCATTTTCTATCTATGGTGCCTTAAGTTAGTCACTTAACTTCAATTCTTCAGCTGCCTCCTCAGTGAAATGAAGTAATACTATCTATACCTCATAGGTTTTGTTGATGAAATGCGGCGGCTGCGATGGACCGCGCACAAGCGCGGCGGAGAGGAGCTACCCCTCGCCCAAGGTCAGGGGCTGCAACCGAGAGTGCCAGGATGCAATGGCGCAGGAGCGGCCTAGAGGCGCTACCCCACGTCCAAGGTCAGGAGCGGTGGCCGAGAGGAGCTACCCTACAACCAAGGTCAGGGGCGGCGGCTGAGAGCGCCAGGCTGCACCGGTGCAGGAGCGGCCGAGAGGCGCTACCCCACGTCCAAGGTCAGGAGCGGCGGCTGAGAGGAGCTACCTTACAACCGAGGTCAGGGGCGGCGGCTGAGGCTGCACCGGTGCAGGAGCGGCCGAGAAGACCTACCCCATGCCTGAGGTCAGGGGCGGCAGCCGAGAGGAGCAACTCCATGCCTGAGGTCAGGGGAGGCGGCCTAGACGAGCAACCCTACGTCCAAAGAGGGGTGGCTGCGCCGGCTTAGGAGGACCAAGAGGAGCTACTCCACGTTCAAGGTCAGAAGGGGTGGCCATGAGGAGATACCCCTCGTCCAAGGTAAGGAACAGTGGCTGTGCTTTGCTGGAGCAGCTGTGAAGAGATACCCCACGTCCAAGGTAAGAGAAACCCAAGTAAGACAGTAGGTGTTGTGAGAGGACATCAGAGGGCAGACACACTGAAACCATAATCACAGAAAACTAGCCAATCTGATCACATGGACCACAGCCCTGTCTAACTCAATGAAACTAAGCCATGCCGTGTGGGGCCACCCAAGACGGACGGGTCATGGTGGAGAGGTCTGACAGAATGTGGTCCACAGGAGAAGGGAATGGCAAACCACTTCAGTATTCTTGCCTTCAGAACCCCATGAACAGTATGAAAAGGCAAAATGATAGGATACTGAATGAGGAACTCCCCAGGTCCGTAGGTGCCCAATGTGCTACAGGAGATCAGTGGAGAAATAACTCCAGAAAGAATGAAGGGATGGAGCCAAAGCAAAAACAATACCCAGTTGTGGATGTGACTGGTGACAGAAGTAAGGTCTGATACTGTAAAGAGCAATATTGCATCAGTTCTGTTCAGTTCAGTTCAGTCGCTCAGTCGTGTCTGACTCTCCGTGACCCCATGAATCACAGCACGCCAGGCCTCCCTGTCCATCACCAACTCCCGGAGTTCACTCAAACTCATGTCCACAGAGTCGGAGATGGCATTCATCCATCTCATTCTCGGTCGTCCCCTTCTCCTCCCGCCCCCAACCTTTCCCAGCATCAGAGTCTTTTCCAGTGAGTCAACTCATCGCATGAGGTGGCCAAAGTATTGGAGTTTCAGCTTTAGCATCAGTCCTTCCAATGAACACCCAGGATCAATCTCCCTTAGAATGGACTGGTTGGATCTCCTTGCAGTCCAAGGGACTATCAAGAATCTTCTCCAGCACCACAGTTCAAAAGCATCAATTCTTCGATGATCAGCTTTCTTCACAGTCCAACTCTCACATCCATACATGACCATGGGAAAAACCATAGCCTTGACTAGACGGACCTTTGTTGGCAAAGTAGTGTCTCTGCTTTATAATATATTATCAAGGTTGGTCATAACTTTCCTTCCAAGGAGTAAGCGTCTTTTAATTTCATGGCTGCAATCAGCATCCGCAGTGATTTTGGAGCCCAAAAAAATAAAGTCTGACACTGTTTCCACTGTTTTCCCATCCATTTCCCATGAAGTGATGGGACCAGATGCCATGATCTTTGTTTTCTGAATGTTGAGCTTCAAGCCAACCTTTTCACTCTCCTCTTTCACTTTCATCAAGAGGCTTTTGAGTTCCTCTTCACTTTCTGCCATAAGGGTAGTGTCATCAGCATATCTGAGATTATTGATATTTCTCCCAGCAATCTTGATTCCAGCTTGTGCTTCTTCCAGCCCAGCGTTCCTCATGATGTACTCTGCATATAAGTTAAATAAGCAAGGTGACAATATACAGCCTTGACGCACTCCTTTTCCTATTTGGAACCAGTCTGTTGTTCCATGTACAGTTCTGACTGTTGCTTCCTGACCTGCATATAGGTTTCTCAAGAGGCAGGTCAGGTGGTCTGGTATTCCCATCTCTTTGAGAATTTTCCACAGTTTATTGTGATCCACACAGTCAAAGGCATTGGTATAGTCAATGAAGCATAAATAGACTCTTCTGGAACTCTCTTGCTTTCTCCATGATCCAGAGGATGTTGGCAATTTGATTTCTGGTGCCTCTGCCTTTTCTAAAACCTGCTTGAACATCTGGGAGTTCACGGTTCACATATTGCTGAAGCCTGGCTTGGAGAATTTTGAGCATCACTTTGCTAGCATGTGAGATGAGTGCAATTGTGCGGTAGTTTGAGCATTCTTTGGCATTCCCTTTCTTTGGGATTGGAATGAAGACTGACCTTTTCCAGTCCTGTGGAATAGATTTAAAGGACTAGATCTGATAGAGTGCCTGATGAACTCTGGACGGAGGTTCGTGACATTGTACAGGAGACAGGGACCAAGACCATCCCCATGGAAAAGAAATGCAAAAAAGCAAAATGGCTGTCTGAGGAGGCCTTACAAATAGCTGTGAAAAGAAGAGAAGCAAAAAGCAAAGGAGAAAAGGAAAGATATAAACATCTGAATGCAGAGTTCCAAAGAATAGCAAGGAGAGATAAGAAAGCCTTCCTCAGTGAACAGTGCAAAGAAATAGAGGAAAACAACAGAATAGGAAAAACAAGAGATCTTTTCAAGAAAATTAAAGATTCCAAGGGAACATTTCGTGCAAAGATGGGCTCGATAAAGGACAGAAATGGTATGGACCTAACAGAAACAGAAGATATTAAGAAGAGGTGGCAAGAATACACAGAAGAACTGTACAAAAAAGATCTTCACGACCAAGATAGTCACGATAACGTGATCACTGACCTAGAGCCAGACATCTTGGAATGTGAAGTCAAGTGGGCCTTAGAAAGCATCACTACGAACAAAGCAATATTGCATAGGAACCTGGAATGTCAGGTCCATGAATCAAGGCAAATTGAAAGTGGTCAAACAGGAAATGGCAAGAGTGAACATCGACATTCTAGGAATCAGAGAACTAAAATGGACTGGAATGGGTGAATTTAACTCAGATGACCATTATATCTACTACTGTGGGCAGGAATCCCTTAGAAGAAATCGAGTAGCCATCATGGTCAACAAAAGAGTCTGAAATGCAGTACTTGGATGCAGTCTCAAAAATGACAGAATGATATCTGATGGTTTCCAAGATAAACTATTCAGTATCACAGTAATCCAAGCCTATGCCCCAACCAGTAATGCTGAAGAAGCTGAAGTTGAATGATTCTATGAAGACCTACAAGACCTTTTAGAACCAATACCCAAAAAGATGTCCTTTTCATTATAGGGGACTGCAATGCAAAAGCAGGAAGTCAAGAAACACCTGGAGTAACTGGCAAATATGGCCTTGGAGCACGGAATTAAGCAGGGCAAAGGCTAATAGAGTTCTGCCAAAAGAATGCACTGGTCATAGCAAACACCCTCTTCCAACAACACAGGAGAAGACTCTACACATGGACATCACCAGATGGTCAACACCGAAATCAGATTGATTATATTCTTTGCAGCCAAAGATGGAGAAGCTCTATACAGTCAGCAAAAACAAGACCAGGAGCTGACTGTGGCTCAGATCATGAACTCCTTATTGCCAAATCCAGGCTTAAATTGAAGTAGGAAAAACCACTAGACAATTCAGGTATGACCTAAATCAAATCCCTTATGATTATACAGTGGAAGTGAGAAATAGATTTAAGGGACTAGATCTGATAGACAGAGTGCCTGATGAACTATGGATGGAGTTCCGTGACATTGTACAGGAGACAGGGATCAAGACCATCCCCATGGAAAAGAAATGCAAAAAAGCAAAATGGCTGTCTGAGGAGGCCTTACAAATAGCTGTGAAAAGAAGAGAAGCGAAAAGCAAAGGAGACAAGGAAAGATATAAGCATCTGAATGCAGAGTTCCAAAGAATAGCAAGGAGAGGTAAGAAAGCCTTCCTCCGCAATCAATGCAAAGAAATAGAGGAAAACAACACAATGGGAAACACTAAAGACCTCTTCAAGAAAATTACTGATACCAAGGGAACATTTCATGCAAAGATGGGCTTGATAAAGGACAGAAATGGTATGGACCTAACAGAAGCAGAAGATATTAAGAAGAGGTGGCAAGAATACACAGAAGAGCTGTACAAAAAAGATCTTCATGACTCAGATAATCACGATGGTGTGATCACTCACCTAGAGCCAGACATCCTGGAATGTGAAGTCAAGTGGGCCTAAGAAAGCATTGCTATGAACAAAGCTAGTGGATGTGATGGAATTTCAGTGGAACTATTTCAAATCCTGAAAGATGATGCTGTGAAAGTGCTGCACTCAATATGCCAGCGAATTTGGAAAACTCAGTAGTGGCCACAGGACTGGAAAAGGTCAGTCTTCATTCCAATCCCAAAGAAAGGCAATGCCAAAGAATGCTCAAACTACCACACAATTGCACTCATCTCACACGCTAGTAAAGTCATGCTCAAAATTCTCCAAGCCAGGCTTCTACAGTATGTGAACCGTGAACTTCCAGATGTTCAAGCAGGTTTTAGAAAAGGCAGAGGAACCAGAGATCAAATTGCCAACATCCGCGGGATCATGGAGAAAGCAAGAGAGTTCCAGAAGAACATCTATTTCTGCTTCATTGACTATGCCAAAGCCTTTGACTGTGTGGATCACAATAAACTGTGGAACATTCTGAAAGAGATGGGACTATCAGACCACCTGACCTGCCTCTTGAGAAACCTGTATGCCGGTCAGGAAGCAACAGTTAGAACTGGACATGGAACAACAGACTGGTTCCATATAGGAAAAGGAGTACGTCAAGGCTGTATATTGTCACCCTGCTTATTTAACTTATATGCTGCTGCTACTACTGCTGCTAAGTCACTTTAGTCATGTCCAACTCTGTGACCCCATAGACAGAAGCCCACCAGGCTCCCCCGTCCCTGGGATTCTCCAGGCAAGAACACTGGAGTGGGTTGCCATTTCCTTCTCCAATGTGTGAAAGTGAAAAGTGAAAGTGAAGTCGCTCAGTCCTGTCTGACCCATAGCGACCCCATGGACTGCAGCCTACCAGGCTCCTCCATCCATGGGATTTTCTAGGCAAGAGTACTGGAGTGGCTTGCCATTGCCTTCTCCGAACTTATATGCTGGGCTGGAAGAAGCACAAGCTGGAATCAAGATTGCCGGGAGAAATATCAATAACCTCAGAT
Organism: Moschus berezovskii; assembly: GCF_049115385.1. NCBI lineage: Eukaryota > Metazoa > Chordata > Mammalia > Artiodactyla > Moschidae > Moschus > Moschus berezovskii. The sequence goes on from NC_142460.1 coordinate 86,470,493, forward strand.
ATTAAGATGACACCACCCTTATGGCAGAAAGCAAAGAGGAGCTAAAAAGCCTCTTGATGAAAGTGAAAGAGGAGAGTGAAAAAGTTGGCTTAAAGCTCAACATTCAGAAAACTAAGATCATGGCATCTGGTCCCATCACTTCATGGGAAATAGATGGGAAAACAGTGGAAACAGTGTCAGACTTTATTTTGGGGGGCTCCAAAATCACTGCAGATGCTGATTGCAGCCATGAAATTAAAAGACGCTTACTCCTTGGAAGGAAAGTTATGACCAACCTAGATAGCATATTGAAAAGCAGAGACATTTCTTTGCCAACAAAGGTCCGTCTAGTCAAGGCTATGGTTTTTCCTGTGGTCATGTATGGATATGAGAGTTGGACTGTGAAGAAAGCTGATCACTGAAGAATTGATGCTTTTGAACTGTGGTGTTGGAGAAGACTCTTGATAGTCCCTTGGACTGCAAGGAGATCCAACCAGTCCATCCTAAAGGAGATCAGTCCTGGGTGTTCATTGGAAGTACTGATGCTGAATCTGAAACTCCAATACTTTGGCCACCTCGTGCAAAGAGTTGACTCATTGGAAAAGACTCTGATGCTGGGATGGATTGGGGGTAGGAGGAGAAGTGGATGACAGAAGATGAGATGGCTGGATGGCATCGCTGACTTGATGGACATGAGTTTCAGCAAACTCCTGGAGTTGGTGATGGACAGGGAGGCCTGGCATGCTGCGATTCATGGGGTCGCAGAGTCGGACACGACTGAGCGACTGAACTGAACTGAACTGAAGTCATATGATGTCTAAGATGTTCGTAAATGTAACTAATACACTAGATTGTCAATAAGTACTGTCTTCTTTCATTTCCACAGTAGAGAAACAGTCATCTATACAGAAGACTTGGGTCACATAATCAAGGTTATCGATCTTTCTTGTTATAAAGTTTCTAATGGAATCCCGAGTTCTTAATCATTGTTTCTTCTAACAGGAAGAGTAATGATCTTTGTATTTTATATAAAATCAGATTTTGTAAGACTAATGAAAATACAGATCCCTGATAGTAGAGACCACATTCAACAATTCAGTAAATATTGATTGATCAACTATTGCATCCTGGTCACTATGCTAAGTGCTAGGAATGCAACAGGGAACAAGACAAAGAGGTTTTGCTTTAGCACCTAACACAGTGCCTGATACTTAGCAGGTGATCAGTACATATGTGTTGATGTGAACCCAGAGATATTTAGAAAACTCTAAACTCTACAGGAATACTATAGAGTACTACAGTACTCTACTATAGTACTATAGAGTGAGGAGTACTCCTGGGAACAACCCTCAGGACATCTAGATACTACTATAACTCAGCAGAAACAGGAGGCTTGATTCATACAGAAGGGCTGGAAAATCCCCCTGACTACTGTGGGAGCATCTCCTGCTTTCAGAGACCTGCCCTGATGTGGTTTGCTGACTCTTTTTGAACTCTTGGGTATAAACTGGCACAACCACATGAACTGGGCTGTGAGTCACTAGTGTTTCATAGATGGATCTTAGAGACCTGTTAATATTCCACACTATTGCCAGGGACTGGAGCTGGGAATTAAAGGGAAAAAAAGCAACATAGGAAAACCCTCACAAACTTCCCAGAGTTGCTCTGTCACCTAGAAGCACTTAGGTACTATTATGCAAATTATACATGCATGATTTCCATAAAAACCAGTCACAAATGTCAATTAGTGCTCATTAATATGCAATAAAATTCTCATTTGAAAACTATTAAGAGCCAAGAATGAATTCCACTTGGCTGCCCTCCTTTAATGAGAACTGCTGTGAAGTGTCTATGCTATTTCTCATCAGCGAAACAGTAAGGTGTCATACAAATCAAGCTTCAGGCAACAGAAAGACCAGACAGAATGATCATTTGAAGGTTTCAGAGGCTGGTTTTGGATGGCTCAAGTTTTATGCTGCTATAGCTGAAACCTCAGCCCTTTTGGGTATCCAGAACATAAGCTGTGTGAATTCATTAATCTACCTTTCAAATAGAGCCATGGTAATACTGAGCACTCCTTCAAAAGAAGTTTGTGAAGGTGCCACACAGCAGTGGAAAAAGTGAGATTCTGTCTATTGAGAAAGCAATGTCCACCTCCTCAAAAGAAGCAGAAGTCCAAGGCTCTTGGAATTAATGGGACTCATCCCTGAAAAGTCTTTTTTGTTAGAATTTCTGTGAGTGAACTTACATGCTGTGGGCTTCCCTGATGCCTTTCCTGGTAAAAAAAATCTGTCTGCAATGCAGGAAACCTGGGTTCAATCCCTGGGTAGGGAAAATCCCCTAGAAAAGGGAAAAGCTACCCATTCCAGTATTCTTGTCTGGAGAATTTCATGGACAGAGGAGGTTGGCAGGCTATAGTTCACGTGGTCACAAAGAGTCTGACGAGACTAAGCAACTAACACTTTCACTTTTCACTTTATATGCTGTGTCTCCAAATTCCACTTGAATCTGGACACTGCATTTCTCTAAAATGTTGTTCAGTGTTGTTGTGCAACCCAAGACACTGTGTGAGAGTGATACAGGCTCTCTGAGGATAAACAGATCGAAAATACAAGCTATTAACAGCAGACTGTTCATTCTGCAGCCACTTCCTTATCAAAATGTCCTAAATTTGGCTTGGAAGCATGGGGTACAGAATAGAAAGAACAATATAACCCAGTGGTTATCAGTTTGGTGCACATCAGAATCACCTAGAAAATGCCTTTAAAAACACTGATTGCAGGCCCTAAACAGCAGAGTTTCTGAATCAGTAGGGCCTGAGAATCTGCATTTCTAATGAGTTCCCAGGTGGTGCTGCACCTGTTGATTTGGCATTCATTCAATGAGAACCTGAATTTGAAATTGAACTTGAATTTGAAATTGAATTTGAATCTGAATTATTCACCAAAAATTAATCTCAGAAACACACTACTGAGAAATTAGACACTTAGAATAGTACTCAATTTATTCATTCTTTAAACCATAATTCTTAAATAGTTCTTTGGACATGAAATACTGATGAAAACTATCGACCCTCTTCTGAAAAACATGTACAAATATGTAATATTTTACATATAAAATCAGACGGGGGAATCACAGCCCATGTCAACCTCTCCTACAAACCCCGTTCATGTCCAGTGAGGAGGCTCATTTCAAACCACACCTCAGGTGAAGCTAGGAATAAAACTTTTTTTAATTAAGGTTTCTATTTATATTGTTCTCATAAATCAAATACTTGTGGCTACCCACAAGTAAAGTATAATGCATTAAAAGGATGAAGGCTATGAAAAACTCTGTCACCAATTAAAACATTTTAATAATCCTTTTTAATATGTCTACTCTTTATCTAGTACAACAATCTGTCTTTTAGTTGGAGTATTCTATTTATTCTTATGATAATTACTGACATAAATGAGTTAAAATTTATTATGTCACTATGTTTTATCTTCCCAATCTTTCCTATGTTCTTTTTATGGTATTTTAAAATATTTTGCAATTGTATTTTATCCCATTTTCCTATTAGCTTTTAAACAGCTCTCTTGAGATATTGTTGTTGCTGTTTAGTCAGTAAGTCTTGTCTGACTCTTTTGCAGCTGGACTGTAGCCTGCCAGGCTACAAGCAAAAATTGCAGCATGTATTATAGAAGCCAACAGCAAAATGTCTGTCGCAGGACTTCATAATTTTGAAGTCATGGCAGCCCACTCCGGTGTTCTTGCCTGGAGAATCCCAGGGACAGGGGAGCCTGGTAGGAGGCCGTCTATGGGGTCACACAGAGTCGGACATGACTGAAGTGACTTAGCAGCAGCAGCAGCAGGATGACTTAGCTAATGTTTGCATTCTGAACACAGAATCACAGTTGGGTTTCTAATACAAATTAGAGGATCACAGATCTCTATAGCATGTCCAAGAGCTCACAAGCCCACACAGCAGCCTGCAGCTGAGGACTTAAAAACCCCATATACTTCTTGCTACTTTGGCAGTTCATTGCTTACGTTTCCCTTGTTCATACTCACTGGCTTCCCTTAATGCCTCTCTGATATTTTCTCTAGCCCTGGTGTGGTGAGGAATCCTGCTCCTCTCCAGTCTTGAGAGCTAGACTGAATTTTTACATGCAAACAAGAGCAAAACTAAAAATGAAAACCAAGTCGTCCTGGGAAGCTCACTATTCATACCAGGCTGAGTAAAATCACTTGTTTAAAAATGTTTACATCTGTTGAGTGGCACTGATCCTTAAGCTCTAAGACCCCTACCTTCTCAACTAATTATCCTCATGTCAAGTAGTCAGTTGTAGTTGATTAACTATATACTCATAAAAATCCCCAAATCCCTCAAAATAGAGGGAGAAGACCGGGATGGAATCAAAGAACTTTTCTCAATCCAACTATTAAGGAAAGGACATAAAAACAGAGCAGATTTGGCATTGTGAGAAAGCATTGTAATGGCCTTTTCTCTCTGAAAGCGCCTCCCTCCCCACTGATTGGGCTGCTCCTGCCACAGATGAAGACCATGGATAATTCCTCAGCATGGAATAAATGAACAAGGGGAACTGTAAACAGCCTGGCCAACCAGAAGCAATAGACACACAATGCAACCAAGACACAGCAGACCCTGCTCCCCACCGAGCTGATATAATCCACACTTGGCAAGGATGAGTTCTCACTGCAGGGCTCTCCTGCCTACATACACAGGCTCCCCTGAAGAAATGCGGCGGGAGAGTGGAGAGCAAGACAAAAGGAGGGAGGGAAACGGCTGCTGGAGGGGAGACCCACAGTGAGCAGGAAAATTGTGTGTTCCCTTTGACCCAGAAATGCCAATCTGGAGAATTTTCCTATGGAAATAAAAACCAAAGTGTAAGGATAAATGTAGAATATTTATTGTAGCATAATTTGTTTTGTTTTAAAGAAAAAACACTGGAGGATAACCTAGAATATCTATCAATACAAAAATAGTGGGAAAAATTATGTTTGCAAAGGAATATATGTAGTTATTAAAAACTGGATCAACTATATGTATGTACCTATAGTAATGTACTAAATAAATAAAAGGAAACATAGAGTAACTGGTATTATATGATCCCATTTACATATGAAATAGAAAATAACTCTACCTAGGTTTGAATGTAGAAAAGGACAGAAGAAATTATTTTTTCAGGAAGACGGAGGGGAGAGTAGGTGGAGATTAGTAACGTTTTCTCTATTTATTATTATTTACTAGACTTGTTATAATGAGTATTACTTTTATAAATTTAAAAATGTGATACATTTAAAATACAAAAATAATTTATTGAGACTATTATTTACAAGTAATGCCAGTGGACGGTATAGTTCTCCAGCATTTGCTTTAAATTGATCCTGGTACACGGAGGTAGACAGCAACTTCTGCTCCTAGAGAGAGGCCTCACCACGTGTTCCTCAGAAGGAACCAATTAAAGCACAGACTCGACAGTGCCTCTGAAAAAGGCCAGTGGTTGTAAAATGAAAACTACATCTACCTCTTCAGAAGCTCAGCTGCAGAGGTTCCCAAGAGGCTGCTCGAGTCAGTAAGCTCAATGAGAGTAGAACAGTGTTTTGTCTGGAAAAATCTCACTACTCCAGCTACTGACAGCTTTTGTTGGCTCCAGTTTCATATTTCAGAGATGTGATGTACAAGGATGGCCTGGCAGCTTCAGGAATAAATATTAAACTTTGGGAAAGATGCTGCTGTCCAGTTGCGAAGTGCTCTGTGTTAGCATCTTGGTGGACCACTGGAAGCCAATTATGGGACTTCCAGTTGTCTCCCAGAGAATGGCATTAAGGCCTTGAAGGTGTGACATGTGGCTTAGTGTTGGCAATTTGGCTTCATGCTGATAAAAGCTTCCAGATCCTTGGTGGGGGTGGGGGTGGGGCAGCAAGAAATATATGATATTCAACAATGAACAAAAAACATGCAGAAGTTAGCAGCCTGAAAGTGACTATACACACCACTGGCATTACTTGTAAATAATAGTCTCAGTAAATTCTTTTTATAATTTAAATTTATTGCATTTTTAAATTATAAAAGTAATACACACTCATTATAACAAGTCCAGTAAATAACAGTAAATAGAGACATTACTAATCTCCACCTACTCTCCCCTCCGTCTTCCTGACAAAATCACTTCTGTGATTTTCATTCATTTTCCAACATCATTTTTTCTATTCTGGTAATATCCTACTGTCCTTCATGTATGCCTTTTCTTCTTTCTCCCTACTGAACCCCTTGAAAGATTATTTTACTTAATGTTTTGCTGAGTATCATAGAAATCCATGCTTATAATAGCAATCATGGGAAATACGGGTAAGTTAGAAAAAGAGAAAAATAATCATTCATAATCCCACTGCTAGTAATATTTTAGAATGCTTTCTTCTTTATACTTACTTTTTAAAGTAGGTCTGCATTTGTATATCTTTACAAATATCTCACATACATAACTAATATTATAAATGAATATGAGAGAATGTGACGGAAGTGTGAAGGGGTTTGGGACAGTATATTACTGCTGGGATCTGCATGGTTGTGGTGTGGCTATGTATTCTGGGGTGTCAAGCCTGTATTAATATTCCTCAGACTGACTGAGAGCAGCCTCATGTCTCAGCCCTTCTTTTCTCTTCAAAACTGACTTTGGCAGTCAGCAATATTTGCACATAAAGATTCCCATGCGTGGTTATTTGATCTTCTTTCATCCCAGTCTTTCACTTGCAGATAATTGGGTACCTAGGACCCCAGCCAGTCACTACTCTCTTCCCTTTCCTGTCTTCTGCTATCATCTTTCCTGTTCCCTCTTTACTCCAATCTCCAAACAACATCCAAAAGCAGGCCTGGGAACCACACACAATCACTGAAATATCCATTACGAAAAGGCACTCAATTAAGCATGAACCCTCCCTCTTCACCTGTTCGGAGGAAATACACAGCAAACATGGCCCTTGGGAGATTTCACTTCATGCAGAAAACTAAGAATGTCTTAAATATTGAAGGATATTGTTAGTCTGAAGTCTTGTTATTCCCCTAGTTAAGACTTTCGCTTCTGCCTCCTCTCTCAGGGTCTTCCCAGTTACCCTGGGAAAATCAGGATGGGAGCTGACAGTGCTGATTGAGAGGCGGACATTCCAGCATAGGCAGATGGCAATGGGAAAGCCCAGTGCATTCTCTTCTGGGTGTTTCCAATGTGTTTCTGGAACATGTACCCACCACTGCAAGAGAAAAGTTCCAAATAGCAAGGACCTGGGCAGAATCATGAAGTTTCTCTGTGGGGTCCTCCATGCCTTTTTCTATCCTCACACCAAGAAATCACTTCTCCCCATCAGAATTCCAGAGCTCTGCAGCTAATCTACACATATGCAAAGTTCCTCACTGCTGCACTGAGGACTGACTTCCCCAGGACCATCACTTTTACTTATCTCTTCCTTATCACAAGCATCATAGAGATGATGGAGAGGTTTCACACCCCTTCCTCCCTCCCTATTTTTATTATGCATTAAAATAAACATCCTGAGGCACTTTTGAATAGGAATCTGAAGGGAACACACATGGAAGGTGGCCGAACAGTCCTGTCTATGGGTTGTCAATCTGCATGGCCTCAATCCTCTATTATCAGTTCTCTCTCTAGTCACTGCCCGGTAGCCGGGTCAAAGCAAGTCTGAATTCTGTAGCGATGGTCTGCCTGTCTTATCACTTGGTCCTCTGTTGCCTGGCAACACAGCCTGAAGTATACTGATTCAGATTTAGGTTCAGGTGATAAAGGGGTACTTAGACCCTCCCAACTATCCCCCACTGAGGCAAAGTGGCCACGAAAGAGGGTGCATGCTGCCATCAGAGGATGCAGCATATAGCCTACGAATTCAGTTTGACTTGGAGTATTTGTGTGACGGATGAGACCTGTTTCTGGTTAGTCCCAGGAGTATACTGAATGAATCTGACCTCCTTCTGTTTACATCCTTTAGAGTAGATTGTACAAGGCTCTAGACTGGATTGGACACAGCAGAATATTCTGGAAGTGCCTTGGACATAAACAGATCTCAAGGCCTTGCTTGGGCTAGAGGCACCGCCCAAGAATTGCTCAAAATCTGACCTAATCAAAAGTTACATGATTCCCTACAACAAACAGACTAAAGTCCATGCTCCTGTGTCCTTTACAAGTTGGCCTTTAGCTCTCCTGCTTTATCTGTTACTGCAAACCTGCCCTAACCCTCCCTGACACCCGCTCTTCACCTTACTCAGGCCACACCAGCACTATAGCCCTGACTCGAATGTCTGCTCAAGTTACTCTGTCTGGAAATGCCCTTCCATGCCACAGCTGCCAGTTAGAGAGCCATAACTCCTTCAGAACTTGACTCAAAAAGCACTTCTTCCTTGGAGAAGACAATAACAATTTCTCCTGAGATAGCTAGTTCTCTCCCCCAACCTGGAAACACTGGCTAGCCTCCACTCCTTCTCCCATATTTTCATAGCAGGTGTGATAACTTAATTATAGCACTCAGCATAGCTATCTTATACAGGCCTTGTCTACATTGGTGTCAAAGGAACTGTGTCCTTTAAAGGGCTTATTCCTTTATTCTTCTATTTGGGATGAATGCATTCTATCTTAAGTAATCCCTCCTCGTGCTGACAAGCTCTTTTCCACCATCCCCTCTGGACTCACACCCTCAGGGGTACTCCATTAACAGACTCTGCTTTTTCCAAGTCACTGTTGTCAGCCTGTCTCCTGATCCAGATACTATTATGCCCATTTTTCTGTATGCTCAGTCTCCCCCATCCCTAGAAAGCAAGGCACTCTGAAAGATGGGTTCAGTATTACCAATGTTCTCTAGCTGTATCATCTGTCTCTGTCTGAGTAGCTCATGATTATGACAAGTGTCTCCGAAAAACACCTTGAGAAGCCTAGATGAAAACCAATGCCCCGTGGAAACACATAAATATTTTATCAGGCTCTGAACAAGACTCTTACTCTTAAATATTTAAACCTCTTGAGAGCAGAATGCTCAGTGGCTGATTAAAGTCAATTTGTACTGGGATGGGGAGCTGAGAGGAGGAGAGGAATACAACAGCAATGGCGGCAGCATTCTACAGTCTCTTTTAGGGACTGAGAAACACTGAAAGTATGCTTGCTGCTGCTGCTGCTAAGTCACTTCAGTCGTGTCCGGCTCTGTGCGACCCCATAGACAGCAGCCCACCAGGCTCCCCCGTCCCTGGGATTCTCCAGGCAAGAACACCGGAGTGGGTTGCCATTTCCTTCTCCAATGCATGAAAGTGAAAAGTGAAAGTGAAGTCGCTCAGTCGTGTCCAACTCTTAGTGACCCCATGGACTGCAGCCTACCAGGCTCCTCTGTCCGTGGGATTTTCCAGGCAAGAGTACTGGAGCGGGTTGCCATTTCCTTCTCCATTGGTAAGATATAACCTTTAAAAAATTTGTCTTGAGTACAGAAAGTACGCTTGAGGGCTCCCCAATTTGCCTGGACACTCATTTTTCAAGTGCTTTCCCTCTGCAGTGGGAGAGAGATCAGCACCCAGTGGGGCTGTCTGGAGAAGGCACTTGCTGGGGTATAGGCAGGTTGCCACATTGGTCACAGCCACCATAATCTTGCCATATTTCTCTCAGCACTGGTGGCATGAAGATTTTACGTAAAGTACATAGGACTTAAAATGAGGTGATTCTATAAAATGTTCATGGCAGCTTTGTTCAAAATAGCCCCAAACTGGAAACAACCCAAGTATCTATGAATAGGAGAATGGGTAAATAAAAAGTAGATATTCATACAGCTGAATACCATCTTGGAATAAAAAGAAATGAACAATTAATATACAACTACAAGGATGAATCTCAAGACACTGTGCTGAGAAAAAGGAAGGCAGACATAAAAGTACATACTGTGTGAATGCATTTATATGATGTCTAGGAACCAGCAAAACTATGATAAAAGAAATCATAACAAAGGTTACTTCTGGGGGGGTGGGTAACTAGAAAGGGGCATGAGGGAAATTTCTAGGATTGAAATTTTTTATATCTTGTTTTGGATGAGGGTTTGTCAAAACTAGCCCAGCTTCTAACATAGGATTCAACTTCAAAGCACTGTGGGGATAAGAGTGGCTACTGATCTCCAGGATCATCATTTACCTATAAAATATTGATTAACCTGAATCACTTACAAGGACTTCTAGTATTTTACCAAGGGTTATGCCACCTTTATGGGAGGCAATGTCTTATCTGTGTCATTTATCTAATTAATTCAACAATTATTTATTAATTTATTAATTGCTTACAATATGCCGTGAATAAGACAAAAAATTTCTTGTCCTTACCAAGCTTACATTTGAGCAGTGGAATATAGAGATGATTAATAAAGAAAGAGACATACTATTCAATGCCAGATAATGGTAAATGTAGTGAAGAAAACTAAAGTAGAGTCAGAGGACAGGGAGTGACAAAGCGTGGTTTTGGATTAGGTGGTCAAGGAAGACCTGATGGAGGAGGTCACATTTGAAAAGAGCCCTTAATGAACTGAGGAAAGAAGCAGTGTAAATATTTGAGGGAAGAGTGTTCATGCAGAAAAGAGCAAGGAAGACAGTAAAGTGAGGGGAAAGATATGAGGTCAAAGAGGCCAGATCCATTAGGGCTTTGATAAGTCCCAGTAGACAGCTAGATTTTATTAAAAGTGTGAGGGATATTATTTCACTGGAGAATGTTAAGCAGGGGAGTGATATCATCCAACTTATGCTTCCCTGGTGGCTCAGATGGTAAAAAATCTGCCTGCAATAAGGAAGACCTAGGTTCAGTCCCTGGGTCGGGAAGATCCCCTGGAGGAGGGAATGGCAACCCACTGCAGTATTCTTGCCTGGAGAATCCCATGGACAGAGGAGCCTGGCAGGCTACAGTCCATGGGGTCGCAAAGAGCCAGGCTGAGTGACTAAGCACACACATGTTTTAAGAATGAGAAAAAGGAAGCAATGAAGAGATATGCCTAGGATTCTTAGGGAAAAGTCAGAAGAATAAGATCCTTTCCTCCCCTACACAAAATGTTAATATCCTTCACACATCTATTTCTTGACCCCCTTTCAATTTAATTTCTGTATGTCTGAAGTTTTTCACAATAAAATGTTGGAAGGGAATGGCAACCCACTCCAGTGTTCTTGCCTGGAGAATCCCAGGGACGGGGGAGCCTGGTGGGCTTCCGTCTATGGGGTCGCACAAAGTCGGACACGACTGAAGTGACTTAGCAGCAGCAGAGACTTGAATCCCTTATCAAGCAGCACTCAACAATAACTAAATGAGAATGTTATGGTTCTCAGTGCCTTTCTGCAAAATAAAGGCTCTGATTTTTAACGAAACGTGGAACATTCTTTTCAACTTTCAAATCAAACTTCGGGGCCCAAGTCAGTCCACGGTCCATTGTCTCTGTGGGAAGGCAGAGCCTCACTGCTTCTTTCTTCTCTCTCCCCTTGCCCCCACTTACTCTCTAAAAACCTACAAGGGAGTAGAAAGAAATGCAAATTTGGGAGAAGGAGGGACTTTTCAGAGTTCTATACACCCCCAACCCCATTTGGAAATGACATTATGGTCAAACAACAGAAAAGGAAATATTAAAACTCTGAGCAGGAAACAAACTGTTAAGCACCTACTGTCTATCTGAGAGAATCTCTTTCCTTCTGTGTTTATTATCACTCTGCCACTCTTTTGAGAGTCTTTTAGGCTGGAAGTTGCTTCACCCTACCCACCCCAAGTCTCCCCTGGGCCACAATTCTGCTTTCACTAGACTTGGAAGTTCTCTATCCCGAGTCCACCATAACTCGATGTCTGCCAGGCTCAACCCTAGACTTTACTGGGGAACAGGGAGAAGCTAAAAGCTGGAGTGAGAGAAGAGGAAATACAGGGAGCACTCTAGAGACAGTGATGGCCCTGAAGTGGAATTAGGTTGGCAAACTTGGGACCAGAGAGCCACCACTTGACTCCCAAGAGATCTCTAACTCAAGCAAAGTCTGCCAAGACATTTTATTCTCCAGACTCAAACTGCCTTGCACTGTATACTACCACATCCTTAGCCTTTTATCTCCATATCCATTTGCTCCAACTGCAGCAAAGGAAGAAGCTACTTACTGTTTTGCAAGCCTGGCTGCTACCCAGCCTGCAGGGAGGCCTTCTATGCTGCATTTAGCCATTGGTAGAGAGAAATTAGTTTTCCTTTGCAGGCCTAGCTGCCTCATACAATTACATCACAAATATTCCAGTTTTTAATCCACACTTCACGTAGGTATGGAATAATTTGATATTACCTTACATACCCTGGTTAAAGGACTACACCAGGAAAGATGTTTCATTATAGGCTAGGACATAATTTGCCTATTATTCATGCAGGCACGTACCTAGGAAACCAACAAAGGGAAGAGTTAGAGCATGCCATGATGTCTCTCCCCACAGATTCCTATTCTAAAATGATGACAACAAAACTCAATTTAAAAGAAAAACTTCAAAGATCATATTCCGCAGCACCGCAAGTACACTAAGATATCCACCATTCAAACACCGTTCTAACAAGTGGCCTCTAGTTTCAGATAGTTACAAGGATGCTGCAGCTCCCGGGCGACTCTGCCCAGAACAAGGCAGTTCGACAGAAAGCAGAGCAGTAAAACGTTCTGTATTCAGGACTTCACAACCCTCCGCCCTACCCGCCACCTGGCACCTTTAGGGTGCATTTCTCCCCGACCCCCCCACAGGCAGGTTTGGGGACAAGCCCCGTGAAGAGCCTCTGGGGGGTCTACATGCCGTTCTCGGATCCCTCCGTTTCAGGAGGCTGTCGCCTGTTTAACAAAACTGAACAGCCGCAGCCCCTCTTCCCGACAAATACCAGTAGGCTTCTCTCCTCAGGAAACCGCCACGGGCATCCCTGGTCAGTGACCCCGGCTCGCCTCTAGTTTCTAAGATAAGTTTCTTCACCGTTTCCAAAGAGGCGGCCCAGATTCTGCAAAGGAGAGAACGCCCTTCCCCCTTTCCACTTTTTACTTCAGAATTTAAGTGTTTGACGGTCTGTGGGTCTATCTTGCCCACAGAGCGCTCCTGCAAACTGCCGACTCTGGGATCCTCCAGGGCGCGCTGCTCACCTCACCAGGTCCTGGACCGCCGAGCAGCGCCAGGCCCGCGGCTGGCGGCAGAACGCCGGCGGGGCCCGGGTGTCTCGCGGGTTCGCGGGGCCGGAAGGGACGGGGAGGGGTGGGAGCTGCACCGCAGGGCGCCGCGCCCACCACCGCGCGGGGAGCCGGGAGGCGGGCGCGGAGGCGGCGGGACGGCGGCGCCCGGCTCTGCTGTCTGCGCGGGACGCCGGCTGCCTCAGGGGCCACCCGGGCCGGGCTCTGGCGGGGCCGCGCCTCCCGGCCCTCCCCTGGCGCCGCCCCGCGCGCGGCCCCGGACCCCGCGCTCCGCGCTGCCGGCCTTGCGGACCCGCGCCCCGCGCCTCCCTCAGCCTGAGCCGGGCTGCCCCTGGGGTCTCGGCGGCGGAGCGCGGAAACAAGACGCTCAGGCTCCGGTTCCCAAGAGCAGGAATTACGTCTGTTTTACCCGGGACTTTCCCTGGATCTCTCATCCCCTACAGCCAGACCCTTTCCTGTGGAACATACAGAAAGTGAGAAGGACCAATTTGATACTTTTATTTTACCTCAGAATTTCTCCTTTCTTCTATATACAGCCCCTGTATATTCTGCAAGATAGTGGGATTTCTCTCCCAGCGTGGTTCCCACTTTCCGTTCCAGTGTTCTCTTTCTCAGATTGGTGTATCCCCAAGCCCTCAGCTGCCAGGCACAGAAGGTTTAACATCTTCTACCAAGACTTGCCCTATTTACCTCAAAAATATTTGTGGAATCTTTCTCCTATTTCTGCATTCCCATATTGCTGCTCTTGTTAAACTTGATTACCTTGGCCCGAATCATTTGAAGTTTCCTAACTGGTGTTCTTGTCTCCTGCCTGTTCCCACTCCCAAAACAGAATTAAGAATGTTGCTTTCCTGAAAAAAATAAACCTCCGCGGAACGCCCCCCACCCCTCGTAAGCCCCCCTCTGCAAATGGAATACAGTCTAAACTACTTTCACACTTGGAAACCAGCTTACTATTCTAACCCCTCTGCTCAACACTGTGTTGGGCCACTTGCCGTTCTTTGAATATATCCTGGGTGTTTAATGCCCCTGTGTGATTTGCTCACTCTGTTCTTTTATTCTGGATTTCTCTTCATCCCCGTCTTTACCTGTTGAATTGTTCCCAAACCTTCAAGAGCCAACTGAGATGCCTTCTCCTTTAACAATGTTCTTCCAGAAATTCCCAGTCAGATCTGAGAGATCAATTAACTTCTCTTTCCCAACACTCTGTACTTCTGTTTCAACACTTACTAAGTTGGTCTGTGTATTACAGCTGGCTGTGTCCTCTTGGCTCCCCACTGTCATAGCCTGCAAGGCAGAAGATGTTTCTGACTCAACTTCAATCCCATGGCAATTGGCAACATGCGTTTTAAAATAAATAACCATCTTTTGGTTGTATATAAACTTTGCTTATTGTAAAAATTCAAATACATAAAAGTATAAGGAAGGAAATAAACCCCCAACACACTGAAATAACCACTGTTAATGTTTTGATTATCATATTTTCATGTATATATTTATGCACATTTCCATCCATCATTTATCCACAAATGGAATCATCTCATGTATGTTATGTTTAGGATACCCCCTTTTTTAGTCTTCTCTTTTCTTACCTGACTCTTCCCTCACTATTCCCCCTCTCAACTATTTAAAAAAGTTAAGCATGCTAATATAACCATATATATGTATATTTTACAAAGTGAGAAATCATAATGTAAACCTTTCTCTGCTTCTTGCTTTCCTCATTAAACAGTGTCATAAAAATCTTTCCAGTTTAACTGGTATAGCGCTGAGTCATTCTTTTGTTTTAGAGGCTGCATAATGTTCCACAGTATGGATGTACCAAAATTGACTCAAGTTTCCCTATTTATTACATTCAAATTCTTTAAAAAAAATTGCCCCTGGCACCAGTGTTTCAATAAACATCCTTTATGTGTATCCAAATGCCCTGGTAATTTAATTTCTGAGGGACTGATTTCCAGGTATAAGATTGGTCTATTTAAAATGTTAATAGATTGCCTTCTAAAAGGCCATAACAATTTACTTTGCTTATTTTTAGCCATTCTGCTAAGTGGATAGTGATAATTTGTTGTTCCTTTAATTTTTATTTCACTACTAGTGAAGCTGCACGTTTCCCCTTTTGGATATTCTGTTCTATGGATTGTTTATTCATATACTTAGTTCATTTTACTTTTTGAGTTATGGGTCTTCTTTTCAAAGTGTAAGAATTTCCTGTAGGTTACCCTGCTTAGCTTCTGAGATCAGATGAGATTGGGAACATTCAGGGTGGTATGGCAGTAGACATATTATAGACAGTAAATATATATGTATGTCACAGGTTAACATGTCATGTGTTTTGCAAATACTTTTCCCAATTATTCATTTACTTTTTATTTGTTTAGAATTTAAAAACCAACTACAACTTATTCCAGTTTGTGGCAAGTTAATATCATATGCTTTAATTTCACAAGTCAACATAGCACTTGGAAAACTAAAATAGACTTTAAAGTTTCAAACTTCTTAGGGAAATCAATCTTCTATTTCAATATTTAAAAAATTTGACATACCATCCTACTCTCTTATCCTTATCCCATTCTCAGTCACTAATAATCCAAATCGCCCTATTCACAAATATACTTCTGTTTATAGTATAATATAAATTTCTATGTATTATTATCTGGCAGAGTCACATTAAATAGACCATTTTGATTCATTAAAATTCTGGTTAGCATCACCGACTCGATGGACATGAGTTTGAGAGAACTCCGGGAGTTGGTGTTGGACAGGGAGGCCTGGCGTGCTGTGATTCATGGGGTCGCAGAGAGTCAGACACAACTGAGCGACTGAACTGAACTGAACAAAATGTTAACCCATTTAGTGGTCATCACTTACTTATTTTTGCCCAAACCCACTTATTTGGGAAAATGCCTCCCATGCAATTCTAAAGGTCTGCCAGGCTAGGAACCCCTCTTTTGACCGTAATAGTGGGCATGACCCACACTAGAACAGATAGACTCTATGCTTCAGGAATTTGAATCCTTAATTTTAGACTGACACTGTCTTAAAATGACTATCCTCAATCCAAGCCACTAAAATCCTCAGCTCTGCTTTGTTTCTTTTGATTATATATATTTTTATTGTTCGGAGAAGGCAATGGCAAGCCACTCCAGTACTCTTGCCTAGAAAATCCCATGGACAGAGGAGCCTGGTAGGCTGCAGTCCATGGGGTTGCTAAGAGTCAGACGTGACTGAGTGACTTCACTTTCACTTTTCACTTTTACACATTGGAGAAGGAAATGGCAACCCACTCCAGTATTCTTGCCTGGAGAATCGCAGGGACGGAGGAGCCTGGTGGGCTGCCGTCTATGGGGTCACACAGAGTCAGACACGACTGAAGTGACTTAGCAGCAGCAGCAGCATTTTTATTGTTTAGAATATAAAAACTAGAATTTATTCTCTTAGTGGGTGCCCTGGGCATTGTATTGAACATCCATACCTAAAATAATCTAATTTGGAGTAATACCAACTTAATTTCAATAGCATACAAAGCTTTGCTCCAGTGTAACTCCATCCCCTCCTCCCTCTTTTGTGATATTTTCACGCAAATATTATTTGTATCCTTCTTGCACTATAAGCTCATCAACTCACTTTTATAATTAATTACTTTTTCATGCAGTTTATTTTAAAATCAATTAGGAGAAGAGTTACAAACAAGAAATACATTTATAGTGTCTTTTGTATTTATTTGCATATTATGTTTACCAGTGTTCTTTATTTCTCAATGTGGATTTGAGCTACTGTCTAGCTTCCCTGGTGGCTCAGACGGTAAAGAATCCACCTGCAGTGCAGGAGACACAAGTTTGATCCCTGAGTTGGGAAGATCCTCTGGAGGAGGGAATGGCTACCTGCTCCCGTATTTTTGCCTGGAGAATTCCATGGAAAGAGGAGCCTGGCAGGCTACAGTCCATGGGGCCGCAAAGAGTTGGACACAACTGAGTGACTAACACACTGCTGCTGCTGCTGCTGCTGCTGCTAAGTCACTTCAGTCATGTCCGACTCTGTGCGACCCCATAGATGGCAGCCCACCAGGCTCCCCCGTCCCTGGGATTCTCCAGGCAAGAACACTGGAGTGGGTTGCCATTGCCTTCTCTGGACTAAACACTGCTGCTGCTAAGTCACTTCAGTCGTGTCTGACTCTGTGTGACCCCATAGATGGAAGCCCACCAGGCTCCCCCATCCCTGGGATTCTCCAGGCAAGAACACTGGAGTGCGTTGCCATTGCCTTCTCTGGACTAACACACTAGTGCCCTCTTATTTCAGCATGAAGGACTTCCCTTAGCATGTATTGTGGGCAGGTCTGCTAGCCACAAACTCTTTCAGTTTTTGTTTCCTTGTAATGGTTGAATTTCTTCCTCATTTTTGACAGACAGCTTTCATTTTTGAAATGGTTTAATTTCTTCCTTATTTATATCCAATTTTGGATATAGAATTTTTGGTTGACAGGTTTTTCCTTTTAGCACTTTGAATATATTATCTTACCTCCTTCTGGCCTCCATAGTTTCTGAGGATAGTCAGTTACTAATTTTACTGATGATCCCTTGGATGTGAAGAGCTCTGTTTCTCTTTCTGCTTTAAAGGTTCTATCTTTGGTTTTCTAAAGTTTGACTCTAATATGCCCCGTTATGGGTCTCTTTGTGGTAATCATACTTAACAGTGTGTTGATCCTCTTGGATACGTAAGTTAACTCTTTTCATAAAATTTTCCAAGTTTTAATCTATCGTTTCTTCAGATATATTTTTGTCCTTTTCTCCCCCTCCTTCTGGGACTCCCATTATGCTTATGTCAGGACACACGAATCTCTGAGGTTTTCTTCATTTTTCTTTTTTCTTCTGTTCTTCATATTGCATTATCTCAGTTGACTCATCATCAAGTGTGCTGATTCTTTCTTCTACCTGTTAAATCTGCCGTTAAGCCCCTCTAGTGAATCTATTTCACTTATTGTAATTTTCAACTTCAGACTTTGAACTTCATTCTTTTGTAAAATAATCTCTTTATTGATATTCTAGATTTTGTGAGAAATCATTCTCATTCTTTTTTAAAAACTCTTTATGTGTGATTTCTTTTAATTCTGTGACTATGTAATAGCTGACTTAAAGATCTTTAATAGTAGATAAAAAATGGATTGACATTAGCACTGGAACTCTGACCAAGTTAAGCTCCTAAAGCTCCCTCACTGCCTGTCACTCATGCTAATCCTTCTTAAAAAAAAAAAATAGATAGCCTCCATACTTCACTCTCTTGTCTCCTCATCTTGACTCCCTTTTAACTTTGTTCCATTTGTAATTTAAAAGAAGGTCCCAGATTTTTACCTTGACATTGACTTGAAAACCATTAGAATTGTCAGACTTCCTGCTCTTTACCCAACTAGTAGCTTCAGGAATTGATCTTTAGCACCTAGCTCAGTTTCTTAAGATGCTCCGTGCCTAACCTCAAACTGACCTCGAAGTGTTGGCTTCCATTTGTATTACCAGGTAGAAGGCTGTGACAGGTTTGTGAATGGTACATTCTAGAATTAAGATAATGGTACATTATCATACATTATCAGAATGCATACATACTTTTGTTATCTATCAAGTGTAAGAGATAACAACCTCTCCCTTTCCATGATTTCTTGCCTTGGTCCAAAACATAGTTCTGCTTTCTCAGAAGTATTAAGGAGAAAGCATCAGTCCTTTTTGTTCTTTCACCTCCCAGTGAAAAATACAATGGGAAATACAATGATTTGTGCGATTGTTATTTTAGAAAAAGGTTCACTGCATATACATAGCCATGTTCTTCCTTCACTTTCTGTGGAATGATCCTACCCACAGGGGATATGCAGTCTTCTTGTCTTCATGCAGTAGACTAGCTAGAACAGACTGCATCTATGTTTGTATAAGTTCTGCCTGTGCTTGGGTGGTTTGGTTCAATTTGAGATGAAGGAGTGTGAAAGGTATATTTTGACTTCTGAACCAGGCTGTGTTCTCCAATCTAACATTACCATGAAAAACCGATACCTCGGGAATTCCCTGGTGGTCCAGTGGTTAGACCTCTGCGATTTCACTGCTGAGCACCAGAGTTCAATTTGAAGAGTAAACAAAGATCCCACAAGCTGAACAGTGCAGCCAAAAAAAGCTGATATTTGGATTATAGTCTGATTCCTGGATTTATATTTCTATTGTTCAGAACTCAGAGGCAAAAGGGATATGATTCTCCTTCTAGCATTCCAATTATTGGTGTTCATTTTGTGCAATATACTGCTAAGAGCTATGAGAAATTTAAAAGATTATGTACATGATCCTTGCCCTTTAAAAAATTTGCAGTTTTGTAGTAGAGCTAAGACATTTAAACAATAACAATTCAAATGAGAATGTCATCATCAGATATTTTGGAATCATTTTCTGTTTTAGTTTGGCCATCAGTATTAAAGATACAGATGTTATGGTTTCGGTTTTCAAAGACCATATAGAACAACTGTCACAAAGAAAAGGGAATGTGACTTCATTTAAGAAGGATACGATTTCAAAGGGCAAATATGGCAAAAGATATTCCAGGTACAGCAAATAACATGAGCATGAACTTAGAGGCAAGGCTTTCCAGGTGGCTCAGTGGTAAAGAATCCACCTGCCAATGCAGGAGACATGAGACACAGGTTTGATCCCTGGGTCAGGAAGAGACGCTGGAGGAGGGCATCGCAACCGACTCCAGTAATCTTGCCTGGAGAATCCAATGGATAGGGGAGCATGGCAGGAGGGTCTCACAGAGTTGGACATGACTGAGCAATTGAGCATGTGTGCACACACAAACTCAGAGGCAAGAATCAAGGTAAGCAGTTTACTTTTGACAGAACTGGAGGGATCTTTGAGGAAAGCAATGAAGATAACTGGACAGGTAGATTGGAACTAGACTGTGTGGTTTCTTGATTTCTGGCCTAATTAGAGGCATTAGAGTCTAATGGTTAAGTGTCAGTGACTCCAGGTAGAAAAGAAATCTCCCAGTAGAAGATGAATGTCTTAAGAGGGGGGAAATTGTCCCCCAAATAAATACTTTCCTTTGTAATTTACTTGTTATACAGTTACAGAATATCAAAACTGGCAAAGACTTTAGAAATATTCTAGTTCAAAATTCTTATTTTAAAATGAAGAAGCTCAGAGAGATGAAGTTAATATTCATACCTAAAAATCTTAAAGATGATGCTAATGTGAGAAATCTACTCCAAGTAATAAAAACAGCAACAGCATCATTTTTGGAAAAGAAGGGGAAATGCTCTTCAGAATTCCAGTAACACAACAGGTAATTGTGGTGCTGGAGAAGACTCTTGAGAGCCCCTTGGACAGCAAGGAGATCAAACTAGTCAATTCTAAGGAAAATTAACCCTGAATATTCACTGGAAGGGCTGATGCTAAAGCTGAAGCTTCAATACTTTGATCACCTGAGTGATAAGCTGACTCATTGGAAAAGACCCTGAAGCTGGAAAAGATTGAAGGCAAGAGAAGAAGGGGGCAACAGAGGATGAGATGGTTGAATGGTATCACTGACTCAATGGACATGAGTTTGAGCAAACTCTGAGAGATAGTGAAGGACAGGGAAACCTGGCATGCTGCAGTCCATGGGGTCACAAAGAGTCATACACAACTTAGCAACTGAACAACAACAAGAACTATTTCAAGAACACAAATTAAATAATTTCATATAAAGCAAGTGGGAAGATTTCTGGTCCTTACATGTATGGATACTGATCCTGAGTGAGACAGGAAGACTGAGTCACAGTAATTAGTAGATTATTTTTTCATGCTACAGTCAGGTCCCTAAATGACTCCTAGGTTAACTTTTCAATCCCCAGCAAGTCTTTAAAGGGAAGAGACATCTTTTGTTGGTGCTTGCTGGAATGATGGGAGGCCATTATGAGTCTTAGCAGGGAACCTGTCTCCTAGACCTTACTTGTCAGTCAGTCAGTTCCATGGGACAGGCAGAAACAAGATACAAAGGGGAACATCTGTGGGAAACAGAAGTAAACATCATATTAAGAATAATTAAATTAATAAAATGGACATTCTCCAAACCACTTTCGTCACCAAATGCTTAATGCACTGTGGCCCCACATAGCAAGAGGGAGAGTTTTAACATGCACGAGACTCCCTGAAACTAGATGTCCAGAATTCAAAAAAGTTGATGCAAGCTGCCAGTTCTTTGAGGTTGAGAAGCTTTCTCATTGTCCAGCCTTTCTTGGGGATAGAAGTTGAGAAGGGTTCAGCTTTAGTGCTCTTAAGCAAATGTTTTTCTGTTTTGCTTTTTTAAGAGACAAATTTGTTTATTCATGTATGATACAATTCACCAATTTAAACTTTACAATTCAGTACTTTTTAGTATACCCACAGATACATACAGCCATCATCATAGTCAATTTTAAAATAATTTTATTACCTCAAAAAGAAACCCCAATTGATGAGAATGAAATGTAGAATTACTATATAACAATTGCAATTCTGTGTATATACCCAAATGAATTGAAAGCAGGAATTCAAACAGATATTTGTATACTCATGTTCATGGCAGCATTATACATGAAGCAAAAGGTGGAAGCACTCTAAATGTCCACGAGCAGATGAATGGATAAACCAAAAATTGTATATACATACAACAGAATATTATTCAGCCTTAGAAAAGAATAAAAGTATGACACATGCTATAACATGGATGAAAATATTATGCTAAATTAAATAAGCCAGTTACAAAATGATGAATACTACATGATTTTATTTATGTGCAGGGTCTAGAATAGTCAAATTCATAGAGAGAGAAGTAGAATGATGATAGATGTTGTGGAAATGTTACTGAAACAGTACGGAAATAAAAAATTTAGAGTGTATTTCATAATTTCTCCATATCGGTATATCTTCACTTAAGAATATATCATGACATTTTTCATATTAGCTCACAAGAATTTATTCCATTGTTTTTAACAGATGTTTAGTAGTCCATTATATGAATGTGCCATTATTTGTTTTACTATTCTCCATTGACAAAATTTGAGTAGTTTCTACTTTTTCACTGAAATAACACAATCAAGATATTTACACTGTTTCTTTGTGCTAGTATTTCCTGGAAGTGGAATTTCTGAGTCAAAGGTTATGGACATACGGTGTTGTGTAATCTGCTTTTTTAAAAACCCTATTAATATATTATGAACCTTTTTTCAGGTCATTAAATATTTAATTTAGCTGCCTAATATAATTTATGGAGGTATTAAAATTTATTTTTCCAATCTCCTACCATAAGGAATTATTTCTAGATTTTCACTAGATTGTTTCATTATAAACAACTTTGCATTAAACATTAGTTAAATCTGCATGCACGCTTAAAATTATACTCTTAAGATGAATTCCTAGATATAGAATTGCTCTTTCAAGGAGAATGTATATTAAAAGTAATAACTTTTATTGTTTTTTCTTATTATAGAAATAATATATAGTCATCCTAGATTAGAAAAATATAGATAGGTAAGAAAATCAAACACGAATAACCTCAATATCCAGAAGTAACCATTGGTAATGATGTGGAGGTGGTGGTGGTTGGCGGTTTAGTCACTATGTCGTGTCCGACTTTTCTGACTCTATGGATTATAGCCCACCAAGCCCCTCTGTCCCTGGAATTTTCCAGGCAAGCTTACTGGAGGTGGTTGCCATTTCCTTCTCCAGGGGATCTTCCCAACCCAGGAATCAAACCTGTCTCCCGCATTGCAGGCAGACTCTTTACCAACTGAGCTACTGGGGAAGCCCCACTGCTAACTAGTCTGTCTGCATACTTTTTCTTTACACAAATGCAAATATAGAGTGTATGCTGCTTTGAATCATCTATGATAAGCATTGTTGCAGTTATTTCCATCACCACTTTTAACATCTGCACAGTATTCTGTCTAATAAATGAGCAGAATTTATTTGCTAAGTCCTTATTGCTGGGCATTTAGGTTCTTAATGTACATATTTTGAAAACTTTTCAGGTGAATGCAGTATATGTGTTATGTTAGCTGCTCAGTTGTGTCTGACTCTTTGCGACCCCATGGACTGTAGCCCACCAGGCTCCTCTGTCCATGGAATTCTCCAGGCAAGAACACTGGAGTGGGTTGCTATTCCCTTCTCCAGGGAATCTTCCACCCAGGGATCAAACCCAGGTCTCCTTCATTGCATGAAGATTGTTTACCATCTTAACCACCAGAGAAGAACATATGGGAGCAATCATCTCCCTGTCAAGAAGCCCTGAACAAAAGTTCCTGCCTGTTCATGGACTACGGGCCAGGAGGAGGGAGAGAAAGAAGGGCTAAAAGTAAAAAGGTACTGAGTCAAAGCAGAGAAAAGTGACCGAAGTTCAGTCAAGGCCCCCAATGAGGACTGAGTGGAGACATCTAGGTTAGGAATGTAGCCATGTGTCTGAGCATGGCTGGTTGGATTAGGGAGAAGGAAGACTGGGTCCTTGACTGAAACTCCCTCCAGAAACTTGCAATGGGTTGGCAGTGTATAGTCTGGTGTGGGGCGGGCAATTTCTGTCCATGAGGCCTGCCAGGCAAAGCCCTGTAATTTTCTATGATCAGTTCTAAAATATCACACATAGGATTTTGGCCTGGAGCTGAACTCTTCAATAAATAATGACAAAACTTGTCCAGCATCCATCTGCACCAGAGTATGCAAGAGTGCCAGTAGAAATGGAAATCTGTCAGGGACTTTGTAGAGAAGACTGAAATGATTTCTTTTGTGGAATATAAACTGACATCTGTGGGCAGGACAAAGAATTCCAGCATGACCAGACAATTGAATGAGCCTGAGAATCCTAAGTGGGCTGAGCCAGGATCTGATGTAATGGGTCCCCTCCTCTTGGGAGATGAGACTGAGTCATCTTCATTATCCACTCAGCTGAGGGCTCTACTTTTGGAGTGAATTCTAAGCACATGTTGTGTGAATGCTTGACTCTGTTCCAAGACCTCAGAAAGTTATAACAGCCTAAATTTATTTTTTCTTAAGAAATAATCTAGTTTGGCTTGTCCCTCTTGAATTTCCTCTAAACCTTTTGGATATTTTTAGCTTTCGCTGTTTCACTGAGTAATGGATTCTCTCATTCCATTTCCCACTGTATATACTGCACGTATTCAATTTTTCTGCTTCAAGATTCAAATACTTTGAAATGAGAATAAGCATTCTTATCCTTATGATCCTTCATGATTTAAGAAAACTTTTATCCCATCACCTTTCAGTCTTCATTGTTTTGACCTGGTTTATTTCTGTTTTTTTAAAAAATGTGTTTATTTTTTATCTATTGGCCACACAGCACTGCATGTGTTAGTTAGTTCCCTGACGAGGGATCAAACCCAGGCCTCCTGCATTAATCTCTAGGCTTCCAATCTTAACCACTGGACCGCTAGGGAAGACCCTAGTCTATTCCTTCTTAACCCATTAGATGGATGATTCTCAAGCCTTCTGACTACCAGAAGTGGACATTCCCATTTCACTAAATTATTATTGTGATTACTACTACCACTGTTATTATTTTAGTATCTGTCATAGGCAAGCACAATTATACGTTCTCAGAGAGGGACACATAGTTGAATAACTTATGGTCCCTGATGAACCTACTATTCTCTTCCCTTGACCTGTAGAAGTAGCCCACTGGACCAAATCTTTTGAGCAGAGACACATGAAGACATTCCAGGTAGACAATCTCTTCGCTAGGCCACAGGGTTGTTTGACTCTTCAGTAAGGTACATAGATAGAAATTAATTTTCTTAACTCTTTTTGTCATGGAAGTAGGTTCCCATGAGGGTGACTGTGGTTAGATCTCACAGTTCTAACTTTTGTCTAGAGATTCTCCCTCAGTGAAAGAAGTTCTGATACCAACTGCTGAGAGTTAGGCCAAACTTCACAGGTTAAGGGCACAGTCCTCTGTAAGACTGTCCTTACTTCAAACACCAGCTGCAAGTTCAGTGGTCTCCAGCCCACCTTCTTACTTGCTGGCTGCAAATTTAGGAGTTTTCACTGTCCTCTCAGGTTTGATAGTATTCTGGAATTATTCACAGAATTCAAGAAAGTGACAAACTTACAGTTATAATTTTATTATAGCAAGAGGATATAAATAAAAATCAATGAAAGGAAGAGATATGTAGGGCAAAGTTGGTGGTGGTGACAGTGGTTTAGTTGCTAAGTTGTGTCTGACTCTTTGAGACCCCATGGACTGTAGCCTACCAGGCTCCTCTGTCCATGGGATTCTCCAGGCAAGAAAACTGGAGTGGGTTGCCATTTCCTTCTCCAGAAGATCTTCCCAACCCAAGAATCGAACCAGGGTCTCCTGCATTGCAGACAGATTCTTTAAAAACTGAGCTACAAGGGAAGCCCCAGGGCAAAGTTGGGAGGTTTTCAAAAGCAAAACTTCCATCATCTTCAAGGATGCATTGCCTTTCTGGTCAGCACATCAGGGTGCAACAATATATAAAACAAAATAAAACTCACCTGAACTTTGGTTCCCAGAGTTTTTACTGCTGTTTCCTTATGTAGGCATGGTCGACTGAAATATCATCCATGTGGCTGAACTCAATCTCCAGACACTCCTCCTACTTGAAAGTTGAGCTGGTATCATTTAAAACCCAATCCTCTAATCATATGGTTAGTCTTTCTGGTATGTGAAGCCCACATCCTGAGCCACCTCATTATCATAAACTATCAGATATGATCTGAGGGGCCAACCACAAATAATAAAGACACTTAAACCACTGAAAATTTCAAGAATTTGGAGGTAATCACCCAGGACCTGCAGACAAAAGCCAGTTAAATATCTTATTATACACCTTCCTAAGCACCTCAACATTATCCTCACAGGGTGCTAGCTTCTCCTCTACTCTTCAGCATTCACAACAGATCCATTGCCTTCTGATAGTACCTGTTCTCAGAGCTGACAGAGGCAAGACATACTCTGTAACTAATTATTAGAAGTCAAGTATATATACATAAAATAGCCCAACATCCACACAACAAATACTCATATGACAGCAGGGAGATTGGGGCTCTGTATTCCCAGTCTGATTGCTTTTTCTTCCTGTTCCTATAGAAGACAAAGTAAACTGAGAAGCTTGGTTCAACCAGGAGCTTTGGTCTTCAGAAATGTTGAAGGGAGACTTCCCTGGTGGTCCAGTGGTTAAGAATCCTCCTCCCAATGCAGAGGACATGGGTTTGATCCCTAGTCCAGGAAGATTCCACATGCCATGAGGCAACTAAGGCCATGGGCCACAACTACTGAGCCTGTACCCCAGAGTCTGCACTCTGCAACAAGAAAAGCCATCACAATGAGAAGCCCACACACCCCCAACTAGAGAAAGCCCAAGTGCAGCAATGAAGATCCAGCACAGCCAAAAATAAACAAATAAATAAACTTTTTTTAAAAAAGAAGAAGAAATGTTAAAGGGAATGTTAGGGAAGGTTTGGCAAACAGGTATTCCCATTTGCTGTTGATGGTCTTCCGTTCTGTCGCTCAGTCGTGACTGACTCTTTGCGACCCCGTGGACTGTAGCCTACCAGGCTTCTCCGTCCATGGGATTCTCCAGGCAAGAATACTGGAGTGGGTTACCGTTTCCTTCTCCAGGGGATCTTCCCGACCCAGGGATCGAACCCGGGTCTCCCACATTGGAGGCAGATGCTTTAACCTCTGAGCCACCAGGGAAGCATCAATATAACCTTTTTGGAGAGTAGTTTGTAAATAACTAAATGCATATAACAAGAAATTGAGAGGGACTTTTTCCTCTTCCTAAATTGAATTTTAAACCCAAAGTTCATACTATTGGACACTAGGTAAAAAAAAATTAGAGATGTATACATTTTCAAGACAGCCATCAGTCACCTTGAGATGGAAGTGAAACACTTTCCTAGGGCTTCTGGAAGGAAGCAAAACTGGCACTCCTACCATCAACATACCTCAACAACATGCTGAGTCAATTTAAGAAGACTCAGAAAGAGTGGGAGGAATGATCACTGGTGGTCTTGTGAGAAAAGACAACCATGATCACCGTGAGAAGCTTTTCACTCTTATTTGTGAGAGGGAAGGAAGGATGCTCCCTCCTCCCTGAACCCAACTGAATGTAACTCCAAGGGTGGAAAGGACACTTGGTTGTTCTATGGGTTGAGAGGACCCTACAGAAGGTTTCTGGGCTTGAATTATCTTGCCAGTACTTCACTTCTAAGAAGGTTACCCATTCAGGGAGCAACAGCTGTGAAGTGGACCCCCATGATCCAGTGGTGGGTGCTCAGGAAGAGGCTGAACTACAGCCATGTTGCCTATATTAGCAATCATGCAACAGAGAAGGCCTCATGAGACACCTCCACGGAACTAAAGATCTTGATGCCTGCCACACAAATAGCATCAACCATCCACCTGGTCAGCCAGAGAAACAGCATAGCCAACAAGAGATGTTTAAAGTCAAGAAGAGTTTGCTTTTTTCCCACCTCCATTCCTGCTCTGTTCTATCATTGAAGGAGTCCTTCCAAGTATCTCAAGGGAAAAGGAGAACTTTGAATCAGCTCTGAAGTTTTAAATGGACTGGAAAGTTATGGAATCTGTTCAAGATGCCCTTAAAAGCCCGAAGGGAGTTCAAAATAACACAGTTGAAAATGATGGTTTGAGAAACAAAACCATTCCATGTTTAGACTCCACAAAGAAGAGTCTTTAAAATAAATGAGTTACACGCATATGCCCTTTGATCCTGGAATTCCACAGTTAGGAACTGAGACTAAAGATATAGTAACTAACATATGACATATTATATATATAAGGATGGTTATGGCAGCATTATTTGTAATAGCAAAAACAGCAGTTACAAAAAGAAAAAAATGATAGCAACAAAAAGTTAGAAACAATATGCTACTATCAATAGGATACTTGTTAAATCAATTATCTTATAAATGTACATTTAAAAACAAAACAAAAATTGAGGTAGAATTATATGTGTTGACACATAACCAGTTCCAAGATATTTTTTTAAGTAAAAAAGCAAAGGCAGCACAATGGACATAAATCTTTAAAATTAAAAAATCTGCTTGTATAAATATTTTTAAAATATACAGTACATATTGTATATTGTTGTTTTTTAGTGGCTAAGTTGTGTTCAACTTGTTTGTGACTCCAAGGAATGTAGCCTGCCAGACTCCTCTATCCATGAGATTTCCCAGGCAAGAATACTAAGTGGGTTGCCATTTCCTTTTCCAGGGGGTCTTCCCAGCACAAGGATCAAACCCATGTTTCCTGCACTGGCAGGCGTATCCTTTACAACTGAGCCACCAGGGAAGCCCCACATACTATATATCAGTTCAGTTCAGTCGCTCAGTCGTGTCCGACTCTCCGTGACCCCATGAATCACAGCACGCCAGGCCTCCCTGTCCATCACCAACTCCCGGAGTACACTCAAACTCATGTCCATTGAGTCGGTGATGCCATCCAGCCATCTCATTCTCCGTCGTCCCCTTCTCCTCCCGCCCCCAACCTTTCCCAGCATCAGAGTCTTTTCCAGTGAGTCAACTCGTCCCATGAGGTGGCCAAAGTATTGCAGTTTCAGCTTTAGCATCAGTCCTCCAATGAACATCCAGGATTGATCTCCTTTAGAATGGACTGGTTGGATCTCCTTGCAGTATAAGGGACTCTCAAGAATCTTCTCCAACACCACAGTTCAAAAGCATCAATTCTTCGGCGATCAGCCTTCTTCACAGTCCAACTCTCACATCCATACATGACCACTGGAAAAACCATAGCCTTGACTAGACGGACCTTGGTCGGCAAAGTGATGTCTCTGCTTTTTAATATACTATCAAGGTTGGTCATAACTTTCCTTCCAAGGAGCAAGCGTCTTTTAATTTCATGGCTGCAATCAGCATCTGCAGTGATTTTGGAGCCCAAAAAAACAAAGTCTGACACTGTTTCCACTGTTTTTCCATCTATTTCCCATGAAGTGATGGGACCAGAGGCCATGATCTTTGTTTTCTGAATGTTGAGCTTCAAGCCAACCTTTTCACTCTCCTCTTTCACTTTCATCAAGAGGCTTTTGAGTTCCTCTTCACTTTCTGCCATAAGGGTAGTGTCATCTGCATATCTGAGGTTATTAATATTTCTCCCAGCAATCTTGATTCCAGCTTGTGCTTCTTCCAGCCCAGCGTTCCTCATGATGTACTCTGCATAGAAGTTAAATAAGCAAGGTGACAATATACAACCTTGACGTACTCCTTTTCCTATTTGGAACCAGTCTGTTGTTCCATGTCCAGTTCTAACAGTTGCTTCCTGACCTGCATACAGGTTTCTCAAGAGGCAGGTCAGGTGGTCTGGGATTCCCATCTCTTTCAGAATGTTCCACAGTTTATTGTGATCGACACAGTCAAAGGCTTTGGCATAGTCAATGAAGCAGAAATAGATGTTTTTCTGAAACTCTCTTGCTATATACTGATATATAAATTAAAAATAATTCTGGAAGGATCCACAAGAAATATGAGTGATTTCCTTTGGCACAAATGACAAAGAGACTAATTTTTCATTTGATACCTTCAGGTGCTATTTGAATTTGTTACTAACTTTTTTAATGTGAAAATTAAATAGGTTTTACAACAATGTGAATGTACTTAATGCTACTGAACTGCACTAAAATGGTTAAAATGATGTTTTATGTCATGTCTATTTTCTGCAATAAAAATGTAAACAAATGAATGTAAATTCATTTTAAATAAAAGAAATATCAAGAGGAGAATAAGGAGCTGCAAGAAGAGAGAGAATGTGAGAAAGCTCTGAGCTAGCAATAAAAACAAGTCCAGTGCCTTGTCTTGGGCTCTCACTGAAGGCTCCTGCACAGGAGGCCTCCTGGGGCTTTCATGGACGGGGTTTCAGAAAGGAGGCAGGACATGAATATTTGTCTGGAGTAAGTTGGGGAGGGGAACCTGGTGATTTTTCATTTTCACAGGAGTTGTGGTTACACTCTGCACTGTTGTATGAAATTAAAGAGCAGGAGGATTTATTGGGCAGCGTGACCAGTTTTCTACCTGAGTAACCAAGGGTTTGACTTACACAAAGCCCGGTATAAAACCGGGACTGGATTCATCATGGATGAGACACTGCCCTAGACTCATGAGCTCCCAGAATATCAGTGCTGGAAAGGGCTTCGAGTAGACCCTTCTTTTACTTGAGGGTACTGAGACCAGGGAGTGACACATCCTGGTCCAAGTTACACAGAAGCTCAGTGACTGGACTAGGATTGTAACTCAGGTTGCTGGGCGCTTGGTCAAGTACTGTTTTTCCAAAAGTGATACCAGCACTGTTCTAGTCATGACTTGACTCTCTTCACTCAGTTTCTCTTCCTGTTTATTATCACTGCTCCTCAGATTTGAAAGTCTGGTGTTTGGTCATTATTCCTTTGATGAATTGCAGGATTCTCACTGCTGATGTTCTAGAATGTTTACACTGTATTCCATATGTGCGATTATGGTTTTGCACTATTTTTCTTCAAATTTATGATGCATGCTTTAGAATCTCTGAAATCAAGGTGCCACTGACAATTGCCATAGGCCAGGCCTAAGTTGTGACACAGCTGTTATTGCTGTTGCTTGTGTGAACTTGTCTGAAACCTTCCACTGACACCTGCAGCAAGAGTAAGAAAGATGTGGCATCAAAATTTGCCAATGTCAGCATTTTTTTTGGAAAAAACCCAGAAACAGTAGTGGACCCTTCTCTGGAGAAAGGCAGTATTACCAATGCTTTGGTGGTACAGTATTTTACAGAAAACACAGACATCATCACCTTTGGATTGAAAAGTGATTCAGAAGAGCTTGACTCTGAATATAAAGACCTTCTTTTTTATGATGCACAAGGGTGATATAAGATAATCTTTTAAAATAAGCCTAAATTTGAGCAAATTCAAAATAAAAATTACAAGTCCTAAGTGTTTTTGTTATGGTACATAAAATAATGTGAATTTTGCCATCATTGGCATCATCGATGAAATATGTCAACTATATCAAGCTTTGATATTAAATCTTAAAATGAATTGAAGCGTCCTATTTTTCGCTCTAGGTTTTGACCATTTAAAACAACATAAGAGTTAACTAAAGGTCAACTAAGGCTCAACTATGAATTCCATGTAATCCTGGGGTCTTTCCAATGCAAAGTTTTTAAGTACATTTCAAGATTTTCTGTGTGAGGTGGTCTATTTATATTTATCTTAGTTTAGGATCCATTCTGGTAATATGTATTTATACTAAAGAATTTCCCATTTTATCTGGGATTTCAGTTTGTTGCCATAGATTTCTTATACTTTAAATTTCTCCTTCTCTGTCATTTTCTACAGAATTCTTTTTTATCTTTCTACAGAATTCTACAGAAAACTCAGCAGTGGCCACAGGACTGGAAAAGGTCAGTCTTCATTCCAATCCCAAAGAAAGGCAATGCCAAAGAATGCTCAAACTATTGCACTCATCTCACATGCTAGTAAAGTCATGCTCAAAATTCTCCAAGCCAGGCTTCAGCAATATGTGAACCGTGAACTTCCAGATGTTCAAGCAGGTTTTAGAAAAGGCAGAGGCACCAGAGATCAAATGGCCAACATCCGCTGGATCATGGAGAAAGCAAGAGAGTTCCAGAAAAACATCTATTTCTGCTTCATTGACTATGCCAAAGCCTTTGACTGTGTCGATCACAATAAACTGTGGAAAATTCTGAAAGAGATGGGAATACCAGACCACCTGACCTGCCTCTTGAGAAACCTGTATGCAGGTCAGGAAGCAACAGTTAGAGCTGGACATGGAACAACAGACTGGTTCCAAATAGGAAAAGGAGTACGTCAAGGTTGCATCTTGTCACACTGCTTATTTAACTTATATGCAGAGTACATCATGAGGAACGCTGGGCTGGAAGAAGCACAAGCTGGAATCAAGATTGCTGGGAGAAATATTAATAACCTCAGATATGCAGATGACACTACCCTTATGGCAGAAAGTGAAGAGGAACTCAAAGGCCTCTTGATGAAAGTGAAAGAGCAGAGTGAAAAGGTTGGCTTGAAGCTCAACATTCAAAAAACAAAGATCATGGCATCTGGTCCCATCACTTCATGGGAAACAGATGGGGAAACAGTGGAAACAGTGTCAGACTTTATTTTGGGGGGGCTCCAAAATCACTGCAGATGCTGATTGCAGCCAGGAAATTAAAAGACGCTTACTCCTTGGAAGGAAAGTTATGACCAACCTAGACAGCATATTAAAAAGCAGAGACATTACTTTGCCAACCAAGGTCCGACTAGTCAAGGCTATGGTTTTTCCCGTGGTCATGTATGGATGTGAGAGTTGGACTGTGAAGAAAGCTGATCGCCGAAGAATTGATGCTTTTGAACTGTGGTGCTGGAGAAGACTCTTGAGAGTCCCTTGGACTGCAAGGAGATCCAACCAGTCCATCCTAAAGGAGATCAATCCTGGGTGTTCATTGGAAGGACTGATGCTAAAGCTGAAACTGCAATACTTTGGCCACCTCATGCGACGAGTTGACTCACTGGAAAAGACTCTGATGCTGGGAGGGATTGGGGGCGGGAGGAGACTGGGACGACCAAGAACTGAGTGACTGAACTGAACTGAATTGAACAGAATTCTTAATTTTATCTACTTTTGCTCAGTTTCTTTTTCTTAATCAGAGTGGATCTTCCTCATGTTTTGCAGAAGAAGGCTTTTATATTTATTTGTAGTATTTACTTTTTTTCTATTAGTTTATCTTTAATCTTAATTCCCTCTTCCTAATTTCTTTTGGTTTACTTTGTCACTCTTCTCTGCCTCCAGTTTCTTAAGACAGAAACTACCCATATTTTTAACATTATTTTCTTTAATAATTAAAATATTTACGATATAGATTTTCTTCTAAGTACAGTTTCTACCGTGACATTTGGGTTTTGGTATAAAGTGTTCTCTTTTTCACTCAGTTCAGTTCAGTCGCTCAGTCGTGTCCGACTCTCCGCGATCCCATGAATCACACCATGCCAGGCCTCCCTGTCCATCACCAACTCCCGGAGTTCACTCAAACTCAAGTCCACAGAGTTGGTGATGCCATCCAGCCATCTCATTCTCGGTCGTCCCCTTCTCCTCCCGCCCCCAACTTTTCCCAGCATCAGCGTCTTTTCCAGTGAGTCAACTCGTCGCATGAGGTGGTCAAAGTATTGCAGTTTCAGCTTTAGAATCAGTCCTTCTCTTTTTCACTACTTTATACTTTACAATTTTGTTTTGATTTCCTCTTTGTATGGTTTTTGGTCATCCTTACATTATTTGTTTTCAACTTTATTAATATCAGAGAATGTGGTTTTAGAATCTGTTAAAGTTTTCTCTGCAGTCAAATGAGTGATTTTTGTAAATATTCTATGGGTACTCAAAAATGTTTTGTTGCTGTTGTTCGAGGGATATTAGATTCTTTACACACATATTACATCAAATTTATTGATTGTACTGTTTAACTCCTATGTTATCCCATATTTGTTATATACTAGATTTGCCTAATTCTGAAATAAAGTATTAAAGTTTCTGCTATACTTTTTAAATTCTTCTTGTATATCTTATAACTTTTTATGATTTCATAAATCATGGCTAAGGTAACTAGAGTACTTAACTGTTATATCTTATATAACAATATTTTGCTGTTATATTGTTTGGTATATACATTTATACATTCTCAGTCTATGACATCTCTATTTTATATATATCTCTCTATCACTTCAGTTCAGTTGCTCAGTCATGTCAGACTTTGCAACCCCATGGACTGCAGCACGCTAGGCCTCCCTGTCTATCACCAACTTCTGGAGCTTGCACAAATTCATGTCCATCGAGTTGGTAATTCCATCCAAGCATCTCATCCTCTGTCTTCCCCTTCTCCTTCTGTCTTCAATCTTTCCCAGCATCAGGGTCTTTTCCAATGAGTCAGTTTTTTGCATTGGGTGGCCAAAGTATTGGAGTTTCAGCTTCAGCATCAGTCCTTAAGGACTGATTTCCTTTAGGATGGACTGGTTGGAACTCCCTGCAGTCCAAGGGACTCTCAAGAGTCTCCTCCAATACCACAGTTCAAAAGCATCAATTCAGCACTCAGCTTTCTTTATAATCAAACTCTCACATCCATACATGACTACTGGAAAAACCACTAGACAGACCTTTGTCAGGAAACTAATGTCTCTGCTTTTTAATACACTGTCTAGGTTTGTCATAGCTTTTCTTTCAAGGAGCAAGCGTCTTTTAATTTCATGGCTGCAGTCACAATCTGCAGTGATTTTGGAGCCCCCCAAAATAAATCTCTGTTTCCATTGTTTCCCCATCTATTTGCCATGAAGTGATGGGACTGGATGCCATGATCTTAGTTTTCAGAATGTTGCTTTAAGCCAACTTTCTCACTCTTCATCTATACTGATCCATCATCCTAAGTTTTGTTGCTCACTACCATCTCCTTCCTTCATTATCTCCTCATGCTCTCTGTTATGGCTAATCTGTTTTTTGGCTGGAGCCTTTTCTGAAGTATTTTCTTTAGTGGGAAATGTAGGAGTTAGTTTCTGACTTCTTACATATCTGCAAGGATCTTTCTTTCACCCTGACAACTGAATGTTGTCTTGGGTGGTCATGGATCTCGAGTTGCAGTCCTCTTTTGTCAGACGTCTGTAGATGCTAATTCTCTAAATTCTAGCTGCTGGTAATAAGATACAATGTCTGATTCTATTTTCATTATAATAAGGAGTCTATTTTTTCTATATGAAAGCTGGTAAACATTTCTTTTCTTCCTTAGATTTCAGGAATCTTATCAGGATATTTGTGTGTGGGTGTGTGTTTTCATCATTTCAGTTTGGAACTTAGACCACTCAATCTATAGACTGAGGCTATTTCTTGTTCCAAGGAAATTTTCTCCTTTTCTTTATTGCCTTTCCTTCATGTGTGACTTCTTCTGCATCCTGATGTCCCAGTATTATATGCTAAGCCTCTTGGAGCTGTCCTCAAGAGCAGAGCTATGCTTCTCGTCTATTCTCTCATGATTTCAATTACATTTTATCTTTGCTCAGTGCTTTGAGATACTTCCTCTTCTAGCCCACTAATTTAGTCTCAACAGTGACCATTCTTTCCTTTCATTCATGCACAAAATTAAATTGGAAAATCTTGTTTTTTTCCCTTTCTCTTTCTTCTACCCTCCTTCTCTCCCTCCCTCTGTCCTATTCTTTTTTTTTCCCTCTCTTCCTCCCTTTCAGCTCCAGAGGCCTTTCTTTTTTCTAGCATTTCTATCTTTCTGATATATGCTTTGTCTGTTCTGACTGACCCTCCTTTCTGCTACTACTGTTATGTCCATTTTTTACTCAGTGGTGCTCAGGGCTGGCACTGCGTTTCCTCAGAGGCTGCAGCCTCAGATATTGTGGAAGGCAAAGTGGTCTCTCTTTGAACTCCCTGTGTAGATAAGCTGTCCGCAAGACTCGACTGAAGCAGCGAGGAGATGTACTGTTTCCTGTTCTTCATAGATTCTCAGCCTCAGAGGCAGCGAAGGTACAGCTCACTATTCATTCTTTCTTGCCTTCTTCAGACCAGAAAAATCAACCTTCATCCTTAAGATCAATAAGCTCGCTCAGAGCCAAGTTTTCCCTAGCTTTATGAGTTTATTCTACCCCTGGGCATTCCCAATGATGGTCTCTCTTATTTATAGTCTTTGATAAGGGGATCCTGGCACCCTATCTTCCCCCTGAGACTCATGCAAAGCCTCACTTTCATTCATATACTCATAGTCTTACTGCCACTAAACAAAAATATCAGAGTTGCTAGTTAAAGAGAAGGCAACTTCTCTTTACTCAAATTGCTATCTTCTCAGTGTTCTAAATCTTAATTACTTACTAAGCCACTGGAAGACATGACTGCCTCTTGTGTCCTCCATGTCTAATCCTGTGACCTACATGTCACTATTATAATTAAGATGGAGAAAGAGAAGGGAGAAGAAAAAGAAGGGGAGGATAAAAAGAGAATGAGGAGGAAGGAAAGCAAGGTACAAGTACTAAAAATCTTCAGTGATTCAGCTATCTTTTAGAGACTGGTTCTTAGTGCCAAGAGATTTCCTTAAATCAGTATTTGCATCTTCATGACCTTCCCACTTTCCTAAGTGCCCAATTTTATGACAGCCATATACCCATGGGGCCTTGTTTTCCTGGATCTGCTAGTAGGAATGATTGCCTAATCCTGACTTGGTGTTCAAGCATAAAGAAAAGAGATTAGATGATGACTGTTGCTGCTCTTTAGTCACTAAGTCATGTCAAACTTCTTGCAACCCCATGGACTGTAGCCTGCCAGGCTCCTCTGTCCATGGAATTCTCCAGGGATGGAGTGGGTTGCCATTTCCTTCTCCAGGGGATATTCCCAACCCAGGGATCAAACCCACGTCTCCTGCTTGGGAGGCAGATTCTTTACCACTGAGCCACCTGGGGAGCCCTAGGTGCTGGATACCTGAGACTAAAGGGCATATGTAGGAAAAGCACTCTCATCAGGGGAATAGGCTCATCAATGACAGGTAGATCCCTCCAAATCTTGATTTGAGCAAAAGGGTATCTACTTTATGTTAGATCAAGTACTCAGCCTTTGCTCTAAGATGGCTTTGGCAGTGCATTTCTCAAAGGAGAAAAAAAATCAACAGTACCACACAGTGAGCCCAGTGCTGTGTGTAGTGTCACTCAGAAGCTCATCTATCCTTCTCTGGTCCATGTGGTAAAGTGAAAATGACAGGCACATTCTGCAATCTGTGCTCAATGACCAAACTTCAGTATTTGGATGTGCATGTGTATATTTGCATGAGATAGCTGTGTGTGAATGTGGGGTTGTATAAGGATTTGAACTTCTCTGAATGTAAACACTGATTTGACCCAAATCAAGTTCCTCTCCTTAATGGTATCTTTAACAGATTATACTTACCTGAGAGTACAAAAAACAAACAAAAAGAGTAGATCTCTTTGGGACAGGTTATAACAATTAACATGTATATAGACACATATGATGATTTATATGTATATGAATATACAATCTCACTTTAGTTCACACATCAGTCACCAACCTTCATCACAGGGAGATTCATGAAACACTCAGGCAAGTGTCCTTTTTTCCTTGTTGTATACATCAACTCCTGTATCTATACTAGTCAGTCTGTTTCCTAGTCAGCAATACAAGTCGGGGAGTTTCGTGCAAGCGTCACTGTCAAGAATTCTCTTTTCTCATCATAGCTTTATGTACAGTTCTTTTATTATTGGATTTATGTCTCATCTGCACAGAACTGTGATCTTGCTGTTCCCGCATTTTTCTCTAACAGATGTTACACAAACACTTGAAAGGCAGGAACTGTTGGAAGTGTGACTCCTTTTATAGTGGTGGGAGTTTTGGACTGGGAGAACGGATAGAGAGAAGGTACTGAGAGGAAGGGAACGGCAGCATTTGGGAGCCAGGCAAAAGTTCTAGGACAAAATAGTGCACACAGGTGTGTTCACAGACACACACACTCATACACACACACAACACACCTGGTCTTACTAATGTCATTGTGCCTTTCTGCTGACATAGTTTAACAGTTGCCAAAGGGGCACCTTCAGAGACTGCTGCTGCCAGTGCTCTTGTCCCCACGGTGAGCCACTGCTGACCTGCACCTCCTCAGGATATCCTCCAACACTAGCAGAGGAAAGGCCATGTGAGGACATAGTGAGAAGAAGCTGCCTGCAAGCTAAAGAGAGGAGCCTCATCAGAAATTAGCCCTGCTGGCAGCCTGATCCGGGACTTTTAGCCTCCAGCACCGTAAGAAAGCAAGACTCCAGCCTCCCTGACCTTCCCTGAGTTCAAAGACCAGATTCCAACAATTGCTAATCAAGGAAGGTCCAAGCACAAAACCACTTGAGGCAAGATTAAAGCTCAAAATTAGGAGATTACCACCTGAGGCCCTGCAGGCACCCTAATCTCGTCAGTAACACCACTTTTTTGAAACTGCAGAACAAAGAAGAATGCAAGACTGTCACTGCCTTGATCTTTTATCACACACCCCTTTCTGACTAACCTTTCCCTGTTTACCAGGGAGGGGAGCACAATTCTTGAGGCACTAGCCTACTGTGTTTCCCTTTTGCCTAGCAAAGAAATAAAGGCACTCTTCCCTCCCCTCCCCCAAACAGTTTGACAGATGCTTTCATATCAATCTGGCTAGCACAGATCACAAGAACCTTAGGAAATACTTCCTCTAGTGACAATTGCTAAACTTCAGAATTGCTATATAAGTAAAATTTTCTCTAAGGTATTTAAAAATAGGATAGGTTCTTACCCTGATGGTTGAGCTGTCCTTTGCGTAATGTGGTCTGATGAAGACTTCTCAAACTCTTGTCAAATCTTTGATTCTGTGATCACTTAGAACCACAGAGAAATTCATATAGCAGGCCACAGTTAAAAATGTAATTACAGTCATGTCAGAGCTTAAGTCATAGGGATCTAGTAACCATCTGATTCATTTTTATCCACTGGTCATTTACACACATGCCTTTCTTTTATGAGATGCTGCCCTCAGCAGAAATAAAAATGATTGTTTCAAAGCTGCCAATTGACTTGTCATCCACTACAACAAACCCTTAGAAGTGATATAAAGGGTAGAATTTTAATTGCAGAGTCAGGGGCAAAGTCCTCATTACCCCACTAACATTGCCGCTGGCTGCATGTACGCTGGTTTAAGAGGAAAGATTAAAAGACCTAAATAGAGGTGACTAAAAAGGGTGTGGTAAGGGATGCAAGAACTTACAAATATTTGAGAGCTACAAAAATAGAAGTTTTGAACACAGATAATTGTAGACTCAAAGTTAGAAGAACCTCAGAGATCACTGTTGAGCTTATAAACAGGTTAAAATTACAAGTGACAACAAATTTCAAAAACTAGCTTTCTAGCTGTAACATAAGTTTAATTTCCAAGAAGCTAAACTTATTTCACAAATCTTTATTTAGTTCAGCTTAAAAAAAAGCCCAAAGCAACATTAAATCCAGTCTTCATTTACAGAAAATACCCACAGTAACATTTTAAGAAGTTTCTTTTCTTTGAGTTTCCATGGCATCATGAGCAAGTTTACTCAATTTAAATTTTCCAAATAACTAGATGTTTTAAGATTGCATTATTTTTCAGATTTAAGTAATAAAATAATCATGTAATATCATTGCTAGATCTAAAAGAAACTAAGGGTAGAAATTATGCATATGTTCATAAAACTGTGTAGTTGAGTTGAACATTTCTTACTGTTTCCTAGCAAGAGAGTTTATATTTATGGATGATCCATAGTGTTTTTATGTAGGTACATTTTAAACTGTACCAGCTACATTTTAAAAATCTTAAAAAAAAAAAACTTTCTTGGTATTGTCAACTTCATCCCTGCTGCTAAGTATATTAGCCACTTATTTGCGTGCATGCTAAATTGCTTCAGTCATGTCAGATTCTTTGGGACTCCATGGACTGTAGCCCACCAGGTTCCTCTGTCCATGGGATTTCCCAGGCAAGAATACTGCAGTGGATTGCCATTCCCTTCTCCAGGGGGATCTTCCCGATGCAGGGATTGAACCTGAGTCACTCATATCTCCTGGATATGAGCGACCACCTGGAAAGCCCCAGCCATTTGTTTACCTGTGGTCAAAAGCAGTAGTGCATGACTCAACGAGGCTTTCCTTACCCTTGGAAAGGCTATCTCTTGCTTTGTGACTTTTAACTTGAAACATCTGACCAAGTCATCCTTTTATGAAGGTTTCTGGTCACACTGATCTGTTCTGCTGCTTTTGTATTCCACTATTCAGCAGATATTGTTAGTTGAGGCTGGCTTCAATCTGGCCAATCCACTTGAATGTATCTTACAACCACAAAATGCTTTCAGTTCAGAAAAAAGGTAAGTCTCATGAAATGCTATCTAAGGGTACAGGACCCACGCAGGGGAATCTGGTTTGTTATACTCATTAAGGAGAGTAGAAATTCAATTCTGATAAAGCTAAATATCCCTTTCTCAAATCTATGTCAATTTCTTGATTTCAGACGCAGAGAAGGGAAAGGGTATGAGAAACCCACAACAACAAAGTTCACCAAACCTAGTCCTACCTCAGTGTCATGAAGATTAAACAAGGCAGATTTTTGAATGTGCTTTGTAAACATAACGAGCCACCCAAGTATTTATCCTACCAGTAAAAATGCAAAATTCTGAAGTGATAGTGCAAAATTTTACTTCCTGTCACACAACAGAGTACATATTAATTAAAGAAGGTAGCATACTGTAGTGAAGACAGCACTGACCTGGGAATCCAGAGGCTTAGATTTAAGATTCAGTCATGTGTAGTCTTGGATAAGTCTCTCTGGGCTTAAACTTTTTCATCTCTCAAAAAAGTGAGTCAATTTCAGACCTCTAAGATTTCGATACCTGATGTTCAGATGGGACACATCCAAATCTCACACAGCCTCTGCAATGTTCCGGCTCTCTCTGTGGTACAACAGAATTAGAAGAGCCATTGAAGACATTTTTCTTTTAACACTTGCTCTAAGGAGAATATCCTCAACTGGGCAGGTTAGGGAGTTTTACTCTCAGGAAAGATCAGTTACAACTGACATTTTTTCTCTTGTGCCCTCAAATTTCTAAGCCCATCTTTATCTTAGAAGACTAAGAAGTCTTCTTGTATACCAACCAGGTAAAGTGCTCTAAGCCTTTTCCATTTCAGCAAATTTTAAACAATGGCTGTTTTGCAAAGTGTGTGTCTTTCCCAGTTTGTTTACCATAACTCACAACCAATCATGATATTCTTCCAAATTCCAGA
Organism: Moschus berezovskii; assembly: GCF_049115385.1. Taxonomy (NCBI): domain Eukaryota; kingdom Metazoa; phylum Chordata; class Mammalia; order Artiodactyla; family Moschidae; genus Moschus; species Moschus berezovskii. The sequence goes on from NC_142460.1 coordinate 86,511,518, forward strand.
ATCCAGAAATATGTCAGTTGTTCTAGAGTCAACCAAAATAATGGCACTGAATAAGTACTGTAATATCAATGTGCTCGGTTAATACTATACTACTTTGCATTAAGCTTGCTTGGTTCTGGACTAAATGAAAGAAATAACTGACTTTCCACTAGCAAAATGACCTCACCAACTTCATTTTAGAGTATGCATCTGTAAGTCTGTTAAGACTGTGGAAGGAGGAGGAAAAGATCTGGTCTAGTTCATCTTTCGTCCTTTGCATCTGGCACAGAGAATATAAATGCTTATATATGCTTAATGTATTATTCATGGATTGAAAAAATTCAATGAATAGATGAGCAACGGCACAGCAAGTAATCAGGCAAAAACCAACAGTATAAGATTTTTAAGTAAATGCTTGTCAATTAAAAGACTTTTACTTTTCCAGAATACAGAATTAGATTCCAACAAAACACTTTTAATAAAATAAGGCACAATGTTTGACAAAGCAAAATTCACACAGAGGGTTAATGTTAGATCACATTCTTTTGTGTGTCCTGGGTGAGGGGAAAGGAGGTATAGAATTGAATTAGCTTAAATATTCTGATTAGAGCATTTACCATTACAGGTAATATATAAATCTGATGCAATAAACTGTAACTTGTTTTGAAAATAAAATGTAATTACTGAGTCACATTGCTTAGTTACACTGCTACTACTGTTTTAAACATCTATATACCTATAGATATATTAATTCACAAGGTTTCAAATACAGAAAATTAAGAACTCAGATAATAAGATGTAATTTAACTAAAGTAAAAGTACATTTATTTTCAATATCCTTTGTTGATACTTTAAAATTTCAAACTTTATAAAAAGTTAAAATACTGGTTATATAAAATATTTATCCCATTATATTTTTGTTTCTCAGGAATACAAAGTGGGCTCAGAAATGCAACAGATACCAATTACACACACAAGTCTTTCCACGACTGTTGGAAAGTGATTGTTGAAGTTAATATTCCTTTTCAATAACATATCAATGCCAATCATTTAAGTTAGTGAAAGAATTCTCTCAAAACACTAGTTGCAGACAGAACTAATCAATTTAGTAATGTTTCTGCTGAACCAGCAATAGTGATGTCAACCTTATCCCCGGTTTCTTCCTGTAACTGGTATTGAAAATAAAATAGTTTTACCTGATTTATTCACAGCCAAAGGAAGAAAGTAACTTCTGGTAAATGCAGATAGTCTCTTCAACCATGGCTTTCTGGTATAATGGTATATAACCTTCATTATACTAACAAATTTAATATTAAGTAGATTGAATACTGTCTCTTACAATAAACTGAGACTGATAAACAAGTTCTTGTTAAAAGTCTAGTAGCACCCAAATCAATATTACCCTGTGAATGTTTGATAATGTGTCATATTTGTTAGTGAACTGTTATTTTCTACACCAATTCTTAGCAAATATGAACCGAGACAGAAAAAGAACATGGATATATACATGTAAAAATATTAAAATACACTCCCCCTTTAACCTGGTATTACAAAGAAAGCACAAAATACGCTAATAATATCTTTATATGATGCTATTAATATGCATTGGCTAGGAACTGGTAGCAGATGTATTTTCTTTATAAAGTAATATGAAAAGAGAATATATCTTTTCATTGATTTTATTTCAGGGACCCTAATCCTTCTGTGATAGTATGCCTGATTAGGATTCCATCTCCAGAAGCCCTAAACTCATAGGCATAAGGCCTGGTTTTAGGGGAAAAAGCCCTTCAGGATCACAGTCATTCAAAAGCAAGCGGTCACAAGACAGTCACATACAACTTAATGACACAGTTCCCCAAACTTTGGCTCTAGAAAGGGAGATTTAAGGCACACACTTTCTATGCACAACTGAAGGCACTGCTACCTTTAAAAAGATCATGACTATAATAAAATACAAAATTGGATGCTATTAAATTCATCAGAGTAATGTTATACAGACTATAGTGCTTAATACAGGAACAGTAAAGGTCAATACCTTTCTAAACAGTGGAAATGAGAACTACGGATTCCAGGTCATGTTGCCTAAAACCTACAAAGCAGTCTTTACTGCTGTTAAATACTCAGCACAACTTCAAAAATATTTTGGACTAAATGGGGAGAAATATTTATACTCTATTTAGACATAATAAAATCTCCACTTTGGATGAGAAGACCATTTCTTCTCATTCATGTAAAAAGTAGGTATTTCTAAACAAATGCAACTTTACTAATTTTATATACTACATATATACACTATGATATCAAGTTCTGCCTACAAAGGGTCTTATTTAGAATAACTTTTTATATAAATAGCTACTGCTAAGATGCTTTGTAAGATCAAAATTTGCACTAATTATTTGCTTAGTATTTTTTCTCTTTTAAATAGTGAAAAGGTAAACATTAACCAAATGTGTACCACAAATTCCAGGTTAATGAGGTATTACTTTCTCCCTTTGGAAAGACCAAGGTTAGCTGTAAGAAAATCCTATTATTTGCTGACCCTGCATTATGGGGGAATGTAGACAATCTCCCACTAGCAGAAGCTGAAGAAATTTTGTGATAAAGACCTCCAGATGGTAGTTAGTGGGCCACTTAATTTCAAAACAATTTAATCTTATTTTAAAAAACTTTCTTGGCTCAAGGATCTCCCTGAGTGACTTCTCTTTCTCTGTCCTTTGTTTTTAAAGATTTCTTTCACTTAACACTCCAGCAATCAGCCTTTTTCTTGTCTTCTGTTTAAAAGTGGTATTTACAATGTATGGTAGACTTGGTCTGCAGTGTTTCCCTGCACTAGTGTGGACTGCTTTCAACTCTACATTTGACACAAAATTTCTCAAATTTGAGGTACAGTTTATAATGCAAGTCTTTACTTTTAAATTTGTTAACTTAAAGTTCCAAATATCAAGAATTTGAGAGTAAGAGACTCTTCCTAAATCAGCAAGCATTCAGAAGTAAAATACGAACAGTAACCCTCAGATCTACCTCTACTACACAAATCCAGGGAATGCGGAGAACCCTGACTGGCTTGTCCTTTGGTCAGCCAATCCCTGGCACCATGGAAGCAAAACATTCTATTACCTAATCTTCCTATTTCCTAAAATCCTAGGACTATTTCACCAGCTTAGTTTGGTGATACTTGAGAGAACTGGATTCTAGGAATAAAGATGACTAAGAATGTTCATTTCCATTCCAAATCCACAATGAAGAATTCCATTCTAAACACATTAATGTTCATCCTACCCTCTTCCTTCCTCCGCTGTGAACGCTTTGGTTAAGTAGCTTTATCCACGTTGAGTTTTGGTCACTAAAATTGCCCAAGTGGAGCAATATCAAAAATTTACACAAAAACAAATGACTCAGCACCTAGACACTATCAATTTAAATATGAGTTAGCTATATGACTCTGGAACAGTATCTCACTCCTGGTTAATTTTTATAGCCATCAGTTACCAAAACAAGGAAGACAGAGAAAAGAAACAGGAAAAAGCTTAGAAATTATTAGCAGCTCTTATAAAAGATTAAGATTAAAAAAAAAAGAGAGATAAAACTGACAGCTAAAATATAGATTTCAGTAAAAGTAACCAAAGACAGCTGTATACTAATCAGAGATTTTCAAATATACATACAAACATAACATTTTGCTGTAAGACATTTTGCTATATACAATGTATACATCTATATTGTGCAACAAAGACTAGACACTGTTTCTGGTTGGACTGAGTTAAGTCTGTAAAAAATCAATCAGAATATCTTCTTTCCTGGAAGCTGGCAAGGTTAAGTACCATATCTATATTAGAAAATTATCCAAGCTGTTACTTAAATCAAACTGGTAATGAATTAGGAAGTAAACCTAAAGCATTTCAGCCAGAAAAAATTTGTTCCTATCAATTTTAGTCTTTTACTATGAATACATTATTTACTTTCTATGAAAATATTTTATGAATCTTACCTAAATTACTTACTTACAGAACACTTTGGGCTTGCCACTGAGGCACTGCCTAAGTCATCTTTATCTTTCAGTTCTGTACTACCAGTATGTAGTTTACATGCATGTTAAGTCGCTTCAGCTCTATCCGACTTTTCGCAACCTTGTGGACCGTAGCCCGCCAGGCTCCTGTCCATGGGATTCTCCGGGCAAGAATACTGAAGTGGTTCACCATGCCCTCCTCCAGTGATGGAACTTGCATCTCTTATGTCTCCTGAACTGGGAGGCGGGTTCTTTACCTCTAGCACCACCTGGGAAGCCCAGTTGTGTGGCTCAAATGTAAAAGTAAACAAAGACTTTTTATTACTTCCATTTTATGATATAATCACCTATGTACTACTTTGCTAGGCAGTAGAAATATACTACATTACTTCTATAAACATAGATAATTTCAGGATCAAAAGGAAAAAGGAATCTTATTACAACAGAGTGAAGGGATTCACTCCATAGCAGCGTTTCACAACTGCAGTCATGAAACTCTCATGATGTTTCATGAATTAACATATAATAAACAAACAAACTATCCTACGGTATATTCTCTTCTAAAAAAAAATATATATATATATACACATATATATGAGACAAAAACCTAACATATGTACATATCATTAATATACAACATCCTGCTTTTAAGAAAAGGTGTGCCCAGTCATGAATGCCAGAAGTCAGAAGGGATATTCTGATATTCCAACGTGTTTCAGGGCTGTGTCTTACTCTACAGGTAATAGTCTCCAACAAACCATTATGTTATTACAAGTAAGTTATCTAATGATTGCTAGCGTGTGTTGTGTACTTTATACTACAATGTCAACTTACAGTTGTACTATTAGTTTTTACTGAATACTAGGTTAATAAAAATTTGGTCATTTCTACTGGCAATATGCGAAACCATTTCTCTGCTATATTTTAAGGCTATATTAATACATTTAAAATATTTTATCAATATATTATTTTCAAAAGTATTCCACGGTTAAACTTGTTTTAAAAACTGTTCTACTGTGTAAAAACAATGACTGCTGTGCCCAATTTTGTTTCACTTGTTGTCATGTTTCTCTAGTTTTTCTTTAAAATTGGGGGAAGTTACAGTTTAGTACACAAAGGCAAAGTTGTATCTGACTCTTTGTGACCCCATGGACTGTAGCCCACCAGGCTCCTCTGTCCATGGAATTCTCTAGGCAAGAATACTGGAGTAGGTTGCCATTCCCTTCTCCAGGGAATCTTCCCAATCCGAGGATCAAACCCAGGATCTCCTGCATTGCAAGCAGATTCTTTACTACCTGAGCCACCAAGAAAGCCCTTTCACATACAGGCAAAGGAGCCACAGTGGACTCCTGCTGCTGCTGCTAAGTCACTTCAGTCGTGTCCAACTCTGTGTGACCCCATAGACGGAAGCCCACCAGGCTCCCCCGTCCCTGGGATTCTCCAGGCAAGAACACTGGAGTGGGTTGCCATTTCCTTCTCCAATGTGTGAAAGTGAAAAGTGAAAGTGAAGTCGCTCAGCCACGTCAGACTCGTAGCGACCCCATGGACTGCAACCCACCAGGCTCCCCCGTACATGGGATTTTCTAGGCAAGAGTACTGGAGTGGCTTGCCATTGCCTTCTCCAACATTGGACTCCTAAAACCTTTAAAATCATTCTCCTGTTCCTTTAATGCAAGATATAAAGAAGTTTCCTATCTAACATCTCTTTTCTGTTGAAAGAAATCTGATAGATTTTTCCATCAAAATCTATTATTCTTTCTTAAGTTCGAGCTGGTTCAGTTCAGTTCAGTCGCTCAGTCGTGTCCAACTCTTTGCGACCCCATGAATCACAGCACGCCAGGCCTCCCTGTCCATCACCAACTCCCGGAGTTCACTCAAACTCATGTCCACTGAGTCGGTGATGCCATCCAGCCATCTCATTCTCTGTCGTCCCCGTCTCCTCCAGCCCCCAATCCTTCCCAGCATCAGAGTCTTTTCCAGTGAGTCAACTCGTCGCATGAGGTGGCCAAAGTACTGCAGTTTCAGCTTTAGCATCAGTCCTTCCAATGAACACCCAGGATTGATCTCCTTTAGAATGGACTGGTTGGATCTCCTTGCAGTCCAAGGGACTCTCAAGAGTCTTCTCCAACACCACAGTTCAAAAGCATCGATTCTTCGGCGATCAGCTTTCTTCACAGTCCAACTCTCACATCCATACATGACCACGGGAAAAACCATAGCCTTGACTAGACGGACCTTGGCTGGCAAAGTAATATCTCTGCTTTTTAATATACTATCTAGGTTGGTCATAACTTTCCTTCCAAGGAGTAAGTGTCTTTTAGTTTCATGGCTGCAATCAGCATCCGCAGTGATTTTGGAGCCCAAAAAAGTAAAGTCTGACACCGTTTCCACTGTTTTCCCATCTATTTCCCATGAAGTGATGGGACCAGATGCCATGATCTTTGTTTTCTGAATGTTGAGCTTCAAGCCAACCTTTTCACTCTGCTCTTTCACTTTCATCAAGAGGCTTTTTAGTTCCTCTTCACTTTCTGCCATAAGGGTGGTATCATCTGCATATCTGAGGTTATTGATATTTCTCCCGGCAATCTTGATTTTAGCTTGTGCTTCTTCTAGCCCAGCATTCCTCATGATGTACTCTGCATAGTTGGCTCCCCATTAAGTATAAAAGTGATTTATTTAGACAAAAATGAAGTTAAGGTGGCTATGAGCTCAGATGTCAGATATACATTTGTTTACCTAGCTCTGTTAAAGCATATTTTAAACCACTCTGCATAGTATGTCAGGTTATAGGCTGCTCTGGTATCATTTCTCGAATAAATTTCTAAATTCTTGTTATGATTAAGGCACTGTTACAGTCACTGCTGGATTAGACAAGGATAACAACAATCACATAGAACAAAGGAGCAGAACTGAAGAGTTTTAAAACCCCACATAAGAGTTATATCCCTTCCTTTGCCAATCAGTAGCTGAGAAAGGTTTAGGTCCTATGTAACCATCCGTGAGCTTATCTGAAAAACTGTAATCTAGACATATGGGCAATATAAGAAAGGAGGGTTAATCCTGTTATGGTATACTCAACTCAACACTGGTAAAAATTACAGCTGTGATAATTTCTATCTTCATGTCAACTGTCACAAGCCAAAGCACTGGTAGTTTATTATAGTACTGCTCTGCAGAAAGTTCCATTCTGCTGTGTGATTCATGCAAAGCTTGAAAACTGCAAACAATCAGCTAAATTTGAAACTGCCATTCAGAGCGAATTAAGAATCCAAACATGGAACTGGGCTTCTTCCTGCTGAATGGCGAGAAACACAAAATCTCCAACTATGTCATGGACATTTAAGATACAGTTTCTAGTGAACCTCAAAGTCTATTCTCTTTTCTAACCACTGCTGCTCAGTCTTTCGGTGTTTCACACCACCCTGCACCCTTTTCAACCAAGAAGAACTTTCTGCATTCTGTGTGCAGCCACACTAGCTTCGTCTTCTGAGTCGGATTCGCTCTGGGATGTGGAGCTGTGAGAGGCAGAACTGCAAGGGGAAGAGCATTCCGGCGAACACAGGTAGTGCATCAGAGGGAGGCGGTATTTCCCACAGAAGTCCACAAATTTAATTTGTCTGACGCAGCAATCAAAGTAGACTCCTGGAGAGAAGGAAGAATAAGTACAAAGTAATCATTACAAAGCAAAGCAAAGAGCCACGGTTTCTTTTTTAATCCTATATTCATCACTCTGAAAAAATATCTTACAGTCTTCTCTTTTGATAATCTCAAGCAGAGGTAGTAGCTGCTTCCATAGCTGTTTATAGAAATACTGGAAGGTCTTAGAGATATCAATCTGACTACGAAGAAAAGGTCAGGAGATTTAAAGGGAGCTGGCATTAAAAGGACACTGTTGACTCAGCTTGTTGTCTCTGGTGACTTGGTGGACAGTGGCTGATGGAGATTATAGGATACCTAAAGTGCCTTTTCTCCATCCCCCAAGCCACTCCGTGGTACTACCCTACAGTCAAGGAACTTAAAAAAAGAAAAAAAAAACAAAAACCACACACAAAACTCCTTTGATAATGATCTTAAAGAATTAATTATTATACCCAAAATCTGCAGAAAGGAGATGATTTTTGGTACCCATGTCCTTAGGTAATGAGAAGTAAAATTTAAAAGTTAACCAAATGCCATCATATCTCCACGGGGTCTAACTGTACAGCCTCAAAGTTGTTTCACTACCGATCTCACCTGACTTTCATGCTATTATATACTGTGACACAGACTGAAACTAGTAATTAGCTTTTTTGACACCTAATTTAGTGCTCCTGATCTGTGGCCCTTCAGCTAAGTAAAAATACAGCTAGTGATGACAGGAAAGCAGAGGCTGCTGTGTCGTGGGCTTCCAGTTGCTCCTCTTCCTGCATGTCTCTAACTACAAAGGCTGTCACAACAGCTGCAGTATAACAGGAACACCTAGAACCCTGGGTCCCATCGCCTCTCTGGAGAATCTCAACATTTACAGTCTACCTAAGATTCCTCTGGCACCAACTACTCTGTGTATATAACGTATGGGACCAAAATAAAAAGATGTGGTCCAAGCAAAGGACAACTTTTCTCCTATTTATTTTCCTTCTGTTATTTCTCCATTGACTTTCTGATTTTGTGATCCTGTAGTAAGTCAGTATAACTGATAGTTTAAACAGGTAAATTCATAGTATGTTACTTTGAACAATGTAGGAAAGTGGACTAATTCAGTAAACTGATTAATCAATATTAACAATAAGCCCCCATAATGTGCTAGCTTCTAAAACAGAAGTAATAAAGCATTTATAAAATTAAGCATTATAGAGTTGCTGTTGTTTAGTCACTAAGTGGTGTTTGACTGTGCAACCCCATGGACTGTAGCCCGCCAGGATCCTCTGTCCATGGGATTTCCCAGGCAAGAATACTAGAGTGGGTTGCCATTTCCTTCTCCAGGGGATCTTTTGCACCAAGGGATTGAACCTTCATCTCTTGGATCTCCAGCACTGGCAGGAGGATTCTTAACCACTGAACCACCAGGGAGCCCATTATAACACAGCTAGAACAGTATAATACTATCTTGTCATTTGTAAGATCTCCAGACTATACAAATTATCTCACAAAATAAAAAATTACTTTTGTTTATATAGTTCAACAACTAAGGAATCTGAGAGGGAAAATGTCAATGGTTCACTTCAGATTATTATCTCAAATTTCAAGCTAATAATGTAAAAAGTATTTTTGTTCCTAAGATAAATAACATAGCAGTATACTAAAGAACTCATTAAGAAGCCATTTAAGAGAGACAGGAGAACTCTTGTAGAGGTCCATTTCTAGAAAAGAAAGGAAGTGAATTTGCTCAGTCGTGTCCGACTCTTTGCACCCCCACGGACTATAGTCAACCAGGTTCCTCAGTCCATGGAGTGGGTTGCCATTTCTCCAGGGGATCTTCCCAACCCAGGGATTGAACCCGGGTCTCCTGCGTTGCAGCCATATGCTTTACTATATGAGCCACCAGGGAAGGATAGATTCAAAGAGATTAGATACAGACTATTAAGCCTGAGGGCCTGGTGTGAGTGCTGTTTCTTGCCACTGTTAAAGCCAACTTGGAAAGGAGAACCAGAGAAAACCAAAAGCACTTCTAACTTGGCACAGCGATCTCTACTCCCAAGTGCTCAGAAATGGCCCAGAGTAGTGTCGTTTTTCTTTTTTAAAACTATTAGTATCCTTTTGACCTTTAATATTCTTTGAGAAACTTAAATCACCTTCTCTCTCTTTAACCTTGTTAAGTTTTCAAGGTATAATAGGACCTTGAGAACCGGGGAAAACCTCAGCTCTGATCAAATTTATGCAGCATTTTCCTGGTACCCACATTTATCCTACAATAATAAAAACCTTCCTGTACCCCCGTACTCCTGGATTTTTTTAAAAAAACAAGTCTTTTATGAGAGAGACAAAATAAACTGACCTGCTATCATTTACTGATTCCGCTCCGCACACCCTGGCGCTTCAGGCCCTTCATAACCTCAATGTACCTTTTACTCTTCTCTCATTACTCCTTTAAGTGTACATTTCAGTCAAATTGTTACTCATCCGACATGTTTTTGTTCCCAATTTTACGCTCTCCAGCTGAAAAGTTTTCTATCCTCAATCAAACCATATCAAAATTCAACTCATGTTTCGAGAACTGTCTCATCTTTTCCATATCTAATAAACGTACTCTCTCCCTCCTACGATTTCCAATAGTATTTTGGATTCCTATTTTACTCTGAGTTACATTACATTATTCAATTCTCTCCAAATGCTCTAAACTCAAGCAATTTTGAATCACGAATTTAAAGGAATATAGAATTCCAAGATTAATTCTGAAATTGGGACATGTTCATCCTATTCTCATACATTTTGAATTATACTTTACAAAGGTACCTGATACTCAGAATGCTGAATCTAAAAAAAATGTCCTTCAAATAAACGTGAAAGGTAGCCAAACATTTTAGAGACTCTTCTAAAGCATTTAGAACTATTTATGCAAAGAGTCGGACACGACTGAGCGACTGAACTGAACTGAACTGATGCTTTGTGTTTCCCCTCATATTACCAATTTAGCTTATCCTATGATAGTTCCATGACAGGAAAGACTTTTTTGCCTTGTGTATGAATTTGAAAGTACCATGAAAAGAAGAAAGAAGAAGAGAAAGAAGACAGGGAGGAAAGGAAGGAACACAGAGAGGGTGAAATGTTTTACTATCTGGTAAAAGGGTGAAAAGATTAAGCAAACAGAAACAGAGACAAACTACCTTGTTCTGAGAGAAGACAGCTAATTATAACAACACTTAGATCATTAATTTAAAAGTAACTAAGTGAATGGGTAACAGGACACAGTTAACTCACCTCCACACTTCGGGTTTGGACAATTGCTGGCTAAACTCAAGTATCTAAGAAGATTCCCAGGAAGATCATAGGGAGTGTAGGAAATATTTCGAATTTTAATGGTCCGTGCAGCTAACTCCAGGAGAGTTGGAGGATCATAGGTTAAATCTCTAACAAAACGAACAACCAGTGGGTTCCCTCGCAAACTCAGTTCTTCCAAATGAATAAGGTTGAGGATCTCTCGAGGCAGGTATGTCAGCAGGTTATTGTGAAGACTAAGGGAACGAAGTGAATTCAACCTAGAATGAAGGCAGTACAAAAATCAACAGCCATAAGTAAGGTAACTACTCAGAAAGTTAAGTGAAGAACTCAATTTTCCCATAAGAATGAGCCATTAAGGTTAATATTAATTCAACTAAAATTAAAAGATGCTGAAACTAAATTAGAACCCAAATTTGTGTATGTAATGGAATCTTAGACAGCTCCAAATACTTAGAAAGTATTCTATGTTAGCTGATATAAATACTAGATGTAAAGGTTTTTTTTTAATTTGGCATGCTTTATCATTCAGATACCTAAAAAAGCAAAGATTTCAAATGCAACAGGAATCAAGCTCCTTCACATTATCTCACTGGGTATGAATGCTACATAGCAAATATGAGTCAACAAAATTCCATAAACCCTTGGGGAACTGATGCAAAAGTAATACCCTATTTTTGATCACAGAAGAGAGGCTCAACAACTATGGAAAACAGCATGAAGTTCCTCAAAACATTAAAAACAGACCTGTAACATGATCCAGCAATCCCACCACTGAACATACATTCAGACAAAACTATAATTTGAAAAGATACATGTACCGCTATTTTCACAGAAGCACTATTTGCAACAGCCAATATGTGGAAACAATCTAACTGTCCATCAACAGATGAATGGATAAAGAAGATGTACACATACACTCACACACACACACACACACACACAGGAATACTACTCATCATAAAAAGAATGACATAATGCCATTTGCAGTTACACGGATGGACCTAGATTATCATACTAAATGAAGTCAGGAAGAGAAAGACAAATACCATATATCACTTACATGTGGAATCTAAAATATAACACAAACGAACGTATCTGTGAAACAGAAACAGACTCACAGACTAGAAAACACACTTCTGATTGCCAAGGGAAGTGGAGTAGGGGAAAGAAGGATTGGGAGTTTAGGCTTAGAAGATGCAAACTATTACATACAAGATAAACAATAATGTCCTACTGTATAGCACAAGGAACTACATTCAATATCCTTTGATATACCATAACAGAATATAAAAAAGAATACATATATATGTACAACTGAATCACTCTGCTGTATAGCAGAACTTAACACAACACTGTAAATCAACTATACTTCAATAAATTTTTTTAAATAATAAATTTTATAAAGAGAGAAGAGGCTCAGTAATTTTGAGGAATATGTCAGAGCATTTAAAAGTACAATTAAAAATAAGCAACCCAATTCACAGCATACCTCAGAGCTTTCTGTATCATTTACTTTGATAACAATTCTTTTTCACATACAAACCATGTGGGTGAATACTGGACAGTAATTCCTAAGCACGGATATATGTGTACACATAAACTCCCGAAAATACTCACTGTGAAAGCTGAGGAGGCACACTCTGGATTTTGTTGTCACATAATACCAAGTAATTTAGAGAAGGCAGATTTCCTAATTCTGGTGGTATTTCTTTGATGAAGTTTCCTCCCAGATATAAACACTCTAAACTGCAAAAATAAATGAAAAAAAAGTTGGACAAGTACCTCATTGTCTTTATTAAAATGAACACGTATCATTTATCCATTCAGCAAATGTTTTACTCAGGATTTCTTTGTCTATACAGTCTTTGAAGGAAGAATGCAATCTTCAGGGAGCTCATATTATAGGTAAACAGACAAGACACACCAATGTGAGATAGTATTATAATTAAATGCAAAATAAGGCATCAAATAAGCGTAACATGATTAAAATACCAAAATGAGCAGACCAATCCATAAATGATATAAGGGTTTAACAAGTAGAGAAATAATAGAAGGACATTAGTTCTGATTAGAAAGGCTCCCAAAAGTGTTGTGACTTCAGCTGGATTATGAATTTAGCCCATTTAGGATAGCAGGAAAGGGGAACTTCAGGTTGGAAAGAGGGTTTTTATGGGATAATGAGTATACCTTTTGACACATAAAAGAATTCATGTTGAGGAACCCAGAGTACAGCTGGAGAAAGGCCAGATTATAGGAGCCCTGTATTCTATGCTGGTGGGTTTGGATTCGATACATCATTCCACTGAAGAATGAAAAAACACACTTAAGTTTATATTTCTTCTTTGCTCTTATTATAGCAACTGTAAACTTCAGAGGCTAACTAAACAAATTATGCAAAACTGAACCACTATTATGAAATTACAGTTCCAGTTAATCATCTTGTTTTCTAATAATGCTAACAATATTTTAGACACAGCATATATTGCACCAAAATGTAACTGCTACTCCTTGTGGTGATGACCAGTAGACAGGCTCTCTCCAGAACTTTCTGGAGCAGGGAGAGCAGAGGTGGCAGAATCAGTTCTTACTATATACCTAAAATGTATACATACAGATCTTTTCCATTACTATATTATTTTGTCTTCCTGCTATATCTGCTAACTCAGTGGACACTAACATTCTTTGAAGACAACTTTAAATGCAGGGAAAAATAAGTCTACTCAACTGTTACCCAAACTTCCAGGTTAAGAATTAACTGGGATACTTTTAAAGCTTTAAAAGCCAGACCCCACTCAGATCCACTAAATCAGAGTTCCAGGGGAAGGACCTGAGCAGTGGCAGATTTTAGGGTATAAGCTATAATGTTAAAAGAAAAAACCAAATTACCCTGCAGAGTTAAGCGAGTTACAATCTAAATTAGCATTTAAGAGCACTTATTACCCTACAGCCCTGCCAATACTTACTATCATCACCTGCTTTATCCCTCTTTTTTTCCTATTTACTATTTTTTTAATACTTAGCTGGTGTGAAAAATGATACCATTCTGTACTTGTAATCTTCTCTCATTATTAGTGAAGTTTAGCATCCTTTTGTGTTTGGAGCCATGTGTACATCTTTAGAAAACACCCTGTTCCTATCCTTTACCTGTTTTTATCATGGGTTACATGGCTTTCTCTTACTAATCTGTTGGGAGTTTTGTTTTTGTTAAATGTTCTGCATATGTTCTGCATAACCTTGTGCTTCTGTGGTCTAGAGCATGGCCTAGAGCATTTGTTCACATTTTATATGTGTAAAAAGAATGTGGAGCTATTAGGATTCAGCTTGTTAATTGTGCAATTCAAATTTTTTATAGTCTCTCATGATTTCACCTTCTTACTCCAATGGTTAATCTTCTATTAGAACCATGGTCTTTCTACTTCCCTTTAGTGTGAGCATCTTATGTGTGTGCTAAGTTGCTTCAGTCGTGTCCAACTCTCTGTGAGCCTATGGACTATAGCCTTCCAGGTTCCTCTACCCATGGGATTCTCCAGCCAAGAATACTGGAGTGGTTTACCATGCCCTCCTCCAGGGGCTCTTCCTGACCCAGGGATCGAACTTGAGTCTCCTCTGCACTGCAGGCAGATTCTTTACCACTGAGCCACCGAAGAAACTTCCCTTCAGAGTTCTGTCAATTTTTGCTCTCTCTCTCCTCAAAATATGGAAGCTATACTGAAGATCCATTCAGGTTCATGACTATTGTAACTTCTTGTTGCATCATTCCTTAATTCACATGAAGCATCTCATTCTTCCTTCTAATCCATTTTGCCTTAAAATCTACTTCCTCTGATTAGCAATACTGTCTACCAGTTTTATTTTTGTTAGTATTTATATCATTAAATTGTAGCTCCTCCATTTACCAGTATAAGAATTTGTACCCATTACTTAATCTCATTATCTCCCAGTTTCCTCTTTAAAATGGAATAACATTATTATATATCATAGAATCAACAAATATGAACTAGGCACTGACCATGTGCCAGGTACTGTTCTGGGTATATAGTGTAAATAAGACCAAGGTAAATAAGACCTTAAGAAGAAGTAAATCAATAAATGTATACATATTATGCCAGATAGTTTTAAGTGCTATGAAGAAAAATGGAGGTAATGAGACAGTGATGGAAGTGATACTGTAGATGCTACTGCTATTGTGTATAGTCGCTAAGTCGTGTCCAACTCCTTGCAATCCCATGGACTGCAGCACACCAGGCTCCTCTGGCCAAGATTTTGCTCAAAACGCATGTCCTTTGAGTTGATGATGCTATCTAACCATCTCATCCTCTGTTGCCCCTTTCTCATTCTGTCCTCAGTCTTTCCAAGCATTAGGGTCTTTTCCAATGAGTCAGCTCTTAGCATCAGATGGCCAAAGTATTGGAGCTTCAGCTTCAGCATCAGTCCTTCCAATGAATAATCAAGGTTGACTTCCTTTAGGATTGACAGGTTGGATCTCCCTGCAGTCCAAGGGACTCTCAAGAGTCTTCTCCAGCATCACAATTCAAAAGCATCCATTCTTTGGGACTCAGTCTTCTTTATGGTCTAACTCTCACATGCGTACATGACTACTGGAAAAAATCATAGCTTTGACTATATGCACCTTTGTCGGCAAAGTGATGTCTTTGCTTTTAATATATTCTCTAGCTTTGTCATAGCTTTCCATTCAAGGAAGCAGTCTTTTTAATTTCATGATTGCAGTCACGATCTGCAGTGATTTGGGAACCCAAGAAAATAAAATCTGTCACCGCTTGCACTTTTCTCCCTTCTATTTGCCATGAAGTGATAGGACTGGGTGCAACAATCCTTTTTTTTTCTTTCTTTAATGTTGAGTTTCAAGCCAGCTTTTCCACTTTCCTCTTTCGTCCTCATCAAGAGGCTCTTCAGTTCCTCTTCACTTCCTGCCATTAGAGTGGTCGCATATCTAAGGTTGTTGATATTTCTCTTGGCAATCCTGATTCCAGCTTGTACCCTGCATATCAGTTAAATAAACAGGATGACAATATACAACCTTATTGCATTCCTTCCCAATTTTGAACCAGTCTGTTGTTCCATGTCCATTTCTAACTGTTGCTTCCTGACCCACGTACAGGTTTCTCAGGAGATAAGGAGTTAGGAGTACCAGACACTTAACCTAAGAAGTTTTCACAGTTTATTGTGATCCACACAGGCTTTAGCATAGTCAATGAAGCAGAAGCAGATGCTTTTGTGGAATTCCCTTGCTCTCTCCATGGTCCAACAATTGTTGGCAATTTTATCGAAACCCAGCTTGTACATGTGAAAGTTCTCAATTCACATACTGCTGAAGCCTAGCTTGAAGGACATCAAGCATAATCTTGTGTAATGAGCAAAACTGCATGGTAGTTTGAACATTCTTCATCATTGCCCTTCTTTGGGCATGGAATAAAAACCAACCTTTTCCAATCCTGTGGCCACTGCTGGGCCTTCCAAATTTGCTGACATATTGAGTGCAGCACTTTCATAGCATCATCAGCATCATCTTTTAGGATTTGAAATAGCTCAGCTGGAATACCATCACTTCCACTAGCTTTCTTCATAGTAATGCTTCCTGAGGCGTGCTTGACTTCACACTCTAGGATGTCTGGCTGTAGGTGAGTGACCACACCATCATGGTTATCCAGGTCATTAGGACCTTTTTTGTGTAGTTCTTCTGTATATTTTTGCCACGTCTTCTTAATCTCTTCAGCTTCTGTTCAGTTCAGTTCAGTCGCTCAGTCGTGTCCGACTCTCCGCGACCCCATGAGTCACAGCACGCCAGGCCTCCCTGTCCATCACCAACTCCCGGAGTTCACTCAAACTCATGTCCACAGAGTCGGTGATGCCATCCAGCCATCTCATTCTCGGTCAACCCCTTCTCCTCCCGCCCTCAACCTTTCCCAGCATCAGAGTCTTTTCCAGTGAGTCAACTCGTCGCATGAGGTGGCCAAAGTATTGCAGTTTCAGCTTTAGCATCAGTCATTTCTGTCCTTTATCATGCCTATCCTTGCATGAAAAGTTCCCCTGATACCTCCAATTTTCTCAAAGAGATCTCTAGTCTTTCCCATTCTATTGTTTTCCTCTATTTCTTTACATTGTTCATATAACAAGGCGTTCTTATCTCTCCTAGCCATTCTTCAGAACTCTGCATTCAGTAGAGTACACTGGGTGGCCAAAAAAGGTTTATCTTAGGAGGTGACACTGGAATGGAGATCTGATAGAAATGACTGAGGGAGTACTAATCTCTGAGGTGGGAAAAAGCTTGGTGTGCTGTGAAAGAGCAACACAGCCAGTGTGGGTACATCAGGGCGACAGGGGGTTTAGTGGAGGTCAGGGAAGTCAGAAAGGTAGCTTGCGAAAGCCAGATCACAGAGGACCTTCAGGCCTTAGCAAGGATTTTGAATTTATCCTAGGTAGACGGTAGATTGTCTGCCTGCAATGCGGGAGACCCAGGTTCAATCCCTGGGTTGGGAAGATCCTATGGAGAAGGAAATGGCAACCTGCTCCAGTACTCTTGCCTGGAAAATTCCATGGACTGAGGAGCCTGGTGGGCTATAGTCCACGGGGTCGCAAAGAGTCAGACACGACTGAGCGACTTCACTTTCACTTTGAGAAGGGGTGTGAACAAAGGCCAGTTGTGTAACTCGACTTACACTTTAGAATGATCACTTCAGTTACTGTATGGAAACAGCAGAAGTGGCAGGGAGAGGAGAGTACAATGGGAGGGGTGAGAGCAGGAAGACCAGACTGAAACCTACGGCAGTCAAGTTCAGATGCAAAATGATAGAGATGCCTGGTACATCTTTTTCTACCCTTTAACTTTAAACCTACTATTTCTATTTTAAGTGAAACTCTTGTAAACAGTGCGCAGCTTGAATGTTGCTATGTCTGCCCTGGTGTTTTCTATTCCCATGGTGCATCTCAATATCTTTTTCCCAACAGCCTGCTTTTGGCTGTGCCCATCAAGTTTCCTTTTGTCTCATTCTTCCTCTATTATTTTGAATTGTATGTGCTACATCTATTTTGTTAGTAGTTACCCCTTCAATTTCCTTTGCCCTTCTTCTCACTCCCAAACACACATCCATGCTCCCTTCTCTGTCATCTTCATATTATCACAGAATTAGTTCTACCTTGATCTGAAAATAAACTGAAATTTATGCTCAATCAATAATTACTCAGAATCATCAGTAAGTTTTATCCATTTCTCTGTTCACCACTGTTTTTGGCAGTTGCTATTTCTTTTAAAGTTCATTTTTCTTGGAGTACATCCTTTAGAAGTTCTTTCAGTATGGACTCACAGTTGTTCATCTTTGAGTCCTTTATGTTTGATGTTTTTATATTTTCCCTTCACACCTGCATAATAGCTTGGCTGGGCATAAAATTCTAGGTTGACAAATACTTTTCCTTAGCACGAGGAAGACACTGTTCTACTATCTTATTACAGCCCATATTACTATCATTCTTTGAAGGCACTCTGCTTTACCTCTTATTAGGAGTTTTCATGATCTTTTTCCTTTATCCCTACTGTTCTAAAGGTTTTTTTTAATGATGTATCAATATACCAGTTTAGAATGCTCTCTTTCTTTAATTGTGGGAAATTCTCAACTACTATTACTTCTGGCATTGCCTTTACTATATTCTCTCTATTCTCTTTCTGGAATTCCTAGCAAATAGCACTTTGAACTTCAGGATCTATTTTCCACCTCTATTAACATTTCTTTCATACTTTCTACTTCTTTATCTTTTCGTGTGGCATTTCAGAGTGTCTCAGTAATCTCTTTTTGCTTACTGATTCATGGCTCACCAGCTGACTTCAGTCTGCCAATCAGCCCACTGAGTTCTTAGTCAGATATTTTTATTTCTAGAAATTCCAATTGGGATTTTCATAGTTGTTTTAAAACTTTTTTTTTTTTTTTGCACTGATGAAGTTCCATCCTTTATTCTATGAAGTTAGGAAATAAACATAAAGTCCTTTACAGACTGTCTTATTCATATTTTCTCAGATAAAATTTCTTTTATTTGTTGATTTTCTTATCTGTATTTCATAATCTCAGCCTTCCTTGATGTATGGTGATTCAAAGAGCCAATCTGAATCTGAATCTCTGTCATTTAAAAAATATATTTATGATACCTCTTTTCTATTTCTTATTGGATGAATCTTTTTAAGACTGCATTTCTCTCTTTAGATTTACAATGCTCAGTAAAAGTAAACAGAAAACTTTAATCCTGATAGACTATTTTATTTTTCTCTTTTAAGTATTACCTTGTGGCAAAAATCAATAGTCTGGATAAAAAACTGAATTCTCCTACATGGAAGTGCTTAAGCACTGGTGAAAGAGGTTCGTAGGCAAGCTTTTTTTTTTATCTTACAGATTATGGTATAAGTCATTTCTCAGTTACTTAGAAATTTCTATTTTTCAAACATGAGAGCTACCAGAATAGAATGGAATGGAATAGAGTAGAAAAGAATATTTGGAATCCAAAACAGAAACTTCTTTGGAAAAAGAACAGTTTTTAATGAGACCACTAGGAAAAATTTTTTTAGCATACTGGGAAGTCCTTTTATAAAGGATTTGATAGTAAAATAACAACTTACAATTCAGTCTAGTGAGGAAGAAAAAAAAGTGATGAAAGGGACAAGTGAATCTGATAGCAAATATAAATATGGTCCTTTCTATACATTTAAATCAGGAACTAAGAGAAACTTCAGTTTGGTAGCCAGTTACTACTACTTCGTGTTTTCTCTCAGTGTTTTGGAGTTGGTGGGGAAGTACACAGAAAGGATGCCAAACTTTTAATAATTAACATGACTTTGGCAGAAAAAGATATGATGTCCCCAAATATAACCAAATCCATGATTTCAAAACCATATGAATCTCTCTGCAACTGATGAGTATCATTAATTAGCATATACAATCAGCATATTAAATTTACATTTTTAGGCTTATGTACCACTTTCAAACTCAAATAATTTCCAAAGTTCTCGGACTTAAAGCTTTTTAATGATTTGTGGGAATAACATTTCTAAAACACACTCTACTATTTCCAAACATGCTTTTCTATAAGGATAAAGGCAACTACTGTAGAATTTAAAGCAAAACTGTAGTGTTTATGTTTAAAGGTTCTTGTGTGTGTCAACATTGCACCTCTGTTAACCAGCCTTGAAACAATTCTATTCTTTTGGTGTTTGACAAATAACAAAAATCAGGAAAATCATTCACAAAATTTAGAGAATTCTTCCTTGCATTTTTGTTTAGGGTTAACAGGCCAACCTTATATTTGTTTCCTGAAGAGTATCTCACCTCTCCAATCCTTAGGGATACTGGGTGCATTTCTTCTAGGAAGCCCAGTGACCCACTAGAAAAATACACTAGGCTCCAAACAACTTAAACACAGGTGTAAGTAGGACATGTTTTGTTTCTCCACCCAAACACAAATGACTTAAAATATAACAAAAATACACATGAGTCCTATATTATGGTTGGTAACAGGGAGATGGAATTAAAGTAAGACAGATTGGTTCATAAAGATGCAGAAAACAGAAAATAAGAGAAAGACAGAAAGCTAAGAATCATACACTTGTGGATCAAGAAAGTTGTTTTCCTGAGGCAGTATGTCCATACTAAATCATTTTAAAATACTCACCACAGGCTTTTGAAGTACATTATATGTTCAAAAGCATAAGCACAAATGGAGGAATCATTTCTTGGTATGCCCCCCAGACTAAGGCATTGTAAGAAAGAAGTCAGAAGGAAGAATTAAGAGCCAGAGAAAAACTCAGTATGTGACTCTAAATGGGGTTTTGATTTAAATTTTACTGCATTCTATTTATCATCTGGTTGAGTCATCTCTTTTGTAAGATATCAACCTATTGCATGCTAGCTTCAAAACATTCCAGGACATTAATATTTAGTTTTTATTTCTATCACAATTCTCATATTTTTAATTTCTAAGTCACCTGGAAAAGGTCAGTTTTCATTCCAATCCCTAAAAAAGGCAATGCCAAAGAATGCTCAAACTACCGCACAATTGCACTCATCTCACATGCTAGTAAAGTAAGTCATGCTCAAAATTCTCCAAGCCAGGCTTCAACAGTATGTGAACCGTGAACGTCCAGATGTTCAAGCTGGTTTTAGAAAAGGCAGAGGAACCAGAGATCAAATTGCCAACATTCAATGGATCATAGAAAAAGCAAGAGTTCCAGAAAAACATCTATTTCTCCCTTATTGATTATGCCAAAGCCTTTGGGTGGATCACAATAAACTGTGGAAAATTCTTTAAGAGATGGGAATACCAGACCGCTTGACCTGCCTCTTAAGAAATCTGTATGCAGGTCAGGAAGCAACAGTTAGAACTGGACATGGAACAATGGACTGGTTCCAAATAGGAAAAGGAGTACATCAAGGCTGTATATTGTCACCCTGCTTAACTTCTATAATAGAGTACATCATGAGAAATGCTGGACTGGATGAAGCACAACCTGGAATCAAGATTGCTAGGAGAAATATCAATAACCTCAGATATGCAGATGACACCAACCTTATGGCAGAAAGTGAAGAAGAACTAAAGAGCCTCTTGATGAAAGTGAAAGAGGAGAGTGAAAAAGTTGGCTTAAAGCTCAACATTCAGAAAGCTAAGATCATGGCATCTGGTCCCATCACTTCATGGCAAATAGATGGAGAAAGAGTGACAAACTTTATTTTTTTGGGGGCTCCAAAATCACTGCAGATGGTGAGTGCAGCCATGAAATTAAAAGACATTTACTCCTTGGAAGGAAAGTTATAACCAACCTAGACAGCATATTAAAAAGCAGAGACATTCCTTTGCCAACAAAGGTCCGTGTAGTCAAGACTATGGTTTTTCCAGTAGTCATGTATGAGATGTAAGAGTTGGACTATAAAGAAAGCTGAGTGCCAAAGAATTGATGCATTTGGACTGTGGTGTTGGAAAAGACTCTTGAGAGTCCCTTGGACTGCAAGGAGATCCAACCAGTCAATCCTATAGGAAACCAGTCCTGAATATTCACTGGAAGGACTGATGCTGAAGATGAAACTTCAATACTTTGGCCACCTGATGCAAAGAACTGACTCATCTGAAAAGACCCTGACGCTGGGAAAGACTGAAGGCAGGAGGAGAAGGGGACGACAGAGGATGAGATGGTTGGATGGCATCAGCGACTCAATGAACATGAATTTGAGTAAACTCTGGGAGTTGGTGATGGACAGGGAGGCCTGGTGTGCTGCAGTCCAGGGCTCACAAAGAGTCAGACATGACTGAGCAACCGAACTGACTGACTGACTGAAAGCCACATCAGGCAGATAGTGAAACAGGTCATGGTCAAAACAAGAATTATACCTACTTTTCCAACATTGTAAGAACAAAACCAAGTTTCTCCATATATTAGTGGAACAGTTACTAAACCTACTTGTTGAATAAGAACTTCATATTCTGATGGAAAGAATCCACATCCACAACCTCGTGATTCACACTGAGCCTAATTTAGCCCAGGGGAATGAAGTTAATCATAGAAATAGGATTTTCACCTTCTTCGTATTTGTTATTCTTCAAAGTCATCTTTCAGAAACCACTTTTTAAAAATTTTATCACTAGGATCAACTGAGTATAGGAAACACACATCAAGATAACCTGCTAAATCTGAAGGGTCAAATCCACCAATTAGGCAAGGACTATTTACTTGTTATTCCCTCCTGGAATGATGGAAGGTGGGGAAAAACGGGAACCTTTACATGGATTATATACTCTGCATTATAAATTGTTAAAGAGGGAAGATATATTCCAAGTATCCAGAAACTCCTATTCAGTTTTAAAAGCAACTTAGCACAATACACAAAATACATCAAGGTTACCAATGAGGTCGAGGGAGCCCACGTACATTCTAAGAAAAAATGGTGTTCTTGGACTGGTACTTCAGTTAGGGTTTGAGGAACCGAACCTCTGCCTCTCCTTTTCTGAAGCCTTATTGTATTATTTCAGTAGTAAGTAGTAAGCAGCCTATGAGCATTGAACCACACGAATCTCACTGTCCACTATTTGGCTTCAAGCAAATCACTGATACTAAATCTCAGTTTCTTCATCTGTAAAGAGAAGAGGGTGAATCAGGCCAATTGCCTAGGCTGTCTCTTCTATAAGTATAGCATTTCTACATGACCCTTTCAGCCTACATTCAACTAGTGTCTATATTTGGAGCATAGAACCTAAACATTTACTGATTCTTATCAGTAAAAAGAAACAGAGCATACAATTGAAAAGTGAAAACACTGACATAAAAGCGTCTACACACAACTGGAGACAAAGGGGCAATGACCAAAAAGCACACATCAGTTCAGTTCAGTTCATTTCAGTCGCTCAGTCGTGTCTGACTCTTTGCGACCCCATGAATCACAGCACACTAGGCCTCCCTGTCCATCACCAATTCCCGGAGTTCACTCAAACTCACGTCCATTGAGTCAGTGATGCCATCCAGCCATCTCATTCTCTGTCGTCCCCGTCTCCTCCAGCCCCCAATCCTTCCTAGCATCAGACTCTTTTCCAGTGAGTCAACTCGTCGCATGAGGTGGCCAAAGTATTGCAGTTTCAGCTTTAGCATCACTCCTTTCAATGAACACCCAGGATTGATCTCCTTTACAATGGACTGGTTGGATCTCCTTGCAGTCCAAGGGACTATCAAGAGTCTTCTCCAGCACCACAGTTCAAAAGCATCAATTCTTCGGCGATCAGCTTTCTTCACAGTCCAACTCTCACATCCATACATGACCACGGGAAAAACCATAGCCTTGACTAGATGGACCTTTGTTGGCAAAGTAATGTCTCCGCTTTTTAATATGCTATCTAGTTTAGTCATAATTTTCCTTCCAAGGAGTAAGCGTCTTTTAATTTCCTGGCTGCAATCAGCATCTGCAGTGATTTTGGAGCCCCCCAAAAAATAAAGTCTGACAATGTTTCCACAGTTTCCCCATCTATTTCCCATGAAGTGATGGGACCAGATGCCATGATCTTTGTTTTCTGAATGTTGAGCTTCAAGCCGACCTTTTCACTCTCCTCTTCCATCAAGAGGCTTTTGAGTTCCTCTTCACTTTCTGCCATAAGGGTGGTGTCATCTGCATATCTGAGGTTATTGACATTTCTCCTGACAATCTTGATTCCAGCTTGTGCTTCGTCCAGCCCAGTGTTCCTCATGATGTACTCTGCATATAAGTTAAATAAGCAGGGTGACAAGATACAACCTTGACTACTCCTTTTCCTATTTGGAACCAGTCTGTTGTTCCATGTCCAGTTCTAACTGTTGCTTCCTGACCTGCATACAGGTTTCTCAAGAGGCAGGTCAGGTGGTCTGGTATTCCCATCTCTTTCAGAATTTTCCACAGTTTATTGTGATCCACACAGTCAAAGGCTTTGGCATAGTCAATGAAGCAGAAATAGATGTTTTTCTGGAACTCTCTTGCTTTCTCCATGATCCAGCGGATGTTGGCAATTTGATCTCTGGTTCCTCTGCCTTTTCTAAAACCTGCTTGAACATCTGGAAGTTCACAGTTCACATATTGCTGAAGCCTGGCTTGGAGAATTTTGAGCATGACTTTACTAGCATGTGAGATGAGTGCAATTGTGCGGTAATTCGAGCATTCTTTGGCATTGCCTTTCTTGGGGATTGGAATGAAAAGTGAGCTTTTCCAGTCCTGTGGCCACTGCTGAGTTTTTCAAATTTGCTGGTATATTGAGTGCAGCACTTTCACAGCATCATCTTTCAGGATTTGAAATAGCTCAATTGGAATTCCATCACCTCCACTAGCTTTGTTCGTAGTGATGCTCTCTAAGGCCCACTTGACTTAGCATTCCAAGATGTCTGGCTCCAGGTGAGTGATCACGCCATCACTTCATCATGAAGATCTTTTTTGTACAGTTCTTCTGTGTATTCTTGCCACCTCTTCTTAATATCTTCTGCTTCTGTTAGGTCCATACCATTTCTGTCCTTTATCAAGCCCATCTTTGCATGAAATGTTCCCTTGATATCTCTAATTTTCTTGAAAAGATCTCGTTTTTCCTATTCTGTTGTTTTCCTCTATTTCTTTGCATTGATCGCTGAAGAAGGCTTTCTTATCTCTCCTTGCTATTCTTTGGAACTCTGCATTCATGCTTATATCTTTCCTTTTCTCCTTTGCTTTTTGCTTCTCTTCTTTTCACAGCTATTTGTGAGGCCTCCTCAGACAGCCATTTTGCTTTTCAATGGGGATGGTCTTTGTCCCTGTTTCCTGTACAATGTCACGAACCTCCAACCAGAGTTCATCAGGCACTCTATCTATCAGATCTAGACCCTTAAATCTATTTCTTACTTCCACTGTATAATCATAAGGGATTTTATTTAGGTCATATTTGAATGGTCTAGTAGTTTTACCTACTTTCTTCAATTTCAGTCTGAATTTGGCAATAAGGAGTTCATGATCTGAGCCAAAGTCAGCTCCTGGTCTTGTTTTTGCTAATTGTATAGAGCTTCTCCATCTTTGGCTGCAAAGAATATAATCAATCTGATTTCAGTGTTGACCATCTGGTGATGTCCATGTGTAGAGTTTTCTCTTGTGTTGTTGGAAGAGGGTGTTTGCTATGACCAGTGCGTTCTCTTGGCAAAACTCTATTAGCCTTTGCCCTGCTTCATTCCGAGCTCCAAGGCCAAATTTGCCTGTTACTCCAGGTGTTTCTTGACTTCCTACCTTTGCATTCCAGTCCCCTATAATGAAAATGACATCTTTTTTGGGTGTTAGTTCTAAAAGGTCTTGTAGGTCTTCACAGAACCATTCAACTTTGGCTTCTTCAGCATTACTGGTTGGGGCATAGACTTGGATTACTGTAATACTGAATGGTTTGCCTTGGAAACGAACAGAAATCATTCTGTCATTTTTAAGATTGCATCCAAGTACTGCATTTCGGACTCTTTTGTTGACCATGATGGCTACTTCATTTCTTCTAAGGGATAGTGGTCCAGAAAATCGGAAAAAAGGCTTTAGCCACAATCCTGATCTGACTCAACAGAACAGCAGTCAGAAGAATTAGGTTTTAGCCCTACTCTGTCACTCTGAGAAATTCATGTGTTTGAAGTCAGAGATCCCAAAGGTCAAATCCAGGTCTACCACTTATTGGCTTTGTTATATTAAGATTCGACTTCTCAGGGCCTCAGTTTCTTCCTCTCCTCACAGAAACATTGTGAAAATTAAAAGGCATATTCAGAGGACCTATCACAAGGCCTGCTGCATTGTAAGTATTAAAAAAAAAAAATGGGACTTTTGCCTACCTTTTCTCCCATGTGATGGAAATAATATTTATCCTGAGTTTTCCTGAGTATGTTGAAAAAAATTCAAATGAGAATGTTGTAACTACATAACATCAAAATTAGAAAGAACAAGGTCTGACAATTTTACATTTAAATCCCTCTCCAACTTTTCTATTTCTTACTATGTCTCCTAGCATTACCCTAGTATAAGCTACTATCATCTCTCATTCTACTAGAAGAGACTCCTTCCAACCAGTCTTCAAAGTCTCTTCTCAGCTCTCTACTCGCTCCCCACTCTATTCCTGCACAGCAACAAGACAGCCGTGCTCGTATAAAACTCAGGTGTACTTCAAATAAAATCCAAGCTTTACCATGGCCTTCAAGTTATGACATGGCCTAGCATCTGGTCCAAATTTATATTTGCCACCTTTCCTGTTGCTTACTTTTTCACTATGATCTAGTACAATGTCCTCCTTTCAAAATTTTGGCCTTCAGTCCTTCTTGCCTCTGGGTTTTCATGTGCATTGTTCCTACAACCTGGACTGATCCTATCCCATCCTCTCCTGGTTAACTCCAAACTCTACCTTTAAAAGCTCACCTCAAACGTTACTTGCTCAAACCAAACTAAGTTACTTCATTTCAAGGCACTCCTGCTGCTGCTGCTGTTGCTGCTAAGTCGCTTCAGTCGTGGCCGACTCTGTGTGACCCCATTGATGGCAGCCCACCAGGTTCCGCCGTCCCTGGGATTTTCCAGGCAAGAACACTGGAGTGGGTTGCCATTTCCTTCTCCAATGTGTGAAAGTGAAAAGTGAAAGTGAAGTCGCTCAGTCCTGTCAGACCCTTAGCGACCCCAGGGACTGCAGCCTACCAGGCTAATCCATCCATGGGATTTTTCTAGGCAAGAGTACTGGAGTGGCTTGCCATTGCCTTCTCCGCAAGGCACTCCTACTTCTTCACAAAGCTTATAACAATTGTAATTAGATAATGAAGTTAACAGCTGTTTAACCTCTCCTCTGTTACATTGCTCCAGGAGGGCAGGATCCCTTTCATCACTGTATCCCCAGCACCTAGGACAGTGCCTGGCACAGGGTAGGTACCTCATAAAAATCTGCTGGTGAGTAAACAAAGGGACATCTTGTCCAAACGCCTTCCTTTGCAGATTAGGAAACTGTGGTCAGGATATGTTAAGTGACTCGCCTAAGCTTGGGACACCAAGGGTTCTTACTCTCAGGTCAGTGTTTTTTTCACTACACTTAACTCTGAGGTCTAATATCTGGTTATCTCAGAAAACTCAATAAAGGATGCATAAATAGTTTACAGATGTGGTTACTTTTTTTTCACTTTGAACAAAACACTTGCTCTTGCTTTATTTCTCACTTTATTTAAGGGATTTTTGTTACTTCCCTGTTTCCTTCTTCCATTTAATTCAACATGTATTTACTGAATAATCCAGTCAATGGGCAGATCTGTAAACACGGAGTTATAATCAATAAGGTTAAGTGCAATGGCAGGGTGCATGAGGTACAAAAGAAGTACAGTTTAGACAATATCTAATTGTCGTCCAGGAAGCAGTAAAGGAAGGAAACAAAGAAATGGCCTTCAAAACAAGTTTTGAAGGATGAACAGGAGTTTGCCAAAGTGCAAGCAACATTCCAGACAAAGGGAACAGCAGTACAGAGGCACTGAACCCATTCAACACATATTTAGTCAGTGCCTACAAGGTAAAGCGCACAGATTAGTGAACTCCACAAATACTGGAATACCACAAAACCACAAATTGCTGGTATCACTACAGAGAGGACCCATGGAGCAGGAAATGTAGTGAAAAGCAAGGATCAGTTCCCAGTACCTGGCATGTCACGCTACAAAATACAAACACTGGTTTATAGGCATGGAAAACCACCCAAGACTTCGGAGTAAAGAAGTGACAACCGCGGATTTACATTTGTTAGTGTGTGTGCTCGGGTCGGCTCACTCCCCCAGACCCCAGAAAGACGATAGAAAAACTATCTTGAAAATCTGAACAGGACGAACACAACAAACCAAAAGCTGCGGTCACACCCATGACGTTATTAGATCTTCACTCCAACTCGACGAGTTGGCCGGGCAGTACTCGCAGTTAAGAGTTCAAAAAGAGCCTGGACTAAGACGGGTACGTGACCCCACGGCGCCAAGACCAGGTGGGGGACTCCGGAGCTCCCGGATCCCGTCCCGGGCCTCCCTACTCTCAGGAAGGCATCCGCTCACCTCCTCAAGTTCTCGATCTCGGCCGGGATGCTCTGAAGCTGGTTGCCGCCGAGGCTGAGGGTCTGCAGCGCGCGCAGCTCCAGCAGCGAGGTGGGCACCTCCTGGAAGCAGTTCCCGCTGAGGTTAAGCACCTGGAGGCTGCGGCTGAGCGGCGACTGGGCCAGGCCTTTGGGGAGGGCGCCCGGCCCGCCGAGCCGGTTGTTCTTGGCCAGCAGCGTGCGCAGGCCGCGCAGCGCCAGCAGCTCCGGCCCCAGCGCGGTCAGCGCGTTGCCGCTCACGTCCAACAGCTGGAGGTGCGGAAAGCCGCTGCCCAGCGCCCGCGGCAGCGACACTAGACGGTTGTGCGGTAGCAGCAGCCGCAGCAGCGCCTCCCGCGCGCCGCGCCGCTCCTCGCCCCGCGCCTCCAGCTCCGACTCCAGCGTCTCGAGAGACACGCTAAGGCGAGACAAGTTCAGTTCGGCCTCCCCGGCTGTGGCCTCCTCCATCCCGGCCGCCGCCGAGGGCCGCGCTCGACCCACAGGCCGGGAGCTCCGCGGCGCCCCGGAACCTGAACCTCCGGCTGCGTCGGAAGTGGCGCGGCGGGCGCTGACCCCGCGCGCCCCCGCCGAGTCACGCGACGCGAGGCGGCGGGGTGCGCGCGCCGCTCGGGGGCCGGGCTCCGCCTCACGCGGCACGCGGCGCGCGGTGCAGTCGGGCGCGCCGGGCAGGGGCGGAGACCCGGCCGTCTCTGCGCTACCCAGTTAGCCTAGGAATCCGGCAGTGTGTGGGTAGCCACGCTTTATAGTCTTTGGCGTCGGCTGACCTGCCCCCGGAGTCGAGGACCGCCTCGGTAAACAGCCGGAGGACAGTTTAGTTGTTTCGCTTTGAGGGTTCGCGCGTCACGGTGCACCGCCTTCCTGGTTCCTACCCAGTTTAGGAGTGGGGCCCCTGGTCTGCGGGATTCAGCGAACGCGCAGGAATGTAGTCGTGATTCAGCTCCGTGACTGCAAGGCCCAGGAATTTCAAGTCCCGGGATTAACCAAGACGACTTTGCAGGGCGGAGGCAGCTGGACTAGAAAATCAGAACTCTAGATTCTTACTTGGGGTTCAGCTCTTCAATAGCCTTATTTCTTCGGACAAGGGATTTAATTTCAGTTTCTCCACCCATAAAATATGGATAATCCTTGCCCTCCTTGCCCTACAGCATTTTTTAAAGGAATGTGTATCAAATAAGGGCCTTTCGCCATTTTATCTGTAGAAGTACTTTTGTGGTTTTTCGTTCTTTTTTTTTTAATTTTAATAAATAGTACAAAGCACAATGCCAAAAACATTAACAGTTAAAATTTAACCAAATGAAGAAAATACTATAGAATACACAGTTGTAAAAAGCTACATTAAGTTATTTTACAACTGCCTCAAGCAGCAAAAAGAAAAAAAAAACCCAATGCCATACCTAAGTTATCCCTCTCTCAAAATAATGCCATTTATGTTATAAACCGTGAGCATCCCATTAAAAGACAGGAACTGCTTTGTTAATTCATATATGTATATATATATGACTGTATCACTTTGCTATACAGGTGAAACAAACAGGACAGGTTTTTTGGTTTGAGCCGAAGTGGCTGGAAGTAAATCTGGGAGCCATGGAGGAGTTTTAGTTAATTGGAGACAGCTCGAAGTAATTGATCAGTTTAAGAATGCGGAAAGCATTGTGGATTGCCATTTCCTTCTCCAGACTGATGTTTTACTTCAGGTCAAAAACCACAATTTAACTGTGAAAATCTACACTCTAAGTCAGTATTTCTAATTAACATTTTCTGCCTAGCCCTAAACAGTCTTTTCTGAAGTTACTTTTTATAATTTTGGAAAGTTATGAATAGAAATAAAAATATGTAGTGTATGTTTTACAAAGTTTATGCGTAAAAGTGTTAAAAGATTGTGTATAACCAATTTCATTAAATTGCTTTCTTCCTGAAAAGGAGAATAAAGTAACTTTCTCTTGCCAGTCATTTGTGTTTTTAAAACCTAGTGAGTTTGAAACCTGTTTCGAAAGAGCCCTTTTAAAAATTAGACTGTCCTTACTTTGGATCAAGATTACATTACGGCAGGAACCTAATACGTGAAAATTGCAAATATTTAATACAGTTTTATGCTCTTAAAAATGTGAATGTGACTGTGATAAAAATAATCTTACAGGAATGTAATATAAAATGAGAAAAAAGAATTCAAATATGATTCAGAAATAGAGTTAAGATCACAAATCAGTGAAATTAAGAGGGGAAAGACGAAAATAGTCTCAGAGACTGAAGCTACCTGGTAGAAAGTTTTAAAGCTATGTTGAGAGTAATGGGAGGATCCCCCTATTGTTCATAATAAAAACCCTCTCTATCTCAGGTACTTTGTTGACAAATGGGTCTAAATAAAGCAGCATCCCTCCATGATCTAGTGGGCATTGATACTGTCCAGTCAACTTGGAGAGTTCTGAAAACTCCCTGGGAGGTGAAGGAGCTTTAGTGGTTTGTGAACCTTCACAGTGATGGAGGCAATGGGGACCCCCGGAAATGTGAAGGGAAAAGGAGCCAACGTGGTCAACATGGTGCACTATCTAGGGAAAGAGAAATGGATTACAGGTGGCTGGGAAAAAGCGTAGCATACTTGCCCACTTAGCAAAATTTCACCAGTGAGTCACTTTTGGGTCAAATTGACTGTTTCAGGATAAGTCTCCTGACTAGAATGTTACTGGAAAAAAAGGGGGGAGACTAAATGGAGAGCTCTTTCTCCTTTAGCCACCCTGTCCAGGTTTCCTGAGGGCAGGAACTGTGTCTGTTTACCTTGGCCCCACACCTGAGACATAGTAGGCACTGGGAAAGTGAATGAAATAAATACATGTATAGGTTTTGGCATACCTGACTAGGATGGCTGCTGTTGCCTAACTGTAGAATAAACAAAAATAATCTGAGTGAATCATTTTATAAACCACACTCGCTGGGAAACCATGTCCTAAAGTATATAAAATGTGGACTTTGGATTTTATCAGATATAGGTTTCAAGTCTCACCTCTGGAAGTCATATTTTTCTTAATCTTGATTTTGTTACTTAATCTACTTAAGCCATGATCTTATTATCTATTTTGTAGGGTTATTCAGTTCAGTTCAGTTGCTCAGTCGTATCCGACTCTTTGCGACCCCATGAATCACAGCACGCCAGGCCTCCCTGTCCATCACCAACTCCCGGAGTTCACTCAAACTCATGTCCAACGAGTCGGTGATGCCATCCAGCCATCTCATTCTCTGTCGTCCCAGTCTCCTCCCACCCCCAATCCCTCCCAGCATCAGACTCTTTTCCAGTGAGTCAACTCGTCGCATGAGGTGGCCAAAGTATTGGAGTTTCAGCTTTAGCATCAGTCTTTCCAATGAACACCCAGGATTGATCTCCTTTAGAATGGACTGGTTGGATCTCCTTGCAGTCCAAGGGACTCTCAAGAGTCTTCTCCAGCACCACAGTTCAAAAGCATCAATTCTTCAGCGATCAGCTTTCTCCACCGTTAGGGTTATTATAAGAGTTAAATCTAAAAGGTTTAGCTCAGTGTCTAGCATAAAGTAATCTGTAAGCAGTGGCAATTATTACTACTAATAATAGCGGTTATTGTTATACCTTTTAGTCTCTCCCACATCTTAGTTTATGATCAGGGTAAAAAGAAATAAAGTTGAGGACAATCTTTACTCAATTTTCTGTATAAATGGTGGTTTTCTCTTCTGGACCAAGAAACATTTTAGGGATTAGAATTTGAGAGATTTGTCTGAAGTCTCCTTGCCCTTGATCTTGACACCCAAGATATATGCTTATTACCCTGTCTTATCTCCAAATTATATCAAAACCTCATACCTCCTAACCTTCATCTCAGCCACCTCTGATAAAGCAGTACTTTCATTATTTCAAGTAATGTATCAGTCTGTCTCCCTCCTCTCCTAACCCCATGTCTCTTCATTCCGTATCTGATGAAGGTCAGTTGCTTAGCCTGGCACGCAGTATTTTGGATTATTTCCATTGCTGAATCACTCTGAGGTTGGCTTATCCAGTTTGGCCTGGGATGGTTTAAAGTTCTGACATCTTACCAACTGTAGTCCAAATCTCAAACAACAGTTACTTTCTATTTAAGGCAGCATAGAAGGCAAAGGGAGCTGTAATCTTTCGATCCATTCTGAGGAGGAGTCCGCCTCTATGTGTACAGGAACCTAGAGTGAGCCTGCAGCCAGTTTTGTAACTTAAGGTCTGCAATTTGGTTACTAGCAGTTCCTTCCTCTGCCTCAGTGTATTCTTGCTGTAGAATGGATAGATCAATACTAATTGGTAGATTAAGATTTCCTCATTCAGTTCAGTTCAGTTCAGTCGCTCAGTCGTGTCCGACTCTCCGCGACCCCATGAATCACAGCACGCCAGGCCTCCCTGTCCATCACCAACTCCCGGAGTACACTCAAACTCATGTCCACAGAGTCGGTGATGTCATCCAGCCATCTCATTCTCCGTCGTCCCCTTCTCCTCCTGCCCCCAACCTTTCCCAGCATCAGAGTCTTTTCCAGTGAGTCAACTCTTCGCATGAGGTGGCCAAAGTATTGCAGTTTCAGCCTCAGCATCAGTCCCTCCAATGAACATCCAGGATTGATCTCCTTTAGAATGGACTGGTTGGATCTCCTTGCAGTATAAGGGACTTCAAGAGTCTTCTCCAACACCACAGTTCAAAAGCATCGATTCTTCGGCGATCAGCTTTCTTCATTCCAATCCCAAAGAAAGATTTCCTCATTACCTTTCCCCAAATGAATCTTTACTGAAGTATGGGATGTCTTTACGCTGAAGATTCAAATAATGACATGACGTTTTTGCATCTGGGTGGCTTTGACTAAGAGCTGTAAAAGCATCTTCCTGACTACTTCCATTGAATTCACTTCATATAGGGGTTTTCTCACATCTGGTGAGGTGTTTCCCTTGGTAATTGTTTGGGGAATTTGAGTGGCTATACATGTTTTAAATTTTATCCACTTGTGAAGCCTATGTTCCTATAATTGGGTTGTTTTACCTTTTCATAGATAGCTATTCATAAACAACTACAAACAAGCTAAAATACTTTTAGTCCCCTACTTATTCATTCATAAATACTTACTGAACACCTCATGTGTAAGAAACTGAACTATACATTGGAGATGTATAGAGATAAATGAAAAATAATGGCTAACATTTTTTTTTCTCAGTGCCAGATATTTGGGCCAGGTACCTAGGCTATTGAGTTCTATGGGCTTTGTAGGCATTATTTTATTTAATCCTCATACTCATTCTGTAAGATATTATCTCCAATTTTTACAGACAAAACTCAAGTGTGGGAAAGTTAAGTAACTTGCCATGTCATGGTTATGAAGGAGTTGTATGCCAACATAGTAGAATATGAGTCCAAAGTTTATGATTTTGTCCAAATACAATCACTGGTATCAAGAGATTTATAGAAGTGTAACAGATTAAATGGAATCCAGAAAACCCGAAGTAATCCAATTTAAAATTGGGCAAGAAATCTAATACATAAACCCATAAACCCCAAATAATCCGGTTTAAAATTGAGCAAAATATCTGATAGACATTTCTCCAAAGAAGACTTACAGATAGCCAGTAAGTACATGAAAAGATGTTCAACATCCTTAGCAAATGCAAATCAAAACCACAAAGAGATACCACTCACACCCACTAGGAAGACTAAAACCAAAAGATAGATAATAAACTCATGAGAATGTGGAGAATCTGGAATCCTCATACACTGCTGGCAGGGATATAAAATGGTACAGTCTCGTAGTTCCTCAAAAGTTTAAAGAGATAGACTTCCCATATGACCCAGCAATTCCACTCTTAGGTGTCTATCAAAGAGACCTGAAAAAATACATCCAACAAAAACTTGTGCACAAATGTTCATAGCAGCATGATTCATCACAGCCAAAAGCGGAAGCAACCCAAATTTCTATCAACTGATGAATGGATTTTTAAAATATGTTTATTTATCCATATAGTGGAATATTATTTAGGAATAAAAATGAATGAATTACTGATATGTGTTACAACATGTGTAAATCTTGAAAACACTATGAGAACACAGGTGACTAGAAGAAACTAGTCACAAAAGACCACATGATGTAAGAGTCCATTTACATGAAATGTCCAAAACAGGCAAATCTATAGAAACAAAAAGGGCTTCCCTAGTGGCTCAGACAATAAAGAATCCGCCTGCATTGTAGGAGACCTGAGTTTGATCTCTGGATCAGGAAGTTCTCCTGGAGAAGGGAATGGCAACTCACTCCAGTATTCTTCTGTGGAGAATTCCATGGCCAGAAGAGCCTGGCGGGCTACAGTCTGTGGGGTCACAAAAAGTTGAACATGACTGAATGACTAACACTTTCACTTTCATAGAAACAAAAAATAGATTAATGATTATCAGGGGCTGGAGAGAGGCAGGTGTGGGGAGTGACTGTTAATGGCTACAGAGTTTCTTTTTGGGGTGATGAAGATGTTCTAAAGTTGATTGTGATGGTTGTACATATAACTCTGGGCATATACTAAAATCATTGAATTATACACTTTAACAGGATGAATTTTATAATATGTGGATTTTATCTCAATAAAGGTGTTATAAACCCAAAACAATTAAAATATTAAGTAGCATTTGCTAACTGTCGTATAGCGGCATAAACAAATACTATGAAAATTCAGAGGAAAGAGACGATCTCAGGCTTCTGCAGTTAGGAAAGCCTTCATTGGGTGATGGGGTTTTGGTAGAGATGGGATGAAGCATAAGAAATCAGAGAGGAAAAGAATGAGGAAGGTATTTCTTGAGAAAGAATGGCAAAAATGAGAAGGAAAGCTTGTGTCTAGGAAATGGTGAAGGGTCTGATTTGGCTGATATGCTTTGTCCTGGTGGTTATGATAGCCCAGGAGTGGTACACTTTGGAGAATAATGGGAGAAAATATTTTAAATTGTAACTTTGCCCCCCAAATCTAAGGTACTGTTATTATACCATACAAAGGAGGGGTAATGCTTGTAATGATAAGCTGGTCTAGATCATGATGGGAGAGGTATGGATATCAGGTGAGGAGAGCATCTCTAATTCATTTCTTACTGGAAGCTCAAAAATCCCATTTCCTTATCAGCTCAAGCAGACATATGTGAAAACCTCCTAGGTTTGAGGGAGTCTGTGGGAGTGGGGCACCTTTAGAAAGCGCTTTGTCTATGGGGACAAAATGTTCTTCCTCATTTATCAAGACTGTGGTAGTAACATCAGGATATTTCTCCTCTGTCTCAGAGTGGAAGTCACATGTAGATCAAGTCTCAAGTCCTGTAACGGGAATTAGAGAGAAGTGATATGAACTGATCACAATTATTTCATTCTATTATATTTCATTCCACAGTTATTTTATTGAGCAACTGTGTAAAAAGTCTATGGTAGATGTCGTTCAGTTCAGTTCAGTCACTCAGTCGTGTCCGACTGTTTGCGACCCCGTGAATCACAGCACGCCAGGCCTCCCTGTCCATCACCAACTCCCGGAGTTCACTCAAACTCATGTCCATCGAGTCAGTAATGCCATCCAGCCATCTCATTCTCTGTCATCCCCTTCTCCTCCCACCCCCAATCCCTCCCAGCGTCAGTGTCTTTTCCAGTGAGTCAACTCGTCGCATGAGGTGGCCAAAGTATTGCAGTTTCAGCTTTAGCATCAGTCCTTTCAATGAACATCCAGGATTGATCTCCTTTGGAATGGACTGGTTGGATCTCCCCGCAGTCCAAGGGGCTCTCAAGAGTCTTCTCCAGCACCACAGTTCAAAAGCATCAATTCTTCGAGGATCAGCTTTCTTCACAGTCCAACTCTCACATCCATACATGACCACGGGAAAAACCATAGCCTTGACTAGACGGACCTTGGTTGGCAAAGTAATGTCTCTGCTTTTTAATATACTATCTAGGTTGGTCATAACTTTCCTTCCAAGGAGTAAGCGTCTTTTAATTTCATGGCTGCAATCAGCATCCGCAGTGATTTTGGAGCCCAAAAAACTAAAGTCTGACACTGTTTCCACTGTTTCCCCATCTATTTCCCATGAAGTGATGGGACCAGATGCCATAATCTTTGTCTTCTGAATGTTGAGCTTCAAGCCAACCTTTTCACTCTCCTCTTTCACTTTCATCAAGAGGCTTTTTAGGTCCTCTTCACTTTCTGCCATAAGGGTAGTGTCATCTGCATATCTGAGGTTATTGATATTCCTCCCAGCAATCTTGATTCCAGCTTGTGCTTCTTCCAGCCCAGCGTTCCTCATGATGTACTCTGCATATAAGTTAAATAAGCAGGGTGACAATATACAACCTTGATGTACTCCTTTTCCTATTTGGAACCAGTCTGTTCCATGTCCAGTTCTGACTGTTGCTTCCTGACCTGCATACAGGTTTCTCAAGAGGCAGGTCAGGTGGTCTGGTATTCCCATCTCTTTCAGAATTTTCCACAGTTTTGTAGGAGCTTTTAAAAAAAGACATACCTCAACAGTTCATGTTTGTCATTTTAAGTTTACTTCGAAACTTCATAGGTCTTTCCTTCACTCAATCACTAAAGATGATTAGAGGAACTGAGAGGTTCTGGAGATGCAAGGGGAGGAACTAACTGCTTCACTCACAGTCAGAAGGGGTCAGGGATCCAAGGTAAAGATGCCTCTGGCACTAATCCCCAGCAGGAGGCCTGCTGTTTCTGTCTTTGTCTAATTTGCCAACAGTTCCTTCAAACCCTTGTCTGTAATTCACCTGCACTGTGTACTGAGTATAAGGACTAGGGCAACCCAGTTCAGACTCAGTAATCCATTTGCTGTGGTGGTGGGATAGGGAAAGGCACCCTAATAAAGAGCAGGCCACCACTGAGCTTGAATTTAAAGGTTAATCAAAAAGATTTTAAACAGGAGACACAAGCCGTACTCATGCCTAAGAGGAAGAGATGGAGAATAAATCTCATCTGCTCTCTTTCCTGCCCTGTCACTTTTTGTACCACATTATGTGTGTAAATTCTGTCTGTCCTTTTCCTAACGAAAAGTATTTATTATAATGTAAATATAAAAGGTCATTACAGAAAATTCAGAGATGTGTAATAAAAAACAAGTAAAATCACACATAATCTCGCCATCCAGAAGTGACCACCACTGAGTTTTTAATGTATTTCCTTCCTTTTCTATATGCACACATTTCTCTCCCTCACAAAACTGAAATAATACATGTGCATAAACATATGTTAAGTTTTGTATTTTGATTTTTTTCACTAAAAATTGTATAGTGAGCATTTTCCATGTTATTTAGTTATTCTTCAAAAATGTGATTTTTAAAAATTGGGTGCAGAATGCGTCTCCAATATTGGGCATGATGGTGTTCTACTAGTTCCACTCTTCAGCCATAACGCCTTGCAAGCACTTTTTTTTTAAGTCAACCCATTTAGCCATGAGAAATATTACATTTCACAGAGCTCTTTGCTGAGCTTTTGCTGCAATAGCTAGATAATAACAGTATCACCAAGCCCTCTCCCTGAGGACCGCCACACAACCATCCCTCTGAAGACACTCTGACCCCATCTCACTTGCTTCTCACCTAGCTGATCAAAGGGACCAGCTGTGATACAGGTAAGCTCTTTCAATAAACAGACTCTTTGGGACAATTGTAGGCCTTGATTGTGAACTGGAGAGCCAAATGATGGATACCATGCCTGAATTATTTAGGCATCTACTCCAACTGTATGTGGTCCCTTTACTCGTATGCCTGTACATCAAGCTAGTTCATAATCTTCTCATAGGATTTCCATAAATGAGAGGTGAAAAGAGTACAAGTCCTAGAGGCAATACCGGGGTACACTGCTGGAACTTCTGCTTCGGCACAGCTAATGCTCATCTTCAGTAGTGTATGAATTTCTTTTTCCTAATTTTTCCCATTATAGGATAAAAATTTGTAAGAATATTACACCAAATTTAATTTAGTTAAGGAAATAAATACATACTGGGTCTCCATGACGTGTGGAACACAATGATGGAAATATGGAAGAGAGGACCTAGGCAGGCCCTTAGGAGGCTTACAGTCTAGTAGGGATGATAAGATATGCACACACATAATTATAAGAAAGAGTAGACCAGGTTGTAGGAATTTTAATGATGAAGAAATGATCACAAAACAGTGTCATGAGGAAAGTTAAACTGCACACTAAATTGTATACAAATTTAGTTCTCTTAAAAAGTACACGTACTGAGTATGTGTACCATTCCCAAAATGGTAGTAGTGGTTGTCTGGGTGATGGACTTAGAAATGGTTGTAATATTCTTCTTTATGCTTTTCCATTTTTCTAACATTTTAAAGCAATTAAAATGTGTTACTATTAGAATCATTAAAAATATCCTCTATTAAATGTGTGAGAGCACTATATAGAAGTACAAAATATGTTGGAAGTATGGAAGAACGATTATGTCTGACTAGGGTGGGGGAATCAAGAAAGCTTTAGAATTTATATCTTTAATAATGATGAACAACTTTGAATCTTGGAAATAGATAAATGAAATGAAATGAAATTTCATTAATTTGAAAAGGCATTTTATATTCCTACAACTTTTTATCTCTATGACATTTGACTACAGTCTCTATTAACTAGCTGTAGCTCTAGTAACTTCTATCTAACATATTATCTTTTATTTATTTTTTTACTTTAGATATATCTTAAAATTTTTTGCTACATCCACCATGGGGAGATGTTTCCTAAATCAGTAGTTGTCAATCACTAGTCACATTCCTAGTCAGAGTATATAGTTTTAGCAAAGACTCTTTCCACTTGTCCCACTGACCCCAGAAATGCTTTATTTAGACATTTACTAGCAAGGGCTGTTTCTTTATCCTCTTGTTCTTCTGAAGATTTCTGTATCTTTAAAAAGCAGAGACATTACTTTGCCGACCAAGGTCCGTCTAGTCAAGGCAATGGTTTTTCCCGTGGTCATGTATGGATGTGAGAGTTGGACTGTGAAGAAAGCTGATCGCCGAAGAATCGATGCTTTTGAACTGTGGTGTTGGAGAAGACTCTTGAGAGTCCCTTATACTGCAAGGAGATCCAACCAGTCCATTCTAAAGGAGATCAATCCTGGATGTTCATTGGAGGGACTGATGCTAAAGCTGAAACTCCAATACTTTGGCCACCTCATGAGACGAGTTGACTCACTGGAAAAGACTCTGATGCTGGGAAAGGTTGGGGGCGGGAGGAGAAGGGGACGACGGAGAATGAGATGGCTGGATGGCATCACCGACTCTGTGGACATGAGTTTGAGTGTACTCCGGGAGTTGGTGATGGACAGGGAGGCCTGGCGTGCTGTGATTCATGGGGTCGCGGAGAGTCGGACACGACTGAGCGACTGAACTGAACTGAACTGAATATTCAATGCACAGACCACATATTCTCCAGGGTCCAATAGGCTTCTAGCAAAAAGACTCCACAAGCCATCTGCTTCTTCAGCCATGAGCTTCCTGTTCTTTTGGTGGACACCCTAGGTGATGAGACTTCCCAAGGTTTTCAGTGAAAGGGCAGGGATTATCAGGACAGAGTTTAGGTGACATGACAGGCTTCAACTAACCTGAAAGATGAGCATCTTGGTTCTGTGTAACCTTGATGATGAATTATTTACCCTCTCTATGCCTTAGTTTCCTCACTTACAAAATGGAGATAATAAAGAAGAGAAAAAAAATGGAGATAATAGCAATAATTTCATAGACTTATTTTGAAGATTAAATTTGGCATTTGTTAATATTTGAAATATAGTTGCCCTTATTATGATGTATCACAGATCTGGGGGGTTGTGGAGTTTTATTTTTCTCCTGAATAGATTATAGGAAGTGGTGGAATTTTGAATAAGTGAGTTGTGGAGGGCAGATGAGGGTGGTGGTGATAGGGGATGTGCCAGGCAGGGAGGGCTGGAATAGCACCATGACTTAGGGATGCTATTGGTGGAACTTCAGGTGGGGGGGAATAGTGAGAGATGAGACCAGAGAGGGAGACTGGATCCAGGTCTTTACTTGCTATAGATGTACATTTATGTTATGTCAGAACTTATTAAACAGGCTGAGTATTCCCCAAGCCATTTCTACCCCCACTCCAAAGATGTCCCAGGCTTATTCATACTATTCCCAGTAAAGTGCAGCCCTGACTGGGCAGATGTGTTTAGTACTGTCTCTTGGTATTTTTCTCTGTTTGGGAAGCATCAATCCATAACTTCAGATGCACCTGGATATCTACTAGTTAAACCTCCCCCACTGCTGACTTCCTCCAAGCAACATCCAGAAAGACCAGTGACAATTGCTTGGGAAGCTGTCACTGACCTGCCAAACATCATCTTAGGGCTAACTCTGATCCAGAATAATTAAAATGTAATGCGCCTATAGAGACAGACTTGCATATTGTAGAAATAGAGTTCCAGGTTCATATAGCAAATCAAACAAACTGTCTACGATCAGCCTGGGTGACCTTGACTCAGTGAACAATCTCACACAGAATGCTGAAGTGCTGGAAGCCTCTGTCAGCTAAGAGTGCACCCAGTGGGCATGGAGCTTGACTGTGGTGTCTGTGGGGGTCTTCCTTGGACCCAGTGGGGTGGTGGCTGGGTTGTGCTGCTTCACATTCTTTCTCAGCTGAAGCAAATTTTCTGCTTTTCTTTCTGTTCCTTACAGAATGTCTTTCTTTTTGGTGACTTTCAACATACTTCTACTTATTCATAATGTAGGTGAGTCACTTTTCAAAAAATCTTTATGGATATTTCTAAAACAACTTTGGGATAGTGAGGGAAATATTGATTTGGAGGTTAAAAAAAGAAACAAATGACTTAATCTCTCTGAACCTCAGTCTTCTCTTTTTTTAGATGGTATTAACAATGCCCTATTTGTTTAACAGGAAATGGTGAAGAACAGATGGGAAAATCTAACAAACCCAAATAGTAAAGCATTACTGTTTACTCTGTTTTCATGTTTTTAAATGAGAAAAGCCTTCCCGCCTGCACCGCCAACTTGAATTGTTCATTCGAGGCCATATCTGGATAACTACACTTATTTACGTCTATAATTTGAACTCCCTCAATTAGAAAAAAAATCTGGACAGTCCTCCCCACTTCAAGTGCCTGATAAATGTCGATTTAGAGTATAGCATCTCGAATATTTGAGATAAGGTGTGTCCTAAAAATTCCTGATGGGCAGTCAACACAGAGTTTGTATAAGTTTTTATATTCATTTCTTCAAAAATGTTGAGATAAATAGTATATAGATGTTGAAAAAGTTAATGTAATTCAGCTAACCAAAAATATATATGCAAAAATTTCTTTAAAAAATCACATGTATCCAAAACCTGCAATATAATTACTTGAAAAGTGATCAAACACATTTATAGCTTTCAGGTACATTCAGTCTCTCAGGGACCTTCAGCAGCTCTGCCAGTCTCTTAAAGCTGGCAGCAGGGGAAGGCATCCTTAGGAGATTCAGCCAGGGATCGAATCAGGAATTAGTGCAAGGCCAGGTCCACCCAGGTTACATTTACTGTAAATGTAACATTTTCTTTTGATGCTTGGCTACTGTGTGTGTGTGTGTGTGTGTGTGTGTAGAAGGGAGCAGTAAGGCAAAATGAGATGATAATCCATTCATAGTTAGGAACAACCCAACCAAAAAAAGGAAAGGGTATATATGTAAGTGAAAAAGAGAAAGCTAATAATGTATTTTATAGCAACAGTGACAGTCTAATGCAAGGTACTTTAGATATGGTATCTTTCTGCTGAGCTTTTGACTCAGTTTCTTGGACCTTGGGAAGCTAAAGATACAAAGGCCTAGAAATAAAACATTGAAATAGACAAAAGGGTAACTCAGATTCAAGTAGGACAATCTGCAGACGCATCAGTCAGAGTTTGGCTTTTATATTACCAATTACGTCATCGACAGTTCTTGTTTCATGATTCTTTGACTAGAGCCTTTGGATTCCTTAGTCTGAGACCTTTTCCCTTGGGGCTAGAAAGTATACAGCTATAGCAAGACCTCCCGAATATAACCTGAGAAGCTAGAATTAAGGACCTTTCATGAGTGAGCTGCACATTTTTATGAGAGAGACTGGGAAGAGCGGAAGCTTACTAAGGTATCCATCCATCTGGTCCATGCCTTCTGTCCTTCTGGAAAATGATTGAACTGTCATATAAAAACAGTCCTTAAGATCCCAAGGCATTTCATAACAACACTGGGACAGGTGTTCCTACCCTAATTATATGTAAGAAAACTATAGCATAAGAGAGATTGACTTGCCTAATTACAAAGGACTAGTAAAGAAAACTTAGAAATAAGTTTAAGTTTAGCAACTTAGTTCTTAAACATAGAACTTGGATTTACAAATCTAAGAAGAGTTTTTACACCTGTAATTAACTGCTTCTTGATGATAACCATGTCAGACAAATAACAATCTGAGCAGGAAAGCATTTAGTTTTCTTATATGCAAATCCATCCTTCTAAAGGGCAGACAAGTTGTTTCTCCCTGACTCCTTTTTTCCATTGTCATCTGTCTTTCTTTATATTCATTTGATCATTTATTTCATTAGTCACTTTTTTATTCATCAAACTTAGAATGAGTGCCTACAGTCAGGAAACAACAGTTAGACCTAGACATGGAACAACAGACTGGTTCCAAATAGGAAAAGGAGCATGTCAAGGCTGTATATTGTCACCCTGCTTATTTAACTTATATGCAGAGTACATCATGAGGAACGCTGGGCTGGAAGAAGCACAAGCTGGAATCAAGATTGCTGGGAGAAATATCAATAACCTGAGATATGCAGATGACACCACCGTTATGGCAGAAATGAAGAGGACCTAAAAAGCCTCTTGATGAAAGTGAAAGAGGAGAGTGAAAAAGTTGGCTTAAAACTCCACATTCAGAAAACTAAGATCATGGCACTTCATGGGAAATAGATGGGGAAACAGTGGAAACAGTGTCAGACTTTATTTTTCTGGACTCCAAAATCACTGCGGATGTGGATTGCAGCCATGAAATTAAAAAACGCTTACTCCTTGGAAGGAAAGTTATGACCAACCTAGATAGCATATCAAAAAGCAGAGACATTACTTTGCCAACAAAGGTCAGTCTAGTCAGTTCAGTTCAGTCACTCAGTCGTGTCCGACTCTCCACGGCCCCATGAATCACAAAACGCCAGGCCTCCCTGTCCATCACCAACTCCCGGAGCTCACTCAAACTCATGTCCATAGAGTCGGTGATGCCATCCAGCCATCTCATTCTCGGTCTTCCCCTTCTTCTCCCACCCCCAACCTTTCCCAGCATCAGGGTCTTTTCCAGTGAGTCAACTCGTCGCATGAGGTGGCCAAAGTATTGCAGTTTCAGCTTCAGCATCAGTCCCTCCAATGAACACCCAGGATCAATCTCCCTTAGAAAGGGTACGGTTTTTCCAGTGGTCATGTATGAATGTGAGAGTTGGACTGTGAAGAAAGCTGATCACTGAAGAATTGATGCTTTTGAACTGTGGTGTTGGAGAAGACTCTTGAGAGTCCCTTGGACTGCAAGGAGATCCAACCAGTTCATGCTAAAGGAGATCAGTCCTGGGTGTTCATTGGAAGGACTGATGTTGAAGCTGAAGCTCCAATACTTTGGCCACCTGATGCGAAGAGCTGACTCATTTGAAAAGACCCTGATGTTGGGAAAGATTGAAGGCAGGAGAAGGGGATGACAGAGGATGAGATGGTTGGATGGCATCACCGACTCAATGGACATGAGTTTGGGTAAAATCAGGGAGTTGGTGATGGACAGGGAGGCCTGGCGTGCTGTGGTTCACGGGGTCGCAAAGAGTCTGACACAACTGAGCAACTGAACTGAACTGAACTACTGTTAGAAGATAGAACCCAGTTCAGATGGAGAGCTATGTGGCCAAGCTATTGGGGTCTGAATCATAGCCCTATTTCTCACTTGCCGTGTGTCCTTGAACAACTTGCTTCACCTCACTGTGCCTTGGTTTTCTCAGTAGTACAATACATTGACGATAATAATAGTATCTACCTTGGTGTAAGTATGCAGATTAAATTAATT
The DNA here is from genome assembly GCF_049115385.1 of Moschus berezovskii. Lineage (NCBI taxonomy): Eukaryota > Metazoa > Chordata > Mammalia > Artiodactyla > Moschidae > Moschus > Moschus berezovskii. The sequence goes on from NC_142460.1 coordinate 86,556,085, forward strand.
AGTTCAAGAAAAGCTCTTAGAATATGTCTAATGCATGGTAAAATATAATAAATGTTACCTGATATACTAGTTAGAGTTCTCCAGAGAAACAGAACACATAAAATCTATATGAAGAGACCAAGTGATTATGGAGGTAAGAAGTCCCCAGATCTGCAGTGGCCAAGCTGGAGATTCCGGAAAGCCCATGTTATATTTCCCATCCAAGTTTGAATGCCCATGACTCAAAAAGAGCCTACATTTTAGTTCTAAAGTCTGAAGTCAGTTCAGAGTCTAAAGCAGAAAAGGACCAAAATCTCAGTTCATTCCCTACTTTGGACTAATTTCTCTAGCCTTCCAATGATTTTATAAATGTCTAATTCTCTGTACTAAACTCCTTTGTGGTTGAAATAGCTAGAGTTATTTATTTTATCTGTTATTAAATCCTACCTGATGCAGTGTTCACTGGTCTTTATAAACGCTTGACTAACTTCATTTCTTGTTTGATATCCTCAGTGTCTATAGGAGAGTTACGGGCCCATCCTTTCACTGATGTTACTCTTTCCTGTTATTTCTCCTTTGTGGAGGGTACAGAAAATCTTGAGTTTGCTTGGAAAAGTGAAGACATCAAAGAGGAATATGAGGTAGAGGATGATATAGAATATTACTGATTTTGTAGGTACTATGATTTTTTCAAAGTTTTCGCAAAGTTGGTTTATCAGTTTAGCAATAACACAGAGCAATTAGAGGAACAAAACTCCTTGTATGAGGGAAGAGTCTCTGTGGATCTGGAGGAAATTTCTGAGGGGACTCCATCACTTTTATTAAGAAACGTGGATTTCATGGATGAAGCTATCTACAAATGCTCAGCCATCACACCAAATGGAAGAGGTCAAAGTACAATTAAGCAAATAGTAAAAGGTAAGGGAATTATTGGATTAACTTGGTTTCAAGCTCTGGCTCTGTTCACAAAGATAGACTACAAATTTTTTCTTCTGATGTTCTAACTTTTTCTCTCCTACTCAAATTATTATATGTATTTCTTATTCCCATGATGAGAGTTAGGTATTTAGAATGTCAGTTCATCTTATCTAAAGATATATTGCTCTGAACTACAGGTATTACATCTGTACCTGGATACATCATTCATTCATTCAAACAAGCAAACAAAACATAACAAACACATTGATCCTATCCCAAACTCACCAAACAAACTGTAGTACTGAAAAGCCAAAGTGTTTCATAATACCTACATGAAAACTCTGAGATATGACGTGTGGTTTGGGGAGAATAGCCCTGTGTTGAGACTCAGGAGGCCCAAGTGGTAATTCTATGACTCTGGACAAATCATTTAGATTTTCCAGGCTTCATTTTCTCACTCTTCTCACTATTAAAATGTAAGATTGGACTGAACCAGTAGATCTCTATAGTACCCCAAGGATCCTCACTCTTTGCAGGATTATATGGAGAGCGGTCTCATGAAGGTGGAGGGAGGCATGGCAGAATTCCTCAGGGCAAGAGTTGGAAGAGATGGGAAAGTGGTGCTGATAATCATTCGCTATCTTCTGTGATTCTCAGCAGGGTATCTGAGGGCAGCAGAGTCTGAAATGAATCCCCTCAAATAAGGTAAGTTTCCAAAAATAAAGACAGCAGTGGTAGATGAGACCAGTAGTGGCAGATGAGGGCAGGGGCATGCATGTATCCTGTATCCTGATATCCTCTCACTATGCCTGGATCAAAATTTCAACTATGGTGAACCTCAATATGTGTTGCCTATATAAGGATTAATGTATAAACTCAGGCCAAGATTTCTGCTAGCCTGATCCTTTTGTCAAGGCTATGGTTTTTCCCATGGTCATGTATGGACGTGAGAGTTGGACTGTGAAGAAAGCTGATCGCCGAAGAATTGATGCTTTTGAACTGTGGTGCTGGAGAAGACTCTTGAGAGTCCCTTGGACTGCAAGGAGATCCAACCAGTCCATTCTAAAGGAGATCAATCCTGGGTGTTCATTGGAAGGACTGATGCTAAAGCTGAAACTCCAATACTTTGGCCACCTCATGTGACGAGTTGACTCACTGGAAAAGAGTCTGATGCTAGGAAGAATTGGGGGTGGGAGGAGACAGGGATGACAGAGAATGAGATGGCTGAATGGCATCACTGACTCAATGGACATGAGTTTGAGTGTACTCCGGGAGTTGGTGATGGACAGGGAGGCCTGGCGTGCTGTGATTCATGGGGTCGCAAAGAGTCGGTCACGACTGAGAGACTGAACTGAACTGATCCTCTTGTGGCTGAAATTAAAAAAAGAACTAATTGTTTTGTTATTTTTTCCAACCAGACTCTGAAATGCCCCAGGTGTAGTTTGATGAGATTGATGATGAGGATGTGGCCACATGCGTCTCCAAGGACTGGTACCTCATGCTCAATGTCACCTGGTTGAACCAGGCAGAGAGGGACCTAAGCAACTGCAGTACAGTGGAGGTCCTGGAGGAGCAGATGAATGGCTTCTACAGGGTGTTCTCTGTCCTGAGATACCCCGTCAAGTTAAATGAGAAATATGTCTGCCACACAACAGAGACAGATGTGAACAACCAGCCTTTCAGAATCATCCACAAGTACCTGAGTAAGTGAGTTCAAGCAGGATGTATTTCACTACAAAGAAGCCATCATTCAGTAATATCCACCAAATGCCAAATGTGTCAGTCACTTCTGGGCACTTTGGAGATTTAAAGAAACTCAGGAACAGAAGCCTATAGCTTTGGGCAAGGGAGGGTGATGAGGTGGAATCTCTCTGGGTTTGAAAACAGGCCACACTTCAGGGACTGACAGCTTTCATCCAGATCAGTGTGGCTGTTACTATTGGTGAGTCTTTTCTCCCTCTGGTAAGGATGTCAGCTATATGATGTGACAGTCTGAGTGAGTAGGCATAGCTGCTGTTTATCAGCCTCTCACCCTGTGCCTGGTACTCTACTTATATCATTTTAAGTCATTGCCCTGAACTTGCAAGGTAGTTGTTAGTGCTGTCCCCCTCCTGTGTGAAGGAACCGAGATAGCTAACAGTTTGACCAAGGACATGGCTAATAAGCCTATCAGTTAGAATTCAAATCCATTCTTTCTGAATCCAAAATTCATGTACTTTATTTTCGTATGTGCTTAGTCTCTCAGTCATGTCGAACTCTTTGTGACCCATGGACTGTAGCCTGCCAGGTTCCTCTGTCCATGGGGATTCTCCAGGCAAGAATACTGGAGTGGGTTGCCATGCCCTCCTCCAGGAGATCTTCCCAACCCAGGGATCGAACCCAGGTCTCCTGCATCGCAGGCAGATTCTTTACCAGCTGAGCCACCAGGGAAGCCCAAGAATACTGGAATGGGTAGCCTATCCCTTCTTCAGAGGATCTTCCTGACCCAGGAATCAAACCAGGGTCTCTTGTATTGCAGGTGGATTCTTTACCAGCTGAACTCCCAGGGAAGCCTGTATTTTCTAATACCATCTAGCGTTTGTGTATCTAAGATTATATACTCTGTGAACAGATTTAAATCATCTAAGAAGGGGAACCCATGTGCGATAATAGGCTAGAAATGAAGTTGCTGCTCCACTTGTGAATCCTGGAAAGTCTTAACATTGCTATCTAACTGTGCTCTGCTGAACCCTGCAGCTCCTTGAGGGAAAATTTGATGGATAATTTTTTGTGTGTCAGTTCCATTTCTTCTAAACTGTGTCTGAACTCTTTAAGGAAGGGTTCAAGGTCTTTATAAAGCATATAAGAAAAGGACCATAGTTAGGGTGGACCCAGGTACCTTTCCATATATCTGTTGTTGTTCAGTTGCTAAGTTGTGTTTGACCCTCTGCAACCCCATGGACTGCAGCATGCCAGGCTCCCTGTCTATCTCCCGGAGTTTGCTCCAACTCATGTCCATTGAGTCGGTGGTGCTATCTAACCATCTCATCCTCTGCTACCCACACCTTCTTATCCTTTTGCCTTCAAGCTTTCCCAGCATCAGGGTCTTTTCCAATGAGTTGGCTCTTCGCATCAGGTGGCCAAAGTATCATACCTCTGAGGTAGATGCTAGTATTACCCCATTTGGCAGAGGAGGAAACTGAGGCTGAGAGAAGATAAATTACTGAAAGCTACACAGCTGAAAGTGATAGAACCTAGGATTTGAATCCAGACTTAACTATTTAAAGGCTTGAGTACTTTTCACTCTTCCATGGTTGACTCAGGGGAATTAAGTTCCTTGTGTTGTAACATCCAGAGCCTCAGGAAGCATGACTACCATTCGTGGCCCCATGGGCCTCTCCTTCCAGGAGGAAAGTGATGGTGATGAAGACACTTGCACATAAGCTAATTCCTTCTACTTTCCTTGGAGGATTAGATCTGGCAGGGACTTTTGCCATTCTCTTCTAATAACCGCAGCATGTGAGAGCAAGGAAACAGTAGTCCAGAGAGTTAGGGTATTTGTCCAAGTGTGCACAGCCTCTATATAGGAAGTAACACATAGGCAGAAGAGTCCTCAGAGCTTTCTGAAGGATTGCTTCCTGGGTTATAATTCTCAGTTAAGCTTGAATAAAATTTTCCATTTCTTTTTAAGATTGAACTATAGTTATCTACAATGCCATCTCTTTTCTGGATTGACTATTATTTTCATTGACACTCCCATTGAATTGTCTTGACATCCTTGTCAAAGATGAATTGACCATAAATCAGGGCTTATTTCTGAATTCTCAATTTTTTTTTATTGTATAAACTCCAGGAGTTGGTGATGGACAGGGATGCCTGGCATGCTGCAGTCCATGGGGTCGCAAAGAGTCGGACATGACTGAGTGGCTGAACTGAACTGAACTGATGTATCTATTCACATGCCAGTTCCACACTGTCTTGATTACTGTAAATTCTTAGTAAGTTTTGACACAGTGAAGTGTGAGTCCTCCAAGTTTGTTCTTTATGAGATTGTTTTGACTGTTCTTGTTTTGACATTTCTGTATGAATTTTAAGATCAATTTGTTAGTTTCTGCAAAAACAGCACCTGGGATTTTGATAGAGAATGTGTTGAGTCTATAGATCAGCTTTGGGAGTACTGCCATCATAACAATATTGTCTTCCAATCTCTGAACGTGAATTATTTTCCATTTATTTGCTTTTTCTTTAATTTCTTTCAGTGATGTATTGTAGTTTTCAATATATCAATCTTGTACTTTTGTTCAATTTATTCCTAAATATGCTATACCTTTTCATACCTTGTAAATGCAATTTTCTTAATTTTATTTTTGGAATGTTCTTTGCTAGCAAAAGAAATAGAACTGAGTCTTGTATATTGATTTTATACTTTGCAGCCCTGCTGAATCTGTTCATTAGTTGTAATAGTGTATTTTTGTGGATTCCTTAGTATTTTCTATTGATAAGATCATATGATCTATGAATAGATATAGCTTTATTTTTCCTTTCCAATCTTGATTACTTATATTTCATTTTCTTGCCTAACTGTCCTAGAACCCCCAGTACATTGCTAACTAGTAGTGGAGAAGGCAATGGCACCCCACTCCAGTACTCTTGCCTGGAAAATCCCATGGACGGCGAAGCCTGGTGGGCTGCAGTCCATGGGGTCACTAAGAGTTGGACACAACTGAGCGACTTCCCTTTCACTTTTCACTTTCATGCATTGGAGAAGGAAATGGCAACCCACTCCAGTGTTCTTGCCTGGAGAATCCCAGGGACGGGGGAGCCTGGTGGGCTTCCATCTGTGGGGTCGCACAGAGTCGGACACGACTGAAGTGACTTAGCAGCGGCAGCAGCAGCAGAAGTGATAGTAAACATTCTTGTTTTGTTCCTAATTATAAGGACAAAATTTTCAATCTTTCATTATTAAATATAGTTTTAGCTGGGGTTTATTATACATGGACTTTATCAGGTTGAGGATGTTGTCTTCTGTTGCTAATTTGCTGAATGCTTTTCAACAGAATGAATTTGTCAAATGTTTGTCAAATGTTTTTTGTGCATCTCTTGAGATGATCCTGTGGTCTTTGTCCTTCATTCTATTAATATGATATATTACACTGATTGATTTTTTATATATTGAACTTATCTTATACTCCTACACTTGGTCATGGTGTGTAATCATTTTTGGGCTTCCTGGGTATCTCAGCTGGTACAGAATCCACCTGCAATGCAGGAGACCCCGGTTCAATTCCTGGGTCGGGAAGATCCCCTGGAGAAGGGATAGGCTACCCACTCCAGTATTCTTGGGCTTTCCTGGTGGCTCGGATGGTAAAGAATCCTACTGCAATGTGGGAGACCTGGGTTTGATCCCTGGGCTGGGAAGATCCCCTGAAGGAGGGCATGGCAACCCACTCCAGTATTCTAGCCTGGAGAATCCCCAAGGACAGAGGTGCCTGGCGGGTTACAGTTCATGGGGGTCACAAAAAGTTGGACATGACACACACATAATCCTTTTTATACACCATTTATAGGTATTTTTGTGAGGATTTTTGCATAATTTTTCTTTTTTTTTTGACCATGTGGCACATGGCATGTGTGATCTTAGTTGTCTGACCAGGGATCTAACCCGTGCCTCCTGTAATGGAAGCCAGGAGTGCTTAACCACTGGACTGCCAGGGAAGTATCTGCGTCTATATTCTTTAGAGATATCAGCCTGTAGTTTTCTCTTCTCATGGTTTCTTTGCCTGATTTCAGTATCAGGGTAATACTGGCCTCACAGAATAAACTGAATCTGTTCCCTTATCATCTATTTTTTGTTTGTGAAGATTTGTGAAGGATTGGTATTAATTTTTCTTCAATTTTTCAACTTTAGTTTTATTTCTCTATTATTTTTCTATTCTGTAATTTCTCCTTCCATAAGTTAATTTCTCCTTCCACAAGGAAATAAATACTTCGACTTCAGTGTTATTTCCCTCGTGCTTATTTTCAGTTTAGTCTGATTTTCTCTAAAAACTAAGGTAGAAGCTTAGACTATTGATTTGAGAGCTTTCTTCCTTTTTAATACAAGTATTTACAGCAGTAAATTTCCTTCAGAGGACTGATTTATCTGCATCCCATAAGTTTTGGTATTTTATGTTTAATTTTCATTCATGTCAAAGTATTTTCTAATTTCCTTTAAGATTTCTTTTCTGGCCAGTTGGGTTATTTAGGATTGTGTTGTTTAATTTCTATATTTTTTTTTATTCCCTAAGTTTTATTCTGCTATTCTATTCTAATTCTATCCATTTAAATAAGCTTTGGAAATGTAAAGTGTGAGTTCTCCAACTTTATTCTTCTTTTTGGCTATCCTGTTTCCCTTGAGTTTCCATATAAATTTTATGAGCAGTGTGTCAACTTATGACCAAACCAGAATCTGACTTTTTGATAGGTATGGTGTTGATAGGCACTATTGTGTTGATAGGTTGATAGGCAAAAGATAACATTGCCATTTTAATGATATTAAGTCTTTTGACCCATGAATATGTGATATCTTTCCATTTATTTAAAGGCATACTTTAAAAAATATATATAAAATAAAATGTAGAAGCCCTGAGGTTAAGTGAATTTGGAAGGGAAAAAGACTGGTGGGTGACACACTAGAGAAGTGAAATCAATTTAATGTTAATTTTGTTACTGTTGTATTGTTGAAAGGTGTAATGACTCATCCACCCTACCTCAAAAAAGATAAAGAGGAGAAAAATGAGGAAGAAAGAGAAAGGAAAGGAAGACAGACAAAAGAGAGACAGAGGAATGGAAGGAGGGAAAGGATGCAACGTGTATTGGCAAGTTAGACAATAAAGACAGAAAATGTTTATCTCATTTAGTGCCTAGCAGGTCTTTTGTGACCTCGGCAAGAGGTGCTCAGTTGAGCAATTGTCCAGCAACCAGAGCAGAAAAGATTGAGGATTGATAACAATAGTATTTTTCTCATGGCATTACTATAATAATGGAAAGATTTAGTGAAGCTAAAAGTTCCTAGCATAGTTCCTGGAACATCGTACACCTAACACTTATTATTTTTATTATATCAACATATTAAAAGGGCTTGTCTTTAAGAGGGTAGGATTCTGGATTGTGCCCTTTATGCATTGCTTCTGAGCCATAAAATCACTGACTAATAATGGGCAAAATTTAAAATAAAAATCATGCTCTAAATAAGCTGCTGCTGCTGCTAAGTCACTTCAGTCGTGTCCGACTCTGTGTGACCCCACAGACGGCAGCCCACCAGGCTCTGCCATCCCTGGGATTCTCCAGGCAAGAACACTGGAGTGGGTAACCAGGCATAATTGTCTCAGTATAAAAAGACAAAAACAAGAAAAGGAAATGCCAAATAAAAAAAAAAAGCAGATGCTTATTTTACCTTTTATATGTTCAGTTCAGTTCAGTTCAGTCGCTCAGTCGTGTCCGACTCTCTGCGACCCCATGAATCACAGCATGCCAGGCCTCCCTGTCCATCACCAACTTCCGGAGTTCACTTAAACTCAAGTCCATCGAGTCGGTGATGCCATCCAGCCATCTCATTCTCTGTCGTCCCCTTCTCCTCCTGCCTCCAACCTTTCCCAGCATCAGAGTCTTTTCCAGTGAGTCAACTCGTCGCATGAGATGGCCAAAGTATTGCAGTTTCAGCTTTAGCATCAGTCCTTCCAATGAACACCCAGGATTGATCTCCTTTAGAATGGACTGGTTGGATCTCCTTGCAGTCCAAGGGACTCTCAAGAGTCTTCTCCAGCACCACAATTCAAAAGCATCAATTCTTCGGTGATCAGCTTTCTTCAATTTTATATGTACAGATTATGAAACAATCAGATAATATTACAAGAGGAAAGAACAACATTTTATCCTCCCTATGAGTTTATTATAATAAACATATTTTTATAATGAAAGAAAAAATAAAATGTGGAGGAACCATACAGGCTTTAGAGAAAAGGATCAGGTTCATACAGTAAAAGTTCAAATAATTAGAACCTGATCTTAAGACAAAAAGATTAGAAGATTATGTCATTTTGGCCTTAAATATTTAAAGGACCTTTATAAAATCGCTGATTTGCTGTTCATGAGATTCTCTTAGGTAGATGATAGAAACTAAGGAGGAAATAATAAAATGGAAGTCATAAGTTAAGACATGAAGATTTCAAAATATCATTTAAAAATTTGTCAGAACTGGACTAGGCAACTGAAGTGTTACTATATAGCCAGGTGAGTGTATGTGTGTATGTGTCTGTGTTGTATTCATTCATTTCAGTCGCTCAGTCGTGTCCGACTCTTTGCGACCCCATGAATCACAGCACGCCAGGCCTCCCTGTCCATTACCAACTCCCGGAGTTCACTCAAACTCATGTCCATCGAGTCAGTGATGCCATCCAGCCATCTCATTCTCCGTCGTCCCAGTCTCCTCCCACCCCCAATCCCTCCTAGCATCAGACTCTTTTCCAGTGAGTCAACTTGTCGCATGAGGTGGCCAAAGTATTGGAGTTTCTGCTTTAGCATCAGTCCTTTCAATGAACACCCAGGACTAGTCTCCTTTAGAATGGACTGGTTGGATCTCCTTGCAGTCCAAGGAACTCTCAAGAGTCTTCTCCAGCACCACAGAATAATAAAAATAATAGTATATACTTAGAGTTCTTACTTGTCTTCAGTGCTATTCGAAGGCTTTTAATATTTTTTATTCTACATTTTAATTAGTTATTTATCCTCATGGGAATCCTATTAAGTAAGAAATATTATTATCCACATATAAGTAGGTTGCTAGATTTAGTAAATAAAAATAGAGGATGCCCGGTTAAATTTAAATTTCTGATAAACAATAATTATTGCCACATACATATGCCAAAAAGAGATGAACTACTTACCTGAAATTTGAATTTAAATGGATGTCCTATATTTTATCTGGCAACTCTATGTTTAATAGATGGGGAAGCTGAAACTCAGAGATGATGGGGAGGGAGCATGCAAACTTCACTGGAAGAAGAGAAAGAAAAAAACTACAGAACTGTCATTCCTGCACATTCTCTGTGCTTCTCTGTAGAAGACAGGAGACTGGAACCATGGTTTTGGAGATCCCATCCTCACTATGAGGTCACAATCCTCACCATTGTTCTTTCTTTGGGAAGCCAGTTGGCGTCATTCATCTATTAATTCAAATATCAGTAGAATGCTTAGTCAGGTCCTGACATTGGCACTGGACCATGAACTTCAACAAGATAGATGCAGCTCTTGCCCTTATTCAGTGTACAGGTTAATGGAGAAGACACAGGTTAAGTGAGTGACCAATGCAGAGTGAGGGCAGTTGTTTATGGAGGGAACTGGGTGCAGCAGGGGTATGCAGGCCTTCTCACCGGCTTAGGAGGCTAGCGTTGGTTAGAGTAGTGGTTCTCCAAGAAGCATCCGCAAACCAGCAACACTGGCTCCACCTGAGAGCTTGCTGAAAATACAGTTATTTAAGCCCCATTCACGACCTCCTGATCAAAACTCTGGGGTAGGTCTAATAATTTGTGTTTTAATAAGGCCTCCAGGCGATTTAAATTCACAGATGTAGAGACTGGCTGCTAGGGGAGGTGAGATGCTCAGAGCATCCTCCACTGTGAGGATGGGGTGCCATCTCCTCAAATCCAGGTGAGGAGAACAAGGCTCCTGGCTCCTTGCTCATTCCAGGAAAACAAGACTAACTAGACAGACACAGTGAATTAAATATCCTATTTTGAGTTTTTCTTTCCTTTAAAGGAAAGAAAAGAAGCCATTGCTTATTCCCCATACTCTTAAGCCTTGCCCACACATTTAGGAGTAGAGGCCTTTGACCCACAATGGCCATAGACTCTCTTCTGAGACACTAGGATAAGTTATGAAAGAGCTGACTTTCAGGAAGTCCTTGTTTCATGCCTCCCTAAATTTCAACACTTAAAAAATTCCTGGAAATGCCTAAAAGGCCCCAAGAGTTTACTTTTCTTCATCTCCTTTCAGGAACTTTTTTGCATACAGCCCTTTGAGATCAGGCATCTGCCTGTTTTTCTAGTCTCCCAGCTCTCTGTTTTTCAATACAACAGCTATTGCTCATTGCTCTCAGTTTACTGACTCCTTGTGGTTTCTAGATTCTGTTTACTTTTTCATTCTGCCAAGCCTTTGGAGAGACTCTGCCTGAGCTTGGAACGCCTTTCTTGGACTGCCTCATGGACTCTGTTCATCCTTCAAGATTTCGTTCAGACTTCAAGTCCTTCTTAACTCTCCTACTCTCATTTCTGTTTGTCCACTATTTCACTTATTTATCAGATATGAGCAGGGTTACTGTTCTGTGTCAGATATTCTTTTAGGCCTTGGGGATGCAGCAATGAAGGAAAGGAATCGCTACCCTCGTGGAGCTCACGTACTAATAGTGGGGCAAAATAAGCAGGAAATAAACAGATTATTACAATACATAGTCTGTCATGGTTTGAGTCCATTTATAAGAAATACAGAGGCAAGCAAAATTAACCCATGCTGTTAGAAGGCAGGATAATGGTTAGCCTTGGAGTGTGGAAGAGGGATCTAACTCTAGAAGCTAGAATATGGGAGGATCTGGAGGTGTTAGTAATGCTCTTTTTCTTAATCTGGATGCTGGTTACATGGTTGTATTCAGTTGGTGAAAATTTATTGAGCTGGACACTTATATGCACTTTACTATATGTATATTTCAATACAAAGTAAATATTTGTGTGGTATATCAGATGGTGAAGAGTCAAATAGAGGAAATAAAGCAGGGAAGGAAGACTGGGAAGAGGGGAGTAAGGGGTGGGGAGGAGGGTTCCAATTTAAAATAGGCAATCCAGAGAATCAACCCTGGATATTTATTGGAAGGATGATGCTGAAGCTGAAGCTCCAATATTTTGGCCACCTGATGCAAAGAGCTGACTCACTGGAAAAGACCCTGATTCTGGGAAAGACTGAAGGCAAAAGGAGAAGAGGGCAACAGAGGATGACATGGTTGGATGGCATCACTGACTCAATGGATACGAGTTTGAGCAAACTCCAAGAGATAGTGAAGGACAGGGAAGCCAGGTGTGCCGCAGTCCATGGGGTTGCAAAGAATCGGATCATCTTAGTGACTGAACAACCACAATCCAGAGAAAGCCTCACTGATAAGTTAAATTTTAACAAAGATTTGTAGGAGATGAAGGTGCTGGGCTTTGAGATGGGCGAAGGCTGGTGGTTTGAGGGGCAATAAGGAGGCCAGTGGCTGAAATGGAGAAAATGCAAGGGAAAGTGTAAGAGAGAGTATCAGAAAGATAACAGGAGGCTGGATTGTGTGGCACTTTATAGATCATTGTGAGAGTTTTGACTTTGCTAATACTATGGGGAGAGATAGAAAGCTACTGGAGGGTTTTGAACATAGGAATGACATCATCTGTCTTATATTTTAAAAGTATCTTTCTGGCTGCTTCTGAGAAAAGACCCAAGAGAGGCAAGCATGGGAACAGGGTGACAGTTGGGAAATTCTAATAATCCAGGGAATAATCCAGTTGGGAATTGTAATAATCCAAATGAAGAAAGCTGATCGCCGAAAATTGATGCTTTTGAACTGTGGTGTTGGAGAAGACTCTTGAGAGTCCCTTGTACTGCAAGGAGATCCAACCAGTCCATTCTAAAGGAGATCGATCCTGGGTGTTCATTGGAAGGACTGATGCTAAAACTGAAACTGCAATACTTTGGCCACCTCATGTATTGAGTTGACTCACTGGAAAAGAGTCTGATGCTGGGAAAGGTTGGGGGCAGGAGGAGAAGGGGACGACAGAGGATGAGATGGCTGGATGGCATCACCGACTCGATGGACATGAGTTTGAGTGAACTCCGGGAGTTGGTGATGGACAGGGAGGCCTGGCGTGCTGTGGTTCATGGGGTCGCGGAGAGTCGGACACGACTGAGCGACTGAACTGAACTGAATAATCCAGGAGAAGAAGAAGATGGCTTGGTCCAAGGTGATAGCAGTGGAAGTGGTGAGAAGAGAGTAAGTATGTATTTTTGAAGATAAAGCAGACAGAACTTGTTGACAGGTTGGATGACTGGTGAGAAGGAAAGGGGGAAGTCAGTGATGACTAAGGTTTTTGCCCTGAGCAACTGGAAGTGTGATATTACCATTTATAATAATCAGGAAGTCTGGAGTTTGGTTTGGGATGAGTTAGGTTAGAGATGTCCATTTCAGATATTTGAGGGGCCAAGTTGAGTTGAGGGTGGTTGGATATTAAATCTGGGCTTAGAAGTCCAGGGTTGAAATGTAAACCTGGGTGTTGTCAACGTAGAGATGGTATTTCAAACTATGGGATTAGATGAGCTCACCAAGGGGACAGTCACAGAGATGAGTAGAGGTCCAGGGACTGAATCCTGGAACTCTCCAGCATTCATATGTCAGGGAGGTGAAGAGAAACCAACAAAGGAAGATTAGAAAAAATGGACAGTAAAGCAGAAGGGAAACGAGGGAAGTGTCATGGCTTGGAAGCCAAATGAAGAAAATGTTTCAGGGAGAAAGGAGTGATTACCTGTGTCAAAAGTTGCTGAAACGGCTTCTCTGGTGGTCTAGTGGTTGAGAATCCACCTGCAATGCAGGGGACACAGGTTCAATCCCTGCTCTGGGAAGATCCCCCATGCCACACAGCAACTAAACCCATGCATCACAACTACTAAAGCCTGTGCACCTAGAGCTTGTGCTCTTCAACAAAAGAAGCCACTCCAATGAGAAGCCTGTGCACTGCAAGGAAGAGTGGCCCCTGATCACTGCAACTAGAGAAAGTCCGTGCTCAGCAATGAAGACCCAGCACAGGCAAAAATAAAGAAATTAAAGAAATCTTTTTTGAAAAGTTGCTGATGTGTCAAGTAAGATAAGGACTGAGAGTAGATCCCTACAGAGGGAACATGGAGGCCAGTTTGCTTCAAAGGGGAGCAGCAGAGAAATGTGTATAACAGAGAAAGGTAGAGGGTCTCATTTTTCTTTTTTTAGGTGACAGAAGTAACACTGTGTATGTTGATAAAGAACAAATGGGGAGGGTAAAGTTGATGATGCAGGAGACAGGGAAGAACCACTGAGTAATGCCTCTGAGTAGGCAGGGGGGATGGGTCTAATGCTCATATATAAGGGTTTGCCTTAGGTTCAGTTCAGTTCAGTTTAGTCGCTCAGTCATGTCCGACTCTCTGCGACCCCATGAATCACAGCACGCCAGGCCTCCCTGTCCATCACCAACTCCCGGAGCTCACCCAAACTCATGTCCACAGAGTCGGTGATGCCATCCAGCCATCTCATTCTCTGTCGTCCCCTTCTCCTCCCGCCCCCAACCTTTCCCAGCATCAGAGTCTTTTCCAGTGAGTCAACTCGTTGCATGAGGTGGCCAAAGTATTGGAGTTTCAGCTTTAGCATCAGTCCTTCCAATGAACACCCAGGATCGATCTCCCTTAGAATGGACTGGTTGGATCTCCTTGCAGTCCAAGGGACTCTCAAGAGTCTTCTCCAACACCACAGTTCAAAAGCATCAATTCTTCGGCGATCAGCTTTCTTCACAGTCCAACTCTCATATCCATACATGACCACGGGAAAAACCATAGCCTTGACTAGACAGACCTTTGTTGGCAAAGTAATGTCTCTGCTTTTTAATATACTATCAAGGTTGGTCATAACTTTCCTTCCAAGGAGTAAGCATCTTTTAATTTAGGATTACGTAAAAAGATCAACAGAGTATGGGGACAAGAGGAAGGTAGGTAGATACTGTGGTAGTGGGAGCTTTGGAAATTCTCCTCTGCTTGCTTCTAATTTTCTCAGTGAAACAGGGGACAAATCATCAGGTGACTGTGAGGTTGGAAATGGTGGTGTTGAGGGTTTGAGAAGAAAGAAAGAAATGGTCCTCTAGGAGAGCAGGAGAGAATAACCCAAGAAAAGTAACAGGCTTCCCAAGCAGTACTCAAAGCACTTTTGCGCTTGTGGCTGGCTGGCTAAGTTTAAAGTGAGAATGCTCAACATGGTTGTGTGTTATTCTCCAGCCTCCTTCAGTTGCTTATGTGTAGACACAGAATGGGAGGAGAGTCAGGTTAGCCAGATGTTAGGATTTGGCCAGGCAAGTATGACAAAGGAAGACAGATGAGAGCTAGAAAATGAACATAATAATCAATTATGGTATCTAAGCTAGATTAGTGGAGAAGGCAATGGCACCCCACTCCAGTATTTTTGCCTGGAAAATCCCACGGATGGTGGAGCCTGGTAGGCTGCAGTCCATGGGGTTGCTAAGAGTCAGACAGGACTGAGCGAATTCTCTTTCACTTTTCACTTTCATGCATTGGAGAAGGAAATGGCAACCCACTGCTTTGTTCTTGCCTGGAGAGTCCCAGGGATGGGGGAGCCTGGTGGGCTCCCGTCTATGGGGTCGCACAGAGTCGGACACGACTGAAGCGACTTAGCAGCAGCAGCAGCAGCAAGCTAGATTAGAGGATGATGGGTGTGAAGCATGGGAAAGACAGTGAAGGAGTGGTAAGATAATTGGGTTTGGGGTCTTAATGGCTTCCAAAGTATTTTAGACTTGGGTACAAGAGATAGTGAGTGAGCTGGAAGGATAGAGGTGGTGGTTGGAGAGTTTCAGTGCTTGAGATTGAGGTAATAAAGTGGTTTGGTTATTGCTAATGACAAAATCTAAGTCCCAACTATGGGGAGGGTGGTTAAAATAAGATGGAAAACAGGGTCCTTGGAGGAAAGGAGGTCCTGGTCTAAGAAGGTCTATGAATGTATTATACATGAGATAGTGACACCAGGAATTATGACAGAAGTAATGTTGGCAGCTTGACAAAGCCAGCAACTAAAACCAAGGAATGGTTGTGGGGAGCAATAGAAGATTGGAAGGGTGATGAATTAAAGTCTAAAGGGATGAGATTTTAAACTGAAGTGTATAGACAGGAAGGGCTTCCCCAGTGGCTTAGCGGTAAAGAATCTGCCTGCCAATGCAGGAGACATAGGAGACTCAGGAGATCTTCCTGACCCAAGCCCTGGGTCAGGAAGATCTCTTGGGGGAGGAAATGGCAACCCATTCCAGTATTCTTGCCTGGAAAATCCTATGGACAGAGGAGCCTGGCAGGCCACAGTCCATGGGGTCACAAAGAGTCAGACATGACTGAGTGACTGAGCATGCATGCACGCAAGTACAGAGAGGAGGATAGGAGAATGGTGCGAAAGCCATAATGAGAATAAAGAAATTCCCTTACCCAGGTGTATAAGGAAAGTTAGAAAACCAGCACCACTTGAAAGGCCTATATGGGAAGAAATGTCTTCAGCAGAGTCAAATTTCAGTTAGAGGCAGAAGGGGAGGGAAATGTTAACAGAAGTTGAGAACAGAAGGGGTGTGCTGATTGGTAGCAAGTTTCAGAGAGCACAGTAGCAGGGTGTCAGAAGTTGGGAATAGGTTGAAAATGGGGTCAATGAAGGGAGAGTAAAGAGCCGTGTGGGGCTCAGATGCACTGAAGGTCTTGGTGCATCTTGTACATACGTGCTTAGTTGCTCAGCCATGTCTGACTCTGTGCAGCCCAATGGACTGTAGCCCACCAGGCTCCTCTGCCCATTGGAATTTCCAGGCAAGGATACTGGAGTGGGTTGCCATTTCCTCCTCCAGGGGATTTTCCCGACTCGAGGATTAAACCTAAGTCTCTTGTGTCTCCTGCATTGCAGGCAGATTCTTTACCCACTGAGCCACTGGGGAAGCCCAAAGTATTAGTCTCTCAGTCGTGTTCGACTCTTTGCGACTCCATGGACTGTATCCCTCCAGGCTCCTCTATCCATAGAATTCTCCAGGCAAGAATACTGGAGCAGGTAGCCATTGCCTTCTCTAGTGGATCGTCCCAGCCCAGGGATCAAGCCAGGGTCATCTGCATTGCAGGCAGATTCTTTACCCTTTGAGCCACCAGGGAAGCCCAAAGCACAGGCTGAGTAGTTGTGGTGCGTGGTGTGAGTTGCTCTGTGCCATGTGGGATCTTCCCAGATCAGGTATCAAACCCATGTCTCTTGGCATTGGCAGGTGGATTTTTTACCACTGAGCCACCAGGGAAGTGGTGGCAAACATAAATTGGGAATCAAACCTGATGAGATTAGATATGGTGGTCTCAAGGCAGACTCTGGTGGCCTAGCTGTGATTGTTATGGAGGGAAAAAGTGTGAAGGTGTTATCAGGAGCACAGAGAGTCCTGAGCTCTCCTCTTCATTCTCTGTGACGGAGGTGTAGAGGCCAGGGTGGAGCAGATTTACCTGGAGCACGTGGAACTGGGACTCCCTTTTGATTCTTATGCATAACAACATGGAAGTTGGAGAAAGAGAAGCAAGATGGCTTAAATTGTGTATGTTACAACTCAAGAGTGCTCCATGGACATAGACTCTAATGTGCCTGGCACCCCTGGAGAAAGGCAGCATGACTGCCCTGGAGAAACACACTCTTTAAAGCACCTCAAACACATTGTATGTGCAAATGTACTGCATTGCTGGAATTCAGTATTATTCATCTTGTCATAAGACTTCAAAACCCTCCAACCAATAGGGTTGTTCCTTTTCTCAGAACACCCTGGGAACATCCTCCCCCCTCCTCCCTTTGTAAGGTCACAAGCTAATAAGTAGACTCCGCAGTCATTCCTTGGCCTGGGATGTGTTCCTTCCAATGTATATTGGAATGTGGTGGGATCTGGTGACGGATGATATTGGCTCCTCTTAGATGTATCTCTGTCCCACGAACCTAACAGACACAGGAGTACTATTCCAAAACCCCAAGCCTATTTTGCTACTGTTTCCCTTCACTTTCTGCAAGTTGGTGGGAAATATCCTATTCCTTTTCCTTTTTCTTTTTGCTCCTCTTGTTTTTCCACTAATGTTACTGTTTAATTCATGAATTAGTACATTATTAATGCAAAGAGTCGGACACAACTGAGCAACTGAATTGAACTGAACTGAACCGAATGAATGAGTAGCATTATTGTTGAATTAATGAATGAGTAAAGCAGAATTTTGCCTTAAAAATGGAGAGTTGCCGGTGGTGAATGAATTCTTTGAGGGCTGCCGCTCTTAGGAGGAACAGAAAGAACTCATTTTTCACAACTGTTCTTTCCTGTGTGTCTTCCAGGAAGGCATTGTAGCTGAATGCAGGTTTTGCCTCTAATATACAACTGCAGTCTACCATGTTTTCTTTATTTTTCACAGGGAGAAAGTATTCCCATACATATGACTACCATTAAGAGATTTGAATAACATCTGCCCAAGGACTGAACTGTCTTGCCTTTAGCCCTTGGAGCTCCTGGCTTTCTCTTTTGAATGATATTCTCTTTGTCCTAGGCACCTATCTGTCATAAACATAACAAATTAGGAGGTAACAGGCCCAGTGTACTGGGCGTTGACTAAAACTATAGGAGATCCCCTGTTTGATCTCTTGTAGGTCTGCAGATTATTAATAAAGTCTTGTTTCTTTATCTCTAATTATCTTATTTATAAGATTTACTTTTATTTGATCGCATGCCTCTCACATGTCAAGCTCTCTGAATAAAATTTAACAGTCTTTTCTGTGAGATGAAAGATGATTAAAAACCTCACGAACATTCCGCTCTGTGTATGATTCACCCATGTGGTGCTGCAGTGACTGACGATTTGTTGGAGACTCCAGGGCAGAGCAGGTTTTCTCTAAGCGAGAATTTTTGGGTTTTGGTATTGATGTTATTATATGGGCACTCTACAGATACAAAATTAAGAGAAAGACATCTTCCTCAAGGTGATTATGGACGGGAATTACTATATTTGTAAAAGCCTTTTCTGGCATACCTGAACAAAGGCCATGAAAATCATAGAAAATCAAAGGTGAGGTCAACTCTTGAACTTTTCTAATTTGCCCAGTTGATTTCAGAGGCTATTATTCTTAAAATTCACTTTCCAAATCTCTCCTATCTCTATGCTCTTTGTATAGAATCTCCTCCTTTGTTCCTTTTAGAAGGAGGTGGGGGTGATATCTTTGCTGGGTCTTGTAGGAATCAAGATGAGTTTATGGGAAAGAGGAGAAAAAGGCATGTAAGAGAAAAAGAAATTCAGAAAATCATCCAGGAACCAGAGATTTTAGTTGGTTTAAAACCCAAATTTTTTGAATTACTGGATTCAGTGATAAAATAGTTTTGAAGGTGATAAGACATATGTCTGCTTCTAACACCTCCCCATCCGGTTCCGTTCAGTCGCTCAGTCGTGTCCAAATCTTTGCGACCCCATGAATCACAGCATGCCAGGCCTTCCTGTCCATTACCAACGCCCGGAGTTCACCCAAACTCATGTCCATCGAGGCGGTGATGCCATCCAGCCATCTCATTCTCTGTCGTCCCCATCTCCTCCCGCCCCCCAACCTTTCCCAGCATCAGAGTCGGCAAGGTAAAATGAGTTAGAGAGCGATGCAGATTTGAATCCCAACTCTGTTCTTTGCTAATTGTGTGGTCTTACTAAGTTCCTTAAACTGTACAAACTGTGTGTTCCTCATCTGTAAAATATCTTTTTCACAAAGTCACTGTGAAAATTTTAAGACCGAATTGTAAAATAGATTAAAATAATTGGTGATGAGGATGGTATTTGATACTTACACAGCACTTTTATGTACCAAAGACTGTTTGAAAAAATCACATACATTATTAGCTCATTGAATCCTCGGAGAAAAGAAACAAAATGAGGTAGGTACTATTGTTATGCCACTTCAAGAGGAAACAGACACAGAGGTAAAGAGCAGGGGAAGGATCAGGAGACAAACTCGAGGTGCCTGGTATCAAACAGTATGTTATATTGTCTCTCAGCAAGTTATCAGTCAGGCTTCCCGGTGGCTCAGTGGTAAACAATACATCTGCCATTGTGGGAGATGTGAGTTTGATCCCTGGGTTGGCAATGTCTCCTGGAGAAGGGAAATGGCAACCTACTCCAGTATTCTTTCTGGGTAACCCCATGAACAGAGGAGCCTGGTGGTCTACCCTTTGGCAGGGTCACAAAAGGGTCGGAAACAACTTAGTGACTAAACAACAACAGAGTTATCAGTCACAATGAGCACGATGTTATGATATAGGTCAGTTAGAAAGAAGTTGAAACGTGAGATTAAAAATGGCATTTACAAAATATGTAAAATTATAAATATTACTGGCTACCTGGTTTAAAAATGGAGTTTGGTGGAATAATTTTTAAGCAGGCATTTTGCTTTGAGTTGTCACTGCTCCTTGGAAAATGACAAATTCTGCTAACTTATATAATTTAAATGAGGCTAGGCCTACAAGGATTAAGTCCCTTCTCTTCTGTAGGACAAAATTTCCTTTCAAATGTTTCATCCTCTTGACAATTGTGTACAGGTTTCCTGGTTAAATATATATTTTTGAATCCATTAACAATCTTGTCTCTTATTTTCCTGGCAATACATTCTTTTTACAGGTCCTAACATTAACAAGTTTCCTAAGTTTCTTACCTGACCGTGGCAAGTCAGTTAAGACCTATGCATTCCAGGGGTCATGATCTGGGTGCATTTCCTGTTCCTATTTCCCAAATTTATTTAACCTGTTTTCCAGCAAGTTGTATTACTTCACTTCATACATTCATGTTGGTTCCTTCTCAGTTTTGACCTGTCTATAGAATCCCTATCACCATTGCCCATCTGAACTTTCTACATGCTGTATTTTCATGTATGAATTCAACCCATTGTACCATGCTTCTAACTGTGTACACTTTTTGTTAATGATGCCATAAGAAAGCAGAAGAAACACATATATCCAGAGTTTCTCAAAAAGATTCTCTGTCTTTATTATGGACTTTCCCAACTCAACATTGTCTTTTCTTTTTTTCCCCTCATTTGATATATTCTCCATAGACCATCTTGTCTATACAAAGGAATACTATCTCTGCTGCTAAGTTGCTGCTAAGTCACTTCAGTCGTGTCCGACTCTGTGCGACCCTATAGACAGAAGCCCACCAGGCTCCCCCGTCCCTGGGATTCTCCAGGCAAGAACACTGGAGTGGCTTGCCATTTCCTTCTCCAATGTGTGAAAGTGAAAAGTGAAAGTGAAGTCGCTCAATCATGTCCGACCCTTAGCGACCCCACGGACTACAGCCAACCAGGCTCCTCCATCCATGGGATTTTCTAGGCAATAGTACTGGAGTGGCTTGCCATTGCCTTCTCCGATACTATCTCTATACTTTTCCAAAATCTTTATCTCTAGTCCAGATCTCTTCCCAAACCTTCCTATTCAACTACTCACAAGATCTCTCCAAACTCAGACTCAACCTGTGCAAAACTGAATTCATCTCCCATTCCTTCCTGCCTTCCCCAAGACAGTGGGTTTCTCCTGCTCTCTTACCAACCCCAGGAAATGGCACTTTATCTACCAAATCATCCAAGTTGGAACCTATGGGTCATTCTTGACCATTGCCTCCTCAACTCCCATAGCCAGTCATTAGCCAGCTCTTGTCAATGTTACCTCCTTAAGCTTCTATTAGTCCCCCAATGCCATTATCTTAATTCAAGTCACCATTATTTCTCACCTCATTCCTGAAGTAACCTTCTAATTGATCTACTGCCAGATCTTGCCACCCTCACAACAAACGGCTAATAATAATTTATAAACTATTACAAACCAGTAAGAAAAAGGTCAACAATCAATAGAAAATGAATGAAGGGAATGAAAGAAAAGAATAAGAACCAATAATTCATGGAAAGATGCTCAATCTTACATAAGAAATAATACAATAAATTAATTAAAAATAAGACAACAACACGGGTTATAACTGTGATTTCTTTCCCTTTAGAAAACAAAGCATTCAGCTATTCCCTGATTTTACCTTGCAAGAACTCCTGGAATTCTTGAGCTAAGTAGTAATATAATCAAAGAGGTGCTTTAGGAAGGTACAGGTTGAGGGCATTGGAATAGTAGAAAGGGAAAAACTAGGAACAGAGATAAGAGGCTATTGCTGTCAGTCATTGAGAAGAAGGTCTGAATTAGAATAAAAATAGAAATAATAATGTGCTTAGTTTAAGGGATATGTCTACTCACAGCTTTAGTCATAGATATATGCATTTATATGCTTTCATGTAAATATATATTGTTTTTGCAAGGAGAGAGAAATTTACATAAATAGATGTGCATTTCTCTGTGTTATCTTTGTTTTTC
Source organism: Moschus berezovskii (assembly GCF_049115385.1). Lineage (NCBI taxonomy): Eukaryota > Metazoa > Chordata > Mammalia > Artiodactyla > Moschidae > Moschus > Moschus berezovskii. The sequence goes on from NC_142460.1 coordinate 86,578,173, forward strand.
ACTGTCTGTGACTGTATCATTTACTTTTTTATTCAGCAAATACTTACTGAGCCCTGATTTTGTGCAAAGCAATGTTCCAGGTACCATGGTAGAACATGAACATGAACCAAACACAAATCCAATGCTTGAGGAGATTACAGACTAGAAAGAGAGAAAACACATTTGTCAAATAGCTAAAATGCAAAGTGAAGTGATAAGTATCATAAAGTCAGAAAGTTCAGAAGAGGAAGTCATTACCTTAGCTGGAGAGATAAGGGAGAAGATGGCATTTGAATTTGGTTTTAAGGAATTAAGAGGATGATAGCGTTACCATATGATCCAGCAATCCTACTTCTGAGCATATATCTGGAGAAAACTCTAACTTGGAAAGATACATGCACCCCAGTGATTATAGCAGCACCATTCACAATAGCCAAGATGTGGAAGCAACCTAACTGTCCACTGACACTTGAATGGATAAAGATGTGGCGTATATAGACCACAAATACACACACACACATCCATGTAGTGGAATATTACTCAGCCATAAAAAGAATGAAATAATGCCGTTTGCAGTAACATGGGTGGACCTAGAGATTATCAAACCAAATGAAGTAAGACAGAGAAAAACAAATATCATATGATGTCACTTATATATGGAACCTAAAAAATGATACAAATAAATTTATTTACAAAACAGAAAAAAGAAAAATAAGGCAATGAATTACCATTTTTCCTCTATTAGAAGCCCACAGTGCTTGCAAAAATTTTGAAAAATATACACATTCAGTATATGTATTTTTGGTGCAATTGTAAGTAAATGCATACAAACTTCTCTGAAGGACAATTGGCAATTATAAACAAATCTGTAAGTGTACATACCCTCTAAGAGGATACATTTTGTCACTGTATTTTGACATAATTAGAATTTTTTGTTTTACTATGTGCATATATTAGCTTTTCAATAAGAAATGTGTTAAACAATTATAAAAAATGAAATCCCATTAACAGGAAGACCTCTCGTTCAGACAGTAACATGGTACTTCCTGGTTACATCATGTATCAGCCTTCAGCAGCAATAGCCCAGGGTTTACTTTCTTCATGTCTTCCATCTACGCTACGCTTACTCCAGGACTCTGAGGGTATCTGCTTAGATTTACTCATTCAAATGGTTTCTTTTTTTACTCCCTCCTTCCCCTTATTTTAGAAATAATTTAAGAGGACCAATGGGAATTTGATACAGGCACTCTGAAACTAAAGTTAATCAAAGTAATTTGTTCTAATTAAAAAAAATCTCATAATATATTTTGATTATAGGTTGCTTACTTTCTGAATTATGCTACTTTCAGGCTATTTTAACTCATTTTCATTTCTAGAATACATGCAGCCTATAATAGCAGGAAAAATGTTTGCAGAGCACACATGTAGAAGATTGAGAGAAGCCAACCAGTATTTAAATGGTTGCGGACAAGGTATCCTTCATATTTGGCTTAAGAATTCTGAGACTGAAAGTTTAAACAATCAAACTGTGATTAATAAGATCACTAATTTGTAGCAATAACACAACCAGGGATAACACTTTAGTATCTTATTAGCATTTGAGTAATACCTAAGACCAATCAAGGTGAGCTGCTTAGAGAAGCAAGACTTCTAAACATTATGACTAAAATTCAGTTCAGTTCAGTTCAGTTACGTCTGACTATTTGCGACCCCTTGAATCACAGCACACCAGGCCTCCCCATTCAACTCAACTCCCAGAGCCCACCCAAACTCATGTCCATTGAATCGGTGATGCCATCCAACCATCTCATCCTCTGTCATCCCCTTCTCTTCCTGCCCTCAATCTTTTCCAGCATCAGAGTCTTTTCAAATGAGTTAGCTCTTCCCATCAGGTGGCCAAAGTATTGGAGCTGCAGCTTGAACATCAGCCCAGGCTGATCTCCTTTAGGATGGACTGGTTGGATCTCCTTGCAGTCCAAGGAACTCTCGAGAGTCTTCTCCAACACCACAGTTCAAAAGCATCAATTCTTCAGTGCTCAGCTTTCTTGATACTCCAAATCTCACATCCATACATGATTACTGGAAAAACCATAGCCTTGACTAGACAGACCTTTGTTGGCAAAGGAACGTCTCTGCTTTTTAATATGCTATCTCGGTTGGTCATAACTTTCCTTCCAAGGAGTAACCGTCTTTTAATTTCATGGCTGCAATCACCATCTGCAGTGATTTTGGAGGACCCCCCCAAAATAAAGTTTCTCACTGTTTCCCCATCTATTTGCCATGAAGTGATGGGACCAGATGCCATGATCTTCGTTTTCTGAATGTGGAGCTTTAAGCCAACTTTTTCACTCTCCTCTTTCACTTTCATCAAGAGGTTCTTTAGTTTTTCTTCACTTTCTGCCATAAGGGTGGTGTCATCTGCATATCTGAGGTTATTGATATTTCTCCTGGAAATCTTGATTCCAGCTTGTGCTTCTTCCAGCCCAGCGTTTCTCATGATGTACTTTGCATAGAAGTTAAATAAGCAGGGTGACAATATATAGCCTTGACGTACTCCTTTTCCTATTTGGAACCAGTCTGTTGTTTCATGTCTAGGTCTAGACATACAGGTTCCTGACCTGCATACAGGTTTCTCAAGAGGCAAGTCAGGTGGTCTGGTATTCTCATCTCTTGAAGAATTTTCCACAGTTTATTGTGATCCACACAGTCAAAGGCTTTGGCAAAGCCAATAAAGCAGAAATAGATGTTTTTCTGGAACTTCCTTGCTTTTTCGATGATCCAGTGGATGGTTGGCAATTTAATCTCTGGTTCATCTGCCTTTTCTAAAACCAGCTTGAACATCTGGAAGTTCACGGTTCACGTATTGCTGAAGCCTGGCTTGGAGAATTTTGCGCGTGACTTTACTAGAGTGTGAGATAAGTGCAATTGTGAGGTAGTTTGAGCATTCTTTGGCATTGCCTTTCTTTGGCATTGGAATGAAAACTGACCTTTTCCAGTCCTGTGGCCACTGCTGAGTTCTCCAAATTTGCTGACATATTGAGTGCAGCACTTTCACAGCACTTTTAGGATTTGAAATAGGTCAACTGTAATTCCATCACCTACACTATCTTTGTTTGTAGTGATGCTTCCTAAGGTCCACTTGACGTCACATTCCAGGATGTCTGGCTCTAGGTAAGTGATCACACCATCGTGATTAACTGGGTCGTGAAGATCTTTTTTGTACAGTTCTTCTGTGTATTCTTGCCACCTCTTCTTAATATCTTCTGCTTCTATTAGGTCCATACCATTTCTGTCCTTTATTGAGCCCATCTTTGCATGAAATGTTCTCTTGGTATCTCTAATTTTCTTGAAGAGATCTCTAGTCTTTCCCATTCTATTGGTTTCCTCTATTTCTTTGCATTGATCGCTGAGAAAGGCTTTCTTATCTCTCCTTGCTCTTCTTTGAAACTCTGAATTCAAATGGGTGTATCTTTCCTTTTCTCCTCTGCTTCTCACTTCTCGTCTTTTCAGAGCTATTTGTAAGGCCTCCTCAGACAGCCATTTTGCCTTTCTTTTTCCTGGGGATGGTCTTGATCCCTATCTCCTATACAATGTCACAAACCTCTGTCCATAGTTCATCATACACTCTATCAGATCTAGTCCCTTAAATCTATTTCTCACTTCCACTGTATAATCATAAGGGATTTGATTTAGGTCATACCTGAATGGTCTAGTGGTTTCCCCCATTTTCTTCTATTTAAGTCTGAATTTGGCAAAAAGGAGTTCATGATCTGAGCCACAGTCAACTCCCAGTCATTTTTGCTGACTGTGTAGAGCTTCTCCATCTTTGGCTGCAAAGAAAACTAGACAATCTGATCACATGGACCACAGCCTTGTCTATCTCAATGATTAAAATTAAGACAGCTTAAACCTCATCAACTGTAATGAGCTCTTCTGGAAGACAGAATTAATGGTCATGGGGAGTGAATGATACCTGTAAGAATCATTTGGACAGGCAGTTGGAAAACAAGTATTGGTCGTGTGTCTCCAAGATGGTATTGATCAGACAACATGCAGTCCACTTGGAAATGTTTACTCCATGGGATGCATGTGTATCAGGTAAATAGCCACTAAGGTTAGTCAACCAGATCTTCACAAGCTTCCTGTGCCACCTTCCCAGGTTTGTTTGACTTCTCATACAAGTTTACCTGTAATTATTCAGCCTTCAGTCTCATCAGATTCTTGGCAGCTTTAGGAGTCATTTAGTTTAACCTCTTCCCAATACAGGAATGTTCCCAGATTTCTCATCACTTCTTATCCAGACCCACTATCAGTGATTTTTTTTTTTTTTAATAAACTTGTTTTATCAGTCCATGAGCAAATCTTCCTGCCTACAGCTTTAGTCTCAAATTAGGATAAACTTTTTAGGCCTCTTTCAAGCCTCTCGAAACTCAAGTTCACTTTTATAAGGTAAATGGTTAATGTTCTTATAACTTTCTCTGTCTTGCTCCATGCTCAATCATGTCTGACTCTTTGCAATGCTTTGGACTACAGCCCACCAGACTCCTCTGTCCATGGAATTTCTCAGGCAAGGATACTGGAGTGGGTTATCATTCCCTATGTCAGGGGATCTTCCCGAACCTGGGATTGACCTTGCATCTCCTGCACTGCAGACAATTCTTTACCACTGAGCCACTGGGAAGCTCTCTCACAACTTTATTTGGCCTTAATTGAGGGGAAAGTGAAGAGGAACTCAAAAGCCTCTTGATGAAAGTGAAAGAGGAGAGTGAAAAGGTTGGCTTGAAGCTCAACATTCAGAAAACAAAGATCATGGCATCTGGTCCCATCACTTCATGGGAAATAGATGGAAAAACAGTGGAAACAGTGTCAGACTTTATTTTGGGGGGCTCCAAAATCACTGCAGATGCTGATTGCAGCCATGAAACTAAAAGACGCTTGCTCCTTGGAAGGAAAGTTATGACCAACCTTGATAGTATATTAAAAAGCAGAGACATTACTTTGCCAACCAAGGTCCGTCTAGTCAAGGCAATGGTTTTTCCCGTGGTCATGTATGGATGTGAGAGTTGGACTGTGAAGAAAGCTGATCGCCGAAGAATCAATGCTTTTGAACTGTGGTGTTGGAGAAGACTCTTGAGAGTCCCTTATACTGCAAGGAGATCCAACCAGTCCATTCTAAAGGAGATCAATCCTGGATGTTCATTGGAGGGACTGATGCTAAAGCTGAAACTGCAATACTTTGGCCACCTCATGCGACGAGTTGACTCACTGGAAAAGACTCTGATGCTGGGAAAGGTTGGGGGGGGGAGGAGAAGTGGACGACGGAGAATGAGATGGCTGGATGGCATCGCCGACTCTGTGGACATGAGTTTGAGTGTACTCCGGGAGTTGGTGATGGACAGGGAGGCCTGGCGTGCTGTGATTCATGGGGTCGCGGAGAGTTGGACACGACTGAGCGACTGAACTGAACTGAACTGAACTGAGGGGAAGGAAAATGACACAGTTAGTGTTTTAATTTCTTTATTTATCAATAGTATCCAAAAAAAGAATCAAGAGTTACAAAAACAAGTTAAATGCAATATGGAAGCCTACTAAATACAAATACATTTCACAAACACACAGGCAACAGAAACCTGTCCAAATTTGCTTCTTGAAATTTGACTATTTAAAAACATAAATGTAAAGGAAAGACATTCAGACTGGTCCAAATGGTCTTATTAGCAGGTGGAGGAGCCCTGCTTTCCAAAAACAGTGATAGAGTCCAGAGCCATGGCATGTGAGAAGGTTTCCATGGACACTGAATCTTAACAGATGCTATAATATCTTTATAAAAAACCATAGACACACAGAGAAAGCCCAAGGAAGCTTGCAGTCTAAGCCCTGTGTTTTTAGAGAGCTGGAGGAACCGAACCCGATTTAATTGTTTATTTGCTCCATGCAAAACACTATGCAAGACTCCCCAAACTAGGCTATTTAGCAGCTTTCTGTGAATGATCATCATCACGTGACTCTATGGTGCCAACAGTAGCTTTCCTATTTACAGGAGGAATGCAGGTTAGGTCTTGGGACTTCCAACATCGCAGGGTAGGGTCATCTTGGATGGCAGCCACTGACCTAAAGGTAACGGGTGAGGAGACATTCTGCCTTCTTGCTTTAAACACACTGGTACTCCCGCCCTCTCTTCTGGTGTCCAAGGGCTGGCAAAACTTGGTCAAGATGTGCTGTTGGGAGCTCTCCAAGGCACTTTGACAGGGAGGTGCATTTCAAACTGTATAAGTTGGGTTGGAAGAGAGTTTTTAAGTGGGATGATTTACAAAAACTCAGAATTCTAAACAAAGTGGAATGTTCTTCTTTCAAAGGAGAAAAAGGAAACCTGGTTAGAAGGAATTCCATTTTCAGCACAACTTTCTCAGAGTTGCCTGGGTAATACAGCCCTCATGCTTTCCCTCTGGTGGTCTGTAATCTGCTTTCTGAAAATGAGATCTTATGTCAAGTTTTAAATTGTTATTCCAAATGCATCTTAAACATGGTATTGAATGGGGTTAATTATCACAGGGGTCAAAAGACACAGAAATGACTGACTTCTCCCCAATCACACTTTTAGGATTTGATTCCACTTTTTTCCCCTGTCTTAAAATGTAAACCTTCTTTTTCCCTAATCTCTAAAGGGAGAGTCATTTCTCTTCCCAAGAAGGTTAAAGATGAACTGCAAAATCGAAGACAAAGAAGTGGTTCTCGTTCTCACTCTCTTCCTGGGCAGGCTTTACTTGAGGGCCCAACACCCGTGGGGCCATTCAGACTGAGGTCAAATTTGGTCATCTTGTTTTTGGTCATCTGATTCTTACATAAAAACAAGGTTTCATTTATCCTAAGGAGGAGAAAAATCACATTTTCTCCTTCTGGACCTATTACCAGAACCACAGAATTTACACTTCCTCAAATCAATAGTTTAATGCATTCCCACCTGTTCACTAAGGAAACTAAGGCCCAGAAATAGGAAGAGATTGGCCAGAGTCACTCTCCTACTTAGTGCAGGATCAATGAGCATATAGATAGGCTGGGAACATCTAAGTCTTGCTTAGCTGCGCTTGTCTCCATCTTTTGGAATACTGATTTGTATGGATCTATCAGAATAAATGAAAACAAGTTAGCTTTTTGGATCTTAAAGGCTTTGTGTGGGGATACTTCTCATGGCTTCTGTCTGAGGCACCCCCTGCTCCTCTGGCAGACTGCAGACCCACTGGAAACCACAGAATTCCAGGCTGCATGTGGCAGGGTCGGGGGATATCTGGGTGATAGCAGTCTCTGCGCAAGGAAGAACCCCAAACTCCCATCTCTCAAATGTAGGACTAATGAAAAATAATTACAAAAGCTTAATTTCTAGTTAAGAAAATAAAATATTAAGCAACAACAAAAATATAATGATAATAATTGAAGAATGAAATCAACTTGCCAAAAAAAGTTTACAGAAAAATAGCACCTTTGGTAAAAAGTATTTTAAAAATTTGGTTAGGTCTCTAAGGGGCTCAAAGTCTACAAGTATCTGCATCATTTGGGGGCACCCTCTCTCAGACCCTGTGGAACTAGCAGGATGGCCGTGTATCTAAAGCCAGTGGCTGGGGCCTTGAGGAGAAGCACAGATGCTAGAGGTCTGTTGTGCTGATGGCGGCAGGAAGGGCTGGAAGCAGAACGCAGTCTTCTTCACTGAGTTTCCCGATTCCCTCCTCTGGGGACAGCCTGCTGAGCTCTCTCACTGCCTGCACTCCCTGAAGCATGTTCACAGCTGTGCTATACTCAGAAGGGCTGGGTCTGGGTCCACTCTCCCAACCCTGATGCAGTTTCCGTACTTGCCTCTGGCCCCTGAGCACCACTGACAGCTTCTCCCAAAACACTCCTAGAAACGAAGGCTCTGGCCTTTCCCCTCCGAGCCAGCCACCCCCATTTCCTTTACTGCAAACAAATAGACAAAATAAAACACATTGCTATATAAGCAAATACAGGTGATTTGGCGGTTGTAGCAGACACTTGCATATACTGGACTCAGCGCTGAAACTGAAGAGAAGGTGCTAGGCTCCAGACACCATTCCCAGATGCCTCCTCATTAGATCTCTTTAGTGCTCACTCTCTTGGACTTTTCAGCTGTTTCCTTTGAGAAGCAAGAGAAAATAAACATTATGAAATACTAAAAATTATTGGCATTTTTCTAGTCTTCAAGACCAGCACTGACAGAAACATGCTCATGCTGAATTTTAGTTCTGTTTACTTGTTATCTCCTCCACAGATGATGAACAACTTGAGGGCAAGGATCATGTCTTACCATGACATAGTTGCACAGGACTGTGGCTAAATTAAAAGCCAACTCTAAACTCCTATGAAACAGTAAGGTCAGACATTATTATGTTCATTTGAAAAATGAAGAAAAGGATGCTACATGGAAGTGCTACAAAATGTTTTGAATCCAAGTTTAGAGAAGCATTGATAGTGACAGGCTCTGGAGGCAGACTACCTGAGCTTGAATCATGGCTGTGCAACTTTCTGGGGGACTTTGGGCATTGGTATGAAACCTCCTGTGCCTCAATGTCTTCAACTACAAAATAAGGGTAATAAAGTAAATACTACCTCTTCTAACAGTGGCAAATGTCTCCAAAGAAGACATTCTTACAGCCAAGAAGCATATAAGAAGATGCTCGATATCATTAATCATCATTAATCATCAAAATACAATGAGACGTCATTTCACACCCACTAGGATGTCTAATAAAAAATAACCACAATGACAAATGATGGTGAGTTTGTGGAGAAATTGGAATATGGCTAGTTAGGATATAAAATAGTATAACAGTCTGGCAGTTTATCAAAAAATTAAACACAAAGTTACCCTGTGATCCAGCAATCTCACTCCTTAGGTACATACCCAAGAGAACTGAAAACATATGTCCACACATATGTCCATACTGTTTACAACAGTATCATGCATCATAGTCAAAAAGTAGAAGCAAACTAAATATATACCAACTGACGAATGGATATACAAAATGTGGTATATCTATCCATGAAATGTCCTTCAGTCATAAAAAGGAATGAAGTCTTGATTCACGCTACAAGGATAAACCTTAAAAATATTACACTAAATGAAAAAAGTCAGACAGAAAACGCCATATATTGTATGATTCTAATTATTTGTGTCCATAATAGGCAAATCGATAGAAACAGAAAGTACAATAGTGGTTGCCAGGGGCTGGGAGAGGAGAGAATATAAGTGACTTCTAATGGGCTTGGTGTTTCTTTTGGGGATGATGAAAATGAGCTGGAAATAGACAGTGGTAATGGCTGACAATCTTGTGAATATATTAAAAACTATCTGATTGTATACTTTTAAAAGGGTGAGTTTTATGGTATGTGAATTACATCTCAATAAAAAATTAAATAGGGAATAAAAAGCAGTGTCCGGCATCTAGTAGGCATTGTCAGTGCCCCGTCCACAGCCCTTGCCTTCACACATTTCAGTACACCATCTGGCTTCTTACTGCCATCACCTGCATCCTTTTGCCTGAGGCTTTCTCTGGCTGTGGAAGCCCGCTCTGCCCACACACACTGACAGGCCAGAAATGCCAGGGAATTCATGATTTCTGGTGGCGGCTCTCAGCCAGTGGCTGATGGGAGCTCATGCAGGCATAGCCGGCTCCCTGCCCACTGTGCACTCTAACTGTTCCCAGAGTTCTGTAACACGACTGAGCTCCACTTACCACCAGTGGTAATGTGCCGGAATACACACTCATTATTTCTCCCCTCCTTGGGCTCACTTCCCAACTCCCGTTCTGGTGTTTCCTGGGGACGTCCTCCCAAATAAACTGTTTGTACTTGAGTTCTTACCTTAGAGTCTGCTTCTGAGGCAACTGACATAAAACGGACAAACTAAATAACGTTAGCTATTATAATTCACTCCCGACTGTCTACTCTGATCATTTTTCCACCCTAGATGAAAGGAATTCCTATTAAGTGCTTTTTGCTTTTGTGGGTTTATATTAATCTGGAAGCTCAAGGCTGCTGAAATATGAAAAAGCCAAGGACTCAGAGCTTCTGCATCTGTTTAAAAAACTGACATGAGGTTTCTACACTATCAGTGACAAAATGCACATGAAAAACCATCAATAAATATGAGCAATTACTATTAACACAAATAATTCTTGATTCTCAAGTCACATATTTCATCTCAATAGTTCCTGTGAGCATTACATTGCTTAAAAACTTATGTCAGAGAGAAGGTTTGTATTACCAGACCCAGTTTACAGACAGATGATTCAAGGAGCAATATCCTTTGTTAGGACTACAGGTAAATCAGTGGAAAGAGTCTAGCTCATCTAGGTTTTCTCTCTAGGCCCTCAGTAACATATGTCAGTGAATCACTAATCTGCTAAGAATCTTCTCACCAAGAAGGCCTTCAACTTAGTGACATAGAACCTGAACAGAATTCTTATTATCCTTTCAGGTCTCTAGGAAACAGAATCTCTAAGTTCTCAGGCCAGCTTGGCATTTGACAAATCCTTTCTGCTACGGTCTAAGTCCACTAATTTCATGCTCAATGAGAGCCAGTTATACAGCAGTGTTCATAAGTTCATAAATGAAAGTTGCTTAGTCAGACTCTTTGCGACCCCATGGACGCGAAGTGTCCATAGCATTCTCCAGGCCAGAATACTGGAGTGGGTATCCTCTCCCTTCTCCAGGGGATCTTCCCAAGCCAGGGATCATACCCAGGTCTCCCACACTGCAGGCGGATTCTTTACTAGCTGAGTCAACAGGGAAGCCCAAGAATACTGGAGTGGGTAACCTATCCCTTCTGCAGCCAATCTTCCCGACTCAGGAATTGAACCAGGGTCTCCTGCATTGCAGACGGATTCTTTACCAATTGAGCTACCAGGGAAGCCCATTATACAGCAGGCCCTGTGCTAAATGAAGGGCTACACTGGTGAGCAGGTCACAGAGCCTGCTCTCAAGGAGCTCACAGTCTTTTGGTCTGGGCGCTGGTCATGACAAGAAATAGGAACGCTTCTTTAGACCATGCTTATTTGCAAACCACCACCCACCTGATTCTAACTTATAAAGCAATTTACCAAGTTGTAATCTACATCTGCTGGGGCATACTGGCTCTACAAGGACTCCGTCAGGGAACTGTCTGTATCATGATCTGCATGGCACAGGTATATAGGTGTATCGTTCGGGACCTACTGTATGGAACAGAGCACATGTCCTTGGTCACCTGGGGCATTAGGCAGTGTCTGAGTGGAGGACGGGCCTGGTGGTGACAGGGCTACCTGAACCAGCATGGAGGTTGCAACTTACCTGGTGTTTTTGGAGCTCCTGGACATATCTAGTCATTTCCTCCTCTGCCTGTGTCTGGGCCCCCTTCTGATTCTTTCCTATAAGAAGAATCAAGGCTCAACAGAGCAGTGGTGGCTGGGGAAGCCAGTTAGAGATCCCTCCAATACCTACCTTTTAGGCTCTCAATTTCATCTCCCATTTAACTTATGGAGGAGAAATGAAATACCCACATTTCTCTGAATATAAAGTGTCCCAGGGAAACGGACACCTCCAAAGTAACATGCTTGGGTAATAAGTGACTGGGCTAGGGCTCAAATCTAGACCAAGTGGGGAGGGTGTGAGCTAGAGTTCTAGAAACCTTTTCTGAAAGATCTCTTGGTAGAACGGTGCTAGCGGTGTTGCAGGCTTGGGCACTGTCCCCCCTTCCCCAAATGTCTGATGTCTCCCAACCCGCCCTGCCCATGTCTCAACTATCTCAACTTTCTCCTTTTTTAGGCTTACCCAATCCTGTTAATTCAAACATGCTTACAAACATGTCTCCTTTTTCTGCCGGGCATGGATGGCAAGAAGTCATTTTGCCTTCCAATCACCTAAGTCTCTGACATAGAGGATTTCCTAACCTGTCCTAAGGATGAAGTGGGTTAATATGTAAAGTGCTTAGAAGAAATGCATGCATGCATGTGTGTGTGCTCAGTTGTGTCCCACTCTTTGTGACCACAAGGACTGTAGCCTACGAGGCTCCTCTGTCCATGGAATTTCCCATGCAAGAAAACTGGAGTGGGTTGCCCTTTCCTACTCCAAGAAATGCATGTAATTCTCACCAATATGTGTTTGCTTTCTTACTACTTTTACCACTCTAATCTCTTACCAACACTTGATCTTGCCCTGGGTCTTGAATCTTTCTTATTCCCAATCTCTGGAGTGACTTTCTAACACAGTGCATCTAGCATAAGTGCTGTTCCCTCAAGACTGCTCTCTGGGAACCCTGACGTTACAAGTGTGAGCCGGTCTCTTGCCCTCCAGTTTCTTTTTTCCCAGCCACTGCACTCTTCCCCAACATCCCCACCCTGACTTCTCTCATGGTGATTCGTGAAGACAGCGCTCTCCCTGCCATCTCTTCTTTCTCACCATCACAGGTCATGGCTGTGCAGACCCAGTTTCCACAAGCACACACGCAGCGGTTACAGTCCACCTCGGTCTCGGCTCCATCGGCATACGTTTCATCCTCCAGGGCACACTCTGCGAGACCAGAAATAAGGGGCAAAGGTTTAGGGTGAGGGTGGAACAGGACGTCCTGGCTACCGTCTGTGCACCTTACCACCTTCCAGACAAGACCTGCTTGTCCCTCAGAGGCACTATAACTGAACAAATGCCTCTATCAACCCAAAGATTTTCGGACCTGAATGTCAGCATGGAGATGATAGGCTGGGGCCCAGTCTAGAATCATGGAAGGGAATTTTCTTAGTAAGCTCTGGAGAGTTCCACAGTCTCCTCTATCTTGGTCCCCTCCAAATACCCGCAACTCCCTACAACCCGCTATTTCTTAGATTAGGCATACTCTTCTCTGGAGGGTTGAAGGATGGGTTGAGGCACTTGAGGAACTCTTGGAAGCTGAGTTTCCAGTCAGCATTTTCATCAGACAGTTCAATGAGAGCATCAACACAGAGTCCTCTGAAAAGAAAACACAGGAGAAACATGTTGGCAAGATCTCAGCTTCCCTCCTGAAGGAATTAAGCATCAGGATTACATACACCTGGGCTTCTCTGAAGGTGGCCAAAGAAACTATTTAAAGAGAAAGTTTCTACACTGACCTTTTACAATCATCATGTATCCTGACTCCAGTAAGCATCCAACCTTTAGTTTATTATATGGGGTATCAGATCATTCAAGTTGTTCAAATGATATTCCCAAGATGACTGGTTTTCTGGATGGTTTTGTCCACTTGGATTGACAAATGTTACACCATCTGCATATACCTTCCACTATCAATTGCCTCCCCTGCTCCAGGTGTAATGTATCAAGTCAACCCAACTAGAAAAATCAAATAAAAGTGGTAGGAACAGATGATATGAAAAGAATGTGTGATTTGAAAGAATATGAGTTTGAAACCAGCAGCACCACTATCATCCTTTTATTATACAAAGAGATCTTTCAGAAAAGTTTTCTAGAACTCCAGCTCCCTCCCTCTCCCCTTGGCCTGGGTTTGAGCCCTTGCTCAATCACTTACAACCCAAATGGCCTTGAGCTAATTATTCAACCTTCCTGAACCTGTTTTCTTATCTGTGAAATGGGAACAAGCAGCCCTCCTTCACTGCAGTGTTAAAAGGATCAAATGTTGAATTTGTAAAACATAATCTTATTTCAGGTCATCAAAATAAGAAGGATTTACAGGTATTATACTTCAAGGCCATAAAAAGTAAAAGTTCAAAACTCAGTCATGTCCAACTCTTTGTGACCTCATGGACTGTAGCCACCAGGCTCTTCTGTCCATGGGATTTTCCAGGCAAGAATACTGGAACAGGTTGCCATTTCCTTCTCCAGGGGATCTTCCTGACCCAGGGATCAAACTTGGGTCTCCTGCACTGTAGGAAGACTCTTTACCATCTGAGCCACCAAGGGAGACTTAAGGCCATGGGTTATCATTAAAAAAGAACCCTAGAATCTGGGTTTCATGCTTTGCATTCTTCTGAACAAACAGGTGTTTTCCTTTTTTTCCTCAGTTGTGTCTGACTCTTTGTGACCCCATGGACTATACAAACCATGGAATTCTCCAGGCCAGAATACTGGAGTGGATAGTCATTCCCTTCTCCAGGGGAATCTTCCCAACCTAGGGATCGAACCCTGGTCTCCCACATAGCAGGCGGATTCTTTACCAGCTGAGCCACCACCGGTGGAGCCCTTCCTATTTTAAATTCTTACCAATATACTGGAACCACAGTTAATTTAGGGATTAATTTTTATCAATTCTTAGGGGTTAACTTTATTAACATTTCAGTTCAGTTCAGTTCAGTCGCTCAGTCGTGTCCGACTCTCCGCGACCCCATGAATCACAGCACGCCTGGCCTCCCTGTCCATCACCAACTCTCGGAGTTCACTCAAACTCATGTCCACAGAGTCGGTGATGCCATCCAGCCATCTCATCCTCTGTCATCCCCTTCTCCTCCTGCCCCCAATCCCTCCCAGCATCTGGGTCTTTTCCAATGAGTTAACTCTTCGCATGAGGTGGCCAAAGAATTGGAGTTTCAGCTTCAGCATCAGTCCTTCCAATGAACACCCAGGACTGATCTCCTTTAAGATGGACTGGTTGGATCTCCTTGCAGTCCAAGGGACTCTCAAGAGTCTTCTCCAGCACCATAGTTCAAAAGCATCAATTCTTCAGCAATCAGCTTTCTTCACAGTCCAACTCTCACATCCATACATGACCACGGGAACCACGGGAAAAACCATAGCCTTGACTAGACGGACCTTTGTTGGAAAAGTAATGTCTCTGCTTTTTAATATACTATCAAGGTTGGTCATAACTTTCCTTCCAAGGAGTAAGTGTCTTTTAATTTCATGGCTGCAATCAGCATCTGCAGTGATTTTGGAGCCCCCCAAAATAAAGTCTGACATTGTTTCCACTGTTTTTCCATCTATTTCCCATGAAGTGATGGGACCGGTTGCCATGATCTTTGTTTTCTGAATGTTGAGCTTCAAGCCAACTTTTTCACTCTCTCTTTCACTTTCATCAAGAGGCTTTTGAGTTCCTCTTCACTTTCTGCCATAAGGGTAGTGTCATCTGCATATCTGAGGTTACTGATATTTCTCCCGGCAATCTTGATTCCAGCTTGTGCTTCTTCCAGCCCAGCATTCCTCATGATGTACTCTGCATATAAGTTAAATAAGCAGGGTGACAATATACAGCCTTGACGTACTCCTTTTCCTATTTGGAACCAGTCTGTTGTTCCATGTCCAGTTCCAAATGCTGCTTCCTGACCTGCATACAGGTTTCTCAAGAGGCAGGTCAGGTGGTCTGGTATTCCCATCTCTTTCAGAATTTTCCACAGTTTATTGTGATCCACACAGTCAAAGGCTTTGGCATAGTCAATGAAGCAGAAATAGATGTTTTTCTGGAACTCTCTTGCTTTCTCCATGATCCAGCGGATGTTGGCAATTTGATCTCTGGTGCCTCTGCCTTTTCTAAAACCTGCTTGAACATCTGGGAGTTCACGGTTCACGTATTGCTGAAGCCTGGCTTGGAGAATTTTGAGCATGACTTTACTAGCGTGTGAGATGAGTGCAACTGTGCGGTAGTTTGAGCATTCTTTGGCATTGTCTTTCTTTGGGATTGGAATGAAGACTGACCTTTTCCAGTCCTGTGGCCACTGCTGAGTTTTCCAAATTTGCTGGCATATTGAGTGCAGCACTTTCACAGCATCATCTTTCAAGATTTGAAATAGCTCAACTGAAATTCCATCACCTCCACTAGCTTTGTTCGTAGTGATGCTTTCTAAGGTCCACTTGACTTCACATTCCAAGATGTCTGGCTCTAGGTTCTAATATTTACTTAGGGGTTAATTTTTATTAATTCTTAGGGGTTAATTTTTATTAATATTTACTCTGGAATAATACTAGAAAAGGAGAGGAACGTGCTCCCATTTGTAACAATGAGGGTTCTCTACATGAAATAGCACTTATAATTTTAAAATCAGATCTAAAGCTATTTTAGACTTATCATTAAATAGAACATTGAAATAATTCCTTAAGAAAATGAACCATTAATACATCACCCATAACACTAAGAAACAACTTTGCTCTGATGTGATCATTAATTTTAAAACTTTCTTATATTCCTTGCAAGTTCTGGCCAAAAGCACTAAATATACTTGATCAGATATCAGTGGTGCTCAATATATTAGTTCGTAATGTTCACGGAAGAGATCAGGACAAAACCCTATTTTGCTTTTTACTTCACATTGACTTTGACACTGGAGGCTCCTTGGCAGGTAGGAAGGGGTTCAAATCCCTTCTTATACAACCTCCCCTTGTGGGCCTCTCCATGACCCCCTCATTCCACTCACCTGAGAAGCTTGTTGTTCTCCTGGTCTGCATAGGTGGTGATGTTGATGGCGGTTTCATTTTGCTCCACAAATTTCAGAAATTCGCTGGAGTCCAAGCGAGAGTCACCATTATCAAAGTTCTAGAAAGGAGATGAAGAGGTCTTTCTGGAACGTTTTGTAAAACCTCAATTCTATCACCCCTCCACTCAGTTTGGCCCTCCTCTGGTTCATCTTGTTCTTGACACAGTCCAAACCTGCTCTGCCCTTCGAGCAACAAAGCCTCGAAGCCCTGGGGCACCCAGAGGAGGCACCTGTGACCCGCGATGAGAGACTGAAAGTATCAGGGCAACGGCTACGGAGGTCCTTTCAATCCCAGACCCTGCTAAGGAGGGCAGCCTGAACCCAGGCCTTTGCTGTCAAGGAGCCTGGGGGTGCTTTGGAGGTCCCTGTAGCCTCATCCCTGGCACTATCCTCCAGACATTCTTGAATTCACTCCATCATACCATGTTCTCAAACCCTAATGATCATGGAACAACAGACTTGTGAATCAGAATCAGTGTCGGAGCCCAGGATACATATTTCTAACAAGTTGCTTGTGAACAGTGATGCATGTGACCTCAGAGCTCACTCTGAGAACCACAGGATCATTTCTTCCTGCTTGATTTCCAGCCTTCCTGGCTGGCTCTCAGTGCTTACCTCTCACACTGGTACCCTTAGCCGACCTCATCAAAGGCAAAGACCCCTGTACGTTATCCACATCAAAAACCTGCCTTGTGGGGGTGGTGCAAAGCCCCGCCCCCCCCGCCCTGTGCTGTGGGCCCCACTGTAGACAGTGCAGCCTGTCCTTGTGATCCAGCTCACGTTCCACGAGCACAAGGCAAGGGTAGAGTGAGCTCAACATTATGCTCCCTGTGGCAAGATGCTCAACTGAGACCTTAGCCATCTGGGACCATTCAGGATGCCCAGGCCCTTGCTGCAGGTGGAGCGCAGCAACTTCAAGGCTCTGATCAAATTCTAATTTGGATACTGCTGCTCTCCAAAATATTTCTAGTGGAAAAAAATATTTTTTTCAAAATTCTTTCCCTAGGCTGCCTCATTCTGCTACCCAGGGAAATAATCAGCACCCCATGTTACTTTCAAGGCGGCTCTCCAGATGGTGAAGAGTTTCTGGAAGAAAAGTCTGCACAGGTTTCCAGGTAGAAGAGAAAGATACAGCTACTGACTCTGATGCATGACTATCACACATCATGTGTATTCTACTCTGAGACTGTAAATCTTCTAGTCGTATGTATGACAGGAGTGTATAAAACAACTCTGGGGGCCCTTGCTTAATACCTATTTATTATTCTTATCCTAATTCCTAGGAAAAGATCTCAGATGCTCTCTTGTCACTATACTTTTACCCTGGTTCTAGTTTCAGCCCTGGTCACCAGGAATTCAGGGTGTGTGTATGTGTGTGTGTGTGTGTGTGACATGGTCATAAAAGGCTCTTTCTACCTGAGGCCTTCCCCTCTTTACTCTGTTGGGCTTTTGTCTAAAAAATAATGACTGAATCACCAGTTCAGATGACAGTCTGATTTTGGTCTTATCCAAATTCCAATTAGATTTGTTTTGCAACTAATTTTTATGTAAGGAATATCAGCTGGGCTGGAGGGCAATTCACTGGTTCAGAAACAGTCTCTGTGAGACACAGATCGCTTAGCAACAGGCAGCTGTTTGCCTAGTGGGGAGAAGCCTCCCTTTGAAGATTGCACCATATGGTTCTTTGATAACCATCAAGAAGTAGATTGTGAAAACCCTATTTTCTCGGAGGACACTTGGAAGAGCGAGCATTGTTTTTGTCAGTTATGAGCAAGCTTTCTTGGTTAGGATGAGAATGCTCTAGAGAAAAGGTACTTTCTCCAGGGGCCTTGCAGTTTTTAGACAGGCATGTATGAGAGAAAGTTATTGCCAGAGGGGGTGGAGATGTGTGGGGCCCTGGTCCTTAGGAATCAAATTAATAGCAGCTGCTAGTGATGCCCAAGGCATGTTCCATCAAGGGGCCACTATGAATAGTTATAAGGTCCCACGAAGTCTTCTGGAAAGTGTCCTGGGCCCCATGGCTCTGGTGCTATAATGACCAAGCCAAAGTCACTGCTCACGACAGACCCAGCAGGCACTGTTCACTTGGCTTTCAAAAAATAATTTTCTTTAGTTTAGTTTCTCCTCCTGTCCGAATCTCCTGGCTCAGCAATATGTGTTTTTCTGTAGACAAGGAACTACCCCTGCCCCTAGAGCTCCCTAATATGGGAGTGGTTGAGACAGAAGACGGAGAGGGCTGTGCTTTCTCTTCTCAAGCACCTGGAATCCAGAGAGACTGACTTTCTGCCACAGTGAGAAACTTCTACTTAAATGAAATCCTAGATGACCAATACCCTATTTCAGTCCAACACAGTATTTCTTCATCTCGGGGTGGGGGTGGTCCATGATGTCAGTTAACAAGAGGAATCCACAGATGAGGCTGGTGTTGACCACACTTAGTGGCCACAGAGCTGCCTAGAAGTCCCTCACGTGTGGGGGTTGCTTCTGAGTCTGAGCTGGTCGAGCCCAGGACACACCATGGAGGTATGTGAGGGCATCTGAGGATGAGCCAGAGATGTGACTGTCTGTAAGTGATGGGGGCTTTCGTGGCTACGAGGATAATGTGGGTGCCTGAACATGTGTGTCTGTGTGTAGGATAGTCTCCGTGTGGCATGCACACCTCTGCATGTGGTGGTGTGTTTCTGTATGTGGTGTTTATCTGAGTGTGATGTACATACGCATGTATGTTCTTATCAACCAGCTGGAAGAGCACCCTTAACTGCTTCTTTTAACAACTGTCTCAAGCTCTCTGAAAGATCTCTATGGCATGGCCGCCCTACTCATTGATAAATACTGTTTCCTCCCTCATTTTCCTTTTGGAAAGCAGCATCTCTCCTCCCCACAAGTGGAACAATCCATTGCTTCAACCAAACACGATGGGAACATCAGGATCTAGGTTCATGAAGAATCCTGGATCCATGAAATACCAGTCCATTGACTCTCCTCAGATGAAGAGAAACTCTGTAAGCCATGGAGGGTCAAGTTAAAGACTTAGAGAAAAGCCAAACTGGGTGGGAAACAGGCTGAAGTGGCCTGGGCCTGGGAATAGGCAGCCAGCTCTGTGTGCTGGGTTACCTTAAAGTACTTGTCTAGGATTTCACTGTAGTTGCTGCCTTTGGAGAACCAGCCGTCTGGAATGATCTCCGCTTCCAGCCACTGGATGATGCGACGCCGGAGTTCATCGCGGTTGGACTGATAGCAAACGACTGCAGGAAAAGGGGTTGGCTGAGCAGTGAGGACCCCAATGTCACCCAGCATCCCCTAGCTGGTGGGCTCAGTGCCTGGGGATCTGCATGTGTCATCTCATTGAATTTTCACAGCAATCCAGGGAAACAGGATTATTACGCACATTTACAAAGGAGTCAATCCAGGGTACTGGATTGTATCTAACCCAGGATTCAAGCGCATGTCTAAAAAATTTATAAAGTTTGAGATGGTTGAAACAGAGACTATGCTTAGGTGAGAAAGAAGTAAAAAGAAAAAGGGTATTTTCATTAACTTTAGGAAGCTGAGAGAGAAAAAAAATCAATCAATCAATCAATCAATAGAACAGCTCTTTTGGTTCATAGATGAGCTGAATTAATACTGAATAAGTAAGAACATTACAATTCTTTACGCCACTGGATTTTTGATTCTTTCTATATAGCTTTCCCTCTCTCCCACTTAAAACCTTCTCCCATTTAAAAATTTATCCTATATTATAAACAACAGAAAATGAGGTTGGGGAAGGGCATGTTGAAGCCCTGCTCTGGACAGCTCTTTGTTGTAAGCCACTTGGCAACAACAGGTGAGGCTGAAAGTCTAGCGGGCAGGGAGGCAGAGAAGGGAAAGGTTTGGCAAAAGGGAATCCCAACACATGTTGGGATGGAAAAAGGGCACTGAGCCAGGGAAATCAAACTGTGGGCACTTTTCCCCACTCTGGCCCTTTCTGGCTGTGTGACTCAGGGAAATTCACTTAACTCTCTGAGTCTCAATTTCCTCATCTAAAAGGTAATTATAGTAAGTACTTCACAAGGTTATGTGAGGATCTAAGGAAACGTATATGCTAAGGGAGTCTGTAACTATAAATCGATGAGATCTTAAATCTGTGTTCACTGAAAAGCATGGAAGAAGATCCGTCATTTCCAATTATCCCCCTTCCAGAACAGTTGTGCCTTCTGATTTCTGCTTGTCCCGTGACACCCACAGGTCTCACAGCGCATTGAAGGAGGGCCTCAGCAGCTTTTCCATCCTTGGAGTTCAATCATTACCCAGCAAAAATGAAAAACACAGCCAACACTCTGATCCAATCAGCTGCTCTCCATGGCAAGTACCAAAAAATGCAGTATTGCAGCTTTTCTGAGCTATGTTAAGGAGTGACCAGTTCTGGGTCACAAGCTCTGACACATTAAAGATCTTGTGAGCTTTGCGGGGAGGGACTGTGGAACATGGAATTTCCATCATGAAAAGAATTTCCTCCCTAAATGCACACTGTAGAAAAAAATAGGTACTCACCTGGGCTGGCAGAAGGACTTACAGATTTCTTCTCTGTAAGACAAAAGGAGAAAATGCATAATGTAAAGTGAAGAAAAAAGAAAATTCTGTGTATTGCTAGGGTTAAAACTGCCCATATTAAGGGGCCACTTATATCTTTTCATCATTTTGTCTTGAATCCTTGTCTCCTCTCCTTCCAGATCCCAAGTACGGGGGATCCTTTTTTTTCCTGCTTTGTTTGAATTTTGAGGCCACTGAGCTGCCCTCCTGCTATCACACCTCCTTTTGTTAGATTGAGGGGTGGGGGGCTGCTGGGACTTTGAGAATTCACACAGAATCATTTCGGACAAAGAAATGCAGTGGAGACCAACATGTGGGAAACAGCTTCTTCTTTCTCCAGGGAAGTTCAAGGCTAGGCAGGAGGCTGGTGTCTAATTAGCAAGAAGCTTGGAACCCCCTCCCTCTTACTCTGATAGCAGTGGTTTGAGTGTAAATTAGAGGAACTATATCATCAGGGCTGAAAGGTACCCAAGTTTAAAAAGCACAAGATATGTGAAATTTACCTGCTTTCTAAAAAGGTACAGAATTCAGCTAAATACTACCACATTATTGTTGATGTGGTCCCTATCCACTATCCTTCTCCAGACAGTGCAGAAAGCCAGCTGGGGAGTCTGAAGCAGGAAGGGTAGGGTAGAGGCAGGGCCACCCAGGGCAAACCCAGCGGGCTCATGAGCACCAAGGGGATGCCTCTCTAAGCAACTGGGTGGTCCCCACAGCTTTGGGCACTGTGTTCAGGGTGGAAAGAACTCCAGGAAGCCAGGCCACACTGCTCCTTCTCTGGCTCCCTGGCTGGAGCTGCGACATGGTGATGAGAGCACTACTTACCTTTGCAATGTCCATCATAATCGACCTGGATTTTGGATCCAGTGAGGCAGGCATCTCTATGCAGCTCACAGTGGTTGAGGTAGGTCTTGCCATTGCTGCCACACACAGGCCTCTTGTGAGGTTTGCATTGCTGAAACAGACCGTGGAGGAGGCTGGTATAGTCAAGGCTGAATTTGTGTGTGCGCGCCGCGCCCCCCCCCCGCCCCCCCGCCCCGCCACACACAGACATCTTGTGAGGAGTCCTCCCAAGTAGAGATGACTTCTACCCTGCCAGGGCACAGGGACCCTCAGCTCTGGCATCAGTGACCCTACCCTACTCAGTGTTGGAGGGATTATATCACCTTGCAGTCCCTCATGGTGCTCTGTGCTGATCCTGGCCCTGGGTCATCTCTTCTATTCAGTGAAAAGAAATACCCACTCCTTGACCCCAATCCTGATCGCCAAAGAATTGATGCTTTTGAACTGTGGTGCTGGAGAAGACTCTTGAGAGTCCCTTGGACTGCAAGGAGATCAATCCTGGGTGTTCATTGGAAGGACTGATGCTAAAGCTGAAACTCCAATACTTTGGCCACCTTGTGCGACGAGCTGACTCACTGGAAGAGTCTGATGCTAGGAGGGATTGGGGGTGGGAGGAGAAGGGGATGACAGAGAATGAGATGGCTGGATGGCATCACCGACTCGATGGACATGAGTTTGAGTGAACTCCGGGAGTTGGTGGTGGACAGGGAGGCCTGGCATGCTGTGATTCATGGGGTTGCAAAGAGTCAGACACGACTGAGCGACTGAACTGAACTGAACTGAACTGACCCCAATTCTATCAAATTAGCAGGAAAGGCATTTTATCAGAAGTCAGGAATCTGGATTATCTGTCACTTTATCACTTTGTAGAAAGTCATTCAATGTCTGGATATCGAAAACCCCTTAAAATTCCAAAATTTTACGACACAAAACAGCCAGAGCTGGGAATGTGGAAACATTGAAAGGAATGTTTCTACAGCCCCTGACACCCATCTCCCCAATTCTTCAATTATTTCAGGGTCTAGTTATAAGAATCTTTGCTCTGTTGCTTTATTTAGTATTTTGTTTTTCTCCTAATCTCAAAACGGTTGTTTTGAGCCAGGGGAGGGGGTGCCAGGTCTTTGTGAAATGTGACTGAGGATCATTCTGGACCAGGAAATGGACTTAAAGTTAACTTGGCAGCTTGATTCTACTTTGGCTATTAAAGTGCCACAGTGACAGGCAAGCTTAGTTTCTTTACACTTCTATGGTTTTTGAAAGGGGGAAGGGGTAAGCAAGTTCTGCTTAGACCTAATGAAGACATTAAAGCAAAAAAGAGTAGATGTGGTAAAAGAACACAGGACCCTGGAACTGAAGGCAGGTCAACCTTTCCAATTTATAGACTGGAAAACCAAAGTCCAGAAAGACAAACTTCACTTAAACAATATTTATCATTGGGTTATTAGTATAACCCACTGGGCAAAGCAACTTGGGCCCTGAGCAAAGCCAAACACGGTCGGTCTTCAGGGCATCCAGTGGCAATTCAGTTCAGTTCAGTTCAGTCGCTCAGTCGTGTCCAACTCTTTGCGACCCCATGAATCACAGCATGCCAGGCCTCCCTGTCCAACACCAACTCCCAGAGTTCACCCAAACTCATGTCCATCGAGTCGGTGATGCCATCCAGACATCTCATTCTCTGTCGTCCCCTTCTCCTTCCGCCCCCAATCCCTCCCAGCATCAGAGTCTTTTCCAGTGAGTCAACTCGTCGCATGAGGTGGCCAAAGTATTGCAGTTTCAGCTTTAGCATCAGTCCTTCCAATGAACACCCAGGATTGATCTCCTTTAGAATGGACTGGTTGGATCTCCTTGCAGTCCAAGGGACTCTCAAGGGTCTTCTCCAGCAACACAGTTCAAAAGCATCAATTCTTCGGCGATCAGCTTTCTTCACAGTCCAACTCTCACATCCATACATGACCACGGGAAAAACCATAGCCTTGACTAGACGGACCTTTGTTGGAAAAGTAATGTCTCTGCTTTTTAATATGCTATCTAGGTTGGTCATAACTTTCCTTCCAAGGAGTAAGCGTCTTTTAATTTCATGGCTGCAGTCAGCATCTGCAGTGATTTTGGAGCCCAAAAAAATAAAGTCTGACACTGCTTCCACTGTTTTCCCATCTATTTCCCATGAAGTGATGGGACCAGATGCCATGATCTTTGTTTTCTGAATGTTGAGCTTCAAGCCAACCTTTTTAGTCTCCTCTTTCACTTTCATCAAGAGGCTTTTTAGTTCCTCTTCACTTTCTGCCATAAGGGTGGTGTCACCTGCATATCTGAGGTTATTGATATTTCTCCCAGCAATCCAGTGGCAATTAATTTGCTTAAAATCACACAATGGTATGTGGCCAAGTTGAGGCTTACCTCCAGGTTTCTGGACCCTAAATGGCCACAGAGTGGCCAGGTACACCACTAGTGAGGACCTCCCAGAATCCTTAACAGATTTGGTTTGCAAGTTTTTGAGTTGAGAGACTTCCTTTCTGGGACAATGGGTCAGGATCCTTCAACTGGTTACTAAGGTGGGTGAATTAACTTGCAGCAATATGGATGAATCCAGTCTTGGGTTCTTCTGACAGAAAGGGGAAAAGGGCACACATCCAAGTTGTTATGTTCACTAAGAGAGAGAATTCTGCCTACAAAAGAAGTATTTCTCAAAAGCTCACTTTGTTTTTTAAATTTCATTAAAAAACAAAACCAAACCTGAAAAATCTGCATTCCAGCTAGTATTTTATAATGCACATATCCTTGACCTAGGAAGCCTTGGACTCAACCTTACAAGTGGGACTCAATCCTACAGAAATAAAGGCAACAGCAGGTAAGAATATTTGGCCAAAGATATTACTGTTTACAATGGTAAGCAACCTGAATGTCCATTTGTGGGAAGATGATTACATAAATCTGGTTCTTTTATATCACTAAATATAACTGAACTATTAAAAAATGAGAACTATATGTGCTGACCCATAGAGGGTTGTTGTTCCATATTAAAGAGTACAAGATGCAAGTTACACATATCTAGATCTGTCTACATTATGATATAATTTTTGCATAAAATAGGGGGAAACTCTATATAGTTGCAGAGAAACAAACAAAAAAAAAAACTATGTGGAACAAATATACACAAACTGTTAACACTGATTACCTCAGACTAAGGGGATTTGAAGTTTATGGGGGGAGATTATTAACTTTATGTTTGCATAAATGTACCACTTACAAAAAGCAATTGTTAATTTTGTAATTTGAAAATCTTATAAAGCTAAAGAATTTTTAAAAGGAAAAAAATCCCTACATTCACATCTGATTTTTAACCCCTGAGATAAAAATTTCACTTCTTCCAGAGAGTCAAGGTATGCTTTTATAAAGATGCCAAAATCGCTGGCTCTGCTCTGTAGACGGGCAGCTCCAGTGAGGCAACCACATGGCCTTGGCCACCATCCTCTGGCTCTCGCTCGCAGTTCTTACCTCGATGCAGAGGCAGGTAGGCTCTCCTTTCTCTGTGACTGCACATTCCCGGCCAGCTCCACAAAACACATTGGCACAGATCTTGGATTTGCTCCTTACTTGCTCCTGAAACACAAAGCCATCAGGGAAACACTGTCCATGGGAGAAGCCCATCTCTGGATGAGTCAATGGTGGTGATTATCTCTCAGGCTTGGGTTTGGTCCAGTCGAGGCTCCTGGTGCTGAAGGGTCCTGCACAGCCAGAAGTTCTTCCTGACAGCCGGCATCAGTCTTGCTAGCACTGCTCCTGCCCAGGTCCAGCTGCCTATGAATCCCTAAGACTGTTTCTCAAAGAGCAAGTGCATCTTTCTAGCAAGCATCCTTTCTCCTGAAAATGTTAACTGAACACCCATTAAATGCTAGTACTAGGCTAAGGACTGGAGATATAAAGGCACAGTTCCTGTCCTGAAGAAGTTCCATGGCTATCCAAGGAAACACAATAAAGAGACATCTAGAAAGCAGTGGGGAAGTGTAACAGGAGGGCAAGACTCAAACGAGACTTTCTGAAGATAGGATGCCTTCACTGACTCCTAAAGGATGAGAAGAATATGCCAGGCACAAGTGGAAATGCTTGAGAGAAAATATAGGTATCTGAAGGACCAAAAATCTCACTGAGTGGTGTTTAAGGCACTGCCACCTCAAAAGGCAAAAGAAGGATGGCTAAGCCACAGGAAACATGCATCTGCTATTATTCACATGGTCTCATGCAGCCCCTGTCCAAGTCTGCCTCCAGCTTTAAGATCAAGAGGGCTGAAGAATCACCTGACAGAATTGTTCTCAAACCACTTGTGGTCAGACATTCATGTGCAGACACGTGCAGCAGAGCTGACAAGGCAGGGAATGGTCCCAGTCTATGCCACTGAGAATGTGGATGTCCACAGGCACTAACCTGTCAGTGACACAGTCCTTTCCTCATATTAACTGGTGGCAGAAGGCCAGCCCCACCTCATCTGCCGCTCAGGCCAGTGGTAGTGGAGGCTGAACAAAGAAGTACATGATTTCCCTAGACCTTTTCCTGACTGGCTGGGCAGGCAGTCATCAGGGCCTCCAGGCTCCTATCCACTGGGGTAGCATTGGCTGTGGAAGAACCATCAAAGATGGCAGAGGTTGGGATGGGGCTGTGGGACTGGCTATAGTAAAGGTGGGGGATGGAATCTAAGATTCCATCCTTCAGGAATCCGTCTGCCACGTCACGCAGAGAACTCACAACCACAAAGCTTATAACTGTAAAATTCTTAGTTGGTAAATGTTCTAGATCCAAAGCAATAAACAAAAGTGGATGATGACAGCGGAGAGGCTGTCTAATAGAGCTGGTCTGCTGCCACCTGGAGGCTGATTTGCAAATTCCAGGTTATTTACTCTCAGCCAGCTTGCCCATGATGCAGGGCTCCCATTGGTCTAGAAGGTCTTGCCATGCTCTCATTTCATTGGTTCACAGGCTGTTGCTAAACCCATTCTCTTTTGGATGTTGCTAAGGAGAATTCAATAAAGCTGGCAGGGAGCAAAGAAAAGAAGTAATTCCCAGAAGGCTGGGAGTACTGGAGAACTGTTATTTCCTAAATCAGGAGTGGAATATAAAATTGAGTCTATTTGAGTATATTCCGGCTAGGGCCCTCTTGGAAACTGTGCCTGGGAATGGCAAGCAGGTAGAAAAATGAAGAGGAAAAAGGCTATCCCTGACCAGTGTGAAAAAAAAAAAAATCTCCCCCTCTTCATGAAACAACATGCTAGCTGAGGAATACAGACAAATATATACCCCCAGTGAGTATGTCACATGACTAAAAGACACACTAATGCATAAAAAAGCACACTCAGACACATGCCTACACTCAAAGGCACACCAGCAGACAGCCCCACAGGGAAACACCCACAAGACTTTACCACTTACAAGCTGTATGTCTGTTAATTAGTCACTTTAATTCTTTGAGCCTTGGTTTCCTCATCTGTAAAACAGGGGTAAATACTAGCCCTGCCTTGTGAAAATGAAGAGAGAGAATGTATTTGGAATTGCGTCATAAGCTGTAAAGCAAATCTGCCTGTTAACTATTATTCATGTTAATGTTTATAGAGCTTCCTGCAGAATAATCTGTGGCATTTACAGAGCCTCTTTTTAGCTTATGTTTGCTTTTAGTGAGTATAAAAAGTAAAAGCTTTTACTGATAGGTCAAATTCAACCCAAGTCATTTTTCAGAAATAATTATCAAAAATCCGTTTGAAGAAACAGATACTGTTTACTTAAAATATAATGACTAACATTTGAATGTTGTTGTTTAGTCGCTAAGTTGTGTCCAACTCTTAAGACCCCATGGACTCTAGCCCACCAGGCTCCTCTGTCAATGGGATATCCCAGGCAAGAATACTGGAGTGGGTTGCCATTTCTTTCTCCAAGGGATCGTCCCAATCCAGGTATCAAAAATGCATCTCCAGCTTTGGCAGGCGGATTCTTTACCACGGAGCCACCAGAGAAGTCCAATGTTTGAATAGTACTATTAACATTTACAGTGTTTTCATGCATAAAATTTCATCTTACTGTGGACAATCCTACAAAAACATGCATATTATTAACCACATTTTATAGAAGAGGAAACTGAAGATGGGAAGGTCGAGTAACTTGCCAAAGGTCCCACAGCTAAAAATGAGGAGCTAGGATTCCAACCCAGATCTTCAGACAATAGATGACTAAGCTCCCATTTATAAACGCCTGGCACCCTGATAAGTGATTTTCATTATACATGATACATAATGACAACATCATAGACATCATAACTATTGCCATTTTACAGATGAGGGAACTGTGCCTTAACATGTTAAATAAGTAGAAAGTGACACAGCTAGGATTCTAGCCAACCAAAGAGAAAACCATTCTTTAATATTTGATTTATTTTCATACCTAGAAGATTGAAGGTTAAGGAAATTATGATGGGGAATTGATTTGCATAATTAGCAAATGTCAGGAGAAAGTGCTTAGGAGTATGACAGAGAGTTAGATTTGACTTCCACCTCCAACCTCTGCTCCTTACTTGCCAAGGCTGGAGGCAAGGTACTCTCTGTAAACCTCAGTTTCTAGTATGTAAAATAGGAGCACTAATCTCTGTGAGGACTGGGAGGTTTATACAAGACGTGCTGCATACAGCAGAGTGCCTGCCATACATCAGAAAGCATCCATAATTACAGCGGGCAACTGATGTTCAAACAGTTTTCCCACTGAGATGCCATCATCACCTTGGGCTGTCAAGTCTCCACCCATCCTTCCTTACAATGAATGATAATACTGAGAACCGCACTGACTGAATGGAAAAATCCAAGAACCTAACAACCCCATTATCCTGTTTGAAGACCACAGAGAAATGCTAGTTACACAAGCATTTCTCTTTGCAGGTGGCACATCTGTCAATAGGTGGCAATCTCTCTCTTTGTCTTGTGGAGCCTGGCACCACTCGGAGCCGCAATGCAGAAATGCAGCTTTGGCTTTTGGCTTTAGAAGCTCCTCGCATGGAGATGTGGGGAAGGGGGCTGGGAGAATGGGCAGGTACCCCTTGGGCATCAGGACACCATGAACCAGGAATTTGCTGACTTGGGAGAAAACATCTAACCTGAAGCCCTCATAGCACCCCTGCCCCCTAATTCTGTCCATTCACAGGCATGTTGTAATGCAAGAATCAGTAAGGAAGAAAAACTTTCTTTAGAGAAGGGGCCTTTCTCCAAGCCCTATCATCTCTGGGAGTAGGGGTGTCAGGACCACCCTCGAGGCTTCTAGAAAGTTCCTGAGACTGGTAGGTAGGTAGTCTTGCCCGTCTGCTGATTCTGAGTGGCGGGGTGGGGGGAACACCTTGAGAGGGGATAAACGTGGCACGAACATGCTCATAGCACAGGACAATGGCTGCTTTCTGTGTGCGTGGAGGAGGGCATGGTGAGGAAGAGATGAGTTGGGGTGGCATGTGGCAAGGGGCGGGTCTTGCCAAGTAGTCTAGGGGGCTCTCTGCTGGATCTGACGCACAAAGAGGACCTTGGGAGGTTTGGGACAGGTGTCATGATGAAAGTGGTACTTTCAGATTTTATTTCTGGTCCTTTCCAGCTTGGAAATATAGACTCAAAGTGCAGGGCAGCCTGGAGAGAAGCAGCTTTAAGGCCGTAAATCTTTTGGGAGTGACCAGGGCCTGGGGCTAGTATTAATCACAGCACCTGCAACTGAGTGAGGCTCTTCACAGATCTCTCTGTCCTCACAACATCTTGCAGGTTTCCATATTTTTAGTCCCATATAACAGAGAGGGGGCTTCTCTTGTGGCTCAAATGGTAAAGAATCTGCCTGCAATGTGGGAGACCCAGGTTCGATCCCTGAGTCGGGAAGATCCAGAGGGGAATTTCAGATTCAGAAAAGCTCTGTGATGTGCAGAGACCACATTAACTAGTGAGAGCTAAGTCAGGATTGGAACACAAGTCAGCCTGACCCCAGAGCCTCGACAGTCCCTTACTGGGAATAGTCAAGGACTTGAGTTGCAGGGAGAGCATCAGAGATGCTGTGCGGCTCTCACAACTGAAATAGATTTGTTTGCTTTACCACCGGAACAATTTCAGGAATTGGGTTCCAGGGCCGTATGAGAATTTCATCTATGTAGTGGGCCTTAGAGAGCATCACTATGAACAAAGCTAGTGGAGGTGATGGAATTCTAGTGGAGCTATTTCAAATCCTGAAAGATGATGCTGTGAAAGTGCTGCACTCAATAGGCCAGCAAATTTGGAAAACTCAGCAGTGGCCACAGGACTGGAAAAGGTCAGTCTTCATTCCAATCCCCAAGAAAGGCAATGCCAAAGAATGCTCAAACTACTACACAATTGCACTCATCTCACACGCTAGTAAAGTCATGCTCAAAATTCTCCAAGCCAGGCTTCAGCAATACGTGAACTGTGAAAGTCCAGATGTTCAAACTGGTTTTAGAAAAGGCAGAGGAACCAGAGATCAAATTGCCAACATCCGCTGGATCATAGAAAAAGCAAGAGAATTCCAGAAAAACATCTATTTCTGCTTTATTGACTATGCCAAAGCCTTTGACTGTGTGGATGACAGTAAATGGTGGAAAATTCTGAAAAAGATGGGAATACCAGACCACCTGACCTGCCTCTTGAGAAGCCTATATGCAGGTCAGGAAGCAACAGTTAGAACTGGACATGGAACAACAGACTGGTTCCAAACAGGAAAAGGAGTACGTCAAGGCTGTATATTGTCATCCTGCTTATTTAACTTATATGCAGAGTACATCATGAGGAACGCTGGGCTGGAAGAAGCACAAGCTGGAATCAAGATTGCTGGGGAAAATATCAATAACCTCAGATATGCAGATGACACCACCCTTATGGCAGAAAGTGAAGAGGAACTAAAAAGCCTCTCGATGAAAGTGAAACAGGAGAGTGAAAAAGTTGGCTTAAAGCTCCACATTCAGAAAACTAAGATCATGGCATCTGGTCCCATCACATCATGGGAAATAGATGGGGAAACAGTGGAAACAGTGTCAGACTTTATTTTTTTGGGCTCCAAAATCACTGCGGATGCTGACTGCAGCCATGAAATTAAAAGACGCTTACTCCTTGGAAGGAAAGTTATGACCAACCTAGATAGCATATTAAAAAGCAGAGACATTACTTTGCCAGCAAAGGTCAGTCTAGTCAAGGCTATGGTTTTTCCAGTGGTCATGTATGGATGTGAGAGTTGGACTGTGAAGAAAGCTGATCACTGAAGAATTGATGCTTTTGAACTGTGGTGCTGGAGAAGACTCTTGAGAGTCCCTTGGACTGCAAGGAGATCCAACCAGTCCATCCTAAAGGAGATCAATCCTGGGTGTTCATTGGAAGGACTGATGCTGAAGCTGAAACTGCAATACTTTGGCCACCTCATGCGACGAGTTGACTCACTGGAAAAGACCCAGATGCTGGGAGGGATTGGGGGCAGGAGGAGAAGGGGACGACAGGATGAGATGGCTGGATGGCATCACCAACTTGATGGACATGAGTTTGTGTAAACTCTGAGAGTTGGTGATGGACAGGGAGGCCTGGCGTGCTGTGATTCATGGGATTGCAAAGAGTCGGACACGACTGAGCGACTGAACTGAACTGAACTGAGAGGCAATCACTTTGGCATAGGAATATTCTCTGGGAGTGTGAGCTCTCACGTACCTGAACCCGTAAGTCTGAATATACACCTGTCAGAGTGTAACTGAGTAGGGAGATGGAGTGTGCTCTGGAAGGATGGACACCATGATATATTGAGAAAAATCAACAAAATATCTGCTCCCTATGGAGAGATATATCAAGTCTCTAGCTTTATCCTTCTAAATAATTTTCCTCACTTGCTTTTATGTTGTTTTCATTATGTGTTGTAAGCCATGCTCTGAGGGTTTGATCTCATTAATTTGCACAATGCAAATTCTCCTTGGAAAAAACTGACCAGAACATTGCTGACTTTTACCAGGGAAAAACTTCTCTGAGCCTCTGCATGGTGATAATGACACTTTCTTTTAAAAAAATTTTTTTTATTGGAGGATAACTGCTTTACAATGTTGTGCTGGTTTCTGCCATGCATCAACATGAATCAGCCAAAGGTATACATATGCCCCCTCCCTCCTGAACCCCACTCCCATCTCCCTCCCCATTCCACCCTTCTAAGTTGTCACAGAGCACTGGGTTGAGCTTCCTATGTCACATAGCAAATTCCCACTTGCCATCATTTTACATATGGTAATGTATGTTTCTATGCTATTCTCTCAGTTTGTCCCGACCTTTCCTTCCCCTACTGTATTCATAAGTCTGTTCTCTAGGTCTGCATCTCCACTGCTGCCCTGCAAATAGGTTCATCAGTACCATCTTTCTAGATTCCATATGCATGTGTTAATATACAATATTTGTCTTTCTCTTTCTGACTTACTTCACTCTGTATTATAGTCTTTAGGTTCATCCACCTCATTAGGACTGACTCAAATGGGTTATCTTTTTATAGCTGAGTAATATTCTATTATACATATGTACCCCAAATTCTGTATCCATTCATCTGTTGATGGACATCCAGGTTGCTTCCATGTCCTAACTATTCTTAAAAAAAAAAAAAAAAAAAACCTCCAGAAAGTAGGCATAACTGATGCTAATGGTAAAGAACCCGCCTGCCAATGCAGGAGACTTAAGAGATGCAGGTTCGACCTCTGGGTAGGAAGATCCCCTGCAGAAGGAAATGGCAACCCACTCCAGTATTCTTGCCTGGAGAATCCCATGGGCAGAGGAGCCTGGTGGGCTACAGTCCATGGGGTCACACAGTTGGACATGACTGAAGCGACTTAACACGGCATGGCACCTCAACATAATAAAGGTCACACACAACAAACCCACAGCAAACATTATTCTCAATGGTAAAAAACTGAAATCATTTCCTCTAAGATCAGGAAAAAGACAAGGGTGCCCATTCTCGCAACTATTGTCAACATAGTTTTCGAGGTCCTAGCCACAGCAATCAGAGAACAGAAAGAAATAAAAGGAATCCAGGTCAGAAAAGAAGTAAAACTCTCACTATCTGCAGATGACATGATAGTATACATAGAAAACTCTAAAGATTCTACCAGAATATTACTAGAGCTAATCAGTGAATGTAGTAAAGTCACAGGATATGGAATTAACACACAGAAATCCGTTGCTTTCCTATACACTAACAATGAAAAATCAGAAAGAGAAGTTAAGGAAACAATCCCATTTACCACTGCAACAAAAAGAATAAAATACCTAGGGATAAACCAACCTAAACAGACAAAAGAGCTGTATGAAGAAAACTATGAGACACTGATGAAAGAAATCAAAGATGATACAAACAGATGGAGAGATATACCAAGTTCTTGGACTGGAAGAATCAATATAGTGAAAATGACTATACAACCCCAAGTAATCTACAGATTTGATGCTATTTGTACAGAAAATTTAACTAGCTTGTAATTTTT
Source organism: Moschus berezovskii (assembly GCF_049115385.1). Classification (NCBI taxonomy): domain Eukaryota; kingdom Metazoa; phylum Chordata; class Mammalia; order Artiodactyla; family Moschidae; genus Moschus; species Moschus berezovskii. The sequence continues at coordinate 86,611,506 of NC_142460.1, forward strand.
ACTATTGCCTTTATTCTCAAAACCTCTTAGGATAGGAAGGAAGGGGATACCTCTAAGGTTGCTTCAGATGTAACATCCTATGATAAAGAAGAAATGGAAGCTCACAGTTGTACTGACAGTTCCAAGACCTCATGGGTACAGAACTGTGTCCTGAAGCAAGGTCTCCAGACTTTAATTCCAGCCCTCTTTCCAGTAAACCACTTTGACTCTTTATAAATCAGAGTTAGAAAAGGTGTTAGTCTTGGATCCATGGTCTAAAAAAATCAGCAATTATTTTTGCAATTGAAAAAGATTCTCTGCAAACAAAGGGAAAACCAAGTTATTTGCAAAACCACCAGTAGAGGTGATAGTGTGTCTGAGTCTCTGGGTCGAACAGTATTAAGTCTGAACATAAAATATGCTTTGAATGTTTAAAAAAGTCTTCTGAAGTAAAACAATTTCTGGAAGAACAGTGTGCTTTGGCAGGGGATGGAAGCTTATAAGCAAAGCCATAAAACTGTCAGTTTAATATACCATCATTTCACTAATGTGAACTGGGTAGGCTCTGTCCCTCCATCCCTTTCCTCCTTCCCAACTTTCTTTTTGAAAAAAGAAAAAAAAAAAGCAGTCCTACATATGCCAAGGTGGAATTTTGGCTCCCCTTGCCACTATTCTGTGACAGAGCGGCTTTGTTGACATGAGAAAGACTCTCCCTGCATTGCCAGAATTAGTCATGGAAACTTTACAGGAACACCAGGGCCCCTCAGATACGCAGAGCACCACAGAGTTGGGGACAAAGGAATTCACAGAACTGGGGGTTGGGGGCGAGCAGGAGGAGACCTGGGTGGGGCACAGGGTGGGAGGGCTGTTCTGGAATGGAACCCAGTAGCACAGGCCTGAGAAAGCCGGGGGAAAAAAACCAAGCCACTACAGGACCTTGAAATCTGGCTGGGCCATCATGTGACTTTGCTCAATTCTCTGTGATTCTGCTCTGAAAAGTTGTGTTGCTGCATGCTACAGATTCTACGAAAGAGAAGGAAGGAGTGATTTCTAGCAGTTGCCCTGATGTGCTTGGCAGTAGGCACTTTGTTTGCAGGGACTGTGCCTCCCTTCATGTGTGCTCACAACCAATCCCTTATCTCAAGGTTTCGGCACCAGAGTCAGACCTTGGTTTTGCAGGGCCTGAAGCTTCAACAATTTGATGGGCCCTCCTTATGAAAAAGAATACACATGTAAAACTGCAAAATTGGGCACAGGGCTTTGGAAAGGGCCTTACAAGTTAAAGGACTGAAACTGAAGCTTAATTAGCTTCTCAGTTGATCTGACTCACTATATACCCTGTATTTTCTTCATAAACAAGAAGGCTTTGAGGCCTTCAATCTATTAGTCAGGGCTCTATTTAATATTTTATGCACATATAGCTTATCTCAAGTAGACTAAACGCCTGCACACTGTGGCTTCCCACAGACTCACCACACTATCTCGCCAGAGAAAATGCTCAATAAATATATATATATTTTTACATTAAATGTCATTTGGGGTTTTTCAAATTGATGTCAGTGTCAGTGGCTGGTGACAATGTACTCGGATGTTTAGGGGAAAGCGTGGCTGAGCTTTATGATATCAAAATAAGGGCTGTGTCACCCCCAAGAGGATTAGCCTTAAGATTAAAAAAGAAAAATCTCTATTATGGATCTGTCACTCAAGAATGACCTAATTTTTCAGTGTATTCATTTTGTTTTAAAAAAATTTCTCTATTTACGGCTGTGCTGGGTCCTTCTTGCTGCGTGCAGGTTATCTCGAGTTGCGGCGAGCGGGGACTAGTCTTTGTTGTGGTGTGCAAGCTTCTCACTGTGGCTGCTTCTCTTACTGCGGAGCATGGGCTCAGTAGTTATGGCTCAGTTGCTCCACAGCACGTGGGATCTTCCCGGCTCAGGGACAGAACCCGTATCCTCTGCATTGGCAGGCGGATTCTTAACCACTGGTTACATTCAGCTTCTATCATAGCTTATGGGATAGCACATTTTCTCCTCATGCTGTGATAATGTATTATGTGCCCGGAAGTGACTACTTTCAAATTTCAAATGGGACAAGGCTGTTTACCTTAATCACTGTCTTTATTATTTTACAGATTCTGTCACAGTCTCTGAGTGCTGGCCCTGTCAGACAAGGATCTACACTGCCACCTTCATATGGAAGCTCTCTCAGCACCATCTCTGGAATTGCCTCCCCCTTCATACGTTTCTCTTGACGTGGCCCAGATACAGCATGGCCGACTGGATGTTTGGTTTCTATATAAGTTCAGTTTTCTGTAATGGTCTCCAGTCAGAGCACAAGTACATAGCAGCACTGAGTAAGCACTAACAGAGTTAGAAATACGCCAGGCCCTTTCACGTAAACTGAAAACGACCTCACAGGTATCTACGAGGTTGGAGGATTCATCCCCGTTGGCCGGGAGGAGACTGAATCTGAGTTGTGACTGAGGTAAGAGTCAACCCAGGTGGCACTTCTGCTCTCATGCCTTCAGGTCATGGTCCACCGCAATGAGCTGCTATCTTTTCTGGGAGTGGCATGCTGTCTCCCCGACTCAGCACATCCAATGACTCCACTCTGACACACAGGGGCTATTAGACTCCCCACTATCTGTCAAGAGTCCTCAGAGTGACCCGTGGGGATTCCCAAGATCACGTGTCAGTCTTACTAAAGAGTGTTTTTTGTAAGTTCCCTAGTTTCACCATTCCATCCTTCAGTTTCTTCAGAACGCTGAATAAAACTTTTAAGCCAGACCACTCTTTACCCTGAATTATTAGTCTGTCAGTCTTGAACATGATACTCCTTTTCTGTTTCCCAACCGTCTGCCTGAGACTTTTCCACTTTAAAGGACAAAGCAGAGGGTACAGATAATCTCCTAGTCTTCTTCAGTGAAGATCAAGGCAAGGAGTTTAAACCCATCAGAAAGCATATCTGACAATGCCTATAACAACAAACAAGGAGAGAGACCTGTGACTGGCACGGCACACGTCGCATGGCATATACGCTAAAAGCGTATAGGATGTGGCCTTCGCCTTCATAGGACTTCCTAACCTAGCCCAGGAGATGAAATTATCACACAGACATTAATGCAGTCCTGAAGTAAACGGCGCTGACTTTGGGAGATGAGTATTATGAATGAGACGGGACCTGAGCCAAGCCCTGAAGAATGGTGGGATCTAGACAGAAAAAGTTGTTGAGCAGGAAGGTTTTAAGAACAGTTGGGTGGTGGTATATGGGAAGAACTAGGTAAAGAGGAATTGCAGGCACACGGAAACCAGCGAGAGTCTGAGGTGATGAGTCTCATGGAAGGTGGTGACATAAATTTAGGGAAAGAAAGGAAGCCAAGAGAAATTTCTAAGGAACAAGGAGATCTGGCAGCAAACTGGACAGAGGAGAGGAAGGAGAAAATCCAGGGAGCTGCTAATATCTTTGGTTTTGAGGACCTGGAAGGCTGCTGGTGGAGATGGAGCCCTGGGAAGGGGCTGAATGGAAGAGGGATAAGTGATGACATGACATGTCAGTTATGGACATGAGTCTAAAAGGACAGTAAGATAACCCACTGACAGCTGAAAATAAAGCTGGAGGTGCACAGCTGGACGTCATCTGTGTAGATGATGAGAACAAATGAGCTCAGGAGGAAAGGGTGGGAACGGAGGGCTGAGGGCGGCTGAAAGGGACAAAATGAACACCGAGAGGAGCAGGGAGGAAGGCAGGCTGCCCATGGGGACCTTGTGCAAATCAGAAATGGTGTCTTCTCCTTTGAGCAGATGCAATACTGGGCCAGGTTACCAGGCTTGGCAAGTAGAGTGCAGGTTGGAATTTAGCCTCCCATCTGTATGAGGACTCCGAAGGCAGACCAGCCAAGCAAGCAAAGTAGACACATTCAGAAAACTGGGAGCTAAACCAGGAAGTCTAGAGAGCGCCAAGAAATGGATGATGGATGGCACTGAATGAGAAATGCTTTAGCAAACACTGGGAAGAAGTAGCCAAAAAAAAAAAAAAAACCACACAAAAACTACCAACTTTTAAACTTCTGCTAAAACCTGAATTGGTAACTCAGGGGGCAGACCAAGCAGAGGCAGTGAGGTCTCATGTAAAGAGAACTGGTGTAAGAGCCTGGAGATAGGCCCTGGACATGTCTCTGCCTCTAACATACTGTGTGATTAGGGCAATGTGCTTGACCTCTCTGGTCCTCAAATTCCCTGTCTATAAAATCAAGTCTTGTCGATGATACCACAGTCCCTTAAACTGTTAGAAGTCTCTTAACTGGTAAGCACAAGAACTTATCATCTCAGATATTCCTGAATATCAAACTTCAATCTCCCAAGGAAACTAACCTAAGTGTCCAAACTAAAGATATCGGTTATGTATAGCCTCTCGTAAGGGTTTCAGGGTTTTTGCTGGGCTGTGGTGGGGGAATTAACGTTAGCTTTCATAGTCAAAGGATTTTCATAAGCAATGCTTTTGCATTCCCTCCTGGATCATGGTAGAGGAAATCAGGGGAGCAGTAATGGGACCCCAATTGAGGGGCCTGGTTTCACTCTTAGTTAACTGGTTGGAACCCTCTACTCCCCTAGAATGCCATTAATAATGTTTTTATTCTATTTGTGTTTGCCTTGCAAGAGAAAAAGGGAAGAAAAGAAGGGAGAGAATGGCTAAAGGAAATTCACATGAGATTCACAATTCTTCATTCCTGCCAAGAACCTGTCACTGAAGTATGTCTGGGACTGCCAGGACTCACATTTACTCAGCATTCATGCTCTAATTATTTCCACATGTAGTTCAAGGAAAATGGTTGATTAAAAGTTAAAAAAAAAAAAAAAACCCACACACCTAAATCCCAACTCCCTCAACTAAAGAGGGGAGATAGCTCTAGGGCAGCTCAGGGAGAGTTCTGAGCGCCAGTTTTAGAAGTGTCCCCTGCAGTGCTGGCCACATCTGGACCAACATCCCCACACATTCCAGGCACTTCATCCCAAGCAAGCCAGCTCTCCACCTCCCCAGGCTTCCCAAGCCCCGAACCACATAGAATTCACATTCTTTGGACTTCTGAGTGGAATATAGGATTTATTCCTCTGCTCTGGTGGAAGGCAGAAGAGATACAGATACAGACTGAGAGCTCTAGCTCTTTTGACCTGGGCTTTTCTGAATTTAGGTAGCTCATGATTATCAGGACTTCCCTGGTGGCTCAGATGGTAAAGCATCTGCCTACAATGCGGGAGACTTGGGTTCAGTCCCCGGGTAGGGAAGATCTCCTGGAGAAGGAAATGGCAACCCACTCCAGTATTCTTGCCTGGAAAATCCCATGGACAGAGGAACCTGGCAGACTATAGTCCATGGGGTCACAAGAGTCCGACACAACTTAGCGACTAACCACCACCTGATATCAGAACACTCCCAAGGAAGGAATCCACTGTGGCAGAGAACTTGGTTACCTTCCCTGAATCGTGTCCCCTTTCCAGCATCCCAAACTGCGCATGCCTCCCCCTAAAACTGAAAGGTAAGCCACTACTCTCCAAGGTGGTTCACATGACTTGGCACCAGGGCCAACACTGTCATCTACTTGACCACATTTAACCAGATCTCTGGCACGTGGCTCAGTTTTCTTCCTCTCTTCTTAGTGACTTCATTGTTTACTTGGCCTTCTCACCTCCAGGAATCCTCCTTTCTCAGGTCATCTGGCTACAGGTACTTCAGGAGGTGTCTGTGAGTAGAGCAGGTGGCCACAGTAGACTAAAATAAAGGGGATGGGGCTTCTGAGGGTCTACATTTGAAATAAGAACTCATTACTCTTTTAAAATGTCAACACATAAGGCATTGTTAGCTGCTTCTTTAATCTTCAGATGGGTAGAGAATGTTTCACAAGACCAGCTAAAAAAGTAATGTTACCATCTGGGAAGTCTGATTTATCATCTGAATTACCCCAATTCTTCTGTTCTTCAAGGCTTAGCTCAAGTTATTATACACCACTCCATCTTCAGTGACTTTTTCCTTTTGGTTGGTATAAATTCCTTCTTCCTTCTCTGAATGTTCATTCCTGTCTTAATGAACTCCTTTTTATCACTTTAAAAAAACTGATTGTGCAGATTTTGTCTTCCTATCTGAACTAAAAGTTCCTAAAGAACAAGGATTATGCTTAAAGTTCTGTCATAGGTCCTGGCATAGTATCCAGTGACACTCAATCAACCTTTGTTGAAAGCAGGAAAGGGGGACTGAATCCCACCTCCCTAAGGACTTGGAACAGGGGCAGAAAGACAGCTCCTACGCCAGTTCCTCTCCTAGGGCTGCCCCCTTCCAGGACCAGTCTTTTTGGGGAACAGCCTCAAGACCCCACTCTTTTCTCTACCAGGCCATAAACAGTTAGCTTGCAATTTCACTAACTAGAGATTGTTTTAGACCCACAGCAAGACACTGGGGTGTGTGTGTGTTGATGAAGTGGACAGGAGAACACTACGGGACTGAAAAGGCTTTCAGTCATGCCCCCTTGTTCACAGTTAAAATTGACCTAGCTGACATGCTAAGGGAATGGGAATTTCGGTGGAGGAAAGGGGCATGGAAGATGAGGTAATGTGAGAATGTGAGGTCCCTCAGAGGAAGGCAAAATTCGGAGAGACTTCAGAGTACAGGGTACATGCCACCCAAGAACAGCCCCACAAGGTGGCAAAAACGCACAAGATGAAGAGAAGCACGTGACAGGAGGCCAAGAGAAATTGTGAAAATGGGCTTATTATCAAGGCAGCTGCTTTGTGTTATCTCTTCTCAGAACCTCACCCCAACACTGCTCTATGAGGCAGAAGAAAGGCAAGATGGTCAGTCTCTCCCTAGATGAGAAAGAGATGTCTCTTGCCTTATTCTACCCCTCCTCCAGCCCCAGAATGTCCCCAGCCACTCCCCTCTGGCTCATCCACTAGGCTGACCCAGCCATGGACTGGAAGACACTGAAATGTGAGTTGCCAGAGAAGGGCAAAGGCTTAGCTATGCCCAGGTGACTTATTTCCCCTGGGGCTTGGGCACCTTAAAAGGAACTGTGATGTCCAACCAAATGCTGAGACAATCTGACAGGATGGAGGGGGAAATAGGGTGGGGGGAAAGCAAAGAATTCAGGGCTGACTGGAACAAAATAGAACAGAGAGACCCAGAGACCCAGCATAGCAGAGCAGTGTGCTTCCTCTTTATAAAGACATAGACAAAGCCCTGGGAATCTTTTGGGGCAGTGCAGCTGAAAAGTACTTGTCAAGTTTTCAGATATTGGCGATTATTCTCCAGTCTAAGGAATGAAGAAGGGGTTGAAACCCAGCAAGAAACTCTGGGTTAAATGTGTGGGTCAGTATGATTCCAGGAGAAACAGACAGATGTAATTAGAAGTTCTTAGACATTGTGTTGCCATGGCAACTGTCAGCCCCTGGAGTGGAGGGAGTAGGGGGAAAACCTGGAGTCCGAGGAATACAGTCCTCCAAGGAAATGCCCGAGGTGGGTGGCAATCACCCTCAGGCTCTACAAGCAGGGTCTGTTTCTCTATCCTACCCACTCCCAGACTCTTGAGAACCCTTCCCAACCAGTTTCTCCTCATGCTCACTTCCCACTACCCAGATACACACTCAGAGCAATTCCAAATGCCAATGAAGGGCTCCATTCAGATGGTACCCAGAGAAAGTCGATTCTTGGAGGAGAGTTTGTGCAGGTGGTAATGTCCTCTGGGCAGTTGATGGCCCTAGGAGCTTTCTGAATCTGAGTCTGAGGATCAGTGAAGGAAGCTGCAGGCTTAATTTACATATCACTAAGGAGCCCAGTTCCTCTGTGAGGGGGATACTGGATAAATGCTGAGGGCAAGTAGGGGCGTGTGAGCTTGAGCAGGGAAGGGGTACACTTGTTCATAGTAGGACAACAGTGTATTTTATCAGTCAAACTGGGACATATCTGAGAGTAGAAAGGGAACTTTCAAACAGATATACTTGTGACACATGGTCACTTTAATTAATAGGCTGCCTAAGTGGAACATGTTTATTTCCATTTTATGATGTGGGAATTCTTACCTGGTGTCTATGAGACCCTAGAAATCCACCTATAGATTTGGCGACTCAATTTTCCTAGGGCATAATCTAGGAAAGATGAAAAACCCAAAGAAAGTACTGCTTTAGGCATGAACTGCCTCTTGAAGCTTTAATCTCCCCTGATTCAACTGCTACATAAAGTTATTCGGGGGTCTGCTGCTGCAAAGCTGGGGAATCCGGGCAGATGAGACCACTTTTACTTCAGAATCCTTGTCATTACAAATCCTTCTAACTACTTTTCTAAAGAGATAGCCATTTAACACATCATTGCCAAAAGGAGATGGTTCTCAATGAATATATGGCAATAATGTGGTCAATGGGGGCGGATCATTCCACAGCAGTGAGACCTAATAAATCTCCCCTGAAGAGAGGTTTCCAGAGGTGCTTTCTTACACATTCCTTAACAACCGAACCAAAAAACAGTGGCTTAGGGACCCTGTGGTCACAAAACCCAGGGAAAGGTCAGACTCTCCCAGGGAACCAGAAGAAATGACTGTATTTTAGGTACAATATAGCCAGCCTAGAAATTATGAGCATGTGGTTCAGCCACAACCTCGGTCACAAAATTGTAGGGTGTTTAAAGGGTAAGGCCCACCCAGGGTGCATCCCCTGGTATTTTCTCGGGGACGCTGGGAATCACAGCCATCTAGTCAGAGTTCCTGGCAGTTACTTAGCAACCATGGCTGGTGGTTAGCCCTCTGCTTTCAACTCTGCTGCAGGGTTGGGAGCCACTGGGGCTAATGAGTTTTATTTACCTGGATCTCTACCCAGACAGATACTGGAAAATGGGGCACAAATATCTGAGTTTAATGTGGAGCTTCCCCAAGAATTTTGGGTGCCAATTTACAATCTTTAACCATCAATTAACACTGTTGTTCTCTGCTGGGCAGGAGTGTCAGGAAGTTCCAGCACCTACTGCATGTCTCCTGGATTTTAACAGTCCAGTTTAGAGGAATGTTAATCTCTGGAACAAATTAAGAATTACATAAAATCAATCCTTTTGAAAAAGAGCTACACTCCAAACACAATTTAATCTGCATTTCCTTATCATTGTCCAAAGTGGAATTGGACAAAAATCTATTTTGGAGAAAGTCAGCAAAATATGGGACAATCAAGCAACAAAATACCCAACATTATGCTAGATACTGGGGACTAAAGGGACAATCAAGCACAATCCATGTTCCTCAGCTGCTGACAGTTTGGATGAGGAGATGGGGCATAAATACGTAAGGGTTTTAAATAACAAAAAATATAAGCTAACAAGAGCAACCTCAAGACACTGTGTGGCTAAATGCAACATCTGGTGAAGTGACAATTGTCTAGAGTAGTGCTGTCCAATAGACACCAGTCTCACAAATGAGTTAAAATTTTCTAGTAGCCATATTTTTAAAGTAAAAAAAAAAAAATCGTTTTAAGAATTTGTTTTATTTAAACCAATGTAGCCAAAAGATGACCATTTCAGCACGTAATCAATATTACTGAGACAGTTTACACTCTTTTTTCATACTAAGTCTTTGCAACCCAGCATATATTTTATATCCACAGCACATCTTAATGGGACTGGCCACATTTCAAGTGCTCAAGGGGCACTTGTGGCTAGTGGCTTTTTCTACTGAACAGCACAGCTCAAAACAGTAAGTTCTGAATTCTGATACATTGCTGCTGCTGCTGCTAAGTCACTTCAGTCGTGTCCGACTCTGTGTGACCCCACAGACGGAAGCCCACCAGGCTCCCCTGTCCCTGGGATTCTCCAAGCAAGAACACTGGAGTGGGTTGCCATTTCCTTCTCCAATGTGTGAAAGTGGAAAGTGAAAAGTGAAAGCGAAGTCGCTCAGTCATGTCCGACCCTTAGCGACCCCATGGACTGCAGGCTACCAGGCTCCTCCATCCATGGGATTTTCTAGCATTACTAAGAGCTAAATCGGGGAGGAGAGTTTAGATAGAAAAATTAAGACTTTAACTGGGAATGTTTTAGAGCATAACTGAAAGCGACAGATGTTATCTGATGACACAGGGAAGGCAGCATGCTGGCTGCATCTGGGACTAGGAAACTGAAATTGTCCTTTGAAAATGAACAGCATCACGGGCATTTACGCCTAATTCTGACTCAGCTTTCAGAGCCTGTGACAAGTCACTTCACCTTTCTGGTCTCCTCTATAAGATAAGAGGCTTGCTACCTCCTATTTTAGGACTTTGTATGGCTTATTGCATGAAAAAATAAGGGGCTAATTAAACTACGTATTCTGAGCCTTCTCTGAACTACTTAAAGACACTTTTTGTTCTGGCATAGAAGTCCATGGACAACCTTCACAATGACGTAGATATTTCTCAAAACTCTTTTTCATTTTTCCCGCTTGACTGATAGACTTACTCTGTTGCTGTCAGCTTTCAATAATCTCTCTCTCTCTCTTTCACACACACACACACACACACACACACTCACACACACACACACACATACTTTTAGTGCCTTGAGATTAAAGTCAATGAAAACATGCACATTCTATTCTTCTTGAGACTTTCCTGCCTTGCATTCTTTCCTTGGAGCAGTTGGGAAGTCACAGCTCAGGAGGAAGGAACTGAAAAGCCTACTTCTGCTGGTCAGGTCTTAGCTGACAGTAGGCCCACCAATGAGAATCTGCCAGGTATCCTGCTCCACTGTAGTGAAACTCCCTCTTTTTGCAGATTAAAATCCTGTGAGACCTTTAAGCTATACCAGCAGTGCACAAAGACCTCCTTTTCTGTTCATTTTGTTTCCCCCAAGGACCGTATTAGAAACTCCACCCCAAAACCCACTAGATTAGTAGCTACACACAGGTATCATTTGCAGTAAAAACATTCCCAAGTATTCTGTGGGAGTATACTTCTTAAAGCTCTGTTCTCCTTCATTTTTAACCGACTAACCACTAGAGACTTTTCAGAGTCCCTTGGACTGCAAGGAGATCCAACCAGTCCATCCTAAAGGAGATCAGTCCTGGGTGTTCATTGGAAGGACTGATGCTGACGCTGAAACTCCACTACTTTGGCCACTTGATGAGAAGAGCTGACTCATTTGAAAAGTCCCTGATGCTGGGAAAGATTGAGGGCAGGAGGAGAAGGGGACGATAGAGGATGAGATGGTTGGATAGCATCGCCGACTCAATGGACATGAGTTTGGATGGGCTCCGGGAGTTGGTGATGAACAGGGAGGCCTGGCGTGCTGTGGTTCACAGGGTCACAAAGAGTCGGACACGACTGAGTGACTGAACTGAACTGAACCACTAGAGAAATGCCACACATAAAACCGGCTCCAAGAAAAGCAGAGCAAGATACTGTGGAAGTCAAGAACTTGGTTTCTGGGTCATCTGGAGAGCTTACAGAGAGTTAGACTGCAGATAAGCGGAGGTGGTCTGTTCCTGGGACTCGACTCACAACTGATGGCTGTGCCTCTGCTGGAGCTTTCCCAAGGATATAAGACTTCTCTGAGATTTAATGTGTAAGTCCAGAAACATTGTTTTACCTACACTGGGGACATCACAGGTGCCATTCAACGAAACAGAAGAAAGAACAAAAGCTTCAGGATCCCAGGAAGTAAAGGTCTCAGCAAATGGTAAGGTCAGAAGACAGACTGACCAGAAGCTTTGGGGCAAAGTATCACCAATAACAGAAATATAATGCTTTATTTTACATTCCTTTGGGACATTTGCTTACTCTAGGAATGATGCCCAGTTAAATCAGAATTGCTGATCATGGAGAAAAAGAATAAAAATATTTACTATTCAGCTCGTGTCTGTGTAAATTCCAACTTTTCCTGGAGCTGAGAGAAGCAGGTTTCAGACTAAGTAAGCCCAGCATTACTACCAAGTCCAAAGTTAAGCAAAGTATCGATGGCACATGCTATCAACCACCTTCCCAGGTGCACAATATTCTTGCAGAATCAGGCACAGAGATGACTGAGGTAGGCAGGATACTATGCATCTTTTTATATTGCAGATGACATATTTTGGTGCACTGAGCAATGCATTTAGCCAGTGGATTAATCCCACAAATTACTTACTGAGCACCTACTATACATGCTAAGCTCAGTCCCAAGTGCCCGGGATTCACCGGTGAAGGAAAAAGAGAAGGGCTCTGTCCTGAAGAGTACATATTCCAGAGGGAGGACAGTGAATAAACACAAATAGCAAGGTCATTTTGGACTGTGATGAATGTTAACAAGAATATAGAGCATATCTCACAGAGCAATCTGGAGAGACGTGGGCACCACTTGGATCGAGTGGTTAGGAACCATTCTCTTGAGCTGAGATCTGAAGGATGAACGGAGCAATTCAGACAGAGAGAAGAAAAGTGTGAACGTTCTGAAGCAGGGTGGAACTGGTCATGTTCCTGGAACAAGAGAAAGCCCAGAGTGGCTGTGACACAGGGCCCAACAGGGAGAGCAGTGAGAAGTGAGCTGGGAAAAGCAAATGAGGGCTGGAGCATGTAGGGCCCTGGAGGTGCTGGCAAGAAGTTGACATTTTATTCTTAATGAGACGAAGGCTACTAGAGGGTTTTACATAAAAGAGTGCTGTGAGCGTATGTGCTTTATGAAGATGACTCAGGTTGCTGTGCAGAGAAGCGGATGGAGAAAGCCGAGAGGGCAAAAAGAGCAGCTAGCATATTACTGCAATAGTCCAAGTACAAAATGATGGTGGCATGGACTTAGGTGGTGGTGATGGAGACAGAACAGTCAGTGGAGAGGTAATAGATTCTGACAAAAGAGCTGAGAAAATCTGCTGATGGACTGACTGGGTATGCATGGGGAAAGTGAAAATAAAAAAGAAGACACCTGGATACTTCAAGCTGATTTAAAAAAAAAAAAAAGCCAGTTTTGGGTAGGTATAGATATGGCCATGCCAATGGTCCAGTCTACAGTCAGGCTTAGAAGAATCTGTTGGACTGACCCTAGGATCCAGATGAGCCCCATTCTCTCTTCATAGAACTGAATTAGTTTAGGAAGTGAGTTCAGCACGCTCACTGAGAGCCTGGGGTCAGATGTAAACAGACTCTGCTTATGGAAATCTGTCTGGAATTGACCCACGTTTCCAAACTGTTCCACTAGTCTTTAAATATTTATGGTATTTTTTGAAATGGCTTTATGTGGTGAAATGTCTGGAAAACATTGCTTACTTTTGTTTTAGAGAGGAAAATAAATAATACATATGAACATTATAAGGCTCTGAAGTCTTGCGACAAAAAAACCCTTTTATCCTAACACATAATATTAACATCCATCAGTATTCAGTTTGAGAGACATGGGTTTAGGCGCTATAGGTCTCTCCCTGTAGTTCTCCTCTCCCCCGGAATTCAAGCAACAGAAAGAAGAATAGCAGCTACTATTTATTGAGCACTTACCTTATGTAAGGTGCTTTATATCATGATCTCCCTTGCTATACACACAATATACAGGTGCTGTTTTAATTTACAGCTTGTGTGTCATCCTTTGCTTATCCTTGTGTGTTATCCTGTGTTGTGATGATGTGATACATCCATCTAGCAAAAACAGTCACCTTTCTATTCAGGTCATGTGTATCAACAGTGCTCACTCACAGTATTTCCTCACAAAGCATTCATGATAAAGACCAAATATTCTTCATTTTATCACTTCTTCATTTACTTACCCAGCTACAGCTAACAGTAAGAGTTTGCCACCCCTACCACTGCCTCCCTCCTCTTTCTGTAGTCTTCCCCATCACTACTGTCCTTCTTCCTGTTTACTCCACCCATTTCTAAACAAGAAACTGTTTTAGGACAGTTCTCATGCTTTCAACACCCTTGGCTTTAGAATCCTTTGTCTCTCCCTCAAAGAGAATGCCATGCTTTCCAAACATGGCTGTTGTCACATCTAAATCCACAGATTGGTGATCTAGAGCCCATAATAGTCCTCAGCTGCCTGGGAACACCCCCCCACACACACACACACACACTTGTGTGTGTGCACTCATTTCACCAAACCTGTGAACAGAGAGAAGACTTTCCCAGAATTAAACAACAAATCATTGGGGAATGAGAAGGTCTCTGCATTCTAGGCCACTATAACATGAGAAATTATGGTCACTACGTGGCAATGCCATTTACACTGGGCAAAATAATGATAACACTACCCAGAAACATAAGCCAATCACCAGCTGAAATATAGCCCCTGGGGAGGAACCCAACCTGCTCTCTAATCCACACAGCAATTCAATGAAGCAACTTAAGCAGGAAATGAAGAGCCTGCTGTTTAATCAAATGTGTAAAAGGAATTTAGAGGGAAAATGCAATTATCTAAGCAGTCAAATGACCAAATAGTGGAGTTAATAAATCTCAAGCATTGGTTTTTCTTACAGGATTTCATATCACCTTCATGGTTTCTTTATTTTTATGTTAAAAAAAAAAAGAGAGAGAGAGAGAGAATGCCCAGATAGAGTATATAACAACAAAAAAAAATACAGTTTATTATCATCCAGGTTATATTTAACACGTTTTTTTCACAGAAGACAAAGAAAAACACAAAGACTCTTTTCCAGTTGTATTTCTCAGAGAGAAAACTGTTAACTTTGAAACTATTATTTAAACAATATGATCCACAAATAGCTGAGCAAGTTTTATTAAAAAATAAGTCTGCAGTGAGTACTGAATTTATTATACCCGACATTGAGCAAAGACTTGAATGTCTGGCCTCTGCTCAAAACACTTCCCGATTCCATTCTCCCTTCTAGACATCCCCCAGGAAAGGAAATTGAGAAACCCCAAACGAACTCACACCTGAAGTGGATATCCTTGTGCTGGGGTTTTTTTCTTTGATCATTAGCCAGCCCCTGGTGCATGCAGAAAATTACTCTTTTGTTGAACATGATACAGACACCAATTATTGCATAAAGTGAAAGGTTTCACCCTTAAAATAAATAGCTAAACCAGGAAGTCTGCTTCTTGGCATGTGGCTGCTGGCAAGGCCAAGGCCACACAGGCTAAGAAAGGAAAGAAAACAGAAAAAGGCAAGGACAGAAGAAGGGTAGGGAGAACAAAGCAAAAATGAACAGATTTCCTGAAAGATTCTTAGGACTCTGAGGAGAAGCCAAGTGAATTTCCTGCGTCTGATGTAGACCTCTGTCTGCTCCAATTAATTGTAGCACTGCAATTATAGCTCATGGTGAAGACCCAAGGATGGGAATGCCATTGGGAAAGTGAAGGTGAACGTTCTGAGCACTTGTGAATTCTGCCTCCATTTCCAAGCAGGTTTTGTGAGCTGGGCTGGGCCATCCAGAAGCCACACCTGGGTCCTGATAGGGACCCTGACAATGAAGGGGACTCTGATTTCGTCTGAGCTCAATGAGGGAATCTGGAATCCTGCTTCAAAAGTTTTAGCTGCTCTAATAGAAATTCCACACTGGTGTGTCAATTTTTCACTAACATCTACATGAGCCAGGTATGCTGGTGAGTCACCAGGAATTTTAAGTTCTCCATCCATTTTATTTTTCTCTGTTGCAAATGTTATGCCAAAAAATTGGGTCCTTCTCCATAACAGAAAATATGCCTAGTTAGTGTAACCCTGAAGGAAACCAGTAGGACATGCTAGCCATAGGTTTTGAGAAGAAAAACATTCT
This sequence comes from Moschus berezovskii, assembly GCF_049115385.1. NCBI lineage: Eukaryota > Metazoa > Chordata > Mammalia > Artiodactyla > Moschidae > Moschus > Moschus berezovskii. Next base: position 86,627,173 of record NC_142460.1, read on the forward strand.
TCTTACTCCTGGAGTGAGGTAGGGAATGAATGAGTGAATAACATGTATTAAGTTAATGTTCATTAACAAGCAAACTTCACAACCGCAAGTACTGATCTATACCCCTAGATTCAGATAGAAATCAGGACTAACAGAAGTGAAATACCAAACTAGAACAAGCATAGCAATCAAATTAAGGGAAATTTAGTAATATACATCCTTCTCTTCATTAGTTTCCACAGGAATTTGTTTTTGTGAGGGCAGTGTATTTGAACTATAAGTAGATGGTCACATTCTCCAAGTAGCGAAACTTAAGTCAATTAAGCAGTAAAATTTATGTGTGTGTCTGTGTATATAGTCTACCCTGGAGCACAGCCAATTTCAATTCAATTCTGACACTACAAGTGGCCTTATTAGGAAAGCCACAGACAACACTGGGCTGGTCCCCGCTTCAGAACCAAAAGTCAGCACAATTTAGCATACTGAGGTTGTCTAGTGGGATTCAGGAACTAGAGGGCAGTTACGGCACCATGCATTAAGCAGGACTGAAACATCTGCTTTGGCCTCTGCTTCCTTACTGGGTTCACCCTCTCAAGTCACTTGATTTAACCTCCGAGGTCAAGGCCAAAAGAGCAGTGCCCTCAGCTGTAACAAGAGCCCTGAACTGATTTAGAGAGAAGGCATGGGGACCCGGGCAGGAACTTCATCAATTCCTGTTGAGGAAACCCAGGATCTGGTCATGGGCCAGGCAACATGGTGAGAAAGCAAGATGCATTCCAGAAAACAAAATAGGGTCCATGCAACACTTTCAATGACTTTTGTAAGCTGTGAACATTTATGAAGGTCAGAAAAACGTTTTGTTTTTGTTTTTTTGGTAAGTTCACCAAAAGCTCAAGTAGTACATTTTGGAATTTCGAGGTCTTTCATTAAAAAAAAAGAAAAGATTCCTTGCTCAACCCCAAGAGGATCCAGCATCCTTCATTTCTTGCCCAGTGTTGTAGAATTGCTACTTTCTAAAGTCGAATAATCAAGTGATTCCTTTCTGTAGAATAAATAGCAACTGGAATTCCTGGGCATGAAGACTGGGTGCCCCAAGATGTACTGGTTATATTTCATTCAATGCACACAGGAGGGAGCAAGAGATACAATATGACTTCTGCTTTTACTTGTCCTTTTTTCTCATTCCTGGGCCAGCTTCTCTTTCAAACTCCTCCTCCTTGGGCCATGAGTTAAGAGCTAATCAAATATCCTAACTCCATTAAGTAAATACTGTGACAATCCAACCTAAAACGTCTGCCTCCTTTTATATGGACAGGATTTCAGAGCTGAGTTTGACAGCTCACCTGCTCTAACCCCCGTATTTTATAAATGAAGGGCCCAGTGACTCGCCCAAGTTGGCTCCACCAAGGACAGTACAAGGCTCATTACCGGGGTGCCACTGTCAGTCCTGGGTTCGCTCCAGCCCATCTCTGGCCAGTAAATGGAGGCTTACTGGAAGCTGGTTCACATCAGGGATCACTGTAAACCCAGCCACAGCTGCAGCCAGCGCTGCTGATATTTTCTCAGCTTTGAACCTCTCAAGACCGCTGAATCCTCATGGTCTCACAAATTCATTCACCTGCTGCTTATATATGCGGCACAGGCCAGTACCCTGAGACAGTTTAAGGCTAACTAAGAAAACGGGGTGAGGGTGGGGATGAGTGAACAGAGGCAACTGAAGTCAGAGCTGCAGAACTGTGCAGATTGTGCTGCAAAGGCTCACTGCCAAGCAGACACTGTCTAGACTTTAACTGGCCTCTCTGGGGTGGCGGGGGTGGATGAGGACGGGGAGCAAGGCCGGAAAGCCTGCTTGCTTTTTGTTCAGCTAATGCAAACACATGACACAACCTCTGACGGGTTCCGGGCTGGGAGTTCACTCTGTTTAAGACATTTCTTCCTCGGAGCTGGAATTCAGCTGTGGGCTGAGGGAAGTTGTGCTAATCCGGCAATCGGGGCAAGCTAGGAATGCTTTTCTCAATTCCTGGGGAATCATAGTTCCCCAACTAGACTGAGTTGGACAGAAGCCAAAAGCAGCACATTTTTGGTTGCAAAACAATAGATTTTTAAAAATTTCCATTTGTATCATCTTAGGTTATCCAAATCCACAAAAACAAAGAACTGGCTTTTGATGGAGGCCAGTTATGAAAACGTTCTAAGACCCTAAAATGATACTGATTTACAAAATGTATGGAGGAGAAATGGCCACCATAGTCCAATAAGCATCATACATCTGAGAGAAAATGGTGGGTTTGGGGAGCTCTGAACAGCAATTAGAAACACGGTGACCCTCTGGGAGGTCAGAAAAGCCCCAGGACAGGGCATAGAGACTTGTAAGCAGAGCACAGGATGGGGTCAGCCCAATTTGCCCCCTTGGCCAGCCACTGTTGTGCAGTCGACAGTGTGGACAACCATACCCAGACACTTAGCTGGAGGTTTACAGCTGTCTTGCCGTTTGGTCTTATTCAGTGTGGAACAGTTGTGAATACATCTGAAGGACAAGGACACTGCTGTAAAGCATCTCCTGAGTCATTGACCATTATGCAGCAAGCACTCTGATGGGACATCTACACTTCACTGTGGTTCAAAGAAACCCCTGGACGTGAACCAAGTCGAGGCCATGTCCATGCTGATGTGGCTAGAATGGCCATGACCAGGCCTGAAACATTGATCCAGGCACTTGTAGCTGATAGAGTGTGAAGTGGTAAATAACAGAGCTTGGGCAGCTGTTCTGAGTTTGAGTTACCTAGAGAAAAGGTCTTTGCTTTGTTTTCAAAGTCACTTTCATAAATAAAGCTAAGAGGACCTTAAGCACACTTGAACACAGAGTATTTGCACTGAGAATTGAAGTCCTGGATTTGTATCCTGGCTTTATTATTTATTTACTAGGTGGCTGATTTGGGGTAACTAACCTGAATCCTCTGAGCTATGGTTTCTTCACTGATAAATGAAGATTATAGTAACAGCATCATCATGTTGTGAGCATTAGATAAGGCTCTTTGCCTCTCCCTGCTTTTGTCTGGCTAACGCCACTCACATTTGGGGCTCAGCTTGGGGACACACCCTCTCTGAGGCTTTCCTGCAACCCACAGTGATGGGTTAGGTTGTCAGCCCTGTCCTAGCACTTACCACAGTGGGTCACCCTGTCAGCCTCCCCTACTGGCCTGCAAGCTCCTTGGGGACAGGTCTGTGTCTTAGTCACCAGCACTAACTCTGAGTGTCATAGAGAACAGGCTTGTGATACTTTCTACTTGCCTTCCTTGCGTTTACTCGGAGAAATGTTATTTTGTCCCAGACGGATGAAGCAAAATAATGCATCAAGATTGTGTGCACTTTTCTTTCTGTATGAGATGTGAGCCTGGTGCTCTGTGCATATTTTGGCAGCTCCTAAGGCAGCCCAAACACTCCACAATGACCTCTCTGTTAGGGTGGAGGAAGGAGATGAGAAAGAAGAGGAAAGACAAGAAAGTAGAGGGGAAAAGATGATGTAAGCAACACAGGGAGCAATAAAGAGACAGGCTCCGGGGCCTGGGAATTGGCAACCACGTGAGGCTGCAGTCAGGGCTGGCTGCCAGACACAGCAGTGCCCAGCAGAGGATTCAAGTTTGTGTGCAAAACACTGCAGCGCTGCCTTGGTTCCCAAACAGACAAAGCAGCCTGCTCCAGCAACACTTCTACCCTGTCTTTGAGAGAAGGTGTTTATTTTTCAAACAGTGAAAGCAAAGGGATCTATTCCTTTGCCTGATCACATTTTCTAAACCCCAAATTTAGCATCTGTGGCCTGGGAACAGGCCGTGCTATGGGGACTATAGCAAGAACATATGTAAATGACAAATCCCACAGAAAACCGAAGATATCTGGTGGCCACCTCCATATGTCAGAAGGTGGGACACAGGAAAAAACTGGATCTGCAAAAATTCCACAGGAGTCTTATTACCTCTCTTTTTTGCCTTTTCTCACTCCTCTTCCCTTTCCAGTTCTCTTCCTTATTCCCTCAGTCTTCAGAGAGAAGCTATGCTGGCTGACACAGCTCACTGCCTGCGCACAGGAGGTTGATGAGTCCTTAACTCTTTTCTCAGAGGAATGATAGAATTGTGGCTGGACATGCTGGAAGTCTGAAGGCAAGATTGGCTAAGTCTAAGTGGAGGCAGGGTTCTGATATGAATTCTGGGTGACAAAGCATCCACTGAAATAAATACTCCAGTTGTTTTTTAAAAGGTGATCCTTAATCCCTGGAGAGAGTAAAGGAGGAAAGGGGAATTCTGCCAGCCATGAGCATGTGCAAATATGCAAACACGCACACACAACACACACATACACAGCTCTGAAGTTCTTTCAATAAGTAGAGATGCCACCGCCGCCGCCAAGTCGCCTCAGTCGTGTCCGACTCTGTGCGACCCCATAGACGGCAGCCGACCAGGCTCCGCTGTCCCTGGGATTCTCCAGGCAAGAACACTGGAGTGGGTTGCCATTTCCTTCTCCAATGTGTGCAAGTGAAAAGTGAAAGTGAAGTCACTCAGTGGTGTCCGACTAGTAGCGACCCCATGGACTGCAGCCCACCAGGCTCCTCCGTCCTTGCGATTTTCTAGGCAAGAGTACTAGAGTGGCTTGCCATTGCCTTCTCCAGAGATGCCACAAGATTGATAATAATAGCTAACATTTACTGCACTCTATGTGCCAAACCACTCTTCTGATTGTTTTACATGTAACTGTTTGATTCTCACAGCTAATTTATGGGGTGAATACTCCATATCAAGCCCATTTTATAGATGAGGAAACAGAGCCAGAAGGTCAAGTAACTTCCCCAGGTTCACAGAGTTAATAGCCTAGGATTTAAACTCAGGTAATATAGTTTCAGGATTTCCCAAGGGGTGCTAGTGGTAAAGAACCCACCTGCCAATGCAGAAGATGGAAGAGAGATGGGTTCCATCCCTGGGTCTGGAAGATCCCTTGGAGGGGGGCATGGCAACCCACTCCATTATTCTTGCCTGGAGAATCCCCACGGACAGAGAAGCCTCGCAGGCTACACGACTGAAGCAACTTAGCAGAGCACAGTACAGTATAGCTTCAAAGCCTGAGTGCTAAACCATTATGCTATACTTCTCAAGGATAAATCAGTAAACAGAGTAATAACCTCAGCTAGGACACAGGCTGTACAAAGGCAGACAATACCTTGTGAATGTCAATGTGTAAACTGAGAATTCTCTCATTGAAATCATGAGTCAAAAACATTCTGGGAAGAGGCACTTCATTTTTGCAAATGTTTGGTGTTGACTGTGTGCTGTGAGGAGAAGCCTTTTCTATTATCTAACTGACTGACTGGCAGGAGAGATGGCCATTATTCATTTTACAAATGAGGAAAGTGAGCTCAGGGAGGTTAAGTAACTTGCTCATGGTTTCACAGCTCAGCAAGGCCAGAATTCCAACCCGGCTCATTACCTCAAAGCATTTGCTCTTAACTGAAGCTGCAAGTCAGAGGTATTAATTAGGTGGCTTTAAAATGGTAACATCAGCAAGAAAGGGGAAGAGCAGGACTTCTAAGTCAAGGACTCTTTCATTATTTTATAGCTTTTCAATCACAAGAAGTTTTGTAACAGGGTCCACGTAAAAGATAAAACTTGAAAACACCCAGATACAAGAACAAGAGAAGAGACTGAAGAAAGGAACTCAGTGGAAGGGTCAAGTGACAGGAAAATGGGAAAATAAAAGGAAAGCACCAGCACTCAAGGAACAATTTCAGATGAAGTTCCACACAAAAAGCTGCCACCTGCTGGATAGACTGGTCAAGTGGTCTAGATGAACAGGCTGAAAATGGCCCCAGCAGCTCTGGCGGAGCCTCTTAAATTCTGAGAAGGCATCCATCCCACAGCTGCATTGCAAAGATTTCTGCACCAGCAGCAGGAAGTGAGGAAGGAGGTGATGTCGCTCCCTAATGGCCAGGTCCATCTGAGCTGTACAGTAGCTATGCTGGTAGCAGTTACTTCAGAATAGGGACCAATATGGTATTGCTTTTTAGTTCCACTCTATTCTTAATAGAAGCATATGTGCAGACTGACTGGCGTAATGCCTGGCACTGCTGTAGATCAATAAATTGCATTCATTTACTATCATTGAAGGGCAGAATGACAGACTGTGAGGAAAAAGGCAAATTTTGCCTCAGACTCAGGATTTTAATCTTCAATACAATAAAAGGTAGAAAACAGAGACATTTTCCCCACCTCAAGCCAATTCAAGCCAATATCCCATGCCACACACATTATAAACCGCGCATGCATCATATCAGGCTTTTGCCATGTGTCACATGACTTGTTTTGGCAACAGCTTAGTTGGTCATGTATAGTGTCTGGGATCATACAGGAAACATTTTAAAGGTCATAAATTCAGACAATCCTGGGAACAGCTTACTGGTGATGGCTTCCAAATGAGCATATAAAAAGTCTGTGAAGAGATTATATGGAAATTCTCCAACCACAGCAGAAAATGCAGATTTACAGGATATATTTTGTACTCCAACTACCCAAAGAGCTTTCCATTAGCATGTTCTTGCCAGGCGGCTGTTATCTATGACAACAGCAGTTCTTAGAGCCTTAGCAAGAGCAACTATTTATTCCACCAGAAGAGCCAAGACAACTCTAATATTTTTGTTGATGGCCAATGTTAAAAAGTTTGCCTTAGGTTTTAAGATGCTCGAATTCATCTAAAGAACTTAGAAGCTTGAGCTAGGAACAAACTACTGTTTTCCTGACATTTTCATCCATTTCATTTGCAACTCTAGTTCTATCACCCCATGTTGTCTTTGTTTCACATAGTCCCAAACTCTGCCTTCTAAATCACCTTAATTCTGGCTAAAGACATACCACTATCTGGATTAATTTCCAAACTGTATTGACTTTTCCAGCAAAAAAAGCAAATATCTTTTTATATCACACGCAGACTAATGGATTGCTAGTGGCTACCTAGAGCACTGGGGCTTCCCTGGTGGCTCAGTGGTTAAGAATCTGCCTGCCAAGGCAAGAGATGCAGGAGAGGCAGGCTTGATCCCTGGGTCACGAAGATCCTCTGGAGGAGAAAATGGCAACCCACTCCAGTACTCTTGCCTGGAAAAATCCCATGGACAGAGGAACCTGGCAGGCTACAGTCCATGTAGTCACAAAGAGTCAGACACGACAGAGTGACTGAGCATGCACACATACACTGCATTCCTGAGAAGGATTTTCTAACCTTCTCCAGCCTCAGAAGGAAGAATTCTATGATTGATTAGCAAGGTCTGTCATAGGTGAGGGAGAAGGCAGTGATGACACACACATGTTTGTTTCATTTCTGCAGGCGATTTATCCTAGTGTTGCCCTGCTTAGTCTCTCAGTCATGTTCGACTCTTGCGACCCCATGGACTGTAGCCTGCCAGGCTCCTCTGTCCATGGGGATTTTTCAGGCAAGAATACTGGAGTGGGTTACCATGCCCTCCTCCAGGGGATCTTCCCAACCCAGGGATCGAATCCAGATCTCCCACATTGCAGGCGGATACTTTACTGTCTGAACCATTAGGGAAGCCCCTTATCCTAGTGTTGGGAGGTACTAATTTTTATTACCAGTAGCGTCTAGTAGGCACATCACATACATTTGTTAACTGACTAATAATTTCTCTGAAAGGAGGGATGAAAGGCTAGTTTAAGTTTAGGTGGTAGAAGTACAGGCAACTTCATTCTTTGCTCTAGTTTTTTCTATATTCCCTGAGCTTCTTATTAACACATTTCCATATTTTATCAGAAAATACTACTACTTCTTTATTTAAATAAAATAGCAGGATTAGGAGCAGTATTAAGAGGATAAATTCCTCTTGGAAAATGTGAGATGTCACAAGAATCCTCATGATGGCTTTTAAGACATTTTGTCATACTTCTCTATAAGGATAGGGAATTGGAGTGGGGAGTGTTCTGCTTTTTAATTTAAATCATAATAATTTGCTAGAGCCTTAAATTTTTGTAAACATAACTTTTACTGGCATATATTGCTGTTAACTCTTAACTCTTCTCTTGTAGTGGGTTTAAAGTTTTTAGTTTTCAGAATTAATGTGATAGGCATCTTATGTAGAGTCCCTTTAAAAATAATACTGACCAGGGCAAAGTGGTCAAAGGGAATTACTTGTGTTTCTATCCTTGATTTAGTTTCTCAATGTATTATATTGAACCCTGGAATATCTATTGGCAAAACAGTCAAGTCAGCTCCCCCAAAGCCTCCACAAAGTTTGCTAAAATGAATTCATGTCAATAAAGACTGTATTCAACTGTGTTTGTTATGTTTTTGTAGCTAACAAGGAAAACAATTTCCTACTGAAAGCACTGTCACCTATAAGTTAAAATGCTTAAAATAATATTCAAATTGCAAATCTCATATGGAGAGCGTCCGTTTACCTTTTCATTAATTATTAAAGGCTCATTTAATTCATTGTTAAAACATGAATTAAAACTTGCCAAAACTTGTTAGTAGGGCCAGACATTAAGAGATTGGACTAATTAAATGATAATGATCATCAAGTGATGAAACATAACCTTGATCATATCTATTCCTCACTTTTTTCGTTGTAACTATTTCCACACACCCTGCATTTATGGCCTCCTTACTGCATCAATTCCCAGTCTTGATTGGGTGGTGGCTGCTGCTGCTGCTAAGTTGCTTCAGTCGTGTCCGACTCTGTGCGACCCCATAGATGGAAGCCCACCAGGCTCCCCCATCCCTGGCATTCTCCAGGCAAGAACACTGGAGTGGGTTGCCATTTCCTTCTCCAATGCATGAAAGTGAAAAGTGAAAGTGAAGTCGCTCAGTGTCCGACTCTTAGCGACCCCATGGATTGCAGCCTACCAGGCTCCTCCATCCATGGGATTTTCCAGGCAAGAGTACTGGAGTGGGGTGCCATCCCCTTCTCCAGTGGGTGGTGGCTACATGGGTATATTCATAAGTAAAAGTTCTTCAAGCTATACGTTAAAAATTTGTGCACTGTATTAATGTAAAAGAACTTTAAAAATCAAGGGACATCCTCTGTTAATGTAAAAAAAAGCAATAATAATAATAGTGAGGATACTTGTTCATCAGGTAGTTATAATCTTACATATTTTAGCTGCCACCATTTAAATCTCACGGCCCACCATTAGATTGTAAGCAACCTGAGGGCAGAAACCACGTCCTGTACTTCATCCATGACTCTGCCCTGTGTGGGGCATGCTCAGCCTGCAGCAGGGAATACTGCCTGATGGGCACCGGGAAGGCAAGGTCTGTGCTGTTGATGACTCACTCCTAGAGAAAGCATCTCACACCAAAGTCACAGGTGACAGAAGATGGCACCTTAAGAGAAAAGCATGCATTTGACCTGCAGGACATCAGTCACCTAGCTTACAAAATGAACCCATCTAAAGATAAGTTGTTTTTCAATCCTATAATATCTGGTGTCCTTAAGCTAATACTATTGTGGCTACTAGAAATTTCTGTCTGGATGTCCATTTATTTAAAAGGAGTAGGAAGAAGACACCATGACATTCTCAATTCTCTGTGTGTGACCACTGACATTTACAGCTTATCCTTTACTTTCTCTCTTCTCCTGGAAACATGTATCTTCTTGCCTCACTGAATTTGAAGACTTTATTTCCTTCTTCAAGACATCACATTCATAGCAGCCATGCCCCACCTCACAGCTCCTCCCAAACTCGTTCCTCTGAGCTTGAGAATGGACCCCTGCTTTCTGTTTTCCAATCCAGAGACTTCTATGGGAATTGTGACATATTTCTTCTAAAAATGTTTTCAGTATCCAGGGCTTCAATTTGCAGGGTGCTTGTCCCTCTGTTTTGGCTATTCAGCAGAGTCCCTGCTATATTTTAACATCCCATTTTCTAACAATGACCTCCAGAATCACAGCAAGGAGTTTCTTTGCCAAAGGATAAACAAGACATTATTTTAGTGGTCAATATGCAAGATAGATATCAAAATCCTAGCTTTTCCTGTAGAAGATGTGGGGAATATCAAGGGAAAATGGGGGAAAAAAAATCACACCTTGGCCCACCTGAATCCACTATTAGAATAATTCTCAAAAATATAAAGGCGATCCCACATTGGCCAATAATACCCCTAGTGGCTGATTAACTGTATGTTGATAATAGGGTATGAAGGAGGTTAAGAAATCTGGCTTCAGAGGAAAAATGCACTAATAATCTTCTTGCCTATCTGTATAATTGGTGTTATTCCTGTCACTATTATCTTAAGTGATGCACTCACAGTTTATGGGTTAAGCATCCCCTCCCTGGAATAAGTATTCTGATTTGTGAATCAGTCTTCTGTACTTGTGACTTATCACGTGACCTGTGAATTTATAGACCTGGAATGTTGGAAATCAGAGTGCCAGCAGACATAACCACTAGCAGAGAGTGGAGTGTGCTTGGGCACTTGCCAAGGCTGCCTTCTGGAAGCAGGCAGTTGAGCCACAGGGTCCCTTCCAGCCTATGGTGTTGGACTCAGACCCACCCACTAAGACTCCAGGGCACATACTCTAATACCTGACTTCTCAACCTTTCCCAGCCTCTACTATCCACACTTCTCAGTGAATTGTAGTAATTCTCACTGGGAGAGCGGGTGGGAGGGAGAGTGAGCAGGACCATACAGCCCCCTCCCAAAAGATTCTGAAAAGAGGTAGTTTGCTCTGTGTTGCCACTCCCCAATCCTCATCCATAGCAGACACTAATATATCAAGAGACATGTGCCAACACCCCCTTTAAGAAGACTCTAATGAGCACATGGGAGTGAGCTCAGCTGAATGGGGCGGAATTTTGATGGAGGCTGCCTGAAATATTGAGACAGAAAGAGAGGAAGCAATCAAAAAAGCAACCCTGAGGTGCCAATAAGAGACCATGGAAAACATTCAAAACAGAACACCTTCTTTAATGAGATTTGCTAATAGTTTCTTGAATCCAAGCAAATAGTATTTTTACAGACTGGCACTGATAATGAAGACAACCACCTTTTCTCAAGCTTGGCGCACTTCTGATTCTAGAGGTCTACAGTTGTTCCAAAGGCTTGACTTCTTCCTTCAAATATCAGCATAATTTGTTGTACAATCACATGCTTTAAAAACATGACGAATTGAATCCTTGTGCTTATACTAAATCAAAAAGGACGAAGAAAACTCTTTGTTTTTTAAATTTCATTTTAAAAGCTCAAAAATATTTGTATAATTTTAGCCCTAAAGACTACTAAAGTGGATGTCAATAAAGACAGTAAATTATTTGGCTTTGTTTGCTATATGTTATTATAGCTAACAAGGAAAAATATTTCTACTGCAAGCACCATTAACTACATGATAAAATGCTGAAAGTAATATCTAAACTGCTAACACTAATTTATCGTTTCATTAATAATTAAAGGTACGTTGCCAAATGTTACCAGGTCCAGACACCAAGAGACTGTATTCATTAAAAAATAACCCTTAATAATCTGGGGTCATGAGATGAAACCTACATCATACCTGCTCTTCACATACCTTGAGTTCACAGCCTTCTTTCTGCACCACTCCTCTCCTCAGTTTTCATGCCTCAGCACTTCTAGATTTTGCCTCTCTCCCCTCAGATTTTGCCTTGGGAATTCTGTGAGAGTACCTTCTGCTCTTCCACCTCAAGCAGGAAATTGCTGCTGAGGGAACTTCCTATGAGGGCTAAGCTTTTCCCTGCAATGCACTGGGGGGAGGGGGTGTAGTACAAACAGCTTCTGAGAATAGATCCCAGATCTTGGGCTACACAGCCTTGTGACGAGTGAACCTATGGCCCCCTCACTCCTCACACTTGCATTCCAGCTCACAGAGCGATTTCACACACTAGCTGGCAATTCCTAAAACTGCAGTAAAACAAATCAGGGATTCTCCTCAACCATCAATGGACTGTAGTTTTTGCCTTTTGAGGGCAACAGCAGGGATGCAAGGGTGTTCCTTAGCTAGGATTAAATCAGCCAGTGAAGAAGGGTCCTCCCTCAAACTCAAACCCTGGAAAACAAACTGCGTAAGAAACTTATCTGGAGTTCAAGATGAGCTCTGCCAGTGGAAAGAGCTGAGTTCAGATCCTTCTTCAGAACTAACTAGCTGTGTGACCTTGGGCAGGTTACCTAACCTCCTGGAACCCATTTCTTCCCCTGTAAAATGTGGATAACAAAAGTGACCCTACAAGGTTCTGGGAAGCTTTAATTGAAATGATGTATGCAGATCAACCAAGGTCTGCTCTATGCCAAGAAGTACATGGCAAATATGAAGTCCTTGTGGGAGGTAGTGGTTAAGAGCCTGGGGTGTGATGCCAGACTGTCTTCAAATCTCACTTCTACCATTTAACAACTTAGGACTTTAGATAAATTATGTGACCTTTCTGACTTAGTTTCCCCATCATTCAAATGGAGTTTTATTACAACACAAGTAGATATCCCAAAAAATCAGCTCTTTTAAATTTAATACAGTATTAGTTGCTCAGTCATGTCTGACTCTTTGCGACCCCATGGACTTCTCTGTCTATGGGATTCTCTAGGCCAGAATACTGGGGTGGGTTGCCATTTCCTTCTCCAGGGAATCTTTCCAAACCAGGAATCGAACCCAGGTCTTCTGCACTGTAGGCAGAATCTTCACTGTCTGAGCTTCCAGGAAAGTCCAATTTTTAATTTCACTGGGAGTAAAAACAGCTCCTGTTTCCAGATCAACCAACAATGTAGTAGTGAATTAAATGAGAATTCAGTATAATGTGCATATATTTTTAAATCGTGAAGACCTTGCAGGCTTGGGGCAGAAAAGCTGTGATGCTAAGGGTGGGGCTAAACTGTAATATGAAGAAAAAAATTCAAAGAGGGAGAATAACCACCCACCAGGGAACTATTTCTTTTGTAATGTACATTCCATTTCTTCTCCCTCATGCTTTTTAATTCCTTCCACATTTCCTGCCATAATTATCAAATGTTTGGTTTCTGACCTCACTTTTCTGGAGACTAGAGCCCAGGGAACTTAGAATTGTTTATTTTCTGTCCATAAACCTTTGAGTTAATGGAGGGGCTTGTGAGGGAAGGGTTTGTTGGTTTGTTTGTAGTGTTTCAGGAAGGTCACTGGAGTTGAAAAGAAAACATTACCCCAAAAGCGCTGAAATACTTTGACTGGAAACGCGGAGCCCTCAAAGAGCAGAGCAACGGATTGCTCATACTTGCGCAATGCCCAGTTTAGGAAAAAGCTGAGATTTTTAAAAGGCCGTTACTTGGCTCTGATAGTAACACAAAATCCCAGGGCACTTTTCAAAGAAAGAAAAAAAAAAAAAACAGAGAATCAGAGTCTTACTTTATAAAAGAGAAAAATATATAATATATACCCCGCCCTAAAAGAAGAATCTCTTGAGCTCCCCGAACCGCGCCCCCTCCCCCAGGAGACAGACTCGGAAGGGAGAAGGCTCCAACTATTCTCAGTTTCCTCTCAAGTGAAGGAAAGAACTCAGGCGCCTTTTTGAACTCGGCTCCTGCTCGTGTCGCCGCCTCTGTCCCAATCGGCCCTGCTCGTCCTCACTCCCCCTCCCCACTCTCCCTCCATATTAGCCTTGGTGGGGCTCCAGCTTACGGCCCAAACTACTTTTCCTGATTTTTAAGGCTGAAGTTTCCTAAGTAGCAGTTCTGCTCCGAGCGCCCCCTCACCCGGCGGATGGAAAGTCCCAGTCCGGCCCGGGAGAGCATCCCCGGGGACGCACGCAGCGCCCGCGCCACGCGCACCGCCAGTGGCCCCGGCGCCCGCGTTCGGACCCGCCCAGAGGCTCACCTACCTCGGCGTGGACCCAGGCGACCGCCACCAGCGCGAGCGCGAGCCAGCGTCTCCACATCTGCGGAAGAGAGAAGAGCCCGACTGAAGGCTCCGGGCCCCGTGCCGACCCCGGAAACTTCCTCGGGTCCCGGCGGCTCGCCCCCTCTGCCCGGCCACCCCCGGCCGCTCAGAGGGCTCGCACCAGTGCGATCGGCTTCGCGCCACGCACCCCGCTCTCACCATGGTCCCGTCCCGGTCTCCGGAGGGCGCGGGGCACGGGCTGCAGCGAGCTCTGAGGGAAGGTGGGAGCTCCGCGGATCGCCAGCCTCAGAGGAAATCCGACCTGCGCTCGCCGCCCCTTAAGACCCCTCCTTCCCCGACAGCCTGCCCCCCAGCTCCTCCCCATTCTCCTCCCCCTTCTGCAGCGGCGGCCCCGCGGCTCGGGCTCCGCTCCCGCCTCCCAATCCCTAGCTTCCTCGAGCCCGCGAGCGTCCAAGCGCCGCTGAGCCCCTTTTCCCACCAGGCCCCTAGTTTAGCACCTTTCTGACTCCCTGGATGTGGAGACAGAGTGAGGGGATGTCCTGGGGGGGGGGCCTGCAACAAAGCGAGTGTGGAAGGGGGAGCCTAAACCCCACCTCCGGGAGGGGCCGGTGGCTTGCGGCAGCTCGGGCGGGCTGCGGGCGCGGGCTGGCTGCGGCGGTGGCCAGGTGGGGCGGTGCTGGGGAGGCCCCGGCTCTGACGGGCGGCAGGATCCTGGGGGGAAGAAACCCTGCGGCGTGGGGAGCTGGAGTCGCCCCCTACAGCTGATAGAGGGACCTCTGCGGCCAGTGGTCCGAGGCGTCACTGTCGCCGGAGCATGAGGAAGGGGACTCAGGGCCCAGAAGAGACAGGCCAGCCTGAGGAAAGCTGCTTTGGGTCCAGCTGTGGATTTCCTGGAGGGCCGGGACAGGGGGGAGGGAGGTGGAGGCCATCCTCTGCTGACAAGATCATGATTCCGACCTTTGCCAGCCGCCTCATCCATCCTGTCCTTCCCTTCATCCAGGAGCGACCGGTGTCCCCTTGCTCTCCTCCCAGCTTCACCTGTGTCCCTATTCCCATCCCTGCCATCCCAGGTCCTCTGCATGTTCATGCTTCACATCTCCACCAGCTTCTCCCCAGAAGCTTTCAAATGTGTGCTGCCTCTTTGTCGATGTTGACTCCCCAAACTGCTCCCAACCCTAACTTCTTTCCTAGCCTCTGCCTGGTGTCCTTGGTGCCAAGAACAAGTTCACTTGATACCTCAGATTTAAGGTGCCCAAGGCTGAGACCTGGATGTTCACTGGAAGGGCTGATGTTGAAGCTGAAACTCCAGTACTTTGGCCACCTCATGCGAAGAGTTGCCTCATGGGCAAAGACCCTGATGCTGGGAGGGATTTGGGGCAGGAGGAGAAGGGGACGACAGAGGATGAGATGGTTGGATGGCATCACCGACTTGATGGACATGGGTTTGGGTAGATTCCGGGAGTTGGTGATGGACAGGGAGGCCTGGCATGCTGCGGTTCAATGGGGTCACAAAGAGTCGGACACAATTGAGCAACTGAACTGAACTGAACAACTGAACTGAAGGCTGAGACCCACTTCCCACCAGCTCTGGGCATGCTCATCTAGGTCTTTCAGAGTGGTGCCTGAAAAAGGTATCTCCACTTCTTGGACCCCAGTTGTGACCATATCCTGGCATTTTTCCTTTGATCTCTCCTGTTCATCCTTTCACCCCAGTTCACATTTCCACTTCCCTAGACCAGACCTTCATCCTTCCTCACTCAGGAATTCTAGAAACCACTTCTGGTTGCCCTTCAGCTCCTGGTTTTCTTCCTCTGGTCTTCACTGCAGCCCACAGCCATATTATCTCTACATAAACACTGTCTTCCTCATGCTCTTTCCCTGCTCAGAAACTTAAACACTCTTCCCACATCAAAAACAAAAGTCTTTCTTGTAAGTCATCCATCTAACCTTACAAGCTACTTATAATAGGGTTTCCCAGATTATGCTAGTGGTAAAGAACCTGCCTGTCAGTGCAGGAGACACAAGAGACGTGGGTTCGATCCCTGGGTCCAGAAGGTCCCCTGGAGGAGGGCACGGCAACCACTCCAGTATTCTTGCCTGGATAATCCCATGAATACTCACAAAAGCTACTTATATGTTCTCTACTCAAATCAGGCCATCTTCTCATTGTTCTCTGAACTTGTCATATTCACTCTTTTACCATGATTTGTTGAATGCATACTGTTGTAGTCTTAGGAGTCTTCAGATAACACCCACAAGGCCCATGCTAGTTCAAAATCCATCGAGATAGCTGCAGGAGTCAGACTGGTGGAAAACAAAATGTCAGCTTTGTCCCTGGTAAAAACTGGAATGGTAGCCGTGGCTTTAGATCCGCAGGGATAAAGACCGGCTTGTACTTCAGCCCAGAACTGAACATAGTCTACAATGGAGATGCGGGTTCTATTCCTGGGTTGGAAAGATTCCCCTGGAGAAGGAAATGGCAACCCACTCCAGTATTCTTGCCTGGGAAATCCCATTGACAGAGGAACCTGGTGGGGCTACAGTCCATGGGGTCTCAAAGAGTCGGACACAACTTAGTAGACGAAACAACAACAACAAACAACACCAGTCACAAGCAGAGTTGGAAAGTCTGCTTGTGAAAGCTGACTGTAGTTTTACAACTTCTGGAAAAGCAGAAAATACATGCTTCCTGGGGCAGGCCTGCTTTCCAAACTTGAGGGTTCAGAAGGACACAATGCCAGTTCGTCCTCCAAGCTCACTAGTCAGGCAGTGTACTCCTGCTTCCTCGTTATGGAAATAGAAGTAGGGAATAGACACTCCCCCCCCCAATAGTAACCCTGTCCCCGTCTCTGTGCTTGGACTGAGGGCACTATGTTGTACTAGCTTTCCTTCTGCCCTCTAATAACCCACAGTACTTTTCATCCCTGGCATGTGCACTGTACTCCCTCAGAATCTGGCAGGGTGTCCTCTCCGCCTTCCTCCTTTGTTTATTAAAATTCTGTCTTTTTCTTTTCTCTTTTTCTTCAGGATCCAAGTAAAGTTTCATTGCTTTTTCTAGCATCTTTTCTGGCAATAAACTGACATAGTGGAAAGCACATGAGGTCTAAGGTCAAATGAACCTGGCTTTCAGTATTACATGGACAGACCATGGGGTCGCAGAGTCAGACTCGACAGAGTGTCTAGTGTCTAGTACACTTTCAGTATTGTTGCCACCTTTTACCAGCTGTGTGACTTTGTCAAATTACTTGAGCTCCCTGAACCTAGATTTCTGCATCTGACAAATGGCAGCAATAATGCCTTGCAGAGCCTTATGGAATTTAAATATGGTGACTTAGAGTAAGTGCCAGGCAGGTAGCAGACCTCTATAAATGGTAGCCATTATTATTTTGTTGATGTGCTTTGCCTATGAATTGCAATTATTATATGCCAGGTACCAACTACAAGAACCAGGTCTTACTTTATTTAATATCACAACAAACTGAAAAGTATTTTTTCATTGCTTCCACTTTCCAAGTAAGGAAACTGAAACTCAGAAAAATTTGGGTACTTTTCTGAGGTTAATAGTTGATCATACAGGGGCTTCCCAGGTGGCACAGTGGTAAAGTATCCACCTGCCAATGCAGAAGACTCAAGAGATGAGGGTTATATCCCAGGGTCAGGAAGATCCCCTGGAGGAGGGCATGGCAGCCTACTCCAGTATTCTTGCCTGAAGAATCCCATGGGCAGAGGAGCCTGGCAGGCTGCGGTCCATAGAGTTGCAAAGAGTAGGACACAGCTGAAGCGACTGAGAACACACTCATACATACAGTGTCTAACACGTGTTTGTTGTTGGTTTTGATTCTTCAGCTAGATTTTAAGTTGCTGATGGCATAATGTCTTTATTCTTTCCACATTTGAGGCACAATTGATCAAATTGATTATATAAAAACTAAAGATTCCTGTTAATCGCGGGCACCACAGAAATGTGATAGATTAGAAGATGTTCAGTATCTAAAATGGACATAACTGCAATAAGTGACCCCTGAAAATCAATAAGAAAAAGACAACAAACTCAATAGAAAAATGGGCAAAGGGTATGAACAGGCAGTTTCTCAAAAAAGGAATCCTAAATGGCCAATATATACAGAAAAGATGTTCAAAGTAACTGGTACAATTTAAACTATCCAACAACCTTATAAAATCAGTATTATCTTATTACCTCCATTTTATAGGTAAGGGAACTGAGACACAGAGAGTTTAAGTAACTTGTCCAAAGTTACATAAGAAATAGTAAATATTACTTTGTATTCACTATAGTGGCAAAAATGAGAGTTGGACAATCCCAAATTATAGTATGTGAGTAGTGTAGTCTTTCTGATACACTGTAGTGATTAAGAACATGGGCTTAGGAGCCAGTTTGCCTTGGTTCAAATTTGCCTTGGTAGTAAATTTTGGCTTTATTACTCAGTAACCTTGGGCAAGTTACTTATCTCTGGTCTCAGTTTCCTCTTTTGTAAAATGGGGATAATAATAGTGCTACTAGGGGAATAATTCAACGGAAGGCCCTTGTAGGATACTGATGATAATTCTGTGCTACAGAGTATGGTTAACTTGACATACTATAATAAACACTAAATAAAACAAAATTAATCAAAAATGATAACATAAAAATCCAAAAGAGCTGATAGCTGTATCATGAGGAATTTTTGGTTGCAGACGATAGAGAAGTCAACTTGACTAACTGGCTTATGCAATTACATAGAATTTATTCACCTACTAGCTAAGAAATCCAGGGGTAAATTTGACTTCAGGAAAGCCTTCACTGGAGCTCAAATAAGGTCACCAATGATCTAATTTCTTGCCGTCTCTCCCCTTTACCTTCAGCAATCTTTTTTTTCATCCCTGGATTCCACATGGTGGCTCCTGGGAGTTCCAGTCTATGCTCTCACTGTGGTAAACTGGCTGCAGTGCCAGTCTTATCATGCCCTTGGACTACCCCCATCTAGGTGAGGGAGAGAGTCTCTTTTGGGTTCACTTTTTTTTTTGACTGCCTTATGGGATCTTAGTTCCCTGACCAGAGATCAAACCTGGACTATGGCAGTAAAAGCACTGAGTTGTAACCACTGGACAGCCAGGAAATTCCCAGCATTCACTTTTTTAAAAAGAAAGTCAAAATTGAGTTTCTTGACATCTCCATACCAATCACTTTGGTTGGAGGCTAGACTCAGCTGATTGGTTTAAGCCAATGAGGATCTACTCAGAAGAAAATCAGGGTAATGTTGACAGGAAAGGCAGGAATGAATGCTGGGACCAAGTCAACAATGTCCACCGCAGCAATGAATCACCAACCTACACTGTGAAACCAGCACTGTCCAAAGTTGGGGTGCCCCCTTTTCCCAGAGGGTATGGGAAAAGAATATTAGAATGTCTATTTTAACTCATTTCCAATCTGAAAATAGAAATTAACTTTGCAAGTAGTAGACAGGCTCTGTTCCTCATATTTGGTCCCTGTGTCAGACAGTCATGGATTACACCCTATTGCCAAGCACCATGAGGAGACAGCAGGCGTTCTCTCCACAAAGGGATGGATGCAGCTAGCTCCCTTTAATATATTGTGATATACTGTGGTATGCCCCCTTACATGGATTTACATAGTATACAATCTAGTTTTAACTAGATTAAAAACATTTTAGCTACGGAACCATAAATTGAGGATAAACCTTCTTCCTATTAATAAGAAAAGGGTAGAGCTGACATATTTTCTACTTCTAAAAAGAGCTCACTGACTGCCACATTAACAAGGTAAAAACAAATGACTTAATTAGATCTGATGAGTCAAACTCAAAAATAACAATAAGACTATTTGAAATGTGGATTCATATTCATTATTATTGATGATATCTTCATCCTTAGTATGTTTTGAATTATTCAGTAGGAATACTGGGAATTACCAAGAACTTTAGAAACCATGTATCTGGAACATAGAGACATTAAGACAGACACTTGGTTTTTGGAGGGTGATATTTGCAATAATCATTTCAGTACTTTAGAAAACTTCACTCAATTTCATATTAAATATTTAGAGATACTCTTAGGTTTCTTACTTAATAGCAAAGGTCATACCTTGAGGGGAAACAATTATCTTCCTGTTCTAATTAAGAATAGTAGAAACAGTACCTGGAAAACAATATGATGACAAGCTAAAACACATTTTTGGTCAGCATACACCATTGGAATTGGCAAAAAATACAAAAATCGTATACTTATATATATATATGGTTTATACATACACACATCTGAAAATTAGCACGAAAAGCAAGTATTAAGCAAGTTACACCATGCAAAATTGCTACACAGGGATGAAAATATGGATGTCTCAATGTTTCTCTTCTTCTTAAAGATTGACTATATAGTTTCAATAATGAAATCAACAAGGAACTGCTTTTTGTGTGCCAGCAACTACAGAAAGCTGTAGTTGGAAAACATACATTCTTAATAATAAACGACTTCTTTAATGAACTCAGTATCTTCTGGAAGAACTATGTAAGTAAAGCTGAGGAGGAGTGGCTGCTTTGAACAGAGCAGGACTCAGGGTAACATTCCACAGCTACCCTCACAGATGGAATCCTGTGCCCCGCAATTCACACATGAGCTACAAATAGTTACTGCAGCAAGGATACTGAGGTCAGAGCTGCATAGCATGCTATAGAAAGTCATTGGTGTGGTTAATTTTATAAATTAACATAGAGCAGGATATTTTAATATTTAGTATTGATATGGGAAGTGACTGTGAAAATATTCTGTGCCACATAGAGGCTCACAGATGGTCTTGAGGCACAGGCCATAAATGTTGTTGAACTTGACAACACAAATCTTTGCCTGATATAAAGACTGCTGTTCCAAATTTGTTGGCTTTTTGTAATAACAAATAGAATGCTACCTATCAGATTAAAAAAAGAACCCACTTACAATCTACCACTACATGGAAAATTTGTGATGCTAATGAGTAAGAAAGTAATCACTCGTTGAAATAAATGCGCTGTGGAAAAAATATTTTGAAATTGGATATTTGGAAGCGTTTCATTGTTAGTTGACTTTGTTGTTCCAAACAAAAATGGTGTGGCACCCATTAAAACGCTCACGTACGCACATTTTAAAAACTTTAACAAAATTTTCTAACCCTGTTTAAAAACCTTCCAACAAAGAGATTTAGTAGTTTATCTATGCATTTGTAAAAAGCTAAAGAAGGTAACTTTCAATTAATTTGAAGAGCAAATGATTTCCGGAGGAGATGGAAATTTACAAGCCGAATTTCGACAAACATTTTTTGCATCATCGGTTTATAGCGCTGTCTGGAGCAGGACATGGCAACCCACTTTAGTGTTCTTGCCTGGGAAATTCTATGAACAGAGGAGACTGATGGACTGCAGTCCATGGGGTCACAAACAGTCGGACATGACTGAGTTGACTTACCACAATCTTGTGACTGGGCCATTGATACACATCTGCCATCTAGACCTGTGAATGTTTGGAGTGTATTAGTCTGCTAGGGCTGCCATGGTAGAATACCTAGAACACCACAAACTTGTGGCTTCAATTCATTTCAGTTCAGTCGCTCAATTGTGTCTGACTCTTTGTGACCCCGTGAATTACAGCACGCCAGGCCTCCCTGTCTATCACCAACTCCCAGAGTTCACTCAAACTCATGTCCGTCGAGTCGGTGATGCCATCCAGCCATCTCATTCTCTGTCATCCACTTCTCCTGCCCCCAATCCCTCCCAGCATTGCATGAGGTGGCCAAAGTATTGGAGTTTCAGCTTCAGCATCAGTCCTTCCAATGAACACCCAGGATTGATCTCCTTTAGAATGGACTGGTTGGATCTCCTTGCAGTCCAAGGGACTCTCAAGAGTCTTCTCCAGCACCACAGTTCAAAAGCATCAATTCATCGGCGCTCAGCTTTCTTCACAGTCCAACTCTCACATCCATACATGACCACTGGAAAAACCATAGCCTTGACTAGATGGACCTTTGTTGGCAAAGTAATGTCTCTGCTTTTTAATATGCTATCTAGGTTGGTCATAACTTTCCACAACAGCAATTTATTTTCTTATAGTTCTGGAGGCGGAAAGTGCGAGATCAAGGTGCTGGCAGCATTGGTTTCTGGTGAGGTCTCTCTCCTTGGCTGGCAGATGGGCACCTCCTTGTGTTCTCACGTGACCTTTTCTCTGTGTGATTGCATCCCTGGTGTCCTCCTCTTCTTTTACAGACAGCAGTCCTATTGGATTAGGGCTCCACCCTCCTGACTTCTTTTAACCTTGTGTGTGTGCAAGTCATTAAGTTGTGTCTGACTCTTTGCAACTCCATGGACACCCAGCTCTTCTGTCCATGGGAGTCTCCAGGCAAGAATACTGGAGTGGGTTGCCATTCCTTCTCCAGGGGATCTTCCCAACCAGGGATCAAAGCCAGGTCTCCTGCAATGCAGGTGGATTCTTTACCATCTGACCCACCAGGAAAGACTTTTAACCTTAATTACCTCCTTAGAAAGCTAGAACAAAGCTAGTGGAGGTAATGGAGTTTCAGTTAAGCTATTTCAAATTCTGAAAGACCATGCTGTGAAAGTGCTGCACTCAATATGCCAGCAAATTTGGAAAACTCAGCAGTGGCCACACGACTGGAAAAAGTCAGTTTTCATTCAAATCCCAAAGAAAGGGAATGTCAAAGAATGCTCAAACTACCACACAATTGCACTCATCTCACACGCTAGTAAAGTTGTGCTCAAAATTCTCCAAGCCAGGCTTCAGCAATACGTGAACTGTGAACTTCCAGATGTTCACGCTGGTTTTAGAAAAAGCAGAGGAACCAGAGATCAAATTGCCAACATCTGCTGGCTCATCGAAAAAGCAAGAGAATTCCAGAAAAACATCTATTTCTGCTTTATTGACTATGCCAAAGCCTTTGACTGTGTGGATCACAATAAATGGTGGAAAATTCTGAAAGAGATGGGAATACCAGACCACCTGACCTGCCTCTTGAGAAGCCTATATGCAGGTCGGGAAGCAACAGTTAGAACTGTACATGGAACAACAGACTGGTTCCAAATAGGAAAAGGAGTACGTCAAGGCTGTATATTGTCACCCTGCTTATTTAACTTATATGCAGAGTACATCATGAAGAACGCTAGGCTGGAAGAAGCATAAGCTGGAATCAAGATTGCCAGCAGAAATATCAAGAACCTGAGATATGCAGATGACACCACCCTTATGGCAGAAAGTGAAGAGGAACTCAAAGGCCTCTTGATGAAAGTGAAAGAGGAGAGTGAAAAAGTTGGCTTAAAGCTCAACATTCAGAAAACTAAGATCATGGCATCTGGTCCCATCACTTCATGGGAAATAGATGGGGAAACAGTGGAAACAGTGTCAGACTTTATTTTGGGGGGCTCCAAAATCACTGCAGATGGTGACTGCAGCCATGAAATTAAAAAATGCTTACTCCTTGGAAGGAAAGTTGTGACCAACCTAGATAGCATATTAAAAAGCAGAGACATTACTTTGCCAACAAAGGTCCGTCTAGTCAAGGCTATGGTTTTTCCAGTGGTCATGTATGGATGTGAGATTTGGACTGTGAAGAAAGCTGATCGCCGATGAATTGATGCTTTTGAACTGTGGTGCTGGAGAAGACTCTTGAGAGTCCCTTGGACTGCAAGGAGATCCAACCAGTCCATTCTAAAGGAGATCAATCCTGGGTGTTCATTGGAAGGACTGATGCTGAAGCTGAAACTCCAATACTTTGGCCACCTCATGCAAAGAGTTGACTCACTGGAAAAGACTCTGATGCTGGGAGGGATTGGGGGCAGGGGAAGTGGATGACAGAGAATGAGATGGCTGGATGGCATCACCGACTCGATGGACATGAGTTTGAGTGAACTCCGGGGGTTGGTGATAGACAGGGAGGCCTGGCGTGCTGTGATTCACGGGGTCGCGGAGAGTCGGACACGACTGAGCGACTGAACTGAACTGAATTGAAGCCACCAGTTTGTGGTATTCTAGGTATTCTACCATGGCAGCCCTAGCAGACTAATACACTCCAAACATTCACAGATCTAGATGGCAGACGTGTTTCAATGGCCCAGTCACAAGATTGTGCTAAGTCAACTCAGTCATGTCCGACTGTTTGTGACCCCATGGATTGGGGGCAGGAGGAGAAGGGGACGACAGAGGATGAGATGGTTGGATGGCGTCACTGACTCAATGCACATGAGTTTGGGTGAACTCCGGGAGTTGGTGATGGACAGAGAGGCCTGGTGTGCTGTGATTCATGGGGTCACAAAGAGTCGGACACGACTGAGCAACTGAATTGAACTGAACTGAACCTCCTTTAAAGCCCTATTTCCAAATACAGCCACATTGGTGGTTCAACATGTGAGTTTTGGGAAAACACTTTTCTGTCTATAAAAAAAAGTTGCCTTTTTTACTACTCAGAGTCATCGAGCCAAATATCAAAATAAACTGGACTTAGGATCAGACCTTCAATTTTCCCTGTCACAAGATGTTGAGCAAATATTTTCTAAATAAAATAAAAACACCACTCTCACTAAATTTATTATCATTATTTTGCCCGGAGGAGCATAAATGTTTTTTGACCATTGATAAGTAAGATGATGTGTTTTTTGAATGTTGATTACCTTTAACTTGTCTTCTTATTTCATATTTCCTGTGTGTTTTATAATATATTTAGTCAGTTTATTGTTATTGGTGGAGGTATGTCACCAAAAAGT
The DNA here is from genome assembly GCF_049115385.1 of Moschus berezovskii. Lineage (NCBI taxonomy): Eukaryota > Metazoa > Chordata > Mammalia > Artiodactyla > Moschidae > Moschus > Moschus berezovskii. Next base: position 86,651,770 of record NC_142460.1, read on the forward strand.
TTGAAGACCGCTGCTACAGAAAACTAAATCTCACACTTAGGCCAAAAGAAGATTTCTAGAAATAAATACAATATTTAATATTGTTAATCATATACATTGTGACATTAATCAAATTCATTGTGACATTTTGTTTAATCATTGAGAGTACCTGTGGCAAGATGCTTTCATCAGCAACTTGGGCAAATATTTGGTACATATTTATGTGTTTATTTACATACACAGAACAATGTATAATTTATATGTATGGCTATTCTACCCTGTCTAAAGTTGCTAGATCCACACAATCTTCTCCAAGCTAATTTCTGAAAATTCTGTAAATTGGTAGTATAAATTATCACGTTATATTCACAAAACTATGGTTTATGATAACAATCTCTCATACACTTGGCAAGCCTATTCATTTGAATAAATAAAGGAATTTGTATCATGAAACACTCCAATATTTAGTACACATTTATTCCTTTTGTAGCCAGCGTGCTTTCACCCCACTTCAGGTAACCATGTTGCATTTCCCTCTAGAATACCACTCTTCTCTCACTCTTCATCCTTGTGTTCTTTTCCACTCTAGAGGTAAAGCAGTGATCTCCAGGGTAAGCAAATCACTGCCTTCCATTCCTATGACCACAGTTTAGCAGTAGGCAACTGGCAGGAGTCAGACCAATTGGGCCAATGAGATCTAATTTCAAGATTTTTGTTCTACCTATCCGGGAAATCTGCTTTTGGTACAAGACATGTGAGTTTGAAACTGCAAGGGGCCACCTCCTGGGACTTGAGATGCTGCCAACCTTAAAGAGACAAAGCCAAGAGATGGAGCCCAATAATATCATCAGAGCCTCAAACTGAGAGATATCTGATTAGCCCCAGACTTTTTAGCTTTGTTGTCTGCTTGGTTTTGCTCAAGCGTATTATGTTGAGTTTTTTGATCACAGTTGCAGAAAGTTCCAGCTGATCATCAGGCCATAAATGTAATTACACAGTGTTTAAACCAATAAAATACCTAGCATAAGCAAATGCAACAGTCCTTCAAGCCTTATCTTTGTAAGAGTTATGAAACATCAAAGCTGGAAAAAGGAAATGATTTTCTCAAACTCTTGCAAAAGAACAGATGTTCTGTCTATGGTACCAGGCTGCCCCCTCCATTTCCCAGCTTGCTGCAGACACGGGCATATATATTATTTAAGACACCTTTAATACAAGTGACTAAGCTCAACTTATGGTAGCCTAAGCCAAGTGTTAGTTATTCAGTCTGACTTTTCTTACCCCATGAACTATAGCCCATCAGGCTCCCCTGTTCATGGGATTTCCTAGGCAAGAATACTGGAGCGGGTAGCCATTTCCTTTTTCAGGGGATCTTTCCAACCCAGGGATCGAACCCAGGTCTCCTGCATTGCAGGCAGATTCTTTACTATCTGAGCCACCAGGGAAGCCAGGAAGGAACTCATTGACTGGCGATGATATATGGTATTGAAGGAAGAGCTGCAAGAAATAAGGTCTCGGTGACTTGAATTAGACATGTAGGCAAAAAAAAAAAAAAAAGAATGCTTCCCCAACTCCCATCAAGATATACTTACTTCCTAATCTCTGGAACCTGCAAACGTTACCTTTTAATGCAAAAGAGTGAATATGACTTATATGGCAAAGATGTGATTAATTTGAAGATCTTGAGAGGAGGAGCTTATCCTGGATCACACACATTATTATAAGAGAGAGGCAAATGGATATTCTGTGGAGGCAAAGGAGGAGAGGACACAGAGAGAAGGTGTTATGAAGATGGAAGTAGAGGTGGGAAAGGTACTGGCAGTCCCCAGGAGCTGAAAGAGGCAAAGGACAGAGTCTCCCCCAGAGTCTGCAGAGGGAGCACTGCCCTGCCCACAGCTTAATTTCAGTCTTCTGGTCTCCAGATCGAGGAGAGAATAAATCTCTGTTGTAAGCCACCAAGGTTGTGGCAATATTTTACCGTACCCCAGGAAATGAATACAATATTCAACACTAGAAGTACTTGCTCTTCCTCTCTCTCTCATCAGCGCATGTGCTGAGTCACTTCAGTCGTGTCCGACTCTTTGTGACCACCATGGACTGTAGCCTGCCAAGCTCCTCTGTCCATGGGATCCTCCAGACAAGAATACTGGAGTGGGTTGCCATGCCCTCCTCCAGGGGATCTTCCTGACCCAGGGATCTAACCCGCATCCCTTATGTCTCCTGCATTGTCAGGAGGGTTCTTTACCACTAGCGCCACCTAGGAAGGCTCTCTGCTTAATTTGCAGTTTTAGTTTCTCCATATGGCTGAATACATGGCTAGTGCAAGTGCCCAGATTGCATCCTCTCAGCTTCGGTACTGCAACAAGAAGGGAGTGTTTACTGATATTTTCCCAAGGTCCCTACATCCCACCCAGGGAAGGTTTCTGGTTGGTTCTGTTTGTATAATGTTCTGCACCCCACCCCCATCACCATGTGTTTGGACAAAGCATATTGTCAACCGGGTGGTCCTTTCCTTGGCTGTATTTTGGTTGTGATACCATCCCTGTAGCCGGCATCACATGCTGATTAACAGCTTCCTAAACCACATGGGGCTAGAAGTTTTTCCTAAGGAAAGACACGAGATGGACTGAAACAACAAATATCCAGAACAAGGCATTTGGCCAGATTCCTGGATTCTTTCCTAGCTTGGGACACCATGAGGCTGTGAAGGGTTATGGGCAGAGGAACAACAGACTTGTCCCTGGGACATGGGCTATTGGATATTCCTTCCTCTGATCCAGACGTACGGGCTTCCCTGGTGGTTCAGACAGTAAAGAATTCGCCTACAATGCAGGAGACCTGAGTTCAGTCCCTGGGTTGGGAAGATCCCCAGGAGAAGGGAATGGTACCCACTCCAGTATTCTTGCCTAGAGAATCCCATGGACAAAGGAGACTGGCAGGCTATGGTCCATGAGGTCTCAAAGAGTCAGATACGACTAAGTGACAATCACTTTCACTTTTTCACTTTCAATCCAGATGAAGGCGTAAAGAACTGCCTTTGGAATTTATGTGGAGATCAGAAAAGCTGCATGTTTGATCAAAGTGTTGGTCCCACCCTCCTATAGTTTCCATTCACAGTGGGACTGGTCTAGGCTGGATGAGAGGGTGGCCTCAGTGGTGCCATGAAGTTAATTGGCAGTCACAGGTTATGGATGGGCTGGACCTCTCCTGAGAGGACGCCTGGGGATAGGGATTTTCATGGCAAGAGCTCAAGGCTGAAGAGAGCTCTCTCATTTTCTGGCAACTTCATTTCCCTCTCTGTTCCCCCTTTCAACCTCCCTTCCTCTTTTTTTCTCTCGTTGTCTCTCCTAACTCCTACCCTCAGGAGAAGAAGCAGGATGTTAATGCACCAGTTGTGGGCTTTGTAGAAAGCAGTTTATGACTTTTCCCTCCCAGCTGAAAAGCAATGCCTTTCCTGCCTAGTTTTGGTGGAACACTCTATTATCAGCATAATCACTGATATTTATCATAAAACTTCACAGACAGATTCTTCCAGAGTCTGGCTACTCTCTAGGAGCAAATCAGGCAATTTTGAGCAATGGCAGGGCTTCTTTCAGATTCTTCGGTATTATTTTTAATGTACCAGCAAAACCTAAAAATGGAAGTGAATAAATGCAGCTGGTTAAAGGAACTGACCTGCACATGAAGGTCATGCAATAGAAGAATTTGGTTCACTTAGGATATACAAAAGTGGCAGAAAATGTTCATTTTTACTGGCTTTTCATGAAATAGGAATGTCGCCATTAACCTGCTCAATACAGCTCAGAGTGAGCCTGCCAGAGAAGCACCCTCCAGCTGGGTCTGCCCCCTTGATGTTTCTTCTTTTGCCTTCATTAAATTTTTAGACACTTATGGCTTCTTCCAAAGAAAGCTGGCTCTTTCAAGTTACAGACTTAAATAGCTGTAATGGATATATGGAGAAGGGGAATGTGATGTCTCTTTCTTGCAGAGAGACTATTTTTTTTTTAATGTGAAGAAATGGTGCTACTGCAATGTGAATGGAAATCTGTGGACCAGGTTGACTGTGTGTTGAGGATGCCCAAGACCACGTCCAGTTCCATGATCCTCTAGGGGGACTAACAGGACTGGGCACACAGTTGTGTCTACAGCTATGATTTATTACAATGAAGGGGTTCAGAGCAAAAGCAGCAAAGAGAAAAGGCACACGGGGCCAAGACCAGAGGAAACCAGATGCAGGCTTCCAGGAGTCTGTTGCTATTGGAGTCAGTCATAATGCACTGAAATCTCCCAGCCACAAATGGGGACAACATATGTGAGATGCTGCCCATCAGAGAAGCTGATTTAAGACTTGTGACCAGGATTTTTAGTGGGAGTTGATCATGCAGGCACACTCTGCCTGCTGCTGCTGCTGCTAAGTCACTTCAATCGTGTCCGACTCTGTGTGACCCCATAGACGGAAGCCCACCAGGCTTCCCCGTTCCTAAGATTCTCCAGGCAAGAACATTGGAGTGGGTTGCCGTTTCCACTCTGCCTAGTACCTACCAAAATTCCAGACCTTTAGAAGAAAAGCAAGTGTTCGGCATAGCCACACTGCTTGTACAATTCAGGCACAACGGACCACTCTCATAATTTCTTGGAATGGTGGGAACCCTCCTGAAATCCAAGTTTCCTGATGCCAGCCATGGACCAACCTTGCAGTCAGGACTTTCTAAGGATAGCTGTCTCAGATCTACTATGTTAACTCTTTAATCTCCACAATTTTCCAGTGTCTATAGCTTTTCCTGCCTTAAGAAAAACTTGAAGTTATAAAACAGAACTTATTAAATATAAATTGGGAGATAAACCATGAAGCCTCAAATGTCTGTCACGACCCCACCTTTCTTTCAAACTGGGTTTATATGTCACATGTTTATCCTGTTCTCCTGGCCATAAATGATGAAACAAGAGATTTCTCCTTGAGTCAAAAGCTAAGAATGCAGTTGGATATGACCTAGGCCAAGAGTCACAGAGTCCAAGCAGAAAGAGGGATGTTATGGTAGGGCATAACTAACTGCTCCCATCCATTGTCTTTTGAAAAATAAATGCTAGATGGAGAAAGGGAAAGTGGGTGACTAGAGCTCAGACTGAGTGAAACAATGTTGAGTTGTTGTTCCAGGTCTTGATGAAAATTGTTGTGCTTCAATCTTGGAAGTTGACGTCAAGACACAGAGGAACCCTCCTGCCTGACATTCTCATGTATCCTTGCAATAAATTCCGTCACTGATACGGCTGTGTCTTTTCCAAGCAGCCTGAAAAAGCCTAGAGAACATGGTGTAAATATTTCCTTTACAAAGAGATTTGGCAACTAAAATGAAAAGACTGTACTAAAGAGTGTCCAAGGAAACTTGAAAGAGTACAATTTAGGTCAATAACAAGAATAGTACCTTACACAGCAGAAAGGAAGTTTCAGAACACATTTCAGTCCCTCAAAAATAGAAAACATAGATGGGCTTAAGAAAAGCTTCAAAACATATCTATGCGGTTGAGTCATAAGGAGTTATTGGGAAAGGCTCAATATGTTGGGATTATTTCGTCTCCTATGAGATGGATGTCAGGAAGCAGATTGATGATCTCCTAAGACATAACTCTAATGTCCTGGGCAGGACCAGCTCAGGATGGCCTGAAGCAAGGGTTCCTCTGATGAGGCAGCCAGCAGGGTCTATGAAGTTGAGAGTAGTCCCTGAAGATTTGAGTCCCAGAAGCCCCACACCAGAACTGAACAGTAAGTGGAAACATTCTGATGGACTCAGTGGGAGGCAACATTCACCCCCTGCATCCAAATCAGGCTCAGAGAAGGAGTATAGTGTATTTATCAACTTGTCTGTGGATTAAATATAACTCAAGAGTCAATATTTTGGGTCTCTGCAAGGATGAGGGTAATTAGGAGTAGGCTTCGTGGGCACACCCTGTAGCCCAGGACCTTCTTGTGAAAGGCCCTCAGAACACGCAGTCAGTGTGGGGAACACAGCGCCTGCTACCTGGCTATGCACTTCAGAGTCTCCCATTGACATGTTGCATGAGGCAGGACTGATTAGAAAGGCTGGTTTCATTCCAACACCATCACCTTCTTAAGAAAAGGGTAGATAACCTCTCTTTATCTGGCATGTGACCTTATAGTTGAACTGGAGGTATTTGGGGTTGTTCAGACACCGTTCTAAATGGGACAGGAATATTTGCTCTGTGATCACTGTTACCTGGTGAGCTTCCTGCGGTTAAAATGATAAGGGTTGTCTGAGAAGATCCAGTTTTAGTATTGGGGCCATTTTCATTCTTTGTTATTAAAAGTGGGCTCAAGTTTTCTTTCTCTACAGAAGGAGGGGAAAATTAATAGCTCCCTTAAAAGCATTCAGGGCACAATTATGCTTTTATATACAGAGTAGTGGTTAAGACTACAGATTCAAGTATATGAGAGATCCGCAGCTTACTAGCTGCTTGGGCCAGTTACCTAAGCTTTTTGCTCATTAGTTTCTTCTGTAAAATGTGAATAATAATATCACACAGGGTTTTTGGGAGAATGGAACTTGATAATGTATATAAAACACTTAGCATAATGCCTAGCACAGGGTGAGTGCTCAATTACTACTTAGCTATTTAACTGTTTTATTTTTTTATAGGTACTGAACCTGCATACAATTACTTTATTCCAGAATTTTCCAACATCAGAATCCCATCGCTGTAAGTGGTCAAGAGCAGAATGTTTTATAGACATTAAGGAGGGGTAGGTTGGACCATTTGTAAAATGAAGTAGGCCTTTGTCTTTCATGGATTTCAGTCTTGTGGTTTCAACTATTCATAAACTGTCTCAAGGGTTGTGACATGGTATGTGTTATATATATAGTATATATACATACATACATATAACCTTAATCTAAAAGGGATAAGAAGTAGTGAGGATGCAGTAGAATCACTTTGAGTACCCACCCAGTCATTCTCTTCTCTGAGAACTGCCCCCCACAAAAGAGGGGGACCCTTGGACCTTTGTGCCTTATGACCCCTCACTACAGCTGTTGGGACACACAACCCAGGGAGGGCTAATCTGGTGTTTGGATCAAACTAATTTTCTCTGCTGAATTGTTCTTATTTTCGGGAGATACATGAAGAAGAAATTGGGGTCACATCTCATGATATACATAATTTATTTTCAAATGGTTTAGGAAAAACTGTATATATGTATATATACTGTACAGGGAGAGAAAGCATTACAGAATTAAAACAGTTAATAAATCTAATTGAAGGGTGTATAAATGTTCCCTGCACTGTTATTTCAGAGTTTTTTTTGTGTTTAAAATGTTAAACATTGGAAAAGATTTCAATGGAAAATAGAAAGCCCTTTTAAAAAGGTTGGTGATGAACTAAAAGGGTGGGATGGGGGTGCGGTGGGAGGGAGGCTCAAGGGGGAGGGGATATATGTTTACTTAACAGCTGATTCATATTGTTGTACAGCAGAAACTAACACAACATTGTGAAGCAATTACACTGCAATTTTAAAAAGTTATTTAATATAAAAAAGTAAAAATAAATAAATAAAACGCCTTGAGTTACAATGAACTCCTGAATTTCTAGCTGTTTCTCCCAGGCTCTGAACTGAGAAACTGCATGTGATCTTGGGTGGTGGGCCAAGCACGCACAGAAGAGAAAGCTACTTCAGAGAGAGACAGAGATGCAGAAACATAGAGGGGAGAGAGCCGGAGATCCCTGGGAAATGGGAGCATGGGGTGCATTCCTGACTGCTGGGTTCTGCCTCCAGAGGCCTGGCTCTGGTGCAAGGTCTACCGCCTCTTTCTGTCTCAGAGGTTCATGAAATACCCTAGTAGTCTTCCAATAAATTTTTATTATTTTGCTTAAGATATCCTGAGTGGTTCTGGCCCTTGTGAATAAATGGACTCCCATCAAGCCCCCTGGCGGGTCTGTGGTAACACGTGCTCTGGGGCATGCATGAACCTTCTCCTCTGAGCAGAGGTAGGGAAGAGTGGCTTAACTGGAGAGTGTGCCTTGCAGACTGCTAGCTTCTGCACCTCAATGAAGTCGACCTGGAATAAAAGTATTAACTTGGAACATATTTTTCAATTGTACTTTACAGCTTTTGAAAGGATAAATCACATGTGTAGTGGGAACATATCTTCAGACCACAAACTCAGGTGTGGGCTAGGGGGTAGGTGGAGTAACATTTGCTCCTTTTCAATGCTGTATTTAAGTACTCTCTTCAGTCTTCCTTTTACCTGGTGGCAGAGTCTGAGTTTGCTCCCTGGGTTCAGTGTTTTTCTTCTTTTCCTCTGGGGGAGCGAGTTGGTGAGGATGGGCTATAACCCTGGGTTCATCACCACTGACACCTTCAAAGATTTCCCTCACCCTCTGGTCTTCCTGGCCCTCCTGCTCTCTTGGGGTCCTGACCTGCTGCCTCGGTGCACAGGGACTCTCTGAGGCACTTCTGGCCTCTAAGCCCATACCTTCTCTATGGCCAGACCCTGCAACTGCTCCACTGCTTGCAGGGGTAGAGTCATACCACTCCACTCCCTGCGCTTTTATTTCTCCAACAGGTACTGAGCATTTTGTTCACCTTCTTCCCTGGTTTAGCACGTGGAAGGGCACAAGGGCCTTTCTCAAGCCTTTCTTTCTTTCCTTTTGTGCAACTGTGGGATGGCGAACTGGATCCTAGACCCTTCCCAGGAAGTCTTCTGGTGTTTATGGCATGTTTCTCTTAAAACATAGTGTTTTATTCTTACTAGAGTACTTACACAGAAATAGCTTATTTGGTTGTTTTCTTTAATTACAAAATAACCAGAACTAACAAAGAGAGCCTTTCTATATTGCTCTTTTAGAAACATGGGAGTCACAGTTTAATAATATATAATTTGGTATGATTTTATGCCCTGAATTTTTGGGAGTATTACCTTTTGCTATCTAAAGGCAAAGCTTTTAGATCACAAAACGCTTGTTTCTTGTAAAGCCTATTTTGAAACTAAGAACTGACTTCTTTGCTATTTGCATTATGTTGTAACAAATCTACCCTCAGACAATGACAGCTTCAGGTCTAGGTCAAATGCAGATTGGACAAGGGACAGCAGAAAGTGTGGGGGTAGGGAGGAGGAGAAGACATTGTGTCATATTATCCACCCTATATGCCAGTGGAGTATTCATGAACTGGGGGATTTATATAGATCCCATAGTTCCCACTGCCAAGCTCAAGGTTTTCTTCTATGAAAGGTAAAAGATTTTTCTCTTGCCAAAACTCTGCTGTACAATGACCTCTCATCCACCTGAAACCTGGACTGAACTTAATCTAAACACAGCTAGGGATAGGAAGTAGTAAAAAATGTCACTAAAACAGGTTTCATAGTAGCCATACACCAAAGAGTTCATTCACAGGCAAGCCCCTTAAACCCTCCAATAAAGCTTATTTGTTTTTGTTACATATTCAAAGACACTCAAGTTATCAAGTTTCTATGCCAGACTGAGGTTGGTAAGTGATAGGAGTATCTAACTGTACATTGTAAACAGTAAGAAAAACTGCTGATAGTGACAGAGGAGTCAGAAATACGACAAAAAATCAGACATAAACATTTAAAGCATCAATGCTGTCTAGGGATATCAGTGTAAAAATAATATGTCTCAAATTTCTCTTTTGTTTCTGTAATCAGAACTATAATTGATCAGTGTCTTAGAGCTCAGTGGAAATTCAGAGGAATCTAATCCAAGTATGAAATATGGGATTCATAATTTAATAATATGACATAATCATAGTGTGACATGACTTTATGCCCTAAATCTCTTGGAGCATTAGCATTTAATAACCAAAAGCCAAGCTTTTAGATCTTAAAACTTTTTATGCAAAGACTATTATGGGCTGAACTGTGTCTCCCTCAAAACCCATATGTTGAAGCCTGAACTTCCAGTACGTTAGGATGTAACCCCTTGGAACTTTACAGTAAGTATTATCTGGTTTGGAGATTTTTATTTAAAAAAATTTTTGCCATGCTATACACAGTATACAGGATCTTAGTTCCCCAACCAGGGATCAAACCCATGCCCCATGCTTTGGAAGCACAGAGTCTTAACCACTGCACTGCCAGGGAAGTCTGAGAATCTTTTTTTTTTTTTAATATATTTTGTTACTTTCCATATTCCCCTAAATATATGTAATGACTGAATATTAATTTTAAACCAAGACAAAAATCACCATAAAATCTTTACCAAAGATCAGATAGTATAAGAGAGATCAAGTAAGACCGTGACAGATTTTATTTTCTTGGGTTCCGATATCACCACGGATGGTGACTGCAGCCATGAAATTAAAAGACGTTTGTTCCTTGGAAGAAAAGCTATGACAAGCCTAGACAGATATTAAAAAGCTGGCAAATATCAGTCAAGTCAAAGCTATGGTTTTTTCAGTAGTCAATGTATGAATGTGAGAGTTGGACCATAACGAAGACTGAATGCCAAAGAATTGATGTTTTCGTATAGTGGTGCTGAAGAAGACTCCAGAGAGTCCCTTGGACTGCAAGGAGATCAAACCAGTCAATCCTAAAGGAAATCAATCCTGAATATTCATTGGAAGGACTGATGCTGAAGCTGAAGCTCCAATGCTTTGTTCACCTGATACGAAGAACTGACTCACTGGAGAAGACCCTGATACTTGGAAAGATTGAAGGCAGGAGGAGAAAGCAACGACAGAGAATGAGATAGTTGGATGGCATTACCTACTCAATGGATATAAGTTTGAGCAAACTCCAGGAGATAGTGAAGGACAGGGAAGCCTGGCGTGCTGCAGTCCATGGGGTTGCAAAGGGTTAGACATGACTGAACAACAAGAGAGTACAAAATACAGTTGATTATTTGGTCGCTGCTGACCTTAATGGAAGGCATTTAAGTAAGTGACAGTGACAGATGCCAGAGTGCTTGGGTGGAAGAGTGGCTGAAAAGTGAGGAAGATATGCTGAAAACACGATAAGGGAACTGAATTCGGGGAACCCTTTTCTCAGATGGGAGGAGATGTGGATATATTCTTGGTGAAGAGGAAGTAGCTCTTAGAGAGAGTAAGATTATAAAGATACAGACAAGAAAGCAAGGCCTGGGAGAGCCAGGCAGGATTGGGTTGAGGCCCAGGCTGGTGAGGAGGCTAGCCTGGGCCAGGAGGACTGAAAGCCCTTCTTCTGAGCCAGGCAGGAAGGAGGAAAGTGAGTAGGTAAGTTGAGAGGAAGAGGAAAGAGAAGTTGAAGGGTTCTGGCCTGATAGCCCATTTTCTTTGTGACAAATAGGCTGGAGGAAGGGCTGTGGAGAGTATGTGGAATTGTCAACACGGTGAATGAGAAAGAGCATTTAGTAGGGACAAGCGAAATCACTGATGGTCAGGGCTGAGGGCCTGGTCAAGGTGGGGAGAAAATAGGGTTATAGAGAAAACAGTGAGTTACTAAAAGTTTTTGAGGAGAGGAGCAATGTGATGACAACTGTGTCTCAGGGAATCTATAAAGAATTGGTATACCAGATGGTACAGATAAGTTTTGCCAGGTCCTAGGATGACTAGCCGGAGAAGGCAATGGCAAGCTACTCTAGTACTCTTGCCTAGATGGAGGAGCCTGGTAGGCTGCAGTCCACGGGGTCACTACGAGTCAGACATGACTGAGCGACTTCACTTTCACTTTTCACTTTCACACATTGGAGAAGGAAATGGCAACCCACTCCAGTGTTCTTGCCTGGAGAATCCCAGGGACGGGGGAGCCTGGTGGGCTGCCGTCTATGGGGTCGCACAGAGTCGGACATGACTGAAGTGACTTAGCAGCAGCAGCAGGATGACTAGCAATGGGGTGAAGGAGGGATGGTGAGCAGGGCCCTCCTGAAGGAAAGCCATTTAGATCTTTAGAATAAGACAGAGGTCATCAAACCACATTTCTCCTTGAGTAGCTGGTCCCTGTGACACTCTGACAATAGGGGACACTAAAGGGAGACTGGAAGGCTGGAGGGGATTCTTGGAATTGTTTTGCTTTTTGTTCCTATCAGTGTCATCTCAGGAAAGACTGCTCACCCTGTTGATGACAATGGGTTCCAGTTCCCACTCTTCTGAACAAACCTCACAGCATCCCGATGGAGACACCAGCCCCAGCCACTGACCACGTCTCCCCAGAGATGAGTTCCAGCTTGGTGGGTCCATCCCCTGAGCTGTAGAGGCACCAGCACTGACAGGCAGCCCCCACATCGGGATCCCAGCTCGGTAGGGCCACTCCTCTAAGCCTTTAGATTCTGATAACCCTGATCTCTTCTCTTTTCCCCTTGTCCTAGGATGGGAGCTGCTTCCTGAATTCTCTGTTATCTCCATGTTCCTCCTTCACCTCTCAGCCTCCAATACCTGCTTAATCCAGAGAAGGCAATGGCAACCCACTCCAGTACTCTTGCCTGGAAAATCCCATGGACAGAGGAGCCTGGTAGGCTGCAGTCCATGTGGTTGTTAAGAGTTGGGCATGACTGAGTGGCTTCACTTTCACTTTTCACTTTCATGCATTGGAGAAGGAAATGGCAACCCACTCCAGTGTTCTTGCCTGGAGAATCCCAGCAACAGAGGTGCCTAGTAGGCTGCCATCTATGGGGTCACACAGAGTCAGACACGACTGAAGCAGCAGCAACTTGCTTAATCAATTTCAGTAGTTAAATTCTTTCTGAAAAAAAAAAAAGCTAATGAAGTTTTTATTTTCTTGATTAAATCCTTACTATGGGGTGGCCATATTATTTGCTAGGGTTGCTATTGTAAACTACCAGCAACTGGGTGGCTTCAACAGCAGACATTTATTGACTCAGAGATCTGGAGGCTGGAGGCCTGATGGCAAGGTGTTGGAAAGGTTGGTTCTTTCTGTGGGCTGTGAGGGAAGGATCTGTTTTTTGCCTCTATCCTTGCTTTAAATGGCCATCTTCTCTCTATGTCCCTTCATACCATCTTTCCGCCATGTGCGTTACCAAATTATCCCTTTTTAGAAAGACACCAGTCATACTGGATTAGAACTCATCCTAAAGACCTCACTTTAATTTAATTACCTCTATAAAGACCCTGGGGCTTCCCAGCTGGTTGAAATTGTAAAGAATCAGCCTGCCAATGGAGGAGACACAGGAGAGGCAGGTTCGATCCCTGGGTTGGGAAGATCTCAGGAATAGGAAATGACAACCCACTCCAGTATTCTCGCCTGGAAAATTCCATGGACAGCGGAGCCTGGCAGGCTACAGTCCATAGGGCTGCAAAGAATTGGACATGACTGAGTCAACTGAGCATGCACACACGCACATAAATACCCTATCTCCAAATAAGGTTACATTCTAAGATCCTGGGGGTTAGGACTTCAACATATGGAGGTCACAGAATTCAACCCCAAACTGTTACCTTCAGCATAATGAAGAGCAATTAGAGAAAACTGTGTATTTAAGTTTTCCATAGCCAACTTCCAGCTCTATATCCCTGGATAAGTAGTTTAATCTGTCAGTGCCTTATTTTTATCTTCTATAAAGTGGATATAGTAACTCCTACTTCAAAGATTAAATTAGGTACTATAAAGACCTATCAATTCTCCTTTCTTTTTCATATTTTCTAGAAGATAAATCTACTCCACCATCACCCCTCCCCAACTCCATTATTCTCATTCTATTTAGATAGAAAGATGAAGTTTGGTTGCTCACAACTGACTTTGAGACTTGACTGATAAGCTGTACTGACCACAGGAAATTCATACCTCCACCACCAGCTCTCTAAGTCATTCATTGTAACTCAAGTGGTGTTACCAGGACCGCATCCCAGCCTTCCTTTGCTCTGTAACTCGTTTCTCTGCTCCCTTTGGCACGATCTGGGTGTGTCTCTGTTAGAGACCCCACTTTCCCAAACGAGTTTTGGCCAAGTTTCTGGCAGCTAACCACACCCCTGCCTCTCAGGGGAAAGTGCTTTTCCACATACTACTTTGTTTAGAAATCCTTGTTCCTGGAAGCTAACATGCTGTGAGTTGCTTAAAATGTCATGGTTACCTATGAACAGCACAGCTAAATATAGTCACGAAAAAATGCAGTATTCTGAAACAGAAGAGCATTGTTTAAATGAGATTTTGAATAGTTTCTTCCATGTAGGGATACAGTGAGAGGCCTTAGTGAAGCCTGATATATATGTTTTTAAAACAAATAGAATTTTTAAAGTGATATGACTTTTATTTTTTTTTTCTACCAACTTGACTGGGTCATGCATGCCCAAATGTCTGGTCAAACATTATTCTGGGTATTTCTGTGAGGGTATTTCTGGGTGGGATTAGCACTTGAATCTGTAGACTGAGTAAAGAATATTGTCCTCCAAGATGCTGGCAGAGAGAATAGACTTGTGGACACAGTGGGGGAAGGAGAGGGTGGCAAAAATTGAGAGAGAAGCATTGAAACATACATTAGACATGTAAAATAGACATGTAAAATATGTAAAAATAGACATATTTTGTAAAATAGACAGCTAGTGGGAATTTGCTGTTTGATGTGGGCAGCTCAAACCCAGTGCTCTGTGACTATCTAGAGGGGTGGGATAGGGCGGGAGGGAGTTTCAAGAGGGAGGGGATATATCTATATGTACCTATGGCTCATTCGTGTTGATGTATGTCAGTGTGTGTGTGTCCAACTCTTTGTGGCCCCATGGACTATAGCCTACCGGGCTTCTCTGTCCATGGACTTTTCCAGGCAAAAATACTGGAGCAGGTTGCCATTTACTACTCCAAGAGTATCATTGACTCAATGGACATGAGTTTGAGCAAACTCCGGGAGATAGAGAAGGACAGGGAAGCCTGGCATGCTGCAGTCCATGGGTCACAAGGAGTGGGACATGACTGAGTGACTGAACTACAACAAACCATCTGTATAACTTTCCCTGGTCCTTCAGGTCATATCTTGAGAGATACTTCTTCAGGAATCCTTCCCTAACCTCCAAGCCTGAGTTAAATTTTCCCTCTTAAGGCACCATTTGGGGGCTTCCCTGGTGGCTCTGTGGTAAAGAATCCACCTGCCAATGCAGGAGACGTGGGTTCAGTCCCCAGTTCAGGAAGATCCCATATGCCTCACAGCAACTAAGCCCATGCACCACAGCTACTGAGCCTGTACTCTAGAGCCCGTGCTCCACAGCAAGAGAAGCTACCACAATGAGAAGCCCGAACATTGCAGCTAGAGAGTAGTCTCTGCTCGCTGCAACTAGAGAAAAGCCTACATAGCAACAAAGACCTGGCACAGACCAAAATATAAAATAAATAGATCGTATTTTAAAAAAGCACCGCTTGATAGTCTGCCACATTTAATTCTTCCAGGCCTATGCTGCAGTAGTTAAATGATCCTCTATGTCCTCAAGCTAAATATGATTTATGTAAAAACAGTGACACGGCCTATGTGTAGAGTCTATTTATTATTACATAGCCTCTGGATAAGGCAAAAACATGGCATTTATGGCAGAGTAAGAAATTATGTCTTGAACCTTGATGTACAGATGAAAAAATAAACAAAAAAAGAAATTACAACCAATGAAGATAAACTACAGTTTCAGGGTAACATGCTCAAGGGCCTGAGTTCATAGCTTCCTATTCCCAGACAGGAACCCAACTCCCAACTCCCCTCCCAGATCAGCCACTGTCACCAACAGAAAGTGTTTGTCAGGAGGGACTACATAGGGGACTAGAAGAGATCCTAGAATTTGTACTTATCTAGAGTCTCTAGTTGATATCTCTTTTCCTTTGGCTCAAAGTTGTATCCTTTAAGCCTACAACTGTAGAGTGAAATTTGCCTACAAGCTCTACGGTGTATTTAAGTATTGTTGTTGCTTGGTCCTTAAGTCATGTCCACCTCTTCTGTGACCCCAGGAGCCGCCAGGCTCCTCTGTCCATGGGATTTCCCAGGCAAGAATACAGTTCTCACCAATTCTAAAACCCAGGTTTCTGCTTAATTAATAATCACTTTTCACTCAATATTATAATTTCCTATTTGGCTGCTTAGACATTCCACCAAACCAGAATTTTTAAGGGGGCAGACAGCCTATCTTCTTTACTCCTGCATTTCTATCATGATATAGTGCCTATATATAGAAAGTGCTTATTTATGTTTGTTGAAAGAATAAAGACGAGTTTTTGTCATGCTGAGTTCGAGGAGCCTTTGAGATCTCCAGGTAAAGACCCCTAAGAAGCAGCTGGGTGTGTAAGGCAGAAGCTCAGAGGCTGTTCTGCTCTGGAGTTAGGGAAGATGGTTGCTACCATCTACAGGAATGAGGTCTCTACATCAAGTGTCTAGAGCAGGGCATTATTGTTATTCGGGGCTGGATAATTGTTGTAGGGGCCTGTCTTGTGCCTTGTAGGATATTTAGCGACATCCCCAAACTTTACTCACTAGTTACCAGTAGCACCTCCTAGGCCTGTGACAACCAACAATGTCCCCATTGTCAGATGTTGCCTGGAGAGCAAACTTGCTCCCAGTTGAGAATACTGATCTGGAGTGACAAGCAGCGTTGGAAGGTCAGCATGTGAACTTGTGAACCTCTGCAAAGGCTTGGCTCTGCAGAGTCAAGTGAGGGTTCTTCCTCACTGGGTCATGACCTCACCTATCCTTCTATCCTGTTCCTCCACCCAGATACTCACTTTGCTGTTGGAAGCAGCAGTATGGCCTTGACAGAGCAATAATTATGTTTATGCTGATTAGTATTAAAAAGAAAAACAGAGAAGTCATACTGGTAGGCATATAAAATGGAGTCATTTTCCCTAGCCTAATTTCACGGGAGAATGCCTCCTTCCTGAGTGGGAGCCCCTCCCTAAGATGCTTCACAGCTCCTCTAAACTTCTGGGGCCCTGGATAAGACTTGAGACCTCTGAGACAAGGTAGGTTGCCTGGGAGTGGGGTGGTTCTAAGGAAGTAGTTGGAGCAGGTGCCAAGTAAGATATTTCTTCTGAGGCTCCCCATATCAACCCTTTCCTTTCATGCTCGGAAAATATGTGCCTAGCTAACCAGACAACAATAACCCCAGTCAGACAATGAGTGATGTTTCTCTAGATAGATTTAATCATAAATATTGCACGTAAACTGAAGTCTCGAAATGAATTCAGTCTGTTTTCCAAACTATGAGAACACAAGAAATAAAGCCACAAGGGGAACTTGGAGTGGGTAAGTGTATGTCATCCTGTAGCAAGACTGGAGGATGTTGGAAAGGCTTTCCTTTCAGGGTCTAAGTTGAGAGCAGGAAGGGCTGGTTTTCCTCTCTATCCCTTTCTATATTTCCCAGAACATTTTCTCCTCAAACTCAACATGCCTAAAAAGTCTCGTTTAGATTTTTTGTGAATAAAAAAATCAAGCTAATCTAAGAAAACATTAGCTCTTCTCTGTTTAGGGTAGTAAGCATCTCATTTTTCACTATACCTTATGATGCAACGTTCATTATAATATAAATAGGATCACAATTTGAAAGCAGGAAATGTGGAAGGGGTTAGTGGTTTCTGTCAGAAGAGCAGTATAATTAAGATGGGTAAATGGACTCTTAACCTTCTCATCATTCAATATTGGTGGGGTCTCTACTATGTTCCGTGCTCTGTGCTAGACACAGGAGATGTAGGTGGAAAAGGTACAGTTTGTAAACATAGGTTGATGGAGTGACTAGCTGATTCCCAGCCAGGGTGATAAGCTTAGTAACAAGTAATGGGTGCACTGGGTACATACAAGGGTGCTCTAAATAAGACGGCCTCAGGGGTAGGGTCCCAAAGGAGGTGTCATGTGAGTGTGTAGGACTATCCAGGTGAAGGGCATGGGCAGAGATGCATCTAGTTGTCACACTGTGGTTCCAAATACATACTGAACATTCCTCCAAAGCCAATAGGAAGTGCTCTGAGGGACTACACATATAGAATGGGGAAGTCTGACTCATTTCTACTAAAAATAAAGAAAGTGTCCCCCTACTCAAAAAAAGGGAAAGAATTAATAAATAATATATGCTAATTATAGGTAAGGAACAATCTAGCTAGAGTTTCTGTCAGCTAATAAGTGCCCAGTGCCTACCTAAAAGTGCATCTACTCTGCTTCACTAACTACGCTAAAGCCTTTGACTGTGTGGATTGCAGCAAAGTGGAAAAGTCTTAAGGAAATGGGAACACCAGACCACCTTACCTGTCTCCTGAGAAACATGTATGCAGGTCAAGAAGCAACAGTTAAAACCAGACATGGAACAATGTGCTGGTTCGAAATTGAGAAAGGAGTATGTCAAGGCTGTATATTGTCACCCTGTTTATTTAACTTATATGCAGAGTACATGAAGTGAAATGCTGGGCTGGATGAAGCACAAACTGCAATCTAGATTGCCAGGAGAAATATCAATAACCTCAGATATACAGATGACACCATACTTATGGCAGAAAGTGACGAGGAACTAAAGAACCTTTTGATGAAGGTGAAAGAGGAGAGTGAAAACCCTGGCTTAAAACTCAACATTCAAAACATGAAGATCATGGCATTTGGTCCCATCACTTCATGGCAAATAGATGGGGAGACAATGGAAACAGTAAGACTTTATTTTCTTGGGCCCCAAAATTACTGCAGATGGTGACTGCAGCCATGAAATTAAAAGACACTTTCTCCTTGGAAGTAAAGCTGTGATAAACCTAGACAGTATATTAAAAAGAAGAGACATTCCTTTGCCAGCAAAGGTCCATTGAGTCAAAGCTATGGTTTTTCCAGTAGTCACGTAGAGATGTGAGAGTTGGACTATAAAAAAAGCTGAGCACCAAAGAATTGATGCTTTTGAATGGTGGTGCTGGAGAAGACTCTCGCAAGTCCCTTGGAGACTGCAAGGAGATCCAATCAGTCTATCCGAAAGGAAATCAATCCTGAATATTCATTGGAAGGACTGATGCTGAAGCTGAAGCTCCAATAGTTTGGCCACCTAATGCAGAGTTGGCTTATTGGAAAAGACCCTGATCCTGGGAAAGGCTGAAGGCAGGAGGAGAAGGGGACGACAGAGGACGAGATGGTTGGATGGCATCCACCAACTCAATGGACTTAAGTTTGAGCAAGCTCCAAGTGATGGTGAAGGACGGGGAAGCCTGGCGTGCTGCAGTGTATGGGGTCGCAAAGAGTAGGAAACAACCAAGCAACTGAACAACAAAGTGTGAATCTCCCCCGCTCCAGGCCACCTGTCAAAATCTCTCCTCCCATCGGCTAAGCCCATGAGCTCAGTGGGTCTTAAGCGATTCCTGCTCTGAGCCTCACCCTATAGCTACCTTCTCTGTGGCACTCCTGCTCCCTCACACCCAATGTAGTTGGCTTTCCATTCCTTCCTTCATTTACCACACAGGACCCTTAACAGAATTCCATCGAGTTTCAGAGCCAGAGGGAGCTTGCAAAGCATATTATCCAACTTTTTCATTTAACAGCTGAGAAAACAAAATTTACAGCTGAGAGCTTTTGAAGGAAGAGGCCATTACCTACTATGTGGGCTGAGTAACAGAGAAAGCCTGCACTGCTGCAAGAGAGGCTAGGAAGCAGAGGGATGCTCAGAAAGGAGCAGAGATGAGAGACCGGGAAAGAGGATTCCCAGGTCGCATAGTTCCACCTATTCCTCCGCTCACTCTCCTGCCTTCAGAATTTGTAAGGCTCCTTTGGGCCCTAATTACAAATTCCCTTTCTGCTTATGGTTACTAAAATCAGTTTCTGTTACTTCATACACATAATGAATTAGAATTCAGTCAAGTAAAGTCATCTGTAAGAGAGTGACCCTCAAGCTGAATCTGTAAGTATTGGTGTATTAGATTCTTATGGCTTCTGTAAGAAAAAATTACCATGAACTTAGTGACTTAAAAAACCAGAAATTAATTTTCTTAACTTCTGGAGGCCAGTATCACTGGAATAAAATCAAGGTGTCGGTAGGGCCATGCTCATTCCAGGGGTGTGCTCCTTCCAGAGACTCCAGGAGAAATCTGCTTCCTACCTCTTCTAGCTTGTAGTGGCTGCCACAGTTCCTTGACTTGTGGCCACATCAGTCACTTCAATCTCTGCCTCTGGAGTCATGTTGCTTTCCCACCTGCTGCCTGGGCATCAAATCTCCCTACTCTTAAAAGGACACAGTGATTCCATTTAGGCCCACCCAGATAATCCAGGATAATCTTTCATCTCAAGATATGTAACGTTATCACATCTGCCAAGACTTTTTTTGCCATATAAGGTAATATTCACAGATTTGAGGGATTAGGACATCAATATCTTCTAGGGGACCATCATATGGCCTACAACATTTGGCATATTTAAAAATAACATGCCAATTAAACATGGTGCTAGCTATCTTCTTTGTGAACTGTACCTTTTATCATTAAAAATATTCATTTTGTCATTTAAAATTAATTAATTAAACTGAAAAAAAAAAGGCATTAGCTGGCAATGGAATGACAAAGAGTGTTTTCAGCACCAGATGGAATAAAAGGCCTGCAGATGCAAAGAACACAGGTTGTGACCCACCAGACTGCATATCCCCCTGGAGGAGATAAATGCACCATGTTTTTTTCGATCTGGACACCAGCCACTATGCTCACTGAGTTAGCATCCGTTGTTCTGATTTCAAGTAATTTTCTAATAATTTGGCTGCTTATGCAGATTAAGCAGTGACAGGATATGCTGTTCTGTACGCTTAAGTATTTAGTCTGTTGGATCATTTTATTTCTCAATATACATCTAAAAATCAGAATTTTGGCTTTTCACTCATTAATTTTCATGACTTTGGGTAATGCATATCATCAGGTTCTGAGATGGGGGCTGTCCATTTAACAAGTTCAGAAATACAATCTGCCAGCACAATCATGGTTAATGCATTCCTGCAGGATAGTTAAACTGAGTTGTAATCTCTTGGTCTTAATTTCAAATTCCTAAGGAAGGAGTATAATTAGCCAAACTCCAGTCAATTTCCTGCCCGGGAACAATCAACTGTGGCTAGGGAACAAGGTCCCTTTGAATATACTACTTTTATTTTATGTTCATTTGAGAGGAATAGGGCAGTTTCCTCAAAAGTCAGAGAATGTGGTGAACAAAGGACACAATAGTCCATTGCAGCTGTGCTATACTTTAACTCTCAAAAGGAAGTCTAGTTCCAAAAGTTCCCTGTACTCTCTATTAAGCCTGCTTCATGATTGTGTATTTGTATTTTGGAAATTTATGGGAAAACTACATTTTATCCTTCCTCCAATGTATTATTCTCACTTCTACTGAATTAATCTCTATAAAATACCTTAGATTTATAATCTATGGTATGTGTGTGTGTGTTTAGTTGCTAAATTGTATCAGACTCTCTGTTAACCCATGGAATGTAGCCTGCCAGACTCCTCTATCTATGGGATTCTCCAGGCAAGAATCCTGGAGTGGGTTGCCATTTCCTTCTCCAGGGGATCTTCTCGATCCAGAGATTGAATTCGTGTCTCCTGCAATGCAGGAGGATTCTTTACCACTAAGCCACCAGGGAAGCCCAATCTTTGATGACTATTACTCATATACTGTCTCTGTGTTTTAGCCTTATCTATGTTACCTCTTGTATTTCATTACTTAATATCTTTAAAGAAAACAACTCAGTCTATAACTAAATACATTATTTAAAAAATACACTCTACCATAACAACTGATATCAGTTTACTTAAATAGAAAGTAATCATGTAAATAAATATAGCAGGATGTTAGAATGTGGTTTCCAACCATGGCTTCTGACTAAGACTCCAATGCAATATACAATGTATAATGCCAAAGTACTGTAAGATGGAGTCCTCATATGCAAGTTTACATAGGAAGTTGTGGAGAACTGGTTCCATGATTTTTGTACCCCTTAACCAGATCAATGATATTTAAAATGAGTCAGAGTGTGGAGGGAGAGGAGGATTTGTGGAGGAGCTCTTAGGATTCTGGTGCTATTGCAGAGACCCAAGAAGGGTCCTTCTCTTCAGACTTAGAGTGACAAGTTTCCTTGGGACCATACACAGGAGCTGTGGACTATGTTCCCTACAGTTAAGGGAAATAGAGTAATTGCAACCAACTCCTACCCCATGAAGGGTAGAAGTGGTTGTGTTAGGAGTGAGCTGAATTACCAGTGTTTTGGGGAC
This sequence comes from Moschus berezovskii, assembly GCF_049115385.1. Taxonomy (NCBI): domain Eukaryota; kingdom Metazoa; phylum Chordata; class Mammalia; order Artiodactyla; family Moschidae; genus Moschus; species Moschus berezovskii. Next base: position 86,673,873 of record NC_142460.1, read on the forward strand.
AAGGAAGGTATTACTCTTTGTCATGGGCCAGATTTAGGCCACTTGGGAGAAAGAGAAATTGGGTCAGATCATTTAGGATCCTGAAGGAAGTTCAGCAAAAAGAAGCTGGGAGAGAATGCTGTGACAGAACTAGAAATATGTAAGTGCCCTGCTCCAGGCGGTGACAGAAATCTCTATTAAGGTACCCAGGCAAGAAGAACTCAGATGTGACCTCCTTGGCCCACAGAGCACTCAGCCACCTGTCAGAAAATACTGTCCTAGTGCCTTTAGCTCTCCTGTCTTGGACCTCCCCTTTTCTAACCAGGGAAGAAGTAAAACAGCAGCTAAAAAGTGAAGGATGAAGTGAGTGGAAAGAGCAGATGCCAAACACACTCCCTTCCTGGAAGGCAGGCAGCTGTCAAGTAGAGGCCTTGCCCAGGGGAGGGGGAGGAGGTTGGAGGGTAGGCTAGTATCAAGGACCTGACATCCAAATTACCAAATTAAGACTGAATTAGAACATAAAAGACTGTACTGTTTTTACCTAAGAGTTAGCAAAAAAAAAAAAGCTTTCCCACTGGGTCAGGTTTTAAGGAGACTTGGGAAACAAAACACTGCTGACACAAACACTGCAAAAACAAAAGTTGTAACTTAAAAAAATTAAAATACAAAAATGATAAACAAGTAGTAAATATAGTATTTAAATGCATATATAAAAAGTGCTTAATTTAAACATGTGAAAAACTCCTTGGTCTAAGTTCACAATTGTCCAATTGGTGTTCAATGTTGCCACCAAGTCTAGATGCTTCCTTGGTTCAGAGTGGTGGGAACCCTGCTTTGTGGTGTGACACAGTCGGGCCACCTTGACAGCAGTCTCAATACGGGAATGATAACCTACCGTGACCACTATGGGAGGGGTGATAAGAGCAGTCGTTCTCACTATCCCTGGTTCCAAGAAGTTGTGGTGAAATGTTGAATACATAAAAGGTCTGAAATATTCATGGCAGTCTGTTAATCTAGGTGGTCTAGAAAACCATGTTTTATCTTCTGTGCCCAAGAACTTGTGCCCCTAATAACATTAAAATACTTATGCATAAAGTAAAAAGCAAACAAACATTGCAGTGGTAAGCCTCCTGAAATCACCTTGCATACCACACTCTGCCAGAGTCCTCAGGTCCTATCATTTCTAGCTGACTCTACCTCTCACAGGGCCCAGCCTGGCTCATCAGTGCAAAGTCCATCTTTACTGATTTCCAATCCTGTCATGTTTTCTGGGTTCTAATTCTCTAGTGATTCTGCTCTTCCTTCAGAATTCCTCTATTTCTCCTTTCAGTTATATTGGTTTCTGCAGCTCTGTTGTTTAGCACAAACATATTTAAGGCTTCCCAGGTAGTTTTGGACTTCCCTTGTGGCTCAGCAGATAAAGAATCCACCTGCAATGTGGAAGACCTGGGTTCAATCCCTGGGTTGGGAAAATCCCCTGGAGAGGTAAAGGCTACCCACTCCAGTATTCTGGCTTAGAGAATTCCATGGACTGTATAGTCCACGGGGTCACAGAGTCAGGCACGAGAGCAATTTTTCACTTTTACTTTCTTTCAGGTGGCTTTAATGGTAAAGAACTTTCACCTGCCAATGCAGGAGACCTGGGTTCTATCCCTGAGTTGAGAAGATCCCCTGGAGGAGAAAATGGTAACACACTCCAGTATTCTTACCTGGGAAATCTCATGGATAGAGGAGCCTGGCAGGTCACCCACCATGGGGTCTCAAAAAGTTGGACACGACTTAGAGACTAAACAGTAACAGATATCTTCCTGATGGACTGACTCATTATTATATAATGTCCCTCTCTGTCTCTAGTAATTTTATTTGCTCTAATGTCTACTTTATTTGTTACTAACATTCCTTCTTTCCTTAATTAATGTTTGCACGGTATATCTTTTTCAATATTTTACCTTCAACTTCAGGCACTCTATCTATCATATCTAATCCCTTGAATCTGTTACTTTCACTGTATAATCATAAGGGATTTGATTTAGGCCATACTTGAATGGTCTAATGGTTTGTGACCTAAATCAAATTGCTTACGATTATACAGTAGAAGTAACAAATAGATTCAAGCGATTAGATCTGATAGAGTGCCTGAAGAACCATGGACGAAGGTTCATGACATCGTACAGGAGGCATGATCAAAACCATCCCCAAGAAAAAGAAATTCAAAAAGGCAAAATGGTTGTCTGAGGAGGCCTTACAAATAGCTGAGAAAAGAAGAGAAACAAAAGACAAAGGAGAAAAGGAAAGATATACCTATCTGAATGCAGAGTTCCAAAGAATAGTAAGGAGAAATAAGCAAGCATTCCTAAAGTGAAATACAAAGAAACAGAGGAAACCAATTGGATGGGAAAGACTAGAGATCTCTTCAAGAAAACTCAAGATACCAACGGAACATTTCATGCAAAGATGGTCACAATAAAGGACAGAAACAGTATGGACCTAACAGAAGCAGAAGATATTAAGAAGAGGTGGCAAGAATACACATAGTTCAGTTCAGTTCAGTTGCTTAGTTGTGTCTGACTCATTGCGACCCCATGAATCACAGCATGCCAGGCCTCCCTGTCCATCACGAACTCCCGGAGTTCACCCAAACTCATGTCCATCGAGTCAGTGATGCCATCCAGCCATCTCATTCTCTGTCATCCCCGTCTCCTCCCACCCCCAATCCCTCCTAGCATCAGAGTCTTTTCCAGTGAGTCAACTCGTCGCATGAGGTGGCCAAAGTATTGGAGTTTCAGCTTTAGCATCAGTCCTTCCAATGAACACCCAGGATTGATCTCCTTTAGAATGGACTGGTTGGATCTCCTTGCAGTCCAAGGGACTCTCAAGAGTCTTCTCCAGCACCACAGTTCAAAAGCATCAATTCTTCGACGATCAGCTTTCTTCACAGTCCAGCTCTCACATCCATATATGACCACTGGAAAAACCATAGCCTTGACTAGACGGACCTTGGTTGGCAAAGTCATGTCTCTGCTTTTTAATATGCTATCTAGGTTGGTCATCGGAGAAGGCAATGGCAAGCCACTCCAGTACTCTTGCCTGGAAAATCCCATGGATGGAGGAGCCTGGTAGGCTGCAGTCCATGGGATCGCTGAGTTGGACACGACTGAGCGACTTCACTTTCCCTTTTCACTTTCACACATTGGAGAAGGAAATGGCAACCCACTCCAGTGTTCTTGCCTGGAGAATCCCAGGGACAGTGGAGCCTGGTGGGCTGCCGTCTATGGGGTCACACAGAGTCGGACACGACTGAAGTGACTTAGCAGCAGCAGCAGTTTGGTCATAACTTTCCTTCCAAGGAGTAAGCATCTTTTAATTTCATGGCTGCAATCAGCATCTGCAGTGATTTTGGAGCACAAAAAAATAAAGTCTGACACTGTTTCCACTGTTTCCCCATCTATTTCCCATGAAGTGATGGGACCAGATGTCATGATCTTAGTTTTCTGAATGTTGAGCTTCAAGCCAACCTTTTCACTCTCCTCTTTCACTTTCATCAAGAGGCTTTTGAGTTCCTCTTCACTTTCTGCCATAAGGGTGGTGTCATCTGCATATCTGAGGTTATTGATATTTCTCCTGGCAATCTTGATTCCAGCCCGTGCTTCTTCCAGCCCAGTGTTCCTCATGATGTACTCTGCATATAAGTTAAATAAGCAGGGTGACAATATACAGCCTTGACGTACTCCTTTTCCTATTTGGAACCAGTCTGTTGTTCCATGTCCAGTTCTGACTGTTGCTTCCTGACCTGCATATAGGTTTCTCAAGAGGCAGGTCAGGTGGTCTGGGATTCCCATCTCTTTCAGAATGTTCCACAGTTTATTGTGATCCACACAGTCAAAGGCTTTGGCATAGTCAATTAAGCAGAAATAGATGCTTTTCTGGAACTCTCTTGCCTTCTCCATGATCCAGCGGATGTTGGAATACACATAAGAACTATACAAAAACATCTTCATGACCCACATAACCATGATGGTGTGATCACTCGCCTAGAGCCAGACATCCTGGAATGTGAAGTCAAGTGGGCCTTAGGAAGCATCACTATGACCAAAGCTAGTGGAGGTGATGGAATTCCAGTTGAGCTATTTCAAATCCTAAAAGATGATGTTGCTAAAGTGTTGCACTCAATATGCCAGCAAATTTGGAAAACTCAGCAGTGGCCACAGGACTGGAAAAGGTCAGTCTTCATTCCAATCCCAAAGAAAGGCAATGCCAAAGAATGTTCAAACTACAGTACAGTTGCATTCATCTCACATGTTAGCAAAGTAATGCTCAAAATTCTCCAAGCCAGGTTTCAGCAGTACATGAACCATGAACTTCCAGATGTTCAACATGGATTTAGAAAAGGCAGAGGAACCAGAGATCAAATTTCCAATATCTGTTGGATCATAGAAAAAGGAAGAGAATTCCAGAAAAACATCTACTTCTGTTTTATTGATTACACCAAAGCTTTTGACTGTGGGGATCACAACAAACTGTGGAAAATTCTTTAAGAGATGGGACCACCTTACCTGCCTCCTGAGAAATCTGTATGCAGGTCAAGAAGCAACAGTTAGAACCCGATACGGAATAACAGACTGGTTCCAAATTGGGAAAGGAGTATGTCAAGGCTGTATACTGTCATCCTGCGTATTAACTTACATGCAGAGTACATCGTGTGAAATGTCAGGCTGGATGAAGCACAAGCTGGAATCAAGACTGCCGGGAGAAATATCAATAACCTCAGATATGCAGATGACACCATACTTATGGCAGAAAGTGAAGAGGAACTGAAGAGCCTCTTGATGAAAGTGAAAGAGGAGAGTGAAAAAGCTAGTTTAAAACCCAGCATTCAAAAAATGAGGATCATGGCATCCAGTTCCATAACTTCATGGCAAATAGATGGGGAAATAATGGAAATAGTGTCAGACTTTATTTTCTTGGGCTCTAAATCACTGCAGATGGTGACTGCTGCCATGAAATTAAAAGATGCTTGCTCTTTGGAAGAAAAGCTATGACCAACCTAGACATCATATTAAAAAGCAGAAACATTACTTTGTCAACAAAGGTCCGTCTAGTCAAAGCCATGGTTTTTCCAGTAGTCATGTATGGATGTGAGAGTTGGACTGTAAAGAAAACTGAGCACCAAAGAACTGATGCTTTTGAACTGTTGGAGGAGACTCTTGAGAGTCCCTTAGACTGCAAGGATATCCAACCAGTCAATTCGAAAGGAAATCAGTCCTGAATATTCATTGGAAGGACTGATGCTGAAGCTGAAACTCCAATACTTTGGCTACCTGAAGTGAAGAACTGACTCATTAGAGAAGACCCTGATGCTGGGAAAGACTTCAGGCAGGAGGAGAAGGGGACAACAGAGGATGGGATGGTTGGATGGCATCACCAACATGATGGACATGAGTTTGGCAAACTCCATGAGTTGGTGATGGACAGGGAAGCCTGGCATGTTGCAGTCCATGGGGTTGCAAAGAGTTGGACATGACTGAGCGACTGAACTGAACTGAACCTTCAATTTGCCTATATCATCCAAATTGAAATTTCTTGTACATAGCATATACATTTTGTCATGTTCTAAAATCCAATTTGCCTACCTCTGTCTTCTAATTGGTGTATTTAGTCTGTATTTAATGTAATTATTAATATGTTAGGGCCTTAATCTTCCATTTAAATTTATTTAAATTTTTTGTTAATAAAAATGTTTTATTAAATAATAAATATGCACAAAGATGAAAGCAGTTTTAGTCCTTTTTTACAGATGTTTTGATCAACTTACAGTAAAGGCAGTACTGAAATCTACATACAGTCAGTATGAAAGTTGCTGTTGGGTTGATTGCTCTTTCAACTGTATTTATAAACTGTGACTTTTAAAGCTGACTTCAAAGCACTAACAGTCATGCAAGTGCTTAAGCAAAAAAGTTCTGTTATGTAGCATCTATATTGTACAGCTATCAGTAAAAATTTAAAAACAAAGTGATCTGTCAGTATTCATTACAAACAAAACCCTTAGGGTTGTGTTGGCTTACGAAAAGGCATAAAGAAGAAGCTGGGCTACATAACTGTTATCAAGGAAGATTAAAATGAGACAGTGGTATCTGGGAGGCAAAATACAGTTTGCTACAAGAGTAGATAACTTTCATGTGCATCTTTTTAATCAATGCTTTAAAAACTAATCCAAATAGTTCTTAACTACTTAAGATGAAAATTCTAATTAAAAGCAAAATCTTTTCTTTAGTTTCAGAGCCTAATGAACTGTGAGAGGGAAAAGGGGAGAAAAATTCAAACTGTTACCATTTTGAAAGCATGTTTCATTTGAACAGAAGAGAAACTGTAACCTCCCATCTTATTTAAAAATATACATACATATGGAAAATCTTTCAGAACTAACAAGGTGACTAGGGTCTGGTATTGTGTTCTGTTTCAGCCAAGTACTCCTTATCCAGTCCTTTAGGATGAAGGATGCCTCAGGGTAGGTGGGTCTGATCACTTTCCTCAACTCTTCATGACTGTCGGCAGCTCTGCATATTTGCTCTGTGGTAAATATTGGCTGTTCATATCATATTTGGCTGTTCCCAGTTCCCTGGGTCTAGCCTAAGGATGGTGGCCTGTGGTCCCTCAGGAGCTGATAGTACCATGAGGACAGGGCCATGAAGATGAAAGATGAGGGGATGTTTCCAGCTTTGTTGAGCAAGACCGTAGGACTGTGCAGTCTAGTTTGGAAAACATGCCTCCTCTCCCCACCCCATCAGTGATGGATGGCACTTGGTTGCAGCCAGGGGAAGGCCTGTGAGTGAGGCAGTGGTGAAGCTGGGCCTACGAGCAGGTAGCAGAGGGGGCTTAGCAACCCTGGCATTTGCGTGCTGGTTCATGTACTTGTGCGCCCACTGAGCTCCTGAACACTATTTTATTATTTCCATTTTATTTTTTGTTTTCTGTTTTTTTTTTCCCTTCTGGGTTTTGTTTGTTTGTTTCTTGCCCTCCTACAAGTTACTCAAACATTTAAAAAAAATTCCATTCTGATTTATCTATCTGTGGTGTTTGTAAGTGTATCTCTTTGCATAGCTTTATAAATAGTTGCTCTAAATATTACATCATATCTACTTAACTTTACAGTCTTTTGGCATCATCATTTTACCAGTTTGAATAATGTTAGAGAAATCTTACCTCCTCTCTCTATGTACATTTACCCTCCCCCATTTATAATATAATTATCTTAAATAACTTACATTTAGAACCACATCAGATAGTGTTATAATTCTTTTGCTTTGATAGTCAGGCAGAATGTTGAAAACTCAAGAGGAGAAGAAAATTCTATTGTATTTACCATAATTTTGCTTATTGTGTTCATTTTTCCTGGTCTTCCAAACTTCCTTCTTTTACTGTTAGCTTTCTGTGTAAGGAACTTCAGTTAGCTTTCAGACTGATACCTAGACATTCTTTTGACATGGATCTGGTAACAAATTCTTTTAGTTTTCCTTACGTGAGAAAGTCTTAATTTCCCCTTCTTTCCTGAAGGATATTTTCAGGACTTCTCAGGTGGTCCAGTGGTTAAGACTCTGTGCTCCCAATGCAGGGAGCATGGGTTTGATCCCTGGCTGGGGAACTAGGATCCCACAAGATCCCACGTGCCATGTGGTTGTAGGCAAAGATATTTTCACCGTGTGTAGGATTCTGGGTTAAATGTTCTTTTCTTTCAGAACTTGAAAAAATATTGTATCACTTCCCTTTGGCCTTCATGATTTCTAATGAGAAATCTGCTGACATATAAATCAATCGTCTGTAATAGATAAGGTGTCATTTTTCTCTGGCTTCTTTCAAGTTTTCCTTATCTTTAGTTTTCAGAAGATTAATTATAATGTGTCTTGGCATGAGTTTCTTAGGCTTATTCTGTTTGGGGTTTGCTCAGCTTCTTAAACCTGGAAATATATATCTCTGGACAAATTTGGGAAGTCTTCCGTTATTATTTCTCTCAATAATTATTCAGCTCCCTCATCTCTCTTCTCTCTTGGGACTCTGATGAGGCAAATGTTAGATCATCTGTTATGATCCTACAGTCTGAGGTTCCACTCATTTCTTCAAGTATGTTTTTCTCTGTTGTTTAGATTGGGTCATTTTTATGGTTCTATATTTTATTTCACGATCTCTTTCCTTTGTCCCCTCTATTCTGCAATTAAGCCCATCTACTGCTATTCTTATTTTGGTTTTTGTATTTTAAGTTCTCAAGTTTCTATTTGATTCTTTTTTATATAATCTGTCCCTTTGCTGAAATTCTCTTGTTTTCACAGATCTTAAACAAGTTTATAATTGCTTGTTGAAGCATTTTTATCACGGCTGCTTTTAACTCATTATCAGATAATTCCAACATCTCTGTTATCGCAGTGTTGGCATCTGTTGATAGACTTGTTTCATTCTATTTGAGATATTCCTAGTTCTTGTTATGATGAGTGATTTCTGACTGATACTTAAGACATTTTCATATCAGGTTCAGTTCAGTTCAGTCGCTCAGTTGTGTCCGACTCTTTGCGACCCCATGAATCACAGCACACCAGGCCTTCCTGTCCACCACCAACTCTCAGAGTTCACCCAAACTCATGTCCATTGAGTCGGTGATGCCATCCAGCCATCTCATTCTCTGTCGTCCCCTTTTCCTCCTGCCTTCAATCTTTCCCAGCATCAGGGTCTTTTCCAATGAGTCAGCTCTTCGCATGAGGTGGCCAAAGTATTGGAGTTTCAGCTTTAGCATCAGTCCTTCCAATGAACACCCAGGACTGATCTCTTTTAGAATGGACTGGTTGGATCTCCTTGCAGTCCAAGGGACTCTCAAGAGTCTTCTCCAGCACCACAGTTCAAAAACATCAATTCTTCGGCGCTCAGCTTTCTTCACAGTCCAACTCTTACATCCATACGTGACCACTGGAAAAACCATAGCCTTGACTAGACGGACCTTCGTTGGCAAAGTAATGTCTCTGCTTTTTAATATGCTATCATATCAGGTTCAGTTCAGTTCAGTCGCTCAGTCGTGTCCGACTCTTTGCGACACCATGAATCACAGCACGCCAGGCCTCCCTGTCCATCACCAACTCCCGGAGTTCACTCAAACTCATGTCCATCAAGTCGGTGATGCCATCCAGCCATCTCATTCTCTGTCGTCCCCGTCTCCTCCCACCCCCAATCCCTCCCAGCATCAGACTCTTTTCCAGTGAGTCAACTCGTCACATGAGGTGGCCAAATACTGGAGTTTCAGCTTTAGCATCAGTCCTTCCAAAGAACACCCAGGATTGATCTCCTTTAGAATGGACTGGTTGGATCTCCTTGCAGTCCATATCAGGTTATGTGACTCTAAATCTTATTTAAACCTTCTCTTTCAGCTGGCCTTTTCCTGGACTTTGCTCTGGCAGGAGAAGGAGACTTCCACACTGTTACTGTCAGGTAGAGGTAGAAAACCAGATTCTTCACTCAGCTTCCACTGATACCCAAGGTGGGGAGCCTCTCAGTATTGTGGGACAGGGTTGGGAGCTCTGATTCTCCTGGAGGTCGCTACTGGAACTATGGTAGAAGTGGCCTAGTCTCCACAGGGTAATGATGAACATTCTAACTCTTCACTAATCTTCCTCCGACAACACCCTAGCAGGAAGGCTGAAGGATGTCTCATTACTGCTGGGTGTGGATAGAATTCTAGGCTTCCTGTGTGGTCTCCATTGCACCACCCTAGCAGAGGGGTTGGGGTGCCTCATTTCAGCCTCCCAAGGGTTGAAATCTAAGCTTCCCACCAGGGTTTTGCTGGTGTGAGAGAGGTTGAAGCATGGCTTTTCCTTTGGTATTTCACTGGAGGAGAGTAGGTTTTGTCTAAAAGTTTTGTCTAGCTACAATGTTCAGTTTCTGGTCCCTTGGTTAGAGAGAGCAGGTTTATGTTGAGGGTTTCTTTTGCCTGCACCTGTTGGTGTTTCTGTGTTGTATGTTCTTCAGCTCCACATCTGGAATGTGTGAAGCAAAGAGAAAGCCCAGGGAATTACCATCATGTCATTCTTCAAGTTTAGAAGTCTTCCCTCCACCTTTCAGAGGCTTCTTATGTTTGTTTTCAGTTGTGCTGAGTAGGAGCAATAGGGAAAAGTATATTTCCTCTATCTTCCTGGAAGCAGAAGTCACTGGGTCCTTTTCAGGTCTTAGTAAACACTTGGCGGTTTAACTCAGGTGCACCACCCTCCCTGCTTCCCACTCCTACTCTTTATAGAAACATAAAAGAGGAAATCATCAAGTTAGTAAAATAAATTAATAGTATAAATATAATTAATTAATCAACAGGTGAGTTTATTTAAATAAAAAATTAAGCAAATAAAATATATAGATACATGTTTATCTACCCACGTAGATATTTTTATACACATAGGTATATGAAGTTAACAGATTAAAAATATATATACATTTAGACTAATGCTGTGAATTGGAGAGTGGTGAGTATCCTCTAGAAGTCCTGAATTTCAGGCCTCAGGGTTAGAAGATGATTATTACCCTGGACACAGAACCTTGGGCAGAGTGGAGGGTAATACACTCCCTATTCTGCCCACAAGCTGAGAACCAGGGCCCTTTGTCTTGTGGTTTCCTAATATACATATTCTCATCCAGGCATCCTCAGGACAGACAGAGCAGGATAGTCAGCAGACAGACAAATATACATACACACTGTGATACATTGGACTAGGCTGATAGAAAAGTGAATGAAATGGCTTGAATATAGAAGAGTTTGTGAATAATTAATTAAAAGGCATGTTGCTCATCCACTATATATCAGATACTCTATAAACATTACTCATTTAATTTTTAAAAGTTGATGTTATTACTCAATTTTAACTGAGGCCAGGGGAGGTTAATTTGCCTAGCATCACATCTAATAATTGCAGAGTCCAAATTCAAACCCCAGTTTATCATATTTGGACACTGTCTTCTTCGCTACCTACTTCTCATGGAAGAAGGGGACTGGGGGAAAGCAGGGCAGGGAGGTGAGGTAATAGGGATCCTGGTAAACGCCATGAAGTGGCCATGGAGGATTGATAAATGTGACTTCACTGCCTTCCCCAGTCTCTTCTGTTCTTACAGTTGTGATGTGCATTGTCTCAGAGTCTGCAGCCTTCTTTTCCCATGATGAACTTTCATTTTAAAGGAAAGTCTGGGCTGGGTTCTACTCTCCTCCCAGTTGTGAAGGGAGTTGGCCAGCTCTCCTCTTCTGAGTGTACATGACTAAGAGAGATGGGAGGGGGCCCACGGCACAGAGACCCATTGCCAAGAACATCTCAGGGTGGAGAGACCTCTGGAACATTTTTTCCATTCTGCATCAGACAGGGTAAAATTGATTAGCATTTAATTGGTTTCAGCTGTTCTTAACATGTTGCATAGAAAAACGTCGATGTACTTTGCTAAACTCAATATTCCTTATGGTTAACAGATTGAAAGCCAAAAACACCCTTGAAGAAACACCAGAAATCAGTGCTTTGGATCACACTGAGTTCTTTGCTTTCATTCATCCATTTGGAATGCTCTGGGAATGCTAAATACTTGGGATTAGGTATAAAGAAAAGAAAGAAATCTGTGTCTGGTAAGACTCTTGAGTAGATAGCTTCCTAGAAATCAAGATATCTAAACTGCAATTCCTGCCTTCCCTCCGCAACCAGGCAAGTGTGGTGAACCTCTTCACCTCTCTGGACTGCCATCAAGCTGCTAATGTAGAAAGTGAGGAGACCGAGCTCAATGACCTCTAAAGTTGCTTCCATCTCTCAGATCCTTTGATTTATTTTAATTATTCTGATGCTTTGGTACAATTCTGGAAAAAACAATGCTATAATACTCTCTAATTAAGAAGTGTACAGAACAGCTATGGGAGACTGTGTCATGGAACCCAGTGAAGAGAAAGGTTTCAAAGGACATAAATATTTAAAGCTTAATCAATAAGGCATTTTAATCTCCAGAGGCCAGAAGACAAATGAGGAACTGGGAAAATGTCTGATACTGTGTGTCTTTGAGCAAGAACACTCTAGTCTTCACCCTTCATGATTCTATCTATGAAACACAAATAAGGACACCTACCTGTTAAGGCAAAAATCTTTGTTAAGACATTTGGCCAAAATGTGGGATGTAAACAGTATCAGATGCTAAAGGGGTGCAGCTACAGCAACTGCTCTTTCTCAATCTCACCTCTGTTCTTTACTGAATTCCCTTAAATTGCTCATTCTCCAGCTTTCTCTTTGCTTTATTTCTTCTCTGTCTCTGCTTCTCTCTTGCTGAATCACCCTTAGTGGGTCTTTTTTTTGTGAATGTTCATGTATGACCAAGGTGGCAGGTAGAACAGTGAACAGCCCAGAGAAGTTCCATCCTATAACACAGATGCTTTCTAGGAACTGGGAGGGAGCCTCCTGAGCCCTGGTTGCCACCCATTAGGTTTCATAGGGCCCCCAGGGGTTGTTGCTCCCTTACCATCAAACTTTAGGTTAGCAGTCTGTTGACTCACTTGCAGGGCTAACCCCAAGGCCTAGAGAACTCCAGAGCCATCTCCATCAGCCACAGGGGCTTCCTCACTTACTCCCAGGGTTGTAGGGCTGAATGAGGACTTACTAAGCTTGAGGAGGAAGAGATGAGAGATACCGCCTCTTCCCTCATCCTCTGAAGATAAGAATTCCCCTATGCCCCCAAGATTCAGTGAATGCTTGAAATAGCTCAGACTGCTGAACCTATCCCTGGTGTTGCTGCCTGCATAATCCAGGACCCTTTATGGTCATAGGCTTTCACAATGAGGGCAAAGCCAAGGCCAGCTGTAAAATGCTGGAGGCTTGCCATGAGTGGTAACACTGAGGAGCTGTTGGCTTTATCTGAGATGGTTCTCCAGGATTTAATACCCCATACGGTAGCTTAGTGGCTCCCCAGGTGACGCTAGTGGTAAAGAACCTGCCTGCCAATGCAGAAGACAAAAGAGACGTGGGTTCGATCCCTGGGTCAGGAAGATACTCTGGAGGAGGGCATGGCAACCCACTCCAGTATTCTTGCCTGGAGAATCCCAAGGACAGAGGAGTCTGGCAGACTGTGGTCCATAGGGTTGCAAAGAGTTGAACATGACTGAAGTGACTTAGCATGCATGCAGGCATGGTGGCTCAGACGATAAAGAATCTGCCTGCAATGTGGGAGACCCAAGTTTGATCCCTGGGTCAGGAAGATGCCCTGGAGAAGGAAATGGCAACCCACTCCAGTATTCTTGATTGGAAAATCCAATGGACAGAGGATCCTGGTGGGCTATAGTCCATGGGGTTGCAAAGACTAACACTTTCACTTTCATATAGACGATGTAGATTTGTGTTAGCAAAACACAGAGCTATGATGCTGAAGGTAAAATCAGGCATTGGAAGATGAAGGCTGCTTGTAAAACTTCATGAAGGTTATTGTGTCAGTGTGGAACCTTCTTTTCCAGGGACAAACCAGATTCTCACATGCCGAGAATCTGAAAAGAAAGTGAAGTCGTTCAGCTGTGTCTGACTCTTTGCGACACCATGGACTGTGGCCTACAGGTTCCTCCATCCATGGGATTTTCCAGGCAAGAATATTGGAGTGGGTTGCTATTTCCTTCTCCAGGAGATCTTCCTGAACCAGGATTGAACCTAGGTCTTCAGCATTGTAGGCAGACGCTTTACTGTATGAGCCACCAGGGAAGTCCACTGAGAATCTGAAGTGTGGGAGAAAGTTCAGTCTTGGCCTCTGACTTACCCACTTGGAGATACCAGCCTCATTTGATCAGAAAGTGGATGAATAGTGTTCTCTGCCTCTGGGAATGTCATGTGACCATCTAGGAGGGGAGTGAAGGCTTGTGGGCAGCAAGATCTTTCCAGCCCTGTCTGGTATCTCTTTACCACAGTCTGAGCAGGACTGGCCTGCATGTGCTCTTCTCCACAAGTAGTTGAACATTCTATCTCTCTGGATACCCTGCGGGAGCAGAAGAAAACCAAGCCTGCTGAGCACGCCTACCAGTGCAGCCAGTCCAGAGTGCTACACACTGCTGTACGCTGACTACTCTGTCAGAACCTAGTTCTCTCATGCTTTTATTTGGAACTCATTACTGAATCTTTCCCTGGTAACGTGAAAATCACACACTATTTCAGGCATCATTTCTCTTAAGGGTTTACCCATTGATGGAAATGTGAGGAGTTCATGGAACAGATATGTGAAAAAGATGAAAGTGCTTTGCAAATTCTAGAGTGCTAGTGTTGCTTATTCTTACTGGTATATGACACCCCATGGAAACTTCCCCAGTGCTTCCCTTTTCCATGGACTGATTCAGGGAATGGGGCCCTGTCACCTGGTGATGACAGAAGTGCTCATACTCCTCAGGGAGAAGTCCAATCCCATCCTGGTAGCCTGACCAGCTTGGCAAGAAGCCCAGATTCATCTCACTACATCCTGATTCTGTTCTTTCTCCCCATGGTCTTAGCCACTGACCCTAAGCATTTTTGTTACTTTCCCAACTCTAATTCACCTTGGGTTATGAATGACTGATGGAAGATCACATGGTTTCCATCAGTTTGATTGTAAGGGCAGGACACGAAGGGGTTTTTATTCTTATAGTCACTCTGTGCGCCTCACATGTTCCTCAGGTGTGGGGTGGAGGGGTGACTGAAATCATGCCCCACTCCTGCCCACAGAGCTCTCAGCACAGGCTATGTTTTTCCTCTCCCAGCTCTGCTGAGGCCTTGTCTCTCTTTCTCTGGCATCCTTTCAGCCTGAACTCATATGGACTATTAATAAGCCAAGCAGCATTTACCCAATTTTTATAAACTGAAAGGATAGAGGTTTATAAGAAAATAAGGCATGATTATGGACAGTGCTGTGAACATTCAGTTCTACACTGCTGCTTTTGAACTGGTCTTTATTGAAAACTGATTATAATTCTTCTGGGGTCAGGACTGCTAAAAATATTAGGAGTTAACTTGGAAATTCTATGCTTTCATTATGCTCATGTTCCCCAGTTGTTTGTTTTCAGCCAGAAAATCTGACATGTCTTAAGATATGTTGCTTTTGCCATAGGCCATAAACTTAATTTTCAGCTGCTGCACTTTGGAAACCAAGATACTCAGAATATTATATTCAGAAAAAAATTTATTTTAAGCTATCAGGCTTAGTTTATAGTAATTAGGTCAGCTTGAAAAAAACCTACATTTTCCCCTCTGTTTTAATGGTAATGAAATTATGAGAACTATTGTATTCCATGATTATGTACTTAGATATCATGCCTTCAAAAAGCACCAATAAAGGAGAAATAATAAAATGAAACAGATAAATAGGCTAAAATTCTATCCCCATTCCTCCCTCCCCTACCTTTTTGGCTATTTATAATAGCTATCCTAACAAGAAGTAGATTTAAACTTCCTGGACATTAGTGAAACTGTTTATGTTCAAACTCCTCCCTATGTGAAGATTTGTGTTCTGAAGTCATTGTGTTCTTAGGCTTTGTTCCAAAGTGACTTCATTTTCTGCCTGCTGGGATATAAGAGAGACTGCTAATGTAAGGGCGGCAATTTCGTGAGCCAGAGATGCCTTTTTTCTGACTCATGTTAAATAGGACTGAACTGTGTGTTAAGATGCCCATTAAGTGTCTCCAAAATTTCAATTACGTTTTGTAGAATTCTATTTGGCTTAACTATGGAATTAATTAAAATGTACATTATAGATCTGGTACACTTAACAATGAATTGGCACTGGGAAGGCATAGGAACAGCTATGAAAACTCTAAAAATAACAAATCTCAGAGAACAGTTTCCAAACTCATATTAAGCACATCAAAATTAATTTCAGCTGCTTCAAAAAGTTGGCATGTGAGCTAGCTCAGGATTTGTTTTTGTTTTTTAATTGATTTGAATAGAATGGCAAAAAAAAAAAAATCTAGGGTTTCAAGATGGAAATGAAGAGTTTACTTACCATGAACCTGTCCATTAAGAATGATGCACCATCTTACTACTAACACCAGGCCTTCTACTAACTGACACCACTGTGAACCAGAAGGTCAACACTTCTGGGACACCCTGAGCTTGAAGAAAACTGGACTTAAAAATTATCTCTCAAGTCACTTACTCCAGCCTTCAGGAAGGAAAAAAGATAATCCAAGATGTGCAAAACCAAAACAAAATGTTGTAGAAGGTTGTTTGTTGCAACATTATTTATCATTGTGAGAAATTGGAAACAGCCAAATAGCCAAAAAGAGAATCCTCCTTTAAACAAATTACAATATATGTAGGGCTTCCCAGCTGGCACAACAGTAAAGAATCTGCCTGCAATGCAGGAGACATAGGATTGATCCCTGGGCCAGGAAGATCCCCTGGAGAAGGAAATGGCAACCTACTTCGGTATTCTTGCCTAGGAAATCCCATGGACAGAGGAGTCTAGCAGGCTACAGTCCATAGGTTTGCAAACAGTCGGACACCACTGAGCGACTGAGCAACACATATGATATAGTCACACAGTGGCATACTATACAAACATAAAATAATTTTATGTTATAATAATATTAAATTTCATAAGAAAATTTTGTGATATATTAAGCTAGTTATTATTTATATTAAGAGAAAAAAAGCAGGTTAAAAAATAAGACTCCAAAAGTCAGTCATGGCCATCACTAGGACAATGAAAGAAAAACCTGAATTTCTTCCCTTTGCCCTTTTCCATAATCAAAGAAAAGTGAGATAAATGCCACAAAGAGGCATTTCATTTGTAAAATATGCTGAGAAATGGTATATATGTTAATCTCTTATTTTTAAATTAGAACTCTCAAATTACTTGGCTTTTTAGAGGCATATGTATTTATATTTCTTATCAATAAAAAATACCTATTACTTCTTGTTATATTTGGAAGTTTTCTGCTTTTTATTTATGGAATGCTTTGGGGAAATTAAATTTGATTGTGCCAAAGTTAACAGAAATGGTCCTAATTTTATTTCTGTGAAGCCTCTTTAAAAGTTGTTAGGTGGTGTTAATAGGCCATTAAATTGGTCAAGAGGCCACCAGGCATAAAATAAAACAGTCCTCTATTACTGCAAAAACCTCTATAGACAAACTCCACCCTCAAAGCAATATACAAACCCTAGAAACTGAAAAGAAGGCATACATGCTAAGCCAGAATGCTCTTGCCTGCAGAACACAAATCAAGCTGTTTGACTGAAGATGGAGTTTTGGCCAGTAAGACTGGGCACTGGGGGAAGATCAGGCCTTAGGTCAATACACTCCTGTGTGGAAGGATCCCTGTCCATGGCAATTTCACAGCACTAATGGGAATGACTCATGTTTACATGGGAAATTCCATTAAAGCCTATTATCCAAGATGGTCAGGAAACTAAAGCATTATCGTATTAGCTGCTCCTGAACTGAGACACATGTACTGTATTTAAAAACTGCAAAATCCCCAAAATCAGTTGTCTTTGCCTCTGTCTCTCTTGCACACACACATGGACACCCTCCAGTGGAAACAGAGAGATATTTTAGGATCAGGACTTACAGCAATAGTTGGAATTCTCAGGTTTCCTCCTGCTACATCTTTTGTCTTATGACCCGGTGTTCTTACTTTTCTCCCTGGCACTCATAATTCTTACCTCCAATCTATGTCCTGCACTAACCCAACTGCATACAAGATAATGAGGCAGCCTTTCTGATGTTTCCAGGCTTAGGTTGCCCACATTGAATGCTCTAGGGAAGAAGAGAGCAGAAAATCCATCAACCCATGTGGGGCTCGTTGCTTGGGGGGTGGTGAGGTGCAGGAGATGGCACTTGCTTGGTGCCTGTACCATGGGGATAAGGAGGGCCAGGTCAAAGGAGGGGGAGGGTAAACTGAGGAAGAGCAGAGACCAGAGGGAAAGGGTTAATGGTGTGTCCATGATCAGGGCACCAAACTGGCAGAAGCTGGGAGGAGAGTGAGGAAGGAGTGCTCTGAGGTGGAGAACTGCCGAAGAAGAGGTGGGTGAGAAGCCTGGCTGGCAAAGCAAAAGTCCTTTCAGCGGAGGTCTGTGGGTTATAAATAGTTTTAGTTTTGTGTGTCTGAAAATATCTTTATTTCTCTTCATCACTCAAACTGTGGTTTGGTGAATAGAACAGTCTAAGTTGAAGGTTTTGTTCATTCAGCATTTTGAGGAATGTTTTCTCTGTTGTTCTGCAGCATTTAATGTTGCTGCTGCTAAATCTGATAATTTTTTTTAACTATCTATTTTTTTCTGGCATATTTAAGATTTACTTTTATTCTCTGTGTTCTAACTCTCATAACAACATTCCTAGATGGGGATTTATTTTTATTTATCCTTTGAGTGAACTTTCAGTCAGAGGATTTATGTCTTTCTTCTGCTCTGGAGAATTCTCAGCCATTACTTTTATGTGGAACAACTTGTATTGCTTCTCTGTCATTCTTTTCATTCTCTTTTTCTGGGACTCATAGTATATGCATGTAACCACTCTTGTATATTCAAACTCTTTATCTCTTTGTGTTAAACTTAGGGTGAATTCCTCAATGCGAACTTTCCAGTGACCAGCACTTTCTTCATTGATCTAGAGGTCATTCCATCTACTAAGTAATTTTAAAATTTTGAGGGCTACTTGAAGAGTAGTTCTATTTGGTTATTTTGCATATCCATCTGTTCTTGCTTCATTTATGCCTGTTTTTGTTCAGTAATGGCTGCTTCTTTTTATGACTGTCATTCTCTTATTTATATCTTTGTGCTTCCTTGCTTTAACCATTTTGTTATACCCATTATGCATTCATTATAATAAATTTCCTTCTGGAGTGAATTCATGTTCTTATTTCATATTTTATTGACTTTATTTTTTTAGGATTAGATTTCATGGATCTTGGTATTTTGATTTGCAAGTTAATTTTGTGTTAAATTGTTTTAATTGTTGTTTTCAGTCTGTTTTTTTCTCTCTTCTTTCCCTGTGTCTACTTTTCTAAATTCACTGGTTTTGTGATTGTCACTTCACTTGGCCCCCTGGAATTCCATTTCAGAACCAGATGCTATAAAGGCAGTTCAGGACTCCTGGCCATGGTGATGTCATAGGTACCACAGGTCCATTCACCAGGCCAATATGTGGCTTGGTTCCTTTCCTGCTCTCAAGGCTGGATCTGTGTCCTCCCATCTCCCTAGCTATATAGACTTTTCTAACTCACAGCTTAGGCAGCTTCTGGCTAAGGCAATGATTCTAATCCAGGCCCCTTGTCTCAAGTGGAGTAGACTTTCAGTCACATAGCCTTCACCACCTAATTTTAGACATGGAGATTGACATGTCTATGGCTTTAGCCCAACTCACTCTTTGGCATTCTATTGTTTTCTTTATCATCCATGGAGTCAGTCAGTCAGTTCAGTCACTCAGTCATGTCCGACTCTTTGCGACTCCATGAACTGTAGCATGCCAGGCCTCCCTGTCCATCACCAACTCCCGGAGTCCACCCAAACCCATGTCCATTGAGTCGGTGATACCACCCAATCATCTCATCCTCTGTCATCCTCTTCTCTTCCTGCTCTCAATCTTTCCTAGCATCAAGGTCTTTTCAAGTGAGTCAGCTCTTCACATCAGGAGGCCAAAGTATTGGAGTTTCAGCTTCAACATCAGTCCTTCCAATGAACACCCAGGACTGATCTCCTTTAAGATGGACTGGTTGGATCTCCTTGCAGTCCAAGGGACTCTCAAGAGTCTTCTCCAATGCCACAGTTCAAAAGCATCAATTCTTCAGTGCTCAGCTTTCTTTATAGTCCAACTCTCACATCCTTACGTGACCACTGGAAAAACCATAGCTTTGACTAGATGGACCTTTGTTGACAAAGTAATGTCTCTGCTTTTTAATATGATGTCTAGATTGGTCATAACTTTCCTTCCAAGGAGTAAACGTCTTTTAATTTCCTGGCTGCAATCAGCATCTGCAGTGATTTTGGAGCCCAGAAAAATAAAGTCAGCCACTGTTTCCACTGTTTCCCCATCTATTTGCCATGAAGTGATGGGACCAGATGCCATGATCTTAGTTTTCTGAATTTTGAGCTTCAAGCCAACTTTTCACTCTCCTCTTTCACTTTCATCAAGAGGCTCTTTAGTTCTTCTTCACTTGCTGCCATAACGGTGGTGTCATCTCCATATCTGAGAGACATCCATAGAGACAGCAATCTTTTTTCCCCCCTTGAACTCTGCAACATAATTTAATTTTCTTTTTCATAGTTTATCATCACCATGTATTTGAGGGAAGAACAATAATGTCAGTGTGAACTTCCTGTCTCATTCAAGTCCAGCAGCTGTTTTATAAAAATCTTCCTTGGGAAGTTTTCAATTTTCTGTGACAAAGTGACCATTAATAACATATACCATGGGTTGTAATGTTTAAGGTATGAATGGGAATTTTTGTAATTAGCAAAGTTGGAATGACTTGCTGATTCTAAAAATATGTGATATTTGCTCAAGGTTACACGGTATACTGACAGCAAAGCTAGAGCTTAATAATTGGGTTCTCTTAGATTTGTATTTCTTCAACAAATCTGTCGGTAGCATATATCAGAAGTGATGGAACTAGGATACTTGATAAATAATTTCTATTGCAATGCTTAACTATTTAAAAAGTGGAAGCATTTCACAGAATAAATCACATCCAGGTTTCATAAGTTCTCAGTTTCAATCTACTGAGAGTTTTCAAATGCAAATATGTGCATACCAGCCTTTCCTGCTTCTGATAGAAAGCAGAGTTAGGAGGCTACTCCTTATTCTGTCTTTCACGTGGCCCTATTAAGTGTTTAGATAAATGTAGGGCTTCCCTGGTTGCTAAGATGGTAAAGAATCTGCCTGCATGCAGGAGACCCGGGTTCAATCCTTGGGTCAGGAAGATCCCTGGAGAAGGGACTGGCAAGCCAGTATCCTTGCCTGGAAAATTCCATGGACAGAGGAGCCTGGTGGGTTACTGAGCGACTAACATTTTCACTTTAGATAAATATAAGAGAAAAAAAAGTAAGAATAGAAATGAAAAGAGAAGTATTATACATCTCAGGGTCCACAGTTATAAGCATCAGAAACTGACTCTGGTTGATTGAGCAGAAAAAAATTATTACTAGGGTTTTGTGTAGCTCACAAAATTGTTGGGAAGGCTAAACAGGGCTCCAAACCTTAGAAGTAGCCTGCTGAGAAAGGCTACTGTTTCAGGCACTGAGCACTGGATGTTATAGTGAACCAGATGCTTACAGAAACTTGGCTTTACTGAAACTACGACTGCCACTAGCATCAGTGCTATTTCTGTGTAGAACAGACCTTGCTGTGAATGGCATCTGCTGGAACTGTGCGGTGTGTTTGCACTCCTTTGGTTATGGGAGCTCAACTATAATCCTACTGATCCCGAAAGCCAATCACCTCTCTTGCCATCCTGAGCAGCAAAATATGGAAAGTTTTTCTTCAAGCATGAATCTGCTGTGTTTTGGATATGTCTAATCGATGTACTGTGGCTCACACCTGAAGCTTGCTGCAAATGAGGGGCTGCGGAAGCACGTTTTCTGTTTTCTATCTTACAGAGCCAAAGCTCCAAACATGGAAACCTCCCTAAATATAGCAACAATGATGAGGTACCAAGCAACTAGAAAGTTTGCCAGTGTTTTATAGATTTAATAAATTAAAGTTGGTAAACAAAGACGCTGAAGTATCCACGGTGGTACATGGGGACCATCCCCTGTGCCAGATGTTCTCCATTTATCCTTCTAAATCCATTTTCCATTCTTCTCCTCCCTGCGCTGTGCCACTCAAGGCTTACTTACATGGATTGCATCAACCAGCTTCCTTGCCCTCTGCTCCAAGTCGAGTTTGGCCAGTGGAGAGGGGCTGGCAGAAGATAGGAAGGCAGCAGAAGGGCAAGTTTTGGGCATTTAGCACCCCAATTCCCTCCTGGCTGGGTTGCAGGTTGTTACTCTCCTGAAGGCCCCTGTCGGGTGACCCTCTCCTACAGCTGGAGTTCTGACCACCACTTCTTTCTCCTGCCCCTCCAGGCCCAGTGGTTCCCACCATTGATAGTGGGGGCCCTTACCCATTCCTTGTGACTTCCCTTACTCCCTGGACACTTTGTAAATAGTTTCTTTAAACTCTCCCCAATTATCCTATTTGCATGTTCTATCAGTTCCCTGACAGGGTCCCAAATGACAAATATATCCATCCTTACTGTGACACATGCCTGACCTTATTTTCTCATCTCACCAATAAAATTCCTGAATATATTTCCTTTTGCTTCCTTCTCAAACCCAAATCACGGATTAACTGAATTATATGAAGACAATATTGAAAATATGACAGGAGGCGAAACATATCACTAAGGTTTCAAATTTTATTTTCTATAGCTATAGCTAAATTCATTTCATAACTGGCTATGTATCATAAAAATACTTAAAAAATCATGAATTTGATGCTCCATTTCAGACCAGGAGGAGGGAGACCAGGCTATATATATCTTTTTAAAAATTATATCAGCTGATTGTGAGGCAAACTACATATAGATGCTAGGGAAGAAGGATTTACTGAAACAACACAAAGTGATAAACACAGCTCCCACCTTTTCGCATATTCCAATGGACATATTTCCTCCTTCATGTGTATCACAACTCTGAGAAAGCTAAAATTAGTACTGAGTGGATCTTTTAACAGAAAAATCTAATGTGTCTGAATTCTCATAAAACTCTACAAAGGGCTTCCTTGCTTAAAGAGCTGTTTCTCCCAGTTGTTTCTGATTGATGGATAACTTGCTCTTATATTCTTACAGATGTCTTAGCTATTTCTGTCACCAGAAACATAAAATCCTCTGCATGTAAAATCTTTAGCAATATGATACAATAATGAATCCACTGGAATTTCTGCTGGACTGCGTTTTTTTTTTTTTTAAAAAAAGCCTCAAGAAAACAAGGTCATATAAAGATAACAAAACAATCAACTGACAGTATAGGTATAACCATGCCCTACATCTACTCTTAGAATCATGTGTGTTACTACTGATCTTCAGAATGACAGATGCAGAACTTGCGTTATCTTCAGTCTTTAAAAATCTTCCAGGGCACTAAGATCTCACAAGCAGTGGTGCCTGGTCAAAAAGTTAAAAAAGAAAAACATAAAATCTGTTTTATTACGTTCAGTCTCTACTAAATGCCTCTTCTATGCTCAGCTCCTCCAAGTTTTATGGGGAATGAAAAAGTACAGTCTTTAAGGAGCTTGCAATGTAATGGGGTCCTCTCAGTTGCTCAGTTATGTCCAACTCTTTGTGACCTCACGGACCATATTGTAGCCCACCAGGCTACCCTATCCATGGGATTTTCCAGGCAAGGGTACTGGAGTGGGTTGCCATTTCCTTTTCCAGAGGATCTTCCCGACCCAGTGATTAAGCCCGTGTCTCCTGCATTGGCAGGCAGTTATCACAGCGACACCTGGGAATCACAGGAAGAGATAATGGGAACAACAGTGATAATTAATGAAATCATATTAAACGCTAAATGGTATGGCATTCAATGGAGAGAAGTTCAGAGAAATCTGTTATGCTCCTGAATGATACATATTTCTGTGTTTCTCACTGGTTAACAAGATTAGACCAGTCAGTCCTGGTGGATGACCCAGCCAACAACTGTGACCACATCTCTCTTCCCAAGGTTTCTCCTAATATGGCTTGAAATTATGTTCTATTTTTATCATCTACATCATAGAACTGCTTCTACAGTGATTTTTTCTAACATCTGGGTGTCTCCTTGGAGAAGGCAATGGCAGCCCACTCCAGTACTCTTGCCTGGAAAATCCCATGGATGGAGGAGCCTGGTGGGCCATAGTCCATGGGGTCGCGAAGAGTCAGACACGACTGAGCGACTTCACTTTCATAAATTGAAGAAGGAAATGGCAACCCACTCAAGTGTTCTTGCCTGGAGAATCCCAGGGACGGGGGAGCCTGGTGGGCTGCCATCTATGGGGTAGCACAGAGTTGGACACGACTGAAGTGACTTAGCAGCAGCAGCAGCAGCAGCAGTAGTCCATTATTCTGGTTGTGTGAGGCCCATTGTTTCAATTCATTAGGATAATTTGGACCCTATTTCAATCAGTTAATTGATTAGCTTTCCCTTCCAACTCTGGCCACTTGAAACTGCAACATGGATATCAAATTTCAGCGCACAGTGAAGTTTGTGAAACCTTGCTATTTATATTTCGTTTTGTTATCAGTGTTTCAAGGCAGTGCTCATTCCCTCTTACAGGGGCCCTGGCACTCAGAGCAGCATGGTGACTTACTAGCAAGTGCAGGGCCAGGATGAGGATACTTGTCTACAGGGTAGTGCCTTGGTGCCTTTCCTTTCTTGTTTTTCAAAAGGGGTCTTTTCACTTATTTTTAATTTTATAAGTAACATGCTAAGTTTCTAACATTAACATTGCACAAAATCCAACACCACAGCTTTAGTGAACATCTCCTTTGGCCCTTCTTCCTCTAACCCCACATCCTTCTCCAGAGATATTTACTCAACTTGGCTTGGTATGTATTCATCAAGACTTGTTCTTATGCACTTCTTTACCTCTGTACATGCTTTAGTTTTTACTAATCTGAATTACTCCAATTACTAATGAGCTTGAGGATCTTACGGGGTTGGCCAAAAGTTCGTTTGGGGTTTTTTCATAACATCTTTTGTATGAACTGCTTATTTTTACTCTTTTCATAATATTCTCTCTACTCTGTTTTATAGAGTCTTCATATGCACCTCCCCCCAAAAAATGGTGAATAGTACAAGAACATGTACAGAACAATACATTATAGCCTTAGAGGTCTTCGTTTATGATGGCCATAGATCTGTTAACAGACATATGAATGAAAATGTCTAGTCAGCAGTGGATCCCAACCAGCACACAAACTGGCAAAATCCCTCCATCTTATTCAAATGAATATTACAAGCATCTTTCCAAAATATTGTCCTGCAAAAAAGGTTAATTATGCCTGGTATTCTTCCATTCTATTTTTTAGCTCTATCAGAAAATAATATGATGCTAACTCAGAGACTTAAAGTTTAGTTCACAAATGTTTATGTAATATGCACTCTAGAATATTATAGAAAGTAATGCTAAGTTCACTCACTTTATAGATTCCATAATCCACCTTTTTCTCCTTGAATTTGTATTTTTGCCTGCCTTAGATTTCTGGCACATGTCCTATTTTCTATTTCCCTGAGACCTATACTCTTTTGTTCAGACTGCAAATCCTGCATACCTGTTCTTTCTGACTCTCTCCTCACTTAGATTGTGTTTCAATTTATTCTTTGTGATATCTGTTAGACCCTTCTCAGTCTGAAGATCATGTTCCTCACTGGAGAAGAAAGAAGCAATTGAGTAGCTCTGTCTTTTCTCCATAATCATTTAACAGAATCTTCTTTAGTCGGTCAGTCTATCCGTTCCTTCATCTTACTTCAAACTGTGTGTGAGTGTGTTTAAAGCCCTTTCTGTGGTCCTTGCCGTTTAACACTCCTCAGCTTGTACTGAATTTTTGCCTTTTGTCACTTTCTTACAGAGTTTTATAACTTCCTTATTCATCTTGGTGTGTCCTTCTTTCATCTTTTGTATGTGTCATTTCAAAATATAGACTCATTGGAGAACTCCATGTTGGGTCATATCGGCCTCTGCAGGTAATTATCACAGTACAAAGTTTAATTTTTCTGAGTTTCACCATTAAGGAAAATGGATGTCCTTTTTACTGCCTCTGGCCTTGGGGTTATATTTATATTTCTGTGAACTTGGTGAAGTTTGTTTTCCTAAAGCCTCAACTACATGTCTATTAGGACAAAGGTTTTTTTTTTTTCTATTACAGACTCTAGGATGACACAATTCCTTTCTTTTTCTTCAGGAAGGCAAGGACTGCGTTTTCTTTCATATGCTTGTTAAAAGATTTCTAGCATATAAACAGCACCAACAAATCGTTCCTTGCTGATCAGACTGAGTCAAGTGTAGCAGTTCCCTTCATTCTTTCTTACACTTTTTGAAAGATCAAATTATTAGGAAGGCAAGCCAAGAATGTATTAAATTCTAAGATAGTTGTAGAGATTTTGAACAGATGTCTAAGTAGCTGAAGTAACATAGCCATATTATATCTTGCCTCTGTGACATTTTTATCATTTGATTTAGGGAAGCATCCTCCCATTTAGCCTGGCATTCTTAGCATGCTCCTATAAATAACAGTACTCTCTCGCTCTCATCTAATCCTCTCCATATGCTGTATGCTGTACTTGTGGATTCCATACACTTGCAGTTTTGACACACAGTGGTACTATATATCCATTTTTATCAGATATGCTTACGTTGAGAAACACATACCATTTCATTGCTTAAACCAGTTTCATTTCCCCAAGCCTCAGTAAGATCTAAGAAATTATATTTATCTGTGCAGTGGATGCTATGATGTACCACCCATTCACCTTTAGGAATAAAGGAAGGATCACTCAAGGTATTGGGAATGACTCTGAAGCTGGTCCTCACTTGTCAGTCTCTTTGGGAACTGTCTCAGTTGAGAGCTATGTCATCTCCCAAGGCCATGCCCCTTCCAGAGTAGCCCGTAGTCATTCAGTGACTGACCGATGTGGGAATAAAGTCCACCCTCTCTTGCCTCCGTTCAGGTTAGCTCTGGAGGGGCATCTCAACAAGGTTGGTGAGACATTCCGTTGAGACGGCAATGAAACTCCACTGTTTCTCTGCTCAGTTCTGCTCCTTCCCTTCCAGTTCACAGGTATTAATCCTAAGAGCACTCCCTAGTCAGCATCCTGCAAGCTGAACTCCATCTCAGCATTTGTTTCCTGAGAAGTCCTATATTGTATTGTCTTATACACTGAAACATGACAAAATGAGCCTTAAGTATTATTCTCAGCCGGGTTCTCTGTAATTTTCTTATAATTACTGGGCTTCTTTTTCTCCCAGAGTAAATCTTCTTTCTACACTATTCATATTTACGAGGAGAAGGCAATGGCACCCCGCTCCAGTACTCTTGCCTGGAGAATCCCAGGGACGGGGGAGCCTGGTGGGCTGCCATCTATGGGGTCGCACAGAGTCGGACACGGCTGAAGCGACTTAGCAGCAGCAGCAGCAGCACATTTATGACCATTTTTGTAATTTAGAAGTTTATTCTAAGTCTTTTTCTCCCTTCCCTTCAAACTTCATGTGGAGCCCTTTGGATAGTAAGCTTTGTGCCTAATCTTCCTAACATGCATCACTTCTTTTACCAGGAATCTGTCATTTTGGTATTATAAATCAGAGTTGAGAAGAAAAAGTATTGATACCATCTTCTGAGATACCTATTCACTTCCAGTAATCCTAATCTTTCAAAGGCACAACTTTCAAGTGGAAGAGCTAAGACAGGTCTGGTACATTCAGTCCTCTGCCTGAAACCCTCCCCAACCAGCAGCTCAGGGTCCACTGTCTGAGGGGATTCAGAGTGAGGTACCGCCTCTCAGTGGGCTCTGTCCCTCGGAGGTGTGCTTGGGGGCCAGTGACCCCAGTGTGTTAGTTTGGGTCCTCTGGGAAGCATGGTGGGTCAGAATCAAGACTTCAAGAGTCAAGATAAGGGGGGTGGAAGCAAACTAGGGCAGGGAAAGACTTCACAGGTAGTTCTGACAACTGTGAAAGGAAAGTAGAGAAGAAGCATAGTTGGGTGGAGAGAGCTGCAGACCTAACCACCTTGTACATACACAACAAATAAACGGTAGCAATTCAGGCAGAGAGAGGAACAGGATTCACTCCAAGTCTTACAACATCTTCCTCAGGAAGTATTCTCAGTCTTAAATTCTTCCTCATAAATAAATGATCTTATTAGTAGTAGTGGTTAATACTGATCACTGATGCTGTTCAGTAGCTAAGTAGTGTCCAACTCTTTGCGACCTCATGGACTGCAGCACACCAGGCTCCTCTGCCCTCCACTCTCTCCCAGAGTTTGCTCAAATTCATGATAGTGATTACCATCCAGGGACTATTCTGCACATCTTAGAACCGTACAAGAACCTGTTTGCTCTTCACAACAATAAACTCTATGAAGTGGGTACTATTGCTTCCTACATTTTGCAGACAGTAAAACTGAGGGAAAGAGAACGTGCAATGACTTTTCTAAGGTCATATAACCCAGTGGTCCCCAATCTTTTTGGCACTAGGGATCAGTTTTGTGGAAGACGATTTTTCCATGGACCAGGGTCAGGGGAATGGTTTCAGGACGATTCAAGTGCATTACATTTATTGTGCACTTTGTTTCTACTATTATTACATTGTGATGTGTCATGAAGTTATTATACAACTCACCATCATGCAGAATCAGTGGGCAGCAGCTATAAATACAGATGAAACGTCACTAGATCACCCACTGTTCACTGCCTGCTGTGCGGACTTGTTCCAATCAGGGTTGGGGACCCCTGATACAACCAACAAAAGGTGAGGCCAGGGTATAGATGATATCAACTGGGTACAACCCACCTAGGAACCCCTAGACTACAACGCCCAGGGAAAGATTCATCAAGCTCCCTATGGTGCCTCGAGAAAACTTAAAGGAAAAGTCAAGAATACATGGTTACTTGATAAATACACAGTTACTTTGTATGCCACACCTTTTCACAAAGGCTGCTGACTCTGGGGCTTCTGAGAAGACTCTTTTAAGGCTGAAAACTGGTTTTCTTCTAAATTTTTACTTCCCTCTCCTCCTTTCTAAGCAGCCTTGGCCTATTAGCAAAGCAATTAACACCTGGAAAGGAGTTCACTTCCCCAGTGGCGTTCTACAATAAATGATTTCTTTCCACCTGTTTGCTAAGCCTATTCAGTGAGTCTCTCAGTCTAGGTACCTGTGAGAATCCTCTTAAATTCACTTTGGTTTTTTGTAAATTGTTTTTTTCAACCCTTAGGAAACAAGCAAAGAGGTGAATGCTTAGTAATAAATTAACATGAAAAGTACACTAATTCATTTTAGAAAGATTTTTCTACTGGAAGCTTTTTCCAGTTAACCTTCCATCTCCCATTACAGAAAATTAAATTAACAAGAATGTCCAATTCCCCAAGCAAGCTGGTCAATTCATATTTCAATGTAAAGCAAAGTTAATATTTACGGTCGTTAATCTAATTTTTCTCTAGAGAGTCTATTCATTTGATTAATGTTTCTCTTTGTAACTCTCTCACTTACCTTGTGAATCCCTCCAATCCAGTTTTTTCCTTGTCTGGGAATGATTTATGAATTTCTGCCCTGAGTATAAGAAAATGTTCATGCAAGTGGTCCATAGCAAACATATCACAGAGAAGCTACTCGTGGGACAAAGAAATCCACATCATTTTTCTCGTCATCTAAAGCAGGGTAGTTAGACATTCATGAAATTTTGGTTTGTGTACCAGCACTGGATGGACAATACTGATTGGTCATAATATTGTATAATATATGGTATCAGTTGTTCGGTTTAACTGTGAACCCAATGCCGTGTCCTTTCACCAAGTTTGTGGATGTAATAAGTTTCCTCAAAGCTTGTGGAGCATTCTCTAGGTTCCAGGGAAGCTAGGGCCACGTTTCCCAAATCATAGTCCATGACGATCTTTGAGTTTAGACTGATGGGGTAAAACGGCGGCAGCCTTTGGCCAAATTCAGAGCAACTCTGCCAAACAACTCAATAATACGAGGGTTTGGTGTACACAGCACATAGCCCTCAGAGCCATCTGGACTGCACCCCCTTGATGGTTCACACGGTGGCGTCACTGGGGGTAAGAGATTAAAACTCATGCCTCTCTAACTGCTGCCTCTGGCTGGCCTTCCCGTGGTGCCAGACACCTGGGGATGGGGGACCCACGCATGAGGGAGCCACAGCAGGCCGGTCCACTGCCTCATAACAAGTGCTGTCCTCTCAACTCCTGTACAAGGCGGCAACAGCCACACCAGGGCTTGCTTCCCTCCTTGCCAACCTCCAGAAGTCAACAGCAGCATTCTGCACAGTCATTTACCTTTGGAAAAGTGGCCCAGAGGTGAGACTGGGAAGAGCCCCAGGTGCTAAGGACTGCCTGACAAAATGGAATGAAGAGTTCAGGGAGAGGCACCAGGGCTGTCTGAGTGAGAGACGGTCCTAGTGCGGGTATGGGACTGGTGACTGGACCTCTTCTAGTCAACACTAGCTTCTCTGAAATGGGCTGGGGAGCTCCGTGAGCCATTCACAAGACGGGGAACTGTGTTACTGAGAAGCCCTGTGAGCTGCTGACAAGAAGAGGAAACAACCAATGCCTGACCTCTGCCCTCTTCTACTTACAAGGAGAAACTTGGGTGATTTTTCATTGACTGAGTTTCCACAGGCTCCCCTCCCCAGTGATCTGGTGAGTACCCTGTGAGAATCACTCATGTTGTTAGCTCTCACCTGATGGGAAGTCAGAAAACTCCTTTTTGGCCAAAAGGAAGAAAAAGAAGACCCCTGCCTCAGACATTTGTGCCACTCTCTAACAGACCAGGTGGGTCAGGAACTAACGTGGCTCAGCTGCCCTGGCCTGGAGGTAGTCCTGTCTGACTGCCGGTGGGATATTCTGACTGAGGAGGGACTGTCTCAAGCACAAGCCATTACAATTCAAGGGGGACCTCAGTTACATCAGAGTCCATGCCATCTGGACGTCTCCTCCTTTGGTCTTTAAAGGAATTTATTAATCTGGTGGTGGTTCCAAATTTCCTGAACTGGAAAACTTATCTGGGTCAAATCTTGTGCCATATCACTCCAACCGCCCTCTCAGTTGTTTAGTCACTAAATCGTGTCCGACTCTTTTGCAACTCCACGGACCACAGCCTGCCAGGCTCCTCTGTCCAGGGGTTTCCCATGCAAGAATACTGGAGTGGGTTGCCATTTCCTTCTCCAGGGGATCTTCCCAACCCAGGGATTGAATCGATGTCTCTTGTGTCAGCTGCATTAGCAGGTGGATTTTTTACCACTGAGCTTCCTGGTGAGTTCTTGCCACCTCAGTAGTTGGAAACAAATCCGAAACAGAGCATCTAAGGTATTGGGAATCAAATGTCCACCATACCTAAGGACAGACTGTTAGGGTGCATCCTGCAGAAACATTTAATCTTCTAGGTAATACAGCCTAGACCCAAAACCAGCTGGGAGATGGGGAAAGTTGACCCTTCCAATGGTCACAGACTAGGGTGACCTACCTAGGCTTCATTCTCACAGAAGGTCAGAGAAGCCTATCCCAGGAAAGGAAAAAAGCCATTTTCAGTTTTGCCCCTCCTAAACTGGAAGACAGCTTAAGAGATTTCCTGGGCATGGCCAGGTTTTGCCGTGTCTGAATCCCTAACTATGACCTAATAGCTTGGCCTCTATATGAAATGTTAAAAGGAAAAGACGATGATCCTTTTGAATGGAATTCAAAATATGAAGGGGCCTTTCACGAACTGGAAAAGAAATTATTTTAGGCCCCTGCCATGGCCCTCCCAGATTTAGCTAAATCCTTTGACCTTCACTTTCATGAGAGAAGGGGACTTGCCTTTGAGGATATTAGTGCAAAAACTGGGATCGCTTACTGAGGTGGTTGCTTATTTCTCTAAACAATTGGATCAGACTGGTAAGGGACGGCCTCTTTGCCCATGGACAGTGGCAGCTACTACAACCCTGCCAAAGGGGACTGAAAAGTTAATGTTCAGTCAGCCAGTCATTCGGAGAAGGCAGTGACAACCCACTCTAGTACTCTTGCCTGGAAAATCCCATGGGAGGAGCCTGGTGGGCTGCCGTCTATAGGGTCGCACAGAGTTGGACACTACTGAAGCGACTCAGCTGCAGCAGCAGCAGCCAATCATTATATGGACTCCACACCAGGTTCAGCTGTGGTAAGTTCTATGGGAATAGAATGGCTATCCCTCAGAAGGTCAAGTCCAGACAACCCAGTGGTTACCGTAAAAACCTGACACATGTTAAATTCTGCCACCCTGCTACCTACAGAAACGGGGCTCCTGGAGCATAACTGTATAGAAACCATACACACCATCTATTCCAGTTGCCCCAACCTAGGAAGTGGTCCTCTTCCAAGTGCTGAAGAGGACTGGTTCACAGATGGAGCAGTTTTATGAGAGAGGTGAAAAGGCTAGCAGAATACGCATTAGCCTCCCTGACCCAAGTCATAGAGGCACTATCCCCAGGGACTTCAGCCCAAAAGGCCAACCTGATTGCCCTCACTCAGGCCTTAGAGCTCAGGTCAGGGGAGACCTTGAATGTTTATACAGATTCTCAGCATGTGTATGCTATCCTACACACACAGGGCTATTTGGAAGGAAAGAGGTATGCTCACTATGGAGAATAAAAAGGCAAAACAAGGCTTAAGTGTATTGACGCTCTTCAAAGTGGTAAAGCTTTCAAAAAGGTAGCAGTGATTCATTGCAGGGGTCGCCAGAAGGGGGATATAGAGGTTATAAAGGGAAACAACAAAGAAGATGCAACTGCCAAAAGGGTGGCCCAAGAACCAGTAACTTGGCAACTATCCCTCATACCTTGAAGGCCAGCTCCATCCAATTACTCCCCAATCTACACAAAGGAAGAATTAAGAGTCCGAAAATGGAGTTTCAGTAGAGATCTAGGAGGCCATGGGCAGCTAGTTAATGAACACGGGTGATACTTCTTTCCTCAAACTTCAGCTTGTCCAGCTGCCAGGAAGGCTCATCAAGGAGCTCATTATGGGAGAGTAGCTCTATATAACTCATCAGCTGAGATCATGGTAACTCCAGGTGTGAGAAGTATAATCAGTCAGACGGTTGAGAGGTGCCCCATCTGCACAATGAACAACTCCAACACCAGACCACCTCCCCCAGATAAGGCCCGTCAGACAGTCAGACACATCCTGGGGGGACTGGAAGGCTGATTTCACTGTCATGCCGGAGCACCTGGCAGCTGCAGGTATCTCCTCATGCTAGTGGATGCGTTTTCAGGGTGGGTAGAAGCATTCTCCACTAGACTGGAAACTGCAGCCAAAGTGGCTAAATAGTAAAGCAAGATAATCCCCAAGTTTTGGCTCCCAGGATCCCTACAAAGTAATAATGGTCCAGAATTTGTGTCTCAAGTGATGAAGAGATAAGGAGTCCCTATTAATGGACCTTGCACTCATCCTGGGGGCCCCAATTGTTGGGGAAAGTAGAGAGATCAAATCAGAACTTGAAGCAGGCCTTTAGGCAAGTTGTGTCAAGAAGCACAAGAAAGTTGGGTTAAGCTGCTTCCATTTGCCCTGTTCCTTATTCAGTTAACTCCATGAGATAAGTTAAAGTTAAGTGCTCACGAGAGAGGGGACATATGTATACTTATGGCTGATTCATATTGGTATACGGTAGAAATCAACACAACATTATAAAGCAATTATCCTCCAATTAAAAATAAATTTTAAAAGCATGAAGGAAAAAAAGTTAAGTGCATTTGAACTCATATATGGTCGACCTATTCCCAAGCCTGAGGGAAGGGACAGAAACCTTAACTGCCTTGAAATGGAATGACTCAAGTGTGCCCTTCAGGTAGGAGAAACCATGAAAGCCCTCATGAAATAGATTTACCAGGTGCTACCTGCACCCACTGACCTGTCTCTACACTACTTCTGGCAGCAGACTGGGTAACCTAAAAATCTAGAAAAGTGGCAGCCTGCAAGTCCAATTCACTCCTAAGGAGAATGGACCCCACTTGGTGATCCTAACCACCCATTCCATCCTGAAGTTGCCAGGGTCACTCTGTGGTTACATCACATGAGTGAAGAGGCCTCCAAGCCCCAACCTCTGGAGAAACAACCTGGGACAATGAAACCCCTTGACTACTCATGAGAACCTCTCTGACCTGAGGCTTCTCTTGCAGAAAACAACAAAAGTGTGATCAGGGATATTCATGCCTTGGCAGTGAGCCTCAACATCAGGGCACACTTAGCCTATAGGCAAAAGACCTAGATGGGCTTCCCAGGTGGTGCTAGTGGTAAAGAACTCACCTGCCAATGCAGGGGATGTGAGATACTCAGGTTCGATTCCTTGGCTGGGAAAATCCCCTGCAAGAGGCATGGCAACCCACTCCAGTATTCTTGCCTGAAGAATCCCCATGGACAGAGGAGTCTGGTGGGCTACAATTTACAGGGTTGCAAAGAGTCGGACACAACTGAGTGTCCAACACAATACAAAAGACCTAAATAACAGCATTTTTAGGAAAACAATTCGAATGTGATCATATTCTCTTGTGATGACAATTTGAATGTGATCATATTCTTTTGGGCCATGTATTTTGAATTAATTAGTTAATTAATTTCTATTAACATATAGTTGATATTCAGTATTATATATTCCAGGCATACAATACAGTGATTCATAATTTTTAAAGGTTGCATGTGTGCTAAGTACTTCAATCCTGTCCATCTCTTTGCACCTCATGGACTATAGCCTGCCAGGCTCCTCTGTTCATGGTTTTCTCCAGGCAAGAATACTGGAGTGGGTTACCAAGCCCTCCTCCAGGGAATCTTCCTGACCCAGGGATCCAACCAGGGTCTCTTGCACTGCAGGTGAATTCTTTACAGTCTGAGCCACCAGTGATACTGAGAAAGTTAGACAAAAGATGGTGGTTCAGGGATCCCGGGAGAAGGCAATGGCAATCCCTTCAGCACTCTTGCCTGGAGAGTTCCGTGGATGGAGGAGCCTGGTGGGTTGCAGTCTATGGGGTTGCAAGGAGTCAGACACGACTGAGCGACTTCACTTTCACTTTCACGCATTGGAGAAGGAAATGGCAACCCACTCCAGTGTTCTTGCCTGGAGAATCCCAGGGTCGGTTGGAGCCTGGTGGGCTGCC
Organism: Moschus berezovskii; assembly: GCF_049115385.1. Taxonomy (NCBI): domain Eukaryota; kingdom Metazoa; phylum Chordata; class Mammalia; order Artiodactyla; family Moschidae; genus Moschus; species Moschus berezovskii. The sequence continues at coordinate 86,708,684 of NC_142460.1, forward strand.
GTCTATGGGGTTGCACGGAGTCGGACATGACTGAAGTGACTTAGCAGCAGCAGCAGCAGGGATACAGTCAGGGCTGAGGTCTGGTGAGCCTCAAATGTACCTAAAGGCAGCTGAGAAGTTCTGTTCCTCTACCCGGGGGTATGACATTGCCTGAAATCAACAGAGAGCAGATGGACCCGTGCTCCTCAACACCCCCTCAAGAATGAGGAGCAGGGCAAAAGGCAGAAGAGAGATTTGCCACTGGCAAAGCCCACTAACAATTCCCAGGCAATAAAAATAGAATGTGGTAGTAAAATAGAGTCTAACCTTTTCCTTTGTGCTTCATCCAGTATAACTTGCTTAAAGGGTGCTGTGTGCAAAGGTCTTGTTCCCAGAACTTCAAACAAGTTTCTAGGGTGCAATGGCTGCACCAGTACCTCAGCTCAGGGGTGTGTACAGACACTCTGCTCCTAACACTCAATTCAAGATGGCGGCAGAGGGCCGCGGTTAGAGACGCTGCGCTCTTCATGGTGCCCTGGGCCGGCAGGGGCAGAGCTGCGCATGCCTTGTGAGAACTCTGCCCCGTCCCAGCGGATTAAACCCATAGAAAGCAGCACCCTCCCCTCCCCCACGGTTGGTCTTCTGGGGAGAGCAGGGACTCTAGGACTTGAGCTCAGATCTTCATTCTTTGATCAAGCAACGAAGCTTCCCTACACTTCTGAAACCAAACTGTAACTTGTTCTATCAGTGTTAGTGACACCAGTCAAAAGGACCTTTGTTGGGGACTGACTTGGGAAGGTTGGTTAACAAAGACAATTTTGGAAAAAAGCAAGGTTGAGAGATCCATACTAGCTGGTTTCACAACTTACTAAAAGTCTTGTTAAATCAGCTCTGTGGTACTGGTAAGAAGATGGGTTTATAGCAGTCAAAACTGCAGTATTCATAAAAAGATAAGTAGGTAGATCAGTGAAGCAGGATAGAGAATCCAGAAATAAACCCACACAAATATGATCTATTGGCTTTTGACAAAAGGGTAAATGCAATTCAATGGAAGAACAGTCGTTTCAACAAAAGGTGCAGGAATGGGGCTTACCTGGTGGTCCAGTGGCTAAAACTCCCAGCTCCCAGGGTAGGGGGCCTGGGTTCAATCCCTAGTCAGGGAACTAGATCTGGCATGCCACAACTAAGACCCAGTGCAGTCAAATAAATGAACAAATATATTCCTTAAAAAGGTGAAGAACAACTGGATGCCCAAATGCCATGAAAGTGAATCTCAAACCATGCTCCAAACTTTATACAAAAGTTAACTCAAAATGGGTTATGGGCCTAAATACAAAAGGTAAAACTATCAAACTTTGAAGAGAAAACAGAGGAGAAAACCTTTATGAGTTTGAGTTAGACATAGAGTTCTTAAATAGGATAGCAAAAGCATGATTCCCAAAAGAAAAAAAATTAATAAAGGAACTTGATAAAAATTTCAGTTTAGTTCCATTGCTCAGTCATGTCCGACTCTTTGCAACCCCATGGGCTGCAGCCCCAAGTCAGGCTTCCCTGTTCATCACCAACTCTCACAGCCTGCTCAAACTCATGTCCATTGAGTTGGTGATGCCTTCCAACCATCTCATCCTCTGTCGTCCCCTTCTTCTCCTGCCGTTAATCTTTCTTCCAGTGAGTCAGTTCTTCACATCAAGTGGCCAAAGAGCTTCAGTTTCAGAATCAGTCCTTCCAATGTATATTCGGGACTGATTAACTTTAGGATTGGCTGATTTGATCTCATTGCAGTCTGAGGGAATCAAAATTTAAAGCACTGCAAAGATAAGTTATAGATGGGGAGGGGCGGAATATCACAAATCTGACAAAGGATTTTTATCCAAAATATATAAGAAATTCTCTAAATTCAACAGTAAAGAAGGAAACAACTGGAAAAAAATGGACAGAAGATTTTAACAGATATCTCATTAGAGAAGTTAACACACGGGTGTCAAATAAATACATGGAGAGGTATTCAATATCATTATTTGTTACGGAAATGCAGATTAACAAAAAAATTGTGGGTGTTTGTGCTAAGTCGCTTCAGTTGTATCTGATTCTTTGCTACCCAATGGACCACAGCCCTCCAGGCAAGAATACTGGAGTGAGTTGCCATGCCCTCCTTGAGGTCATCTTTCCCACCCAGGGATCAAATCCGCATCTCTTACATCTCCTGCATTGGCAGGTGGGTTCTTTACCACTAGCATCACCTGGGAAGCCCATGAGAATGGGCTATTAGAATGTCTAAAACTGAACAAACTGACAAGCCCTAGAGATGCTGAGGATGCAAAGCAATAGGAACTCGTACATTGCTGATAAAAAATACAAAGTGGTACAGCAACTTTATGAGAAACTGCCAGTTTCTCATAAAGTTAAACAGATTTATCATACTAGCCCACAATCCCACTTTTAGGTATTTATCCAAGAGAAATGGAAATTTATGTTCACCCAAAAGCCTGTATGCAAATATTTACAACTAGAAACAACCCAAAGGTCCTTTAACTAGTGAATGGATAAACAAACTGTAGAATATCCATAGAGGGGGACAATACTCAGTAACAAAGAATGAACTATTGATAGAGTCACCAAAATGGCTGACTTTCAAAAGCACTTTTCTAAGTGAAATAAGCCATATTCAAAGGCTCCATTCTGCGCCATTCTCTTTATATGACAATCAGAAAGGGATAGAGAATAGACTAGGGGTCTCCAGGAAATAAGGAAAAGGGAAGTTTTTGACTACAAACAGTAGCATGTATGATGGAGCTTTTAAGGTTATGGAACTGTTCTATTATAATTGTGGTAGTGGTTACAGGGCTTCTTATGTTTGTCATGACTCAGAACTCTATGCCCCAAAATATGAAGTTTACTTATGTGAATTAAAAGAATCTGATTAAGAACTGCCAACAAATTCAAACTGGTATTTATTAAGCACCTATTATGAGTAGGGCCTGGACTAGTGATATGAGGAAAACAGAGCCTTCTAGTAAGTTCCTCCTCTCCATAGGCACCAGTCCACTGCAAGACACAAACAGGTACACAAATAACTACTGTTTACTTAGAATATGTGCCTAACACAGGAACAATGAAGGTGTAAATGGAGAAGACTGGATTCTTACAAGGAGAACTGTTAGCTTGGAGAACTGTAAGGCTGAATTGCAGCAGAAATAAATCAGATTGTATGCACATCAAAAATCAGGTGGGAAAAGGTTATGAGGATGGAAAAATGTGATTATTGATCAGAGAGGGTAAGGTAATATAAGCAAACTCTAAAGGTAATAAGATTGAATCAATGCATGTAATGCTATTTTTAAAAAAAGGCTAGTCGAATAATTCAGTACTAATTCCCCACCATGAAGGGAAATGAACAGCTTGTGGTATGAAGTTGTGTTGACTTTAGATTCCATGAGCAATTTCTTTATCTATTCTACCCCCATAAAAAAGATTCCCTACTGATAGAAGAAAAAGGCAGGTCTCCTGTAAGGGGAATATAAAGGTTATTATCAGGAGAGACCTCTATCCCTTCTGAGTGTGAGGGAGTCATCTGGTAACTAGATCCTAGAGAGGATGTTGGTGACAAAGAGGTATAAAATGAAAAGTCCCCCTTTATAGCATCATGTGTCTGGGATAGAGGTTCTCAAATCATGGCCCTAGGATAGCCACAAAACTTCATTTGGGAACTTGGAGATACAGGCTTTATGCCCAAACTACTGAATCAGAAACTCTGGGGTTATGCCCAACAATCTGTGCCTTACCAAGCCCTCTGTGTGATTCCAGTGAATATTTGAGGATTTTGAGAGTTTGAGAAGATGTCAAAACTGAATGCTAGGGACTTTCCTGGTGGTCCAGTGGTTAAGACTTCTCCTTCCAACACAGAGGGCAGCGGTTGGATATCCGGTCAGGAAGATAAGATCCCATGAGCCTGTCAAAAAACCAAAACAAAGAAACAAAACAGAAGCAAAATTGTAACAAATTCAATAGAGACTTTAAAAATGGTCCACATCAAAAATCCTAAAATAACAAACAAAAAAAACCCCTGTATGTTATACTTAACCATAGTAACTGGCTGAAGCTGAAAAAGAAACATCAAGTTCCAGTAAGCTCTCACTCAGACTCTCCAGACCAATGAACAATGGGGCTTGTTAAATCAATCACATAAGACCTAGGGTCTGGCTCTATTCTATTCAAAGAAGTAGTTTTCAATGCTTACTTGGCATAACTACCTTGAATCTTTCTAAAGTACTTACAAAATTCTGACTTTTCCTTCTAAGTAAATAGTCACTGAATTTGTTTTTGTTTTTAACTGATTAGTGTTTTCTTGTCAAAGAAATAAACTTTGCTTTCTTCTTCTTTTTTTTTTTTTACTGTTAAAGCTCTGGTGGTCTTTGTTTCATTTACAGGGAACAGGCAGTCAACAGTGACTCTGCAATGTAAGTTTTCTTTTTCAACCCTGAACAAGTTCTTTAGAATTGGAAGGCCTATATTATAACCCTTGTGTCAACCCAAATTGCTGGAAGGCCTTGGGCAAGCTAGTTAACATCCCTGGGAGTCAGTTTTCTCATCTGTAAAGAGCAAGGAAGTAATTATCCTACCCACCTTAACTGGCATAATGGTTGTGAAGTGAAGGTTGTTTAGTGAAGGGAGAAGCAGATGCACATGCAATTATCATTTTGTGGGCCTTTCTCAATACTTCACTCAATACCCTCAGTTTTCTTCCCTGTCGTCAGAACAGCCCACAAGGAAAGCCTGTAGCCTGAGTATGGTCCAGTCTCCTCTGATGGTCCAGTCTGCAGGCAACCATCATTGTTTTAGAATTACACTGAGTGAATGAAACAGCAGAAAATATTTCAGCCTGAGGGATCATCGATAAAAACATTAGATGATTCTAGGAATACATTATAGACTTTGCATCGGAACTTGGAAATGACCTGGCAAGCTGCTGTGAGGTTTACAACAAAAAATATTCTTCAGATGCTTGGAATAAGCAATTGGCTTACAGCAGGTCTTCTGAGACTCACTCAACGGTGATCCAATTAAGTGTTCCCCATGCAGAGTATCTCATTATCTGACACAAACGAATAGGGTACGGCTGATGCCAGTGTCCAGTGGTCCTAGGAAATAAAACTGCTGCTTCTGGTGTGGTGGTTCAGTCACTAAGTTGTATCTGTATCTTGTGACCCCATGGACTGTAGCCTGCTAGGCTCCTCTGTCCATGGGATTCTCCAGGCAAGAATACGGGAGTGGGTTGCCATTTCCTTCTCCAGTGGATCTTCCTGACCCAGGAATCTAACCCAGGTCTCCTGTATTACAAGCAGTTCTTTACCAACTGAGCTACGAGGGAAACATTAACTGCTGCTTTTGGTAAGTAGGTGGTAATTTATGTTGAACTATTTGCTAAAGGCCAAATTAGTCCTTGTAATTCTTTCTGAAGAATTAAATGTTTTTCTGCTTAAATAATATTCTGATCCAAAACAATTTTACTATAGTAATGTATCTGACATAGGAATGATCCTGACACTTTCCCAGGGCATTTATGAGTAAGAGGATCTTTCTAAAGCATGCTAATGTTGAAAAGAAAGTAGATTTCTAGGCTTGGCTTAAAAGAGGCAAGCAGAGAATAAATTCAATGAAGAAGGGAAAATAACAGCATTTATCTAGCACTTACTGTGTGGCAGGCACGGCACTAAATGATACACATTAACCTTATCCTGACAATAATCTGTGAGCTATGTATATTTACCTCACTTTAAAAGACTAGGACACTATGGCTCAGAGCAGTTAAGTATCTTCCACAAAGTCACACAGCACACCGTTTATGGCAGAGTTGAGATTCAAATTCAGTAGGTGCTCTTGGGCTTCTCATGTGGCGCTAGTGGTAAAGAATGTGCCTACTAATGCAGGAGACACAAGAGACATGGTTTTGATCCCTGGGTTGGTAAGATCCCTTGGAGGAGGGCATGGCAATCCACTCCAGTATTCTTGCCTGGGAAATCCCATGGACAGAGGAACCTGGCAGGCTACAGTCCACAGGGTTGCAAAGAGTTGGACACAACTGAAGTGACTTAGCATACACGCAGGTGGTCTCTTACCTAGACTGTTGCAACAGCCCCTGTGGCAGATAGTTTCCCTGTGCTCCTCCACACCCTCTCTATACATTTCTACATCTTACTCTGTTTGCACAAAGGATGCACCAAATTGCTTGCTGGTTTCCAATTGTGTTTGGCCAATAGAGATTATTGGCAGGAGGTGAGAAAGAGGGAGAGTAAGGCAAAGGTTTTTATGCTCCCTCCCCAGCTCTCTCCTGCTCCACCAACCAAAAGTCTTAGCTCCTCTCCACACAGGATGCTTCCTCTGCATTTTGATAACCACTCACTCCTCTGAGGGCCCTACACCCTGGCCACACCTCAACTCTCCCAGTTCAAGTGTGCCTCCAGTTACAGTGAATTTTATCTCCACCAGCTTATAAGACATCAAAGCTTGGAAATGACAGATTGTCCAGATTGCTGTTGTTTCATTACTGGTTCTGGTTCAAATGAAGTTGCTGAATGATGGACACATTCTGTATGTCCCCCACAGTGTTCGACCTGAATAGCTCCTGGTTCAATATTTAGACAGTGTCTCTACTTCTGGCTACAGCTCCCTGAAAGAAACTAAATGGTTTTATAAGCAAAAGCATCTTATTGGGCCATATGTAGTTTCTGAATTATGGCATTCTTAGTTTGGTGAAAAATAATAACAGAACCTGACATTTATACAAAGTTCTATAGCATAACATTTATTACTTTCTATTTAAGGGTGTATTAAAAACTAGATGCATGCCCAGAAGGAAACAGCTGAATTCAAAGCTTAAGTTATTTTTTTTTTAAGACAGGTAATGACTGAACTCTCATCAGGACATAATAGCTGATGCAGGTCTTTCCCCTGAACCATTTTCATGAAGCTAATGAAACTGGTCTATCTTGGCAGTGCTAACTCACTCCTGTTTTCTGAGTGAGTTCATTACCTGTGACTTCAGAAGAATAAAGAGGAAAGAGAAGCAGACTATTACATAGGACAGATACAATGATTGGTTCCGCACATTAATGCTATATGGGCAGAAGTAAAATAAAATCTGTGGTGATCAGCAAATGTAATAGTCCTAACATTTTCAAAGCTGTCACTCTTAAAAAGTCTAATGGTATGCATGGATGAGCAATACTTTTTTAAACTTGATTTCATCATACATATTTTTGTGCTTGAAATGACAAAGCATTTTGGAATCATCCTCTTACCTGAATACAGTTATTCTATCATTAGATAATTATAGCACTTAATGAAAGAAAGGAAGATAGAAATGAGTAATATTCTTAAATATCTTTAATTATAAACTGTCCCCTTTAATCTCTAGCAATACTTCTAACCTCAGCATGTACTTTGTCTGATATTAATTTAACTATATCAGATTTACTTTGAATAGTATTTGGGTAGGGTGTTCTTGCCTGGAGAATCCCAGGGATGGGGGAGCCTAGTGGGCTTCCGTCTATGGGGTCACACAGAGTCGGACACGACTGAAGTGACGCAGCAGCAGCAGCAGCAGCAGCAGCAGCAGCTTTTCTTACCCTTTTATTTTTCAGTCTTTATCTTTTCATCTAATGTGTGGCTCTGATTAATAATAGCATATAGCTGGTTTTTGTGTTTTTATTTGGTCTGGAAAACTGTCTTTTAATCGGCTGATAGACCATTGACATTAAAATAATTAATAGTTAATGATATAGTTTAAGTCTAATGCTTGCTGTTTCTCTATCTGTCCTCCTGTGTTTTTTCTTTAATTTCTCATTTTTTGCCTTCTTTTGGAGTATGAAAAGATTTTTTTATTATTCCATTTTTCTTCTTTATTCCATTTTTAGTTATACATTCTTAGTTTTTTTTTAGTGGTTGTCCTAGGGATTTAGCAGGTAAAGAATCCACCTGCAATGCAGGAGACGCAGGAGATGCAGGTTCAATTCCTGGGTCGGGAAGATCCCTGGGAAGAGGAAAACTACAACCCACTTCAGTAATCTTGCCTGAAAAATCCCACGTACAGAGGAGCCTGCCGGGCTACAGTCCAAAGGATGGCAAAGAGTTGGACACGACTGAGCAACTAAGCACAGACACACAGGCCAGATATTACAATATGCCTTCTGGATGTGTTGTAGTCTACCTTAAATGAATACTTTTGATTTTACCACTTTCTAAATAAGGCAAGAAACTTTGCAACGGTTAAACTGTGTTTGTCACTCTCCCACAGTTTGTGCTACTGTTTCCATGTATTTTATTTCTACATATGTGGTTATTGTTGTTTTGATGTAAACAGTTAGCATTCTTATATTTTTAGCCACACGTTTACCCTTGTCAGTGCTGTTCCATCTGAGACCATTTTCTTTCAACCTGAAGAACTTCTTGGTGTTTCTTTTGGTTTACAGCTACTGGCATTGAATTCTCTCAGGTGTTGTTTATCCGGAAACAACTTTACTTAACCTTTATTTTTATTTTTACATCTGTATTGTGGCATAATTTACGTGTAATAAAATTCACCCACTTTTAGATGTATAGTTTGATGAATTTTGGTAAATCTTATGTATGCATGTACAGAGTCATGCAGGCAGCCCCCCACAATCCAGTTTCAGTACACTCTCAGTTCAGTTCCGTTCAGTCGCTCAGTTGTGTCTGACTCTTTGCGACCCCATGAATCACAGCACGCCAGGCCTCCCTGTCCATCACCAACTCCCGGAGTTCACTCAAACTCATGTCCATCGAGTCGGTGATGCCATCCAGCCATCTCATCCTCGGTCGTCCCCGTCTCCTCCTACCCCCAATCCCTCCTAGCATCAGACTCTTTTCCAGTGAGTCAACTTGTCGCATGAGGTGGCCAAAGTATTGGAGCTTCAGCTTCAGCATAAGTCCTTCCAATGAACACCCAGGATTGATCTCCTTTAGAATGGACTGGTTGGATCTCCTTGCAGTCCAAGGGACTCTCAAGAGTCTTCTCCAGCACCACAGTTCAAAAGCATCAATTCTTTGGCGATCAGCTTTCTTCACAGTCCAACTCTCACATCCATACATGACCACGGGAAAAACCATAGCCTTGACTAGACGGACCTTGGTTGGCAAAATAATGTCTCTGCTTTTTAATATGCTATCTAGGATGGTCATAACTTTCCTTCCAAGGAGTAAGGGTCTTTTAATTTCATGGCTGCAATCAGCATCCGCAGTGATTTTGGAGCCCAAAAGAATAAAGTCTGACACTGTTTCCACTGTTTCCCCATCTATTTCCCATGAAGTGATGGGACCAGATGCCATGATCTTCGTTTTCTGAATGTTGAGCTTCAAGCCAACCTTTTCACTCTCCTCTTTCACTTTCATCAAGAGGCCTTTGAGTTCCTCTTCACTTTCTGCCATAAGTGTGGTGTCATCTGCATATCTGAGGTTATTGATATTTCTCCTGGCAATCTTGATTCCAGCTTGTGCTTCTTCCAGCCCAGAGTTCCTCATGATGTACTCTGCATATAAGTTAAATAAGCAGGGTGACAATATACAACCTTGACGTACTCCTTTTCCTATTTGGAACCAGTCTGTTGTTCCATGTCCAGTTCTAACTGTTGCTTCCTGACCTGCATACAGGTTTCTCAATAGGCAGGTCAGGTGGTCTGGTATTCCCATCTCTTTCAAAATTTTCCACAGTTTATTGTGATCCACACAGTCAAAGGCTCAGTACACTCTATCACCCACCAAAAGCTCCCTTCTGCAGTCCATTCTTTCCCCTAGAAATGACTAATTTGCTTTAGGTTGTTATAGTTTTGCCTTTACTAGAAGTTCATATAAATGGAATCATACAGTGTGATAATACTTTTGCAACTAGTTTCCTTCATTTAGCATGATGCTCTTGAGATTCATCGAGCCTGTTACATGTATCAGTAGTTCATTTCTCTTAATTGGTGAGCAATATTCTATTGCATGGATATACTATGTTTTGATTATTCATTCACTAGATGATGAACATTTGCATTGTTACCATTTGTGGTTATTATGAATGCTTATGCTATATTCATATACAAGTTTTGTGAGGACATAGCTTTATTTTTATTAGGTAAATATCCAGGAATGAAAAGGCTGGACTATATGGTACTTACAGGTAGTGCCAAACTGATTTTTGAAGTGACTGTGCCATTTTGCATTCCTGCTTATAATGTATGAAAACCAGTTTCTCCATATTCACCCAGGCCTAATATCATCAATCTTTTTAATTTCAGTTACCCCTCTGAATAAACCATAGTTTTAATTTGCATTTTTCTTATGACTACAATTGGGGCATCTTTTCATGGGCTTGTGGGCTATTAGCATATCTTCTTTGGTAAAATGTTTGCTCAGATCTTTTGTGTTTTTGTGAAGTCTTGAGAGTTATATATTCTGAATACAAGTCCTTTATCATATACATATTTTGTTTTGCAAATATTTTCTATCTGCAGTTTACCTTTTCGTTTTCTTAATGCTGTCTTCTGATATTAGTATGGTGGGTTATATTGAATGGTTTTGAAATATTGAACTAATATCGCATTGCCAGGATAAATTCTCTTGATTGTGGTGTATTATTCTTTTTAAACATTACAGGATTCAATTTGCTAATATCTTGTGGGAATTTCTGTGCTTCTAAGTTATATTAGTCTCCAGTTATCTTTCCAAGTACTATCTTTATCTGATTTTAATATCTGGGTAAAGCTGTCCTCATAAAGTAAGTTGGGAAGTGTTCCATCCTCTTATATTTTCTGGAAGAAATTGTGTAGAAATAATGTTATTTATTCTTTAAACATTTGGCAAATGAAACCAAGTGAACCAGTGAAATCATGTGGGTGTGTAGCTTTCTTTTTCTGAAAGATTTTAAACCATGAATTCAATCTCTTTAATATCTATTTACTCTTTAGTATATGTATGTCATAGTAATTTTCAAGAAATTAGTCTATTTAATGAAAGTTGTTGAATTTTTGTGTGTAGAATTGTTGTTTATAGTATCACCTTAATATTCTTTTAATGTCTGTAGGGTTTATAGTCATTTTCCTCTTTCATTCCTGATACTGGCAATCCCTGCACACTGCTTCTTCGCACACCCCTCTGTCTCCTTCTCTTTCTGGCTAAAGGTTTATCAGTTTTATTGAGTTTTTTGCTTCACTGATATTTTTCTATTGGTTTTCTGTTTTAAATTTCATTGCTCTTTGCTCTTCTCTTTATTTTTCCATCCTTCTGCTGTTTGGGGTTGATTTGGCTCATCTTTTTTAAAAGTTTCTCAAGGTGGAAGTTTAGATTATTGATTTGAGAACTTTCTTCTTTGCCAATATAAACATTTAATGCTATAAATATCCCTCTAAGCAATGATTTAACTGCATCCACAAATTTTGATGTGTTGTATTTTCATTTTTGTTCAGTTCTAGATATTGTCTAATTTTTGCTTTAGAAAGTATTTTAAATAATTCAAAAAGAGAAGAGCATATTTACCTATGTACTTGTTATTTTTGTTGCTCTCTCTTCATTTCGCATATCCCAAGTTTTCTTCTTCTGGTATTATTATTTTTCATTCCAAAAGGCTTCCTTTAGCAGTTATTTTGGGGCAGGTCTGTTGGCTCTTAGTTTTCTTTCACTGAGAATGTCTTTACTTCACCTTATTTCCTGAAGGCATTTTGCTGGATATAGAATCCTGATTTGACAGTGTTTTTTATTTTTTTCACTTTAGAAATATTGTTTCACTTTCTTCTGTCCTCCATAGTATCTAATAAGAACTCCACAGTCATTTGAATTATTGTTTGCCTATAAATAATGTGTTATTTTTCTCTGGTCACTTTGCCATTAATTTATAAGTTTGCTTACAATGTGTCTGGGCATAGATTTATTTGGGTTTATCCTGTTGAGGTTTGCTGAGTTTCTTGAACCTGGAGATTTATGTCTTTCACAAAATTTGGGAACTGGTTAGCCATTATTTCTTCAAATATTTTTTTACACTGCACTTTCATCTTCTCTGGGACTCTGACAACATCAATGTTAGATCTTCTGGTGTCTTTCCACAGATATCTGAAATTCTATTCATTAAAAACAAAAACAACTTGGGAACTCTCTGGCAGTCCAGTAGTTAGGACTCTGCACTTTCACTGCTGAAGACCTGGGTTCAATACTTGGTCAGAGAACTAAGATCCCACAAGTTGTGTGGCATGGCACAAAAAAACCAGAACAAAACAAAGCCAACTTTCTTCTCTCTGTTGTTCACTTTGGGTAAATTCTTTTGATTGGTTTACAAGTTCATTTACAGTTTCCTCTGATATTTCTATTCTACTGTTGAGCCCATTCGCTTTTTAAATTCCCCTTTGTTTCTTCCTTATATCCTCAATTTCTTTGCTGAGACTTTCTAGCTTTTTATATTTTAAGAACATTTGCCCTTACTCTTTGGAGCACTATTATAATAGTTGCTCTTGAAAGTCTTTATCAGATAATTCTCACCTGCATGTCATCTTGGCACTGGCATCTCTTATTTGTCTCTTGCCATGCAAGGTTGAGATTTTCCTGGTTATTTGTATGCTGATTATTTTCAGATTGTATCCTGTACATTTTTAATATTATGTTATGGGATTATGGGTATTTGTTTTAACAGATAATTGACCCAGTTGGATTCAGGTACAAGTTCCAACCGACTTTCTGTGGTTTCAGTGTGATGGCTGATTTCAAAACAGTGCTATTCAGATCTGTCTTGCACGTGCACCACCCAGTGGCTAGTTTGAAACCTTGGTGATCTGTCCCGTAGTTCAGTTCTTAAACTTATATGCTCTTTAGGATCAGCATGGGCATGGGTGTATGCACTTGGAAGTGAGCCCAAGAATTTACAGGCAACTTTATGGGCCTGCTTTCCCAATCCTCTCCCTGGGACAATCTTTTCAGCATTTTCTGGTTACCTGAGATTTTCCAACCAGAAAGTTGGAACTGTATTTATTCACTCTGTTCCATCTTTTTGCAGTCACACTGATGTCCAGGGTCAACCAGCAGGAGGACAGAGAGAAGACAAAAAGCAACAGGAGTCTGTCCCACACAGATGATCACAGCTCCTCTGATCAGAGGGGCAAGTTCCCCTCCCTCAGCATTTAGAATCCCGCAGGTCCAGCTATCACTACAGACACCGCCATTGCCATCATAGGATTTCTCAGGGGCTGGGGTGTGAGAAAACGGAGAAAAGAATAAACAGGGCTCTCCTTGACTCTCTTGAGCATTAGGAGACCCTTCCCTGCTCTTTGAGCTAGAGCTAGAGGGTTTCTCCTGAAGCTCCCTCTGTGCAGAAGCCCACATTCATGTTTTGTGCTGCTTACTGGAGGAAAAAGATGATAAACTGCCTACCAATTTGATGGTACTTCAAATTCTAGTCCTCTTCCCCAATTACCAACTACAGTTTAATTTTCAGAGTCCTCAAAAATCTGCTGTGTACATTATGTTCAAGGTATTTTTTTGTTTTTTTTTTAAGCTTCATCCATTGTGGCATATGTGGAATACTCTATTGTACCTGGAATTGGAAAATTCTATCTTGTTTAAGCCACTGAATTACTGTTGGGGCCCTGGTTTCAGCAGGTAGGCCTATCCTAACTTATTAAGCCAATTCCAACCTTCCTTTGTTCTTGTACTACATCTGTTCTGCAATTCTTCAACCCTGGATCAATCCTAAAACCCACCTATCTGCCCCCTCCACCCAGAATGATGAGCTAGACTTATTCAACCATTTGGGCTGGTGGCCTTTTGCTTGTTAAATATCTCTGCACAGCTCTCCTGTTTTTCACAGAAATTGCTATTTATCTTTGTCTTGAACCTTTATCAGATAATTCTCATTTGCATGTCATCTTGGCATTGGCATCTCTTATTTGTCTCTTGCCATGCAAGGTTGACATTTTCCTGGTTATTTGTATGCTGATTATTTGAACCTTGAAAGCTATCCTTTCACTCTCTCAGCATGTCTTTACCTCTTATATCATAGAGAAAACTAGGCAGCTTCTTACTGCTCACCTATAGATATGCTTTCCCTTGTGTTTTAAATGAAGAGACATCCCTCCTTACACCTTCTGCCGAAGGAGCTAATGCTTCCTGTGCTCTGGATCCTATTTCCTTCTGCCTTCTTAATGTTATCCATAAATTATCATCCCCATTTCTTCCATCTTCCACTTATTTTCTCCACAGGATCCTATACTTCAGCATATAACATGGAAAGTCTCTATCTTATCTTAAATATTACAAACATCTCCTAATACTCCTCCTGTATTAGTCAGATTAGTTGGATGAGGGTAATCTAACAGTTTTAACAATATTTAGATCTCTGAGACTGAACACACACACAAATTACTTTTTTACTCATATAAAGTTCAGTATGGGTTTCCCAGGTGGCACTAGTGGTAAAGAACCCACCTACCAATGAAGGACCAACATAGGACATGCCAGACACAGGTTCAATCCCTGGGTCGGGAAAATCCCTTGGTGGAGGGCCTGGCAATCCACTCCAGTATTCTTACCTGGAGAATCCCATGGACAGTGGAGCCTGGTGGGCTACGGTTCATAGGGTCACAAGGAGTTGGACATGATTGAAATGACTTAGCATGCAGACAAAGTTCAGTGTATGTGTTCTTGGTTGGGTGACTCTCTTGGTAGCTCTCTCTTCTCTGACTCAGGGATCCAGGTTCCTTCCATCTTATGGCACAGCCATCTTCATGAGGTGTTCAGGGCTGCTGCAGAAGGGAAGACAGTGTGAGGTAGGTTCACTTAACCACCTGAGCTCAGAATGCCCTACACACTTTTACTCACATTCCTTTAGCCACACAGTTCCACCTAGAGAGATCTAGGAAATGTTGACCTTCATGGACCAAATGCCTTCTAGCGTCATGAGTCTTCAGCAGTGAGCCACTATTTCATCTGTCTCTAGTGGCTCCTTACCGCTAGTCTTACCATATGTCATCCACATGGAATCGGTCGTCGTCTTCTTACCACAGATCTGATTGTGCCACTTCCCATTTAGCACCCAATTACTATCCACTGCCAGGTGAATGAAATCCAAACCCTTTATCAAGGTATTCAATACCATTTAGGATCTAGCCTCTCCAGCCCTGTCTCATGAGCTCTTGACTTAGGGATTGTCCCATCACACTGCTTCCTGTTCCCAGGTACTGGGAACAAGTAACAGTTACTCTTACTTGCCTCTTTATATTAGCACATGTTCTTCCATCTTTCTGAAACATCTCTCTTTGCTGTTATCTGGTGGGAAAATTTCTACCTCTCCTTCACAATTCATTATAAGCATCTTCCTCTGTGAACCTTGTAATCTTTTTTTATTTTTGAATTTAAGAAATTTTCATTTTATATTGGGTTAAGTCGGTCAACAATGTTGTGATAGTTTCAGGTGTACAGCAAAGTGATTCACTTATATATATACATGTTATCTACTCTTTTAAAAGTTCTTTTCTCATTTAGGCTGTTACATGATATTGAGTTCCCTGTGCTATACAGTTGTTGGTTATCCATTTTAAATATAGCACTGTGTACATGTCCATCCAAAACTCCCTAACTATCCCTTCCCCCCACCCTTGGCCTCTGGGGACCTTAAGTTTGTTCTCTAAGCAGCACCTTTTTAAAAGTAGAGTTGGTCATTTAGTCCCTTTATGCCACAACTGATCATCAGCAAACCTCCACAGTAGTACTTATTTCACTGAGTTAAAATCATATTTTTACATATTAGTCTCTCTTCTTTTAAACTTTAAGCTCCTTGATAGCTAGGATCATGACTTGCTATCTTAGTATCTCCAATGCCGAAAGCAGTGTCTGTCACATGATGGATGTTTAATAAATGTTCATCTAATGAATAATTAAATGAATGAATAAATGATGTACACTTTAAAAGATTTCTTACACTTAAATTTCAATTCAATGTTTATTCAATATTTAACAGTTCTTGGAGAAACCTATGAACTTGTGCTATATTTACTGTATCTTCTGTTAATGAAGAAGGGTGGACAGTATTAAATTAAAGCCTTATGGAAATACAGCAACATAAATTCTTGATTTGGTTAGGGGAGCTTCTTCACAAAGAAGTTAGTGAAAGTGATACAAGAATGAGCTGAAGCTACAAAGAGGTTAAAGTGACTGATTCTTACTGATGTGGAAATATTACTGAAAGATTCAACTTTTTTTTTCTTTGGGAAGTCAAAGAGCACAGAGAACACTGATAAGGACTGGGAGGATTCAGGTGATTGAGATGAGAAGCTTGAGGAAACATCATTTCAGTCTGTAATGTAAAAACGAATGGTGTGGGGGTGTGGGGGACAAGCACACTTCCTTGAGCTTTTCCCTTCTGAACCATGAAAAAACAACTCCACCATAATTAATATACATTTTGAATTAACTGTATTTTATTTATAATTCTTCAAAAATCATTGTTCATCTATGTTATATATACTATCTCTTAATTAACTAGACTGTTCCATTAATCAGTTCATCATTCCATCTCTGACCAGTCTATATGAGTAGAATCACTGTATATTCAAAAATAATATAAAACAAACAAAATCTCCCCCAAACCAAATATCCTGATGCCCATGTTATCTGATCCATAATCGGTTATAATTTGGGTGGTCTCCCACTTGATCTGTGCTGAAACTGCCACACAGGGCAAGTGGAAGGGAGTCACTGGGAAGCTGGAGTGAGATAGGAATTTGTTGCTGTTGCTGTTTATTTGCTTAGTCGTGTCTGACTCTTTGGAACTCCATGGACTGTAGCCCGCCAGGCTCCTCTGTCCATGGAATTTTCCAGGCAAGAATACTGAAGTGGGTTGCCATTTCCTTCTCCAGGGCATCTCCCTGACCCCGGGATCGATCCTGTGTCTCCTGCATTGCAGGCAGATTCTTTACCCCTGAGCCACCAGGGAATATTCTCTATCAAACTGAGATAACGATCAGGAGAACTGTGCCAACAGAGCAGGAAAGGAGATTGAGTCTTCGTTTCGGACATCAGTTTTGGCCAGATATGGAAGAAACAGTGGGAGGTCTCCCTCTCCATGAATCTGGAGACCAGGGACACAAGGTCACCTTCAGAGTTGAACTATCAATAGTAAAATTCACAGACAATGAATGTGATTAGTCACCCGTGGGAGTAAATCAAGAGACTGAAATGCATGGACCTCATGAAACTCCAATCAAGGGAGGAAATGTGGATGTAATCAGAGGAAGGCAGGTCCAGAATGTGAATGCCGTTGCATAGAAGATAATCAGTTGAATTGCCCATCGCCTGGGGGAAGACTGGGTGAAGGTGAGTGAGGGTGTGGGCAGAATGGGAAGTGGTCAGTGTGGATGACAGGAAATAAAACCCCAAGGCATCTTAACATGGTAGTGCACACCCAAGCCCTGTGCAGGGGAGAGATTCTGCCTTTTGTGGTTGCTGCGGAACAGGATTGCCTCTTTTCATCTCCCTTTAGTATCCCGTGTGCCCTGTGTTCAGCATCTGTGTTCATTCTGATCCTGGGACTGGCTGCCCCAGGCAGTAGACATAAGCTTTCAGTCCCTGGGAAGAAATGTCTCCCACTATAAATTTCTACTTTGGCTATGAGTAACCTCCTGGAGAAGGAAATGGCAACCCACTCCAGTGTTCTTGCCTGGAGAATCCCAGGGTCGGGAGAGCCTGGTGGGCTTCCGTCTATGGGGTCACACAGAGTCGGACACGACTGAAGTGACTTAGCAGCAGCAGCAGCAGCAACCTCCTGGATTTGAGTGATTCAAGTGACCTTGGATTCTGAAAACTTCTGGAAACCTGATGAGGATAAACACTGGAATTTGGAAAGTGGTCAGCTCCTCAAGGGGATGCTACAGCAAACCCTGGTGGGCAGCTCCAGCCTCCTTCCAGGAATGCACTGACCTCATCTTCAGTCCTTTGCTGCCTTCCATAGACAGTACCACAATATCCACTCAGGTCAAGGATTCTTAACCTCATCAGAGCCAATGACCTATTTTCAAGTGAATGTTTTGTTAGGTCCTACTTACTATCTGGAAAAGAAATTCACAAATTATAAACCTCCTATACATACTTAGTTGCTCAGTAGTGTCTGACTTTTGGGGACACTTTGAACTGTATGTAGCCTGCCAGGCTCCTCGGTCTATGAGATTTTTCAGCCAAGAATATTGGAGTGGGTTGTTACTTCCTTCTCCAGGGATCTTCCTGACTCAGGGATTGAACCCATGTCTCCCGTGTCTCCTGCACAGCAGGCTGATTCTTTATGCACTGAGCCATCAGCGAAACCTCCTACACACATCTTTCTAAAAGTCAACACAATGTTCTAATGATGAAGATAGAGAAAAATTACTGATAGAAGAGGAATAATTTATAACTAACTAATATGTATTGGAGTATATTAATATTTAGGGAAGACTAACTAGGAGGTAGACTGAAGCAGTTGCTTTGAAATCTGAGTGAATGTGACTGAGACAAATGTAATAGATAGAGACACATTTGCTGACAACTCAAATCACAATAGTGAAATTGCTGGCAGTCAAATGCTTTTCTGAAATTGTGAATACTGTTGGTAAAGTTCTGAACAAACACAGTGCCATCTTCTCTTCCTTTAAAAAGGCTTAAGAGGCATTTACAGAAAAATCAGTGCATATTAAAATATACAAAAGTAACTTGTGTTTCCAAGTAAAATGGGATTGAATTTCACACCGCATAATTACAAACAAATTTTCCCGCGCAAACATCCAGTGTGACTTCTAAAGTTTGCACAGGACACACGACACTTGTTGGTGCACAAGATCAAATAGCCAGCACCCCTGGTTCCACTCATTAAATGCTGCTAGTGCCCCTCCTAAAAACTGTGACAATCAAAGGTGCCCCCTGGAGTTTCCAATACATCTCCTAGAAGCTGGTACCTTTCTTACTGAGATACACTGACTGATTTACGTGAACAGACAACAACAATGAAGTGAAGTGGTTAGTCGCTCAGTTGTGTCTGACTCTTTGCGACCCCATGGACTGACTGTAGCCCACTAGGATCCTCTGTCCATGGAATTCTCTAGGGAAGAATACAAGAGTGAGCTGCCATTACCCTTCTCCAGGGGATCTTCCAGACCCAGGGACTGAACCTGGGTCTCCTGCATTTGCAGGCAGATTCTTTACCATGTGAGCTACCAGGGAAGCCCCGACTTAAGTGAACAGGAAACAATATGACAGTCCAATAAGGCAAGTGTGCCTGTCCTATGACACAATCATTCCATGGCCTGGCATGGCAGGTAACTTCAGCTGGCAGAAAGAAGGGACAAGGAGGGATGAAACTGGGAAGAGTACCTAGTGCTAGAGGAAGAAGCAGAAATACGGGCAGAACAATAAGTCAGAACTTATGAGGAGAAACCAGGATAACAGTTCACCTCTGGGACTTGGGCCAACATACACAGAAGGGTCAACACAGAAAGAATTGTGGCTCTGGGGCCACATGGGTGCCCAGGTTTGTCGTTGGTGCCAAATATTCCAAATCCGGCTGAAGGGGAAGAATTTATGTCAACAGAGGAGCCCAAAAGTAATGACTGGGTTCCTAGAATGTGGGTCTGGGAATGTGACATTTCCTTATGACAGCCTCAGCCAGAAATGACTCAATGTAAGGCATGAGCTTCAGTTCAGTTCAGTTCATTTCAGTCGCTCAGTCGTGTCCGACTCTCCGCGACCCCATGAACTACGCCAGGCCTCCAAGTCTTCTCAAAAGTAGCAGCTGGGGAGAAAGCAAATGCAGAAGAGACTAACAGCCGCGGTATCTCAATACCACGTGATTGAAGAGGGTATGCTACATAACATTTTATTTTCTTACATTAGAGTGTTTTTTTTGCCCTCACTTGAACATAAATGAATCAACTCATTCTTCAAACAAAAAATACGTGTTCAAGAGAACAAGATTTGGGCATTCACAAACCATTCCTCAAACCACCCCCACACCATGTATGTGCTGCTTTCCTGTGGGTGGACATAAAACAGCTGCTTAGAACTCAGACTTGGAGCCCATTTCCAAAAGTGGGGTCACGAAGGCGTGGCCATAAATTGCAACAATGCTTATACTGAATACCGCAATTTACAAGGGTAAGTACATAACTTTGCCTGGAGCCCAGACCAAGGACAACTCTTCAACCCCTGCTCTGTGACTCAGGGGCCAAACAACACTCATACAAACCAGATATTCCCTAAAGACCATCTCAACAGGATGATGCCTCATCTCCCGTGACTGTTCCCAAAGTCCCATCCAAGACAATTATCTAATCTTTGCTCAGGATTCAAATTACCTAATGTTTTTACTTCATTGGATTGAGCAGGCTCCTTTGTACATCAGTTCCTGGAGGAAAAAAAGAAAAGATGCTCTCATTTCAATTACCACCCTTTTAGAGGTCTTATTACTTCATCTGTCCCACGTTCATTATAGGGGATGGTCATGAGAACAAGTTCAGCTTTACAGTCTTTGATGGAATATATTAGCAAAATTGAGTTTTAAAAAGAGAGAGAGAAATAGCATTCTGTGCATGAAAAGAATTTTCCGTTTCAGCCTGTAAGTTGAAGAAAAAGACTGAAGAAATTACCTGCTATTATAAAATATTCAGGAAGATAACTGGCAGTACTTTTTCTTCCTCCAGAAGCTTTGATCCAATCATGGTTAAGGTATTGCTGAATTATACACGTAAGGTTCCAGCTCATTCTGCTGACCTCTCACTTGTTCTCTGACCCAGATGCCTCCTATTTCCCTTTACACACCCTCCTCCAAGCATATCCTATCCCTAGCGTTTGAGCACATGCCTGGGTAGATTTCGGGGCCTCTTACCTTTTGGTTGTTCCCTTGGTGCTGTCAATCATGGATTTGATTATCTGGTAGTTCAAGATCTAAGAGGCCACCAGAAGTAACTCTGGACAACACACTCTATGAAATGGGTGAGTTAATACTCATCTAAATGTGTGAGTTAATATATTTCTCTGCTTTTTCCTATATGAATATGTCCTTAGAATTTTCTTCCTGTGTATGAAGGCGAAAGTGTTAGTAACCCAGTCGTGCCTGACTCTTTGCAATCCCATGGACTGTAGCTCACCAGGGTCCTCTGTCCATGGAATTCTCCAGGCAAGAATCCTGGAGTGGGTTGCCACTCCCTTCTCCAGGGGATCTTCCTGACCCAGGGATTGAACCAGGGTCTCTTGCACTGCAGGTGGATTCTTTACCATCTGAGCAACCAGGGAAGCCCCTTCCTGTGTATATCTCAATTTAAAAACTTAAATCCAGATCCACGTCCCTATCTAGAAAGCTTTAATTTTGCTGCCCACAAAATCAAGATCCTCTGTGTTTTTCCCCAATATACCTTTTCAACAAATCAACTCCTCTAGGTATAATGAGAGCTATACAAAGCAGTGGCTGGATATATAGCCTTCGGGCTGGAATGCCAGCTCAGTCACTTAGAGGTTGTATCCTCAGGTGAGTTACTTAAACCCCTCTATGCCCCAGTTTCCTCAACTGTAAACATGGCTTAATAATAGAAATAATTTGAATTGCAAGAGAATATATGTTAGTTGCTGAGAAAAGAGTCTGATACATGATAAGCATCATCTACTGTTATGATTATTATTACTCACTACCCTCAGTACCCTGGTTGCTGGGAGAAATATCAATAACCTCAGATACGCAGATGACACCACCCTTATGGCAGAAAGTGAAGAGGAACTAAAGAGCCTCTTGATGAAAGTGAAAGAGGAGAGTGAAAAGGTTGGCTTGAAGCTCAACATTCAGAAAACAAAGATCATGGCATCTGGTCCCATCACTTCATGGGAAATGATGGAAAAACAGTGGAAGCAGTGTCAGACTTTATCTTTTGGGCTCCAAAATCACTGCAGATGCTGATTGCAGCCATGAAATTAAAAGACGCTTACTCCTTGGAAGGAAAGTTATGACCAACCTAGATAGTATATTAAAAACCAGAGACATTACTTTGCCAACCAAGGTCCGTCTAGTCAAGGCTATGGTTTTTCCCGTGGTCATGTATGGACGTGAGAGTTGGACTGTGAAGAAAGCTGATCGCCGAAGAATTGATGCTTTTGAACCGTGGTGCTGGAGAAGACTCTTGAGAGTCCCTTGGACTGCAAGGAGATCCAACCAGTCCATTGTAAAGGAGATCAATCCTGGGTGTTCATTGGAAGGACTGATGCTAAAGCTGAAACTCCAATACTTTGGCCACCTCAAGCGAAGAGTTGAATCACTGGAAAAGACTCTGATGCTGGGAAGGATTGGGGGCGGAGGGAGAAGGGGACGACAGAGAATGAGATGGATGGATGGCATCACCGACTCGATTGACATGAGTTTGAGTGAACTCTGGGAATTGGTGATGGACAGGGAGGCCTGGCGTGCAAAGAGTCGGACACGACTGAGCGACTGAACTGATCTGAACTGACCCTCAGTACACTTGCATTTTTCTATTTTTGTACTTTTTCTTACAGTTTTTGAAATGCTCATCCCTTCTCCCCAGATTCCTCTAAATTCTTCCCATCCTTTAAAGTCCTTACCAGATTTTTCCTTTTCCATAAACTTCCCTGGCCTGTGTAGTTCACAGTGTTGTCTTCTTTTGTACACCAATACACAAATTAACTCTTCCAATCATTTTGCGTATGGTCATTTGTTGCTTCATAGCACTTATATTGCTGCCTATGATATAATTCACATATAATTTCACCTGGTCTCCCTGAACTGGCCTGTGAGTCCTTTGAAGGTAGGGACTCAGGCCGGTTTTTGTATAAAGCTCAGCACCTGATAGACTGCCTTCTCAATTGTAGCTCAATAAATATCCGTTTATTTGACTTGATTAATCAGCAGGTTGGACATAAGTCTGCTGGATGCTTTTGGAAGTAGGGATCTAAACGGAGTGCAGAAGAGTTGGAACCTTGGTTATTTGCTTGTAGAACATTTATGAAGTGTCTGTGCAAGGCTCTCTGCTTCCACCTTTCATCTGACAGGATGTCACCCCCACCACCATGAGGAACCAGGACTGTCTGATTAGAGGATGAGATCAGGTGCTGTGTTTGGCCAAAAGGGGCAGCCTTGGCCACTAGAAAGGCTTTTAGAATAGCAGTTTTAGTGGGAGGCAGAGACAGAGTTCCCAGTCCTGGCTGTAACATAAACAGTCTCCTAAACTGACTGATCTCTTGAAAAAGTGAAAGTGAAAGTCACTCAGTCTTGTCCAACTCTGCGACCCCATGGACAACCCCATGGAATTCTCCAGGCCAGAATACTGGAGTGGGTAGCCTTTCCCTTCTCCAGGGGATCTTCCCAACTCAGGGATCGAACCCAGGTCTCCTGTATTGCAGGCAAATTCTTTACCAGCTGAGCCACAAAGGAAGCCTTGAACTTTCTTGAACTCTCATGCAAAGACACCTGTCTTAGATCTTGTTGCAAAACTCAAAAATGATATAAATACTGTATATTGTGCCATCATACTGATTTTGTTTACTTACTTTAATCCAAGTTACACATCTATTTAATAAAAATAGATTTCTATGGCTTGAAAGAAAAAAAAGTCTCCTAAAAAGCAGGTGCTTCCACAAGGAAGTTTTGTAAATTCAGATCTTTCTTGCTTGGTTGCTCAGAGTTGCCCCTGGCTGGAGATTTTTGGCATCTCAAAGGGCCAGCGTCAGATAAGAAAGACGATCTAGCCCGGTATTGGATCAAGACTTTCAGGTTCTAATCCAGGCTCTTTTACTAACTTTCTGAGTGACTTGAACACTTATGTCATCACCATGCTCTTAACTTCCCTCATCTGTAAGTGAGGGTGTTGGATGAATATGTAACCTCTAAGGTGCCTGTTGTCTCTAATATTCTATCACCCTAGGAGTGTTCTCTTAGTGAAGTCCTAGGCAGCTACAAGGGGAGAGACAGAGACCTCCTTCATCTGGAGCTAAGATTCTTCTGGCCAGTGGAGCTCAACTGAGTCGGTCCCTAGGGTATGGGATGATCTCATTTCCTGGGAGTGGTCC
The DNA here is from genome assembly GCF_049115385.1 of Moschus berezovskii. NCBI lineage: Eukaryota > Metazoa > Chordata > Mammalia > Artiodactyla > Moschidae > Moschus > Moschus berezovskii. The sequence continues at coordinate 86,732,732 of NC_142460.1, forward strand.
TGCTTACAAATCTCAGAATCCTTCTCTTTCTCCACCAAGTCTGGGAAAGTAAGGATCTGGCAAATAGGATAATGAAGAGATGTCAGGGTAACAATGAGGCAAAGGTCTTAAGTTGGGGCCATCTATGTTTATCAAGTCAATTGTCCCCAGCTCTGGATTCTGAGTGTTCCTTCCCTTCAATCCTGAAGAAAGGACTGAAGTCGCAGTCACTGATGAGGGTGGAGGTCTAGGGATGTGAAACAAATTGCACTGAGGCTTGGTGTCAAGTGTGCACAAGTAGTCAGAGAACCCACACAGGCCGTGGGCTCAGCCCTATTGACTCATTCCCCTGACTTTCCCCTCCCCCTACCCTCGAAGAAGGCACTCCCTCGTTTCAGCACCCAGATGTCCTTGGCAGCTTTCCTCAGATGCTCTGGCTACTTTTGCCTCATTACTCCTTTCACTCTCAGCTTTAGCTCACAGCAGCACACCCCCCTACCCCCCGCCCAGTAATTCACCTCCATCACCCACCTAAGGCAGCCAGTCTGCCGCTTTTACTTACATCATGTTCCTGGGGCATGAGATCACTGAGGCTATGTCTCTTTGAACCTATGAGCCCATCCTGCGCCTGGAAAATCATGCTGAGGAGAAAGATATGGCTGCTGCTCTCAGGGGACACTGTGCTGTGTTACAGAACTCAAGGAATAATATGGCAATCATGTAACTGTCTTGGGCAGAACTTGTACAAGGATAACAGTTCTTGTAGGACAAGTGGTCAAATGTGGAAACAGACGTCTGTCCCGCTTATGTGTTTCATAGTCTTACTTTGCTTTCTCTCTCCTGGCAATGCAACAGCCCCTGAAAGGTGCTTGGCTCTGTGATGCTTACTGAAGGAATATAGGAGGGAAGAGAAAACATATGGCCTGAACCTCCAAGGAATTTACAGTCTGGTCAGAGAAGCAAGGCATTCACACATTTGTGAGTTCATAGGGCAATTGAGAGTAAGAGGACTTTACTGGAGCTCATGTTGAGTTTAAGCATCTAAAAATCCCAAGTTCATTTTTCTAGTAGATGATCCATAATTACCCAATTTTAAAAGCACAGAGGACAACTCCCCCCCCCAAAAAAATGAAGAATTAAGCTCAACTTAAAAGACCTGGGCTGGAGTCCTGGCTTTTCACTTACTGTTTGTGTGATAACAATTATCTAAGCTCCTTGATCCTCAGTTTCTCAGTCTCGAAAACAGGGAGAATCATTTCTGTCCTACTTATCCTATAGCATGGCTGTTAGGATCAAATGAGATAAGTGTGTGAAAGTTCTTTATAAATCATAAAGCACCATACAGGTAAAAGGTATCATTAATGTTTAAAACCAAAACACAAGTCCCTATGGAGTGACAGAACATAGTTTATTGGAACCTTAGAGGTGTTTGCACAAATGTTTTTCTCTTGCAGATAATGAAACTGAGACCCAGAGAGGTTAAGTGGCCCAGGGAAAACAGCTAATCTGGGGCACAGCCAAGACCAGAGGACAGCCTCCTCAGGGCTCTGCCCTGGAACTGCTGGGGCAGCCAGGCAGCCAGAGTCCAGTGCTCCTCTCTGTGTCTGGGGTCCCTGGGGCCCAGTTTGCTGCAGGCTGGGGCTCTTACTTCCTCAGCCGCATGGACAATACTATCTGGCTAACTGTGGATTTTTTTTACTTCTTCACTCTACTCAGCCCCGACCCCTGTTTCCAACTCCTACCACTCAGCCGACCCCTATGAAAGTGGTTTCCAAGAGGAGTCTGTTGGAAACAGACTGAGCAGTTAACATCAGCACCAAATAACTGCTGCCTCTCTGGAAGAGACCCAGCAATAAGGTAGGGATGGCATGTATGGAGACGTGAGAGCCCTGGTAGCCAGTCCAGATATTGCAGAAAGGTTTTGTGAGCAAGGGCTCTCTGAACAACCGTTTGCCAAAATGGCTCACATTCTTGTAGGCAAAGATCTAGGCGTAAGTTATGAAACAAATGACACAAGGGTGGCTTGATAGAAGGGGCCCCGGCATATTGGTGAGAGGTGGGCCAGAGGGAACTGGGCCTTTTATCTGTTCATTTCTTTCCAGCTGCTGCTAAAAGCCTCTAATGTTACGTGCATCCTTTTCTCTCCCAATCTAGAAGGGAACCTGGAGACCGGCTTCTGCAAGTCATGCCCACGTCTATGCTAAATGTCACCTGCAGCACTGGAGGAAACACAGGCTGCTTCTTTCAGCGAAGGCCTCCAGAGGACACTGCCCAGTCTCTGTGACCCATTCTAGCTCAACTGTTGTCCAGTCTTCCGAAGCGGGCCTCACAATAACCTTAAGATACCACTTTAGCAATCTGTGTTTATTCCTTCTGGCTCCTACTGATTAGAGGTAGGGAATAGCCACTCACCAAGTTCTCCACTTAAAATCATGCTTTGAAATACTTGATCATAATAAATGCATCTCCTTAACCTATACTTATCTAGACCTAATAATTTAAAAACATTTTATGTACTCACTTGATTATAATATTCAACTCATATAATCCCTGATACCTGACCCCCAGCTCTTCAATCCAGTCCCCTAAAAAAAAAAAACCCACCCCTGCAATGCTCCCTTCTCCTTTCTAGGCACCCACCACTCTTCCCTTCTTAAGAACCTTTCCATCTTCAATTCACTAACATCTGAACAGCTGCACAAGCACAAAGGGTTTAATTTGGGAGCAGTGTCTGTGGGAAGGAACGCTTTTTAAGTTTCCAAAGTAATGCAGAAGCTTAATTTAGAAAGTCATAGAACAGCCCTCTTGGTTCTGGAAGTCACAGAAATTATGGATTGCACTGCAGAGGCAACCTGCCTGATGATGTTAGCACTTTGCAGCACTGGGTTTTTCTGCAGCAGTTTCATTTTGATTTCTGTCCGGAGACATAGTGGGGCAGTCCAGTTGAAGCATTCACTCCCTGAGGAAGGGACCTATGTCCTGTTCAACCTCTCTGTGTGGTCAGGGCCTAGCAAGGGCAAGCAAGTGGTTAGTGCCTTTAAACGTTGGATTGTGTTGCCCGTCTGGCCTCTACTCCCTACTTTGGTCTTCAACTTGATCCAAACAGGTCTCGAACTAGGAGATGATAATGGTTACCAAATACTGAGCAGGAAGAGGGATGATCAGATCATACCACCACCACCTTCCTTGGCTCCAGGAGGCTTAAAGAAAGTTTAAGTGCCAAGATTAAAGAGTCTCACGTCCTACCAGATCCTACCAAATGTTAGGATCTGCCTCTCAGGGACATATAAAATTAGGGTCTGAATAATAATGAGAACTTGGATAGAACAGGATAGACTGGACATAGGATGGATCCTGGGAGATTCATCCTAAAGAGGGTGAGAGGACGAAATGTAGAAATGGGGTGGACACTTTCCCACCTCCATCTCTACCAATCACAGTCACAGTATTTGGGCCTGGAACTGAGACAGCGCCTGCTGAATGGCGTTGCCCAGAGCCATCTGCATACCATACATGGTCAGGACCCTCACAAGCCCCTGTGGAGTCCAGGCAAAGCATCCTTTTGTAAGATACTAGAGTTACGTCTTGACTGCCATGAGATGTTCTGGAAAGTTAAAACACACACTCAGTTGTATTGCTTGAGTCCCTAGGGCCCAAAAACCCAGAAAAAGAATGCAAACTCTGTGTCCTAAAGGGGGTCAGATACATACAGACTGTGTGATAAGCTAGAGGTCCCCAAGTGTCAGTCTAGAGAGAGAGATAAGAAGCTCCCTAAGAGAAAGTCACGGTGAGCAAAAATACTCTGGCAGAGTAGACCAGGTGCAGCCGGAACACCTGAATATTGGAGGACAAGAGGCTTCAAACAGAGGGCAAGCTGAGTCCTTCCCCACTTCCTCATCTGGAGTCCCTCAACTCCCAATTTTATGAGCTCCAGTGAGCTCTGGGCTGGGCCTTACTTAGGAAAGAGCAAACAGTGTCACCAGAGACAGGCACAACTATTCTGGACCTGAAAGACCTCGTTAGGCTGCTCAGGGAGGGAGACGACTCCTGCAGATTTTGGGGAGGTGGGCAGCAGCTTGGCAGCAAAGGCCGACAGAGAACTGCAGGCTGGTGAGTGCAGCAGGTCTGCAGGACAGAGACAGAACACACACACAAGTCGCGACTGAACTGTAAATGGCGGCAGAATTAGCCACTTTTGCTGTACAATATATTTTAATTTTTGAATACAATATATTCAAATTAATTTTTGTGTGTACACGGAGAAGGCAATGGCAAGCCACTCCAGTACTCTTGCCTGGAAAATCCCATGGATGGAGGACCCTGGTGGGCTGCAGTCCATGGGGTCGCTGGGGGTCGGATACGACTGAGCGACTTCACTTTCACTTTTCACTTTCGCGCATTGGAGAAGGAGGTGGCGGCCCACTGCGGTGTTCTTGCCTGGAGAATCCCGGGGACGGGGGAGCCTGGTGGGCTTCCGTCTATGGGGTCACACAGAGTCGGACACGACTGAAGTGACTTAGCAGCAGTAGCAACCAAATACTGAAGTCTTCAGATCTCAGTTATAATGGCTTCATCTCCACTTATTTTTTTATTAATGTTAACAAGGGGCTTCCCAGGCAGCACGAGTGATAAAGAATCTACCTGCATTGCAGGAGACATAAGAGACATGGGTTCAATCCTTGGATGGGGACAATCTGGAGGAGGGCATGACAACCCACTTCGGTATTCTTGCCTGGAGAATCCCACAGACAGAGGATCCTGGAGGGCTACGATCCATAGGGTCGTGAAGAATCGGACATGGACTGAAGGGACTTAGCACGCAGCACACACAGCATTTACTAGTGGGCCTAAGATGATACAGAGAAATAACAAGAAAGAAGCATAGGCAGAAAGATATATTCAGAGAAAATGGAAATTGCAGAAGAAGATAAAGAGATACTGAAAGAGACTGAGAAAAGGAATTAGAAACAGGAAGAGAGAAGGCAAGGAGGAAAGGGGAGAGAGGATTTTTAAGACACCCAGGACCAGTTAGTGTTCCACTAGACGCTAGCCGGGTCCCCTAGGATGAAAATCAAAGGGCCCGGATTGAGCCGCCCAGGAATAAGAACCGAAGAGAAACTGCAAAGGCTCATTGTTTTGTTTATCCGGAGGTTTTGGCTCCTGGCAACCCGGGCGCTGGTGTTCTGATACACTGCCCGAGCTCCCCCTACTGGCGGCACTGCAGAATCGCACCATCTGGGTCCAAAGCGGAATCGGATTACGTAAATTTTCTCGAGCTTTACCCACCCTTTTCACTTTTTCCATTTTTTTTTTTTTAAATTCTCAAGTTCTTGGTTCTCCGAAACGAATACTAGGGCTTGAATTCCCTGACTGATAACAATCGTCCTTAGGCCCAATGAGGGTACTCCTAGAAGACTCCTAAGGAGGGTGCAAGCAGGAGGCTGAGCAAACATTTATTAAACACATGCCACATACAAAGTGCTCTGCAAAGGCCTGAAGGGAACTCATTTGGCCTTTAGTCTCTCGCTTCAAAAGTGACTGCTAGAATTAAAACTGACCTTCTGGGGTTGGGTTGAGGGCACTCCCCTGTCCAATTCTGTCCACCAGAACCAGCATTCCAAAGAACATCCTGAGAAGAGCCCACCAGGGCAACAGTGATGACACCTCCTTCCTCTTTTTTTCCTTTTCTTTCTCCCCGTTTGTCTTCTTCCCTTCATGAAGAGGAGGAACTGCTATGTGCAAAGCCCCCAGGACGGGAAGGGACACGTCTCCCCAGTGCCAAGCTGATCTTACTAAGAATAACCTTTATCTCTAGGCGGAAAGGCAGAAGACCTGGTTCTCTCTTTCTCTCCACCACCTCCCCCTCAGGTGGATTTTAAAGGGGCAGCACCACCCACTTATAAGAATATACTGAGTCCTGTCTTTCCTAAAGTGCTTAAGTTCTAAGTCACAACGTCTGGAGAGGGGCAGTGTGGGAGAAGAGAACTTACCAGGTGAGGAGGTGAGGGAGGAGGCAAGAAGGAAATGGAGGGCAAGAGAAAGAACAGGACACAGGGCTCTCTGTTACACCCTGAGCCTGGATTTCTGCAGTCCCAAGCAGACTGACAGGGGTAGTCAGATCCTTGTGAGGAGGGGTTCCCTGGGGCGGGGAGTGGGGTCCCCACTATGGCTGTACTTGACGATCACCTTGGAGGGTGCGACAGATTTCCAGACCTCTGGCCAGGATGTATGCTCACAATAAGGAGCCCTTGTTCCCCCTAATCCCTCCACTCAGAGGTTAGAAATCCAAACCATCTCTAAAAATTGTTTTTCTTTCATAAAAGTGCTGCTTTTCTCTCAACGCAGAAAGTATAAATGTTCCAAAACAATAGGTCAGAAGCACAGCACTGTTTTCAAAGACTCCAGAATATCAGAAAGGATGCTCTTCACTGACTAAAAATTGAACAGATTTTTACAGTGAACTGCATTGCAGAAAGCAGTGAATAACCCTCAGACAAATGGAGTCCCTTCTTTAGTCCCCTGTTCTGCCCTTGCGCACTGTTTCTTTCTCTTACCCACCTCCCCTCCCCTAGCTTCTTCCTTTCCCGATATCACTGATTCAGACTTTTGCTGGCACTGTCTTGTGGTCTCTGGGCTCTGGCTTCCTTCCCTACTCTGGGCCAGAGTGCCCGGGTGAAAGGAACAGGAAGAAAGGATTGCCATGTCTGCTTGGGACCCCTGATGCCCTGAAGCCTTCTAACAGGGCAAGTGGACACCCTGCAGAACGTGAGGACAGTCAGTCTCTGGGGCTTTCTCTGCTCACCACTCAGTCTACAAACCACCTCTGGAAAGTTACTGGACAGTTGACAGCCTGTAAATTGCAGTACCTCCTGTCTCGAACAGCCCTTGTCCACTCCTACCATACGAAAGTGTTTTAGTGACTAAGGAATCAGTAGGAGCAGAAGGGCCTGGGCAGGCACTGCATAAATATAAATAATGGTTATTTATCACAGATGAGAGTGGCTCATAAATATAACTGAAACTGGCTCAGTCCTGCTACTATTGAATAAAGGAAAAAACCCACAAACATCAAAAAGTAAAAAATAAAAGAGGCATGCTCTGAAGATGTCATTTCTCCATATTGCTATAGCTAAATAAATTGTAGCAATTACCAAAATGTTCCTGGAGAAGATATGATTTTTTAAGAAACCTGCCCTGCAGCTCTGTGGTGTGGGGCTGAGCTGCCTATGACCAGCAGAGGGCACACTTCAGTTACAAACGGGAACCTGCAGTGGGTAGATGGTGGGGAAAGGGCAATTTAGGATTCCAAGGTGGTAAACTGCTTATTCCATGCTACGCATACCATCAGAGATCATAGTCCAAGATCCTTGACAGGCTATGAAGGACAAGATTTCAAGGAATCAGTTATAAGCAGAGAATGACATAACTGGAAATGTTCCTTTGTTTATAAGAAAAGGTTGTTTCTACATACCTCCTCTGGCAGCTGCAAGCCGCTATTAACTGTGAGTCACTGCAGTGACTTGTCCCCATCCTGGTCTGCCACAGCCCTTCAGAGCTGCATATTGTTTACAGTGGAGATGTTTGGGCTTTGTGGAGATCTTTGGACTTGGAAAAGCAGGTGCTGTTTCCAGGACTTGATGAAGAAGGTCCTGCTGTTGGTCATTCCCTTTTGTTTAGTGAGCATGGAGAAACAGCCTCCCTGGGAAACAGATAAGAAAGAAGACAATTAGAAATGTTTATTTAAGATTTGAGCCAGCCTAGCATCCCCACTTCTAGATATATCCAAGAGAATTGAAAACATATGCCCATACAAAAAATTGGGCAGAAATGTTCATAAGCAGCATTATTCATCATAGCCGAAAAAAGGAGAAACAACCCAAGTGTCCACTGACTGATGACTGACTAAGCAAAATATGGCTTATCCATACAATTGATTATTCAGTCAAAAGGGGGGAAGGATTGACATATATTACAACACGGATAAACCTGGAAAACTTCATGCTAATTGAGAGAAGCCAGTCACAAAGGACCACACATTGTGTGAGTCCATTTGTATGAAATGTCCGAAATAGGCAAATTCATGGAAACAGAAAATAGATTAGTGGTTGCCAGGGGCTGGGGTAAGGGAGGACTGGAGAATGACTGTTAATGAGTAGCTGGTTTCTTTTTGGATAAAAATGTTCTGAAAATAGACAATGGGGATGTACAACTCTGCAAATAAACTAAAAACCATGGAACTATATACTTTAAAAGGGTGAATTATATCTCAATAAACTGTTATTAAAAAAAAAAAATTTGGGGGGGACTTCCCTAGTGGTACAGTGGTTAAGAAACCACCTGTCAGTGTAGGGGACAGGGATCAAACCAGGTTTGATCCTTGGTTTGGGAATATTCCACTTGCCTCAGAGCAACTAAGCCCAAGCACTACAACTACTGAGCCCAAGCTCTAGAGCCCACAGGCTGCAACTACTAAGCCCTTGCACCACAACTAGCCTGTGCTGAAGCCTGTGCACATAGAGCCCATGTTCTACAAGAGAAGCCACCACAATGGGCTGCCTGCACACCACAACTAGAGAGCAGCCCCTGCTCTCCACAACTAGAGAAAGCCCAAGTGCAGCAACAAAGATCCAGCGCAACTCAAATAAATAAACGAATAAAATTTTAAAATTAAAAGAAAAAGATTTGGGGGACTTCCCTGGTGGTCCAGTAGCTGAGACTCTGCATTCCCAATGCAGGGGGCCCAAGTTTGATCCCTGATCAGGGGACTAGAGCCCACATGCCATGACTAAGAGTTCCCGTGACACAATGAAGAGCAAAGATACTGCATGCCAAAACTAGAACCTGGCCCAGCCAAATAAATAAATACATTTTTTAATTAAAAAAATAAAATGAGATTTTGAGCTGGGCAGATGTTACTAGAGGGAAACTTAGAGCAGGAAATATGGAGAATATAAAGAGAATATTTGATTTTAGAAGAGACAGGCTTCCCCTCAAGCTAAAATATATTTTGTATGAAAACAGCAGATTTAGTGCAGACTGAAAATAAAGGTAGCCAAACTCACTGCAGGAAGCAAGGAGAACTATCCACAAAGTAAACCAATCCTGCATCTTCTCCAGCTGACTAACGTGTAAAGGGCTGACACCTCTCTGATCATGCGGTCATGGGTGCTATTTCACTCAAGGCAAGAGGGCCACCTTTGTGTTGACGTCACGGTGACCCCTGTGCAGAGAGAAATAAGGGAGAATCACACTCTTCAGGCCACAGTAATAGGAAAGACTTCGCAAGCTCTCAGAAGCTGGTGAGGCAGGAAGGTGATAATAGTTAAGTCACCAGCTTAGTTTCTGGGGGCCTCACAGTCACTCCTGAGTCCCAGGTATATTATTAATAATGCCTGCAGAGTCAAAAGCCTGTGCTGTGTTCCTCCTGTTGCCCCCACAGCACCTTGAAGAGCCTGAGCCTATAAGAACTCTTAGTAAATACTTGAAAAAAGTGGAGGAATGAAAAAATAGATGAGCACACAGGTGAAAAGCCCCAGTGAAATGCCCTGGGATGCCTGGGGCCTTGGTCAACACATGAGTGAGTAAGAAAGATAAGAAGAAATGACTTTATTCACCCACTCTTCCTCAGAAGATAAAGACGATACACAGATCTCTGGACCTGCCTTGCTGAGTCCCGAAGGCAAGGGCGAGGTTCCAGGCACACCTAAGCATATCCTTCTAGAACAGGATGCTTGACTTACCTTTCATTTATCACCTTTATCCAATTCCTGGACAGAAACTGTAATATGTTAATATCATCGTGTGCCAGTGAGTCAAAATTTGTTTTACTTCTAAGATGCACCGTGAAGAAACTGTGTGAGAGTGTATGCCTTTTTAAATTTGTGTTTACTAATTTAAAACAAACGAACGAAAAAGCACCTTCCTGTTCTGTAATTGAGTATGGTGACCAAGGAGAGCAATGATACTGGAATATAGTAAATATTTTCCAGCCCTGTGTTTTTCTCCAAGTCTGGTCCTCTGGGTGACTGTTAACGCATTTAAGGGAACCAGGGACTATGTCTAAGTATGTCTTACGAAACCTGCTTAATTATAGATTCAGTCAAGAGACGGGAACTCAGTAACTAATTATGTACCTAGAGCTTCAAACAGGCATTGGAACCAGAGCTCATAACACTTCCAGTTATGCAGTAAGTACGGGGTTAAAAAAATCACAGGCCAAATACCGATTGTTTTTAATAAATTATGAGTTCAGAAGTAAAAAGAATTAGATTTGGGAGCTGGGAAGATCTGGATCTAACGCCCAGCCATTTCCTTCTGCTGTTCCTTTGGGAAATGTGTATTGATCTCCTACTATGTACCAGGCACTGTTAGGCATTAAAGATATCAATAGAAACACAAATGAGAAAGTCAGTCTCTATCCTTGGAGAGCTTACAGTCCAATAGCTACATAAATACTTATCTTTCAAATGTTGATAAACCTCTCTGCATTCAAATCTGTAAGATGAAAAAAAAAGATACCTAATTTGAAAGTTGTAGGAAGGACTAAGTTGAGTAACATAAAATGCCTAGAATATTGCATTTAAAAAAATGCTACTTCTTCTTTCCTTATACACCCACTGGTAAACTTTATCATTTGCTACCACATGCTACTATGATCTTTAATTAACATTCCTAGCTTAAAGTGACACCTAATGGGTCAGGGCTTTGGTTAGAAACCCCAAACAGTACGTGTTGTAGGGAGGAATCTTGCAGTTGACATCAGCGAGGTCTTCATTAGAAACCAATTCTGCTAGTTGCTGATTTGGGGCAAGTTATTTAACCTCTCCAAGCTTCACTTTTATCCTCTGTAAAATGAGTCTAAGAACCCTGTCCTCATGGAGTTATTGGGAGGTTAAATGAGAAAGACCAGAATACATCACAAGTAACAATAATATAGTGTTAGCTGGTGAAATCTTTGTTATACATCATATATGTGTGTTGATTTATGTATTCTGATGTCACAGTTTAAAATATACTTTTTACTGTGGGCCATGGTCCAAAAGAATTGACAGTCACTGCTACTACTTTAAGACACTATCTAAGTTGCCTGCAATTTAAAAAAACAACATTATTTTTCTTTTTTAATTGAGGTACAATTGGTATATTAAAGTGAAAATCACTCAGTCATGTCTGACTCTTTGCAACCCCATGGATTGTAAAGGCCATGGGCTTCTCCAGGCCAGAACACTGGAGTGGGTAGCTGTTCCCTTCTCCTAGGGTCTTCCCAACCCAGGGATTGAACCCAGGTCTCTCGCATTGCAGGTGGATTCTTTACCAGTTGAGCCACCAGAGAAGCTCCAAATTTGGTATATAACATTATATAAATTTTAGGTGTACATTATAAATCCGTATTTGTATATATTACAAGGCGATCACTCTCATAAATCTAGTTACTATCCATCATCATACAACTGATTCACACCACCCATTTTTACCCTCCCCCAATAACCCCCTTCCCCACTGGTAATCACCAGTCTGTTCTCTGTATCTATGAGTTTGCTTTTGTTTTATTAGATTCCACATATAAGTGAAATCATATGGTATTTGTCTGTATTTCACCTAGCATAATACCTTCTCGGTCCATCCATGTTGCTGCAAATGGCAAAATGTCCTTCTTTCTAGGGCTGCACAGTATTCCATGGTGTGTGTGTATGATGGAGTTGGCTAAATGATTATATGCAAGGTTCTAAGACACAACGTCTTTCTGAAGAGAAGCTGTGTATATACATACACACATCTTCTTTATCCATTCATCCATCAATAGACACAAGTTGTTTCCATATCTTGGCAACTGTAAATAATGCTGCAATAAATATAGGGTGCAAACATCTTTTCAAATTAGTGTTTTAATAGTCTTAAGATAATACCCAAAACTATAAGAATAACTGAATCATATGGTAGTTCCAATCTTTTTTTTCTTTTTGAGGACTCTCCATACTGTTTTCTACCGTGGCTGCACCAATTTCCAGTTCTACCAACAGTGTACAAGGGTTCCTTTTTCTCCACATCCTCTCCAACACTTTTTGTTTCTTGTCTTTTTACTAATAGCTATTCTAACAGGTGTGATACTGCATTGTGGTTTTGATTTGCATTTCCCTGATGATAACTGATGTTGAGTATTTTCTCGTATGTTTGGTGGCTATCTGTATGTCTTCTTTGGCAAAATGTATTCATATCTTCTGCCCATTTTTAAATTGGGTTCTTTGTTTCTTGTTGATGAATTATGTGACTTCTTTAATACTTTGGATATTAACTCCTTATCAGATACATGATTTAATTTGCAAGCATCTTCTCCCATTTAGTAGGCTGACTTTTCATTTTGTTGGTGCTTTCCTTGGCCATGCAGAAGCATTTTAGTTTGATATGGTACCGTTTGTTTATTTTTCCTTTTGTTTCCCTTGCCTTTGGAGTCAGATCTTAAAAAAACACATTTCTAAGACCAATGTCAAGGAAATTACATCCTATTTTTTTCCTCTGATGAATTTTATGGTTTAAGTCTTTAATCCATTTTGAGTTGATTTTTCTGAACGGTGTAAGACAGAGGTCTAGTTTCATTCTTTTGCTTGTGGCTGTCCTGTTTTTCTAACACCATTTATTGGAAAGACTGCTTTTTTCCCCATTATATATTCTTGGCTCCTGTGTGGTAAATCAACTGTTCATATTTGCATGGATTTATTTCTGGGATCTCTATTTTGTTCCATTGATCTGTCTGTTTTTATACAATTTTTCAATTATACACGCATTAATTCACTCAAGAAATAGTTATTGAGCACCCAATGCCAGGCACTGTTCTAGGCAATGGAAATATAGCAGAGAACAAAATAGACGAAAATTCCTGCAGTCATCTGGCTTACCTTTTGGTTGGGGATACACTAGTAACATATACAGATAAGGTACAAAATTTCGGAAATACATAGGAGGAGAAAGGAAGGAAAAAATAAAAGTGGAGGGTATTCACAATCAGGCAACCCAGAAAAAAAACACTGTTAACATTTCAGTTTATGGTCTTACAGACATTTCTTTGTCTACGTATGCCATTTGTCTTGCCATTTAGAGAACTTCAGGGTAATAGGTATCGCATAAATGTACAGGATGGATACTGACCCATATCTAGTTCCCTGAAGCATGAAAGGAGAACCTTTGCTTTCCTCTCCACCTGCTTTCCTCCTCCCTCTTCCCTTTTATCCCACAGTGGTCTCCACATTGCTGCTTCTGTCCTCTATAGTAATTATACAGCCAGGTCCTCAGCCTTGAAGACAGAGGTTTATATTGTACAAGAAACAGCCACAGTGCTGGCTGACACAGAGCCCTGGGAAATTCTAAGTCCAGGTTCTGTCGAATATCAACTTTTAGTGACTATGATGATTTAATTATTTTATGGATTAAAATGAAATTGAGGTCCAGAGAGGCTGTGACTTGTCCAGGGTCTCACAAAAAGAAGAGGATCAGAAGTCTGCCGTACCTGTGCTCCCCGGTGTGAGCACCTTGATTTGGGGATCTCCATCCACCCTGCATTTCAGATCCCCTTCTTATCCTGCTATATCAGTTCAGTTCAGTCGCTTAGTCGTGTCCAACTCTTTGCAACCCCATGAATCACAGCATGCCAGGCCCCCCTGTCCATCACCAACTCCCGCAGTTCACTCAAACTCATGTCCATCGAGTCGGTGATGCCATCCAGCCATCTCATTCTCATCCCCTTCTCCTCCCACCCCCAATCCTTCCCAGCATCAGAGTCTTCCAGTGAGTCAACTCGTCCCATGAGGTGGCCAAAGTATTGGAGTTTCAGCTTTAGCATCAGTCCTTCCAATGAACACCCAGGACTGATCTCCTTTAGAACGGATTGGTTGGATCTCCTTTCAGTCCAAGGGACTCTCAAGAGTCTTCTCCAGCACCACAGTTCAAAAGAATCAATTCTTCGGCGCTCAGCTTTCTTCACAGTCCAACTCTCACATCCATACATGACCACAGGAAAAACCATAGCCTTGACTAGACGGACCTTTGTTGGCAAAGTAATGTCTCTGCTTTTTAATATCGTGCCTATATATATATTTTTTTTTTTCATTAAAAAACACTAAGCTGTTGTAGTTGTTTTGTTATTTTCTAGAAGGCACAAGTGGTTAAACTTATCCTGCCTTCAGTTCAGTTCAGTTCAGTTCAGTCGCTCAGTTGTGTCTGACTCTTCACGACCCCATGAATCGCAGCACGCCAGGCCTCCCTGTCCATCACCAACTCCCGGAGTTCACTCAAACTCATGTCCATCGAGTTGGTGATGCCATCCAGCCATCTCATTCTCTGTCGTCCCCGTCTCCTCCCACCCCCAATCCCTCCCAGCATCAAAGTCTTTTCCAGTGAGTCAACTCATCGCATGAGGTGGCCAAAGTATTGGAGTTTCAGTTTTAGCATCAGTCCTTCCAATGAACACCCAGGATTGATCTCCTCTAGAATGGACTGGTTGGATCTCCTTGCAGTCCAAGGGACTCTCAAGAGTCTTCTCCAGCACCACAGTTCAAAAGCATCAATTCTTCGGCAATTAGAGTATATCATGAGGAATGTTGGGCTGGAAGAAGCACAAGCTGGAAGCAAGATTGCTGGGAGAAATATCAATAACCTCAGATATGCAGATGACACCACCCTTATGGCAGAAAGTGAAGAGGAACTCAAAAGCCTCTTGATGAAAATGAAAGTGGAGAGTGAAAAGGTTGGCTTGAAGCTCAACATTCAGAAAACAAAGGTCATGGCATCTGATCCCATCGCTTCATGGGAAATAGATGGGGAAACAGTGGAAGCAGTGTCAGACTTTATTTTTTGGGGCTCCAAAATCACTGCGGATGCTGATTGCAGCCATGAAATTAAAAGATGCTTACTCCTTGGAAGGAAAGTTATGACCAACCTAGATAGCATATTAAAAAGCAGAGACATTACTTTGCCAACCAAGGTCCGTCTAGTCAAGGCTATGGTTTTTCCCGTGGTCATGTATGGATGTGAGAATATCCTGCCTTAAGAGACCATTAATTTAGGAATTCTCCTTGGATTTTGTGACTGTCATACCGAAGATCTTAAAAGAAGTGTAATAAGAAATTGCACTCAGGTCCAACAGATAAGAAGATAGAGTGGGATCTCTTCCAAAGCCAGTGTTTATACTTGGATGCCTCTGACCTTCTCATTTACTTTAACAAGCTATTTCATGAGGTAACTTTATCTTTAAAGACATCTTTGTCTTTTTTTAAGGGGACGTGGTTTTTAGGAGAGCAAGAAACTTAAAATCAAGAGGTTTAGGCTCTAGTCCCAATTCTGCTGGGTGACCTTAGATGAATCATGTCTCAGCTTTGAGCCTAAATTCCTCCTTTGTACAATATGAAGGGTGGACTAGACTAGAGATTTTCACAATGGAGTCAGTGGGGCCTCAGGATTTCTAAGACATATTTCTGGGCCACATGGGGAAACCTAAAGTGAGACAGGCTGAAGCTCCAGAACCACACTGCCCTCCTCTGTCTTCCTCCCCAGCCCTACTCAGAGGAGCAACCCTTTCATTTGCCTCCCAAGGGAGAGTCTGCGTAAGATTTTATTTGAAGAAAAGGTTGTTATTTTTTTAGCATTTAAATATCACCAGAACAGCTCGATGATCTGAAAGAACCTCCCTCGTTCTATTGTTTCTACCTTCAAAGATTAGCTCTTGATTTTCCTTTTTAGAGGTTTCTTTGTTCTTATGGGGACAGTACACTCACTGATCACCACTTAAAAATGGATATTTCCCCTAACTGACCGCTAACTATGTATTATGCTGGCTGTAAAGATGCTGGAAATGAGCTTGTCTGGTAATCCTGCCCCAGCAGTGTTGCGACCAGCCGGGAAGAGCGTTTACAGCAGTGCTCATTTGCTGACTGGGATTTTATTTATTTATTTAAACTCGGAGCTGTTTGTTCCAAGCACTTGGGAAAAACAGTCCCAGCTCTGGCCAGCACAGCAGTACCCTCACCTGCACGCTGCCACTTCTAGCAAAAGGCAATCTGCTACCCTATTTCTAACAGCTCCTATGCAGAGGGGACCTCACATCCTCTCCTGCACATTTTGTCTTTCTGGCCGTCTGTCTCACTGTGTGCTCACAAAGTTGCCTCTCAACGCCAGCGACCTCTGGTTGCCACTGTGGTTGGGGCTGGATCAGGCTGTGCCAGCCTTGTCCTTCCTAGAGCCTCTCTACCCTTTCTGGTATGGATTTATTTGACATACAATGTGATTGTGGCTGCTTTGCCCAGAGTGAAGCAAGAGCAGTTTTCCTTTACAAAGAACTGATCTGGACTTTCATCTAAAGACCTACTGTTGCTAAAAGCAGACAAAGATAAATCAGCATTTTTCACTCACTGCAGGGTGGCAAGGTTCAAGAACTTGCCACCGGATATGTAAAATAGGGATGCAGGATGGGGGCAGGGAAACACTGGTTCAGGGTCTCTGATGTATCACATTGAGTGTTCTTTACCTCATTTAATCCTTAGGATAACCCTCCTAGGTAGGGACTCTGATCTCTGTTTGTTAAGAGGAAGAACCCAAGGCTCAGAGAGGCAGAATAACTTGTCTGACACACTGTCAGGAAGTGGCAGATGCAGGAACTGGACTTGTTGTATCTGACACCAAATGCTGT